>NC_080195.1:43450673-44118533 GCF_030028045.1 Hippopotamus amphibius kiboko
AGCCAGAGAAGGCATTTTGTCAACTTCCACTTCCACTCCCACATGGAGGCCCCCAGTTCTCAAGAGGGAATGGACTCTGAGGGGCTCCCATCCGCTAAGGGGAGCAGCCCAGTTGGAGTAGACCTATTTCCCAGCCTGTGCAAGCTGGAGCGACTTACCCCCAAATGACATGAATTGTATACCGTTGCTCTGGACATGTCTCCAAGACAAGCAGCCTCATGCTGTAGGGCAGCCACTGCATATCAGGGAGAATCCCTGCCAGTATCCTGGAGCCAAATGTACTCTGTCATGTGCTGGCAACTATAAATGGCGACGCCCCTGATCGAGATCAACACACCATGGGCTCAGACCTCCTGGCTGGCTCGCTATAATTGGTAACCAAAGGCCAGGATGTGTGCTCGACGCACAGTGAGGCCAAGCAACAGCAAAACATTGGACTTTGGAGCCGAGAAATATTTGTTGTTGAGACATTCAAGGAAATGGGTGGCTTATGCCGGGTAATCCCCAACCTTGAAAGCTTTTAGCAAAGCCCTCTTAGAGGTAAGGTGATGGAGGGGTGTGGCTGTTCATTGAAAACTTCTCCCTGTCCGATCCTTTGTTCTTGAGGACAGGTCATAGTCAGGTCTCAATGTTCCTATCAATCTCCAGCAAACAAATGTCACTCTCTGGGTGACAAGAAAGGGCAAGGTCCCAAGGCACAAGGCTCACCCTCTGAGGTCCAGACCCACCTAAGAGAAAGGGGTCCCTGGGAGGGGTGGTGGTCCTCCTGCCATGGAGGGTTTGTCCAGGAGCTGGTCTGGGTCCTCCCACCAGTGCCCATGCCTCACAGAGGAGGCAGCTCTGCCTTGGTGGCTCCCTCAGGGCCAGGTCCCAGACCCTTGCTAGCTGTCATCACTGAGGGAGCCGTATGCATATTACCCAACAGGTCTTAATGCTCCTCAGGCCACCCAAACAGTGGCGGTCAGGTACCCCAGACTGTGAGCCATACCCTTAGGGTCACAGTGGCGGTGTGTGGTAGAGGTTCAACACTGCCTCAAGGCCTGGTCTGGGCCAGTGGGCATTCATGGCCTTGGCTCTGGAGCCCTGCAGGACACACCCCCAGCCTGTTCTCTGGGCCCCCCATCACACCAGCTGGCCCAAGGCCGTGTGAGCAGAAGAATGCTGGGGAGAAGGCTGGCACTTGCCTCTTACCTCACGCTCCAGGTCTGAAGGGGCAGCACTCCACTGACTGCTGCCTAAAAAAGGGCCCCCACTAAAGATGGCTGACAGACAGTGGCTTGCTTGGGGCAGGGGCCCACTACACTGCCCACCAATGGCTGAGCAGGGTGGTCACAGTGGCATTAGTGGTCTCCTGGTAACCATTGCCTGGTAACGGGGCAGTGGGTCACAGTGCACAGCAAGAGCTGCCTGGGAAGAGCTGCATTCAGCTGGCTATGGTACAATTCCCCCTTTTCTTTGGTCCTCTGCAACCCTGAGGAGAATATGTGGGTATGATTTGGATAGAGTAGTTAATCATAAACTCCGCAGCGGATCTCTGTTTTAGGGGACTTGCTTTCAACCTCCATTCCTGGTTCATCTTTTCCCAAGTCTTTCAGGGAATGGGGTGACGACCACTCTAGCTACGTCCTGCTTCACGAAAGCAAAGCCCTACAGTGCATTCTGAGTTGGAAGCAATGCCACGTTGCAAGTCTTGATCCAAGTCTTATATAAACTTGTATAAGGAATCCAGGAGAATAAGCCTGAAAAGCAGCGTGAGGGTGGCACTCTGGGGGAGACGTTCTGGCAGGTAATCCAGACACGCAGAAGCAGAAGGGAAGAAATTGTTGTAAGTTGTTAGGAAGTTGAGGGGAAGAGCTTCCCTTAACGGGAGAACACAGATCAAAATCAGCATTATTGCAAAGCAAATCCATAAACGTTAGTAGCATATGCATCTGTTTACTCAGTTTGTCAAAACTGCATTGGTAAGAGTCTTCTTGAAGTTGAAGCACTTTGGGAAAGCCTCAGCCTAACTATCTGTTAGACACTTAAAGAGGCATGGTTAAAGATCGGATGACAAGGGGTTGAGAAGGAAGCTTAATCAAGTGGCTCTCATGTAACCGTCAGCATGGCTGACCGATTATCCCAAGGCATACCTGCATTTCAGAAACTTTGTACCCTTTCTAGAATATCGACAGGTGTGCCATGTATCCATCCTGTGTAATTGGAGAAGCTTCTCCCCCATTTCACAATGTTTTCTCTGTAATTTCCATACCAGATATACGACTGAAATAGTCCTCCTTGAGTTGCCTTAAGGGCCCCGCAACTAATCCAAAGTTAACAAACTATTTCAAAACACCTGGTCCAATAAGCTCATCAGTCCTTTGAAGAGAATTCTTCTTTCTTCTCCAAAGTGAGAAGAGATCTTAAAAGCAAATCGAGATCCCTTAAAGGCAGGACAGTTCACATACCATGTTATTGAAAGCAGCGTTCCAAGTAAACGTGTTCTCTTGGCAGAGGGGAACCCAATCCAGCCTTGAAAAAAACGTATTTTTAATAACAGTATCCATTTCCCGAGGTGGAGTTTCGTTTCAGCCCAATGATGCATCAAATGTTGGTTTTTGGCTCAACACATTTATCCCACCTTCCTACTCTATCCTGAAATGTGTTCCTTTTCATGAGTTTCTTAGCTTTAATTACATATTTCGATTACAATCCTCAAGTCCTTAACACCTTCACTTAGTGAAAACCAAGAAGCAAGCAATTGTCAGCTGGATGTCATACCAGCATTTCTGATTGCAAGCGGATGCTTTTGAGACCTTCTGCTAAGTAGGCAAAGGTAGGGAATCTTAGATGTGCCCAGCATCCAATGTTCCAATCCTCTATCCTCTTTGAAATGACCCGGAGAGTCAAGGAATGCTTGCCACTTAACTTGGTGAAGTTTCATGCTACCCAAATCTAGAGAGGCCATTTAGAAAGACTTCAAGTGTCATCATTTCAACTTATGGTCCTTGCTGTTAGATTTGCAACAGATGTAAGGTCTTTTTGGATCTCTAAGAAACCTAGGGACCGCAGAAGGTTTACACTTCAGAATGCAAGAAGCTTAAGGCAGCTTCCATACCAGATATCAGTTCAGTACTAGCTATTTGCCAGATCATCAGGACCTGAAATCCATGGAGGCCAATTCTCTCCAGAGGAGGAAGTATTGAATAGGTAAGTGCTTCCCTTTCAGTGAAATAGAGCTCATTTACACATTAACTCGACAGTTGATGTCAATTGCCTTATCCCTAAAAGTGGCCCAAATCTGGAGAATGCACCTGAAAGGGGTGCGTTGGGGAAGCACATTTGAGTTTCCCAGAGCCACAACACTTTCAAACAAAACAAACGCAAAAGTACATGCAAAAAAGAAACTCTCAGTCCTGAGGACCAAAGCAAAGGGTGAGGATGAACAACATCCTCAGTGTTTTCGAACTACGTTCCCTCAATTTAACAACAAAATGACAAACAACATGCAAATTTAAAGATAGGGAATCACGACCACAGTTGTCATGCCTACTGACCTGGGAAGCAGAAAGAGCCAAAAAGGAAAAAGCAAAGAAATTAGGAAAAGTTCAATTTGATTCATGAACTTCCACATGTCTCCTGGAAATATGCTCATTTTCTCAGGGTCACAATGATGAAAACCAAAAGGATTTCACTGAGCAAACTTTCTCTAACTGAATATTTTACATAGACTGGTTTTGGAGATATGAAAATGATTCATTTGATGCCATGTTTCACCAGAATCTGTAGAATATGATGGCCATGCAATGTAAAAAAAAAAAAAAAAAGAACTTGCTTGTACCTTAGCGGACTACAAGATGGACTAGAGCTCTGCTGATCACAGCAGGTGTTATCCAATAGCAGAGAGACAAATGCAATGCCAAAAGGTCTCTCAGGATCGCAGTTCCCAGGCACCAAAGGGCAGATTCCTACCCACTGGAAAGGGAATATGTCAACCAATGTTCCACCACAGCTGAAACACAACGCAGGAGGGAACGATACCTAGGGTGATCATATGCAAGCTCCGTTACTGACCAAAGACGTCTCAAGTACTCAATGCAAGTGCTGTTTCACACACATACAATGTACGAATCACAAACAGGATCCCACAAACCAAAGCACAGACTGCCGTGATTAACACCACATTGACACACACAAACACATGAAGAACAAATAAACACTCCAATCACAAAGACAGAAATCCAGAGAAGGCATTTTGTCAACTTCCACTTCCACTCCCACATGGAGGCCCCGAGTTCTCAAGAGGGAATGGACTCAGAGGGGCTCCCATCCGCTAAGGGGAGCAGCCCAGTTGGAGTAGACCTATTTCCCAGCCTGCGCAAGCTGGAGCGACTTACCCCCAAATGACATGAACTGTATACCGTTGCTCTGGACATGTCTCCAAGACAAGCAGCCTCGTGCTGTAGGGCAGCCACTGCATATCAGGGAGAATCCCTGCCAGTATCCTGGAGCCAAATGTACTCTGGCATGTGCTGGGAACTTTAAATGGCGATGCCCCTGATCGAGATCAACACACCATGGGCACACACCTCCTGGCTGGCTCGCTATAATTGGTAACCAAAGGCCAGGATGTGTGCCCGATGCACAGTGAGGCCAAGCAACAGCAAAACATTGGCCTTTGGAGCCGAGAAATATTTGTTGTTGAGACATTCAAGGAAATGGGTGGCTTATGCCGGGTAATCCCCAACCTTGAAAGCTTTTAGCAAAGCCCTCTTAGAGGTAAGGTGATGGAGGGGTGTGGCTGTTCGTTGAAAACTTCTCCCTGCCCGATCCTTTGTTCTTGAGGACAGGTCATAGTCAGGTCTCAATGTTCCTATCAATCTCCAGCCAACAAATGTCACTCTCTGGGTGACAAGAAAGGGCAAGGTCCCAAGGCACAAGGCTCACCCTCTGAGGTCCAGACCCACCTAAGAGAAAGGGGTCCCTGGGAGGGGTGGTGGTCCTCCTGCCATGGAGGGTTTGTCCAGGAGCTGGTCTGGGTCCTCCCACCAGTGCCCATGCCTCACAGAGGAGGCAGCTCTGCCTTGGTGGCTCCCTCAGGGCCAGGTCCCAGACCCTTGCTAGCTGTCATCACTGAGGGAGCCGTATGCATATTACCCAACAGGTCTTAATGCTCCTCAGGCCACCCAAACAGTGGCGGTCAGGTACCCCAGACTGTGATCCATACCCTTAGGGTCACAGTGGCGGTGTGTGGTAGAGGTTCAACACTGCCTCAAGGCCTGGTCTGGGCCAGTGGGCATTCATGGCCTTGGCTCTGGAGCCCTGCAGGACACACCCCCAGCCTGTTCTCTGGGCCCCCCATCACACCAGCTGGCCCAAGGCCGTGTGAGCAGAAGAATGCTGGGGAGAAGACTGGCACTTGCCTCTTACCTCACGCTCCAGGTCTGAAGGGGCAGCACTCCACTGACTGCTGCCTAAAAAAGGGCCCCCACTAAAGATGGCTGACAGACAGTGGCTTGCTTGGGGCAGGGGCCCACTACACTGCCCACCAATGGCTGAGCAGGGTGGTCACAGTGGCATTAGTGGTCTCCTGGTAACCATTGCCTGGTAACGGGGCAGTGGGTCACAGTGCACAGCAAGGGCTGCCTGGGAAGAGCTGCATTCAGCTGGCTATGGTACAATTCCCCCTTTTCTTTGGTCCTCTGCAACCCTGAGGAGAATATGTGGGTATGATTTGGATAGAGTGGTTAATCATAAACTCAGCAGCGGATCTCTGTTTTAGGGGACTTGCTTTCAACCTAGATTCCTGGTTCATCTTTTCCCAAGTCTTTCAGGGAATGGGGTGACGACCACTCTAGCTACGTCCTGCTGCACGAAAGCAAAGCCCTACAGTGCATTCTGAGTTGGAAGCAATGCCACGTTGCAAGTCTTGATCCAAGTCTTATATAAACTTGTATAAGGAATCCAGGAGAATAAGCCTGAAAAGCAGCGTGAGGGTGGCACTCTGGGGGAGACGTTCTGGCAGGTAATCCAGACACGCAGAAGCAGAAGGGAAGAAATTGTTGTAAGTTGTTAGGAAGTTGAGGGGAAGAGCTTCCCTTAACGGGAGAACACAGATCAAAATCAGCATTATTGCAAAGCAAATCCATAAACGTTAGTAGCATATGCATCTGTTTACTCAGTTTGTCAAAACTGCATTGGTAAGAGTCTTCTTGAAGTTGAAGCACTTTGGGAAAGCCTCAGCCTAACTATCTGTTAGACACTTAAAGAGGCATGGTTAAAGATCGGATGACAAGGGGTTGAGAAGGAAGCTTAATCAAGTGGCTCTCATGTAACCGTCAGCATGGCTGACCGATTATCCCAAGGCATACCTGCATTTCAGAAACTTTGTACCCTTTCTAGAATATCGACAGGTGTGCCATGTATCCATCCTGTGTAATTGGAGAAGCTTCTCCCCCATTTCACAATGTTTTCTCTGTAATTTCCATACCAGATATACGACTGAAATAGTCCTCCTTGAGTTGCCTTAAGGGCCCCGCAACTAATCCAAAGTTAACAAACTATTTCAAAACACCTGGTCCAATAAGCTCATCAGTCCTTTGAAGAGAATTCTTCTTTCTTCTCCAAAGTGAGAAGAGATCTTAAAAGCAAATCGAGATCCCTTACAGGCAGGACAGTTCACATACCATGTTATTGAATGCAGCGTTCCAAGTAAACGTGTTCTCTTGGCAGAGTGGAAACCAATCCAGCCTTGAGAAAAACGTATTTTTAATAACAGTATCCATTTCCCGAGGTGGAGTTTCGTTTCAGCCCAATGATGCATCAAATGTTGGTTTTTGGCTCAACACATTTATCCCACCTTCCTACTCTATCCTGAAATGTGTTCCTTTTCATGAGTTTCTTAGCTTTAATTACATATTTCGATTACAATCCTCAAGTCCTTAACACCTTCACTTAGTGAAAACCAAGAAGCAAGCAATTGTCAGCTGGATGTCATACCAGCATTTCTGATTGCAAGCGGATGCTTTTGAGACCTTCTGCTAAGTAGGCAAAGGTAGGGAATCTTAGATGTGCCCAGCATCCAATGTTCCAATCCTCTATCCTCTTTGAAATGACCCGGAGAGTCAAGGAATGCTTGCCACTTACCTTGGTGAAGTTTCATGCTACCCAAATCTAGAGAGGCCATTTAGAAAGACTTCAAGTGTCATCATTTCAACTTATGGTCCTTGCTGTCAAATTTGCAACAGATATAAGGTCTTTTTGGATCTCTAAGAAACCTAGGGACTGCAGAAGGTTTACACTTCAGAATGCAAGAAGCTTAAGGCAGCTTCCATACCAGATATCAGTTCAGTACTAGCTATTTGCCAGATCATCAGGACCTGAAATCCATGGAGGCCAATTCTCTCCAGAGGAGGAAGTATTGAATAGGTAAGTGCTTCCCTTTCAGTGAAATAGAGCTCATTTACACATTAACTCGGCAGTTGATGTCAATTGCCTTATCCCTAAAAGTGGCCCAAATGTGGAGAATGCACCTGAAAGGGGTGCGTTGGGGAAGCACATTTGAGTTTCCCAGAGCCACAACACTTTCACACAAAACAAACGCAAAAGTACATGCAAAAAAGAAACTCTCAGTCCTGAGGACCAAAGCAAAAGGTGAGGATGAACAACATCCTCAGTGTTTTCGAACTACGTTCCCTCATTTTAACAACAAAACGACAAACAACATGCAAATTGAAAGATAGGGAATCAGGACCACAGTTGTCATGCATACTGACCTGGGAAGCAGAAAGAGCCAAAAAGGAAAAAGCAAAGAAATTAGGAAAAGTTCAATTTGCTTCATTAACTTCCACATGTCTCCTGGAAATATGCTCGTTTTCTCAGGGTCACAATGATGAAAACCAAAAGGATTTCACTGAGCAAACTTTCTCTAACTGAATATTTTACATAGACTGGTTTTGGAGATATGAAAATGATTCATTTGATGCCATGTTTCACCAGAATCTGTAGAATATGATGGCCATGCAATGTAAAAAAAAAAAAAAAAAAAGGACTTCCTTGTACCTTAGCGGACTACAAGATGGACTAGAGCTCTGCTGATCACAGCAGGTGTTATCCAATAGCAGAGAGACAAATGCAATGCCAAAAGGTCTCTCAGGATCGCAGTTCCCAGGCACCAAAGGGCAGATTCCTACCCATTGGAAAGGGAATATGTCAACCAATGTTCCACCACAGCTGAAACACAACGCAGGAGGGAACGATACCTAGTGTGATCATATGCAAGCTCCGTTACTGACCAAAGACGTCTCAAGTACTCAATGCAAGTGCTGTTTCACACACCTACAATGTACGAATCACAAACAGGATCCCACAAACCAAAGCACAGACTGCCGTGATTAACACCACATTGACACACACAAACACATGAAGAACAAATAAACACTCCAATCACAAAGACAGAAAGCCAGAGAAGGCATTTTGTCAACTTCCAATTCCACTCCCACATGGAGGCCCCCAGTTCTCAAGAGGGAATGGACTCAGAGGGGCTCCCATCCGCTAAGGGGAGCAGCCCAGTTGGAGTAGACCTATTTCCCAGCCTGCGCAAGCTGGAGCGACTTACCCCCAAATGACATGAACTGTATACCGTTGCTCTGGACATGTCTCCAAGACAAGCAGCCTCGTGCTGTAGGGCAGCCACTGCATATCAGGGAGAATCCCTGCCAGTATCCTGGAGCCAAATGTACTCTGGCATGTGCTGGGAACTTTAAATGGCGATGCCCCTGATCGAGATCAACACACCATGGGCACACACCTCCTGGCTGGCTCGCTATAATTGGTAACCAAAGGCCAGGATGTGTGCCCGATGCACAGTGAGGCCAAGCAACAGCAAAACATTGGACTTTGGAGCCGAGAAATATTTGTTGTTGAGACATTCAAGGAAATGGGTGGCTTATGCCGGGTAATCCCCAACCTTGAAAGCTTTTAGCAAAGCCCTCTTAGAGGTAAGGTGATGGAGGGGTGTGGCTGTTCGTTGAAAACTTCTCCCTGCCCGATCCTTTGTTCTTGAGGACAGGTCATAGTCAGGTCTCAATGTTCCTATCAATCTCCAGCCAACAAATGTCACTCTCTGGGTGACAAGAAAGGGCAAGGTCCCAAGGCACAAGGCTCACCCTCTGAGGTCCAGACCCACCTAAGAGAAAGGGGTCCCTGGGAGGGGTGGTGGTCCTCCTGCCATGGAGGGTTTGTCCAGGAGCTGGTCTGGGTCCTCCCACCAGTGCCCATGCCTCACAGAGGAGGCAGCTCTGCCTTGGTGGCTCCCTCAGGGCCAGGTCCCAGACCCTTGCTAGCTGTCATCACTGAGGGAGCCGTATGCATATTACCCAACAGGTCTTAATGCTCCTCAGGCCACCCAAACAGTGGCGGTCAGGTACCCCAGGCTGTGAGCCATACCCTTAGGGTCACAGTGGCGGTGTGTGGTAGAGGTTCAACACTGCCTCAAGGCCTGGTCTGGGCCAGTGGGCATTCATGGCCTTGGCTCTGGAGCCCTGCAGGACACACCCCCAGCCTGTTCTCTGGGCCCCCCATCACACCAGCTGGCCCAAGGCCGTGTGAGCAGAAGAATGCTGGGGAGAAGACTGGCACTTGCCTCTTACCTCACGCTCCAGGTCTGAAGGGGCAGCACTCCACTGACTGCTGCCTAAAAAAGGGCCCCCACTAAAGATGGCTGACAGACAGTGGCTTGCTTGGGGCAGGGGCCCACTACACTGCCCACCAATGGCTGAGCAGGGTGGTCACAGTGGCATTAGTGGTCTCCTGGTAACCATTGCCTGGTAACGGGGCAGTGGGTCACAGTGCACAGCAAGGGCTGCCTGGGAAGAGCTGCATTCAGCTGGCTATGGTACAATTCCCCCTTTTCTTTGGTCCTCTGCAACCCTGAGGAGAATATGTGGGTATGATTTGGCTAGAGTGGTTAATCATAAACTCAGCAGCGGATCTCTGTTTTAGGGGACTTGCTTTCAACCTCCATTCCTGGTTCATCTTTTCCCAAGTCTTTCAGGGAATGGGGTGACGACCACTCTAGCTACGTCCTGCTGCACGAAAGCAAAGCCCTACAGTGCATTCTGAGTTGGAAGCAATGCCACGTTGCAAGTCTTGATCCAAGTCTTATATAAACTTGTATAAGGAATCCAGGAGAATAAGCCTGAAAAGCAGCGTGAGGGTGGCACTCTGGGGGAGACGTTCTGGCAGGTAATCCAGACACGCAGAAGCAGAAGGGAAGAAATTGTTGTAAGTTGTTAGGAAGTTGAGGGGAAGAGCTTCCCTTAACGGGAGAACACAGATCAAAATCAGCATTATTGCAAAGCAAATCCATAAACGTTAGTAGCATATGCATCTGTTTACTCAGTTTGTCAAAACTGCATTGGTAAGAGTCTTCTTGAAGTTGAAGCACTTTGGGAAAGCCTCAGCCTAACTATCTGTTAGACACTTAAAGAGGCATGGTTAAACATCGGATGACAAGGGGTTGAGAAGGAAGCTTAATCAAGTGGCTCTCATGTAACCGTCAGCATGGCTGACCGATTATCCCAAGGCATACCTGCATTTCAGAAACTTTGTACCCTTTCTAGAATATCGAGAGGTGTGCCATGTATCCATCCTGTGTAATTGGAGAAGCTTCTCCCCCATTTCACAATGTTTTCTCTGTAATTTCCATACCAGATATACGACTGAAATAGTCCTCCTTGAGTTGCCTTAAGGGCCCCGCAACTAATCCAAAGTTAACAAACTATTTCAAAACACCTGGTCCAATAAGCTCATCAGTCCTTTGAAGAGAATTCTTCTTTCTTCTCCAAAGTGAGAAGAGATCTTAAAAGCAAATCGAGATCCCTTACAGGCAGGACAGTTCACATACCATGTTATTGAATGCAGCGTTCCAAGTAAACGTGTTCTCTTGGCAGAGTGGAAACCAATCCAGCCTTGAGAAAAACGTATTTTTAATAACAGTATCCATTTCCCGAGGTGGAGTTTCGTTTCAGCCCAATGATGCATCAAATGTTGGTTTTTGGCTCAACACATTTATCCCACCTTCCTACTCTATCCTGAAATGTGTTCCTTTTCATGAGTTTCTTAGCTTTAATTACATATTTCGATTATAATCCTCAAGTCCTTAACACCTTCACTTAGTGAAAACCAAGAAGCAAGCAATTGTCAGCTGGATGTCATACCAGCATTTCTGATTGCAAGCGGATGCTTTTGAGACCTTCTGCTAAGTAGGCAAAGGTAGGGAATCTTAGATGTGCCCAGCATCCAATGTTCCAATCCTCTATCCTCTTTGAAATGACCCGGAGAGTCAAGGAATGCTTGCCACTTACCTTGGTGAAGTTTCATGCTACCCAAATCTAGAGATGCCATTTAGAAAGACTTCAAGTGTCATCATTTCAACTTATGGTCCTTGCTGTCAAATTTGCAACAGATATAAGGTCTTTTTGGATCTCTAAGAAACCTAGGGACTGCAGAAGGTTTACACTTCAGAATGCAAGAAGCTTAAGGCAGCTTCCATACCAGATATCAGTTCAGTACTAGCTATTTGCCAGATCATCAGGACCTGAAATCCATGGAGGCCAATTCTCTCCAGAGGAGGAAGTATTGAATAGGTAAGTGCTTCCCTTTCAGTGAAATAGAGCTCATTTACACATTAACTCGGCAGTTGATGTCAATTGCCTTATCCCTAAAAGTGGCCCAAATCTGGAGAATGCACCTGAAAGGGGTGCGTTGGGGAAGCACATTTGAGTTTCCCAGAGCCACAACACTTTCACACAAAACAAACGCAAAAGTACATGCAAAAAAGAAACTCTCAGTCCTGAGGACCAAAGCAAAGGGTGAGGATGAACAACATCCTCAGTGTTTTCGAACTACGTTCCCTCATTTTAACAACAAAACGACAAACAACATGCAAATTGAAAGATAGGGAATCAGGACCACAGTTGTCATGCCTACTGACCTGGGAAGCAGAAAGAGCCAAAAAGGAAAAAGCAAAGAAATTAGGAAAAGTTCAATTTGCTTCATGAACTTCCACATGTCTCCTGGAAATATGCTCGTTTTCTCAGGGTCACAATGATGAAAACCAAAAGGATTTCACTGAGCAAACTTTCTCTAACTGAATATTTTACATAGACTGGTTTTGGAGATATGAAAAAGATTCATTTGATGCCATGTTTCACCAGAATCTGTAGAATATGATGGCCATGCAATGTAAAAAAAAAAAAAAAAAGTACTTGCTTGTACCTTAGCGGACTACAAGATGGACTAGAGCTCTGCTGATCACAGCAGGTGTTATCCAATAGCAGAGAGACAAATGCAATGCCAAAAGGTCTCTCAGGATCGCAGTTCCCAGGCACCAAAGGGCAGATTCCTACCCATTGGAAAGGGAATATGTCAACCAATGTTCCACCACAGCTGAAACACAACGCAGGAGGGAACGATACCTAGTGTGATCATATGCAAGCTCCGTTACTGACCAAAGACGTCTCAAGTACTCAATGCAAGTGCTGTTTCACACACATACAATGTACGAATCACAAACAGGATCCCACAAACCAAAGCACAGACTGCCGTGATTAACACCACATTGACACACACAAACACATGAAGAACAAATAAACACTCCAATCACAAAGACAGAAAGCCAGAGAAGGCATTTTGTCAACTTCCACTTCCACTCCCACATGGAGGCCCCCAGTTCTCAAGAGGGAATGGACTCAGAGGGGCTCACATCCGCTAAGGGGAGCAGCCCAGTTGGAGTAGACCTATTTCCCAGCCTGTGCAAGCTGGAGCGACTTACCCCCAAATGACATGAACTGTATACCGTTGCTCTGGACATGTCTCCAAGACAAGCAGCCTCGTGCTGTAGGGCAGCCACTGCATATCAGGGAGAATCCCTGCCAGTATCCTGGAGCCAAATGTACTCTGGCATGTGCTGGGAACTTTAAATGGCGACGCCCCTGATCGAGATCAACACACCATGGGCACACACCTCCTGGCTGGCTCGCTATAATTGGTAACCAAAGGCCAGGATGTGTGCCCGACGCACAGTGAGGCCAAGCAACAGCAAAACATTGGACTTTGGAGCCGAGAAATATTTGTTGTTGAGACATTCAAGGAAATGGGTGGCTTATGCCGGGTAATCCCCAACCTTGAAAGCTTTTAGCAAAGCCCTCTTAGAGGTAAGGTGATGGAGGGGTGTGGCTGTTCGTTGAAAACTTCTCCCTGCCCGATCCTTTGTTCTTGAGGACAGGTCATAGTCAGGTCTCAATGTTCCTATCAATCTCCAGCAAACAAATGTCACTCTCTGGGTGACAAGAAAGGGCAAGGTCCCAAGGCACAAGTCTCACCCTCTGAGGTGCAGACCCACCTAAGAGAAAGGGGTCCCTGGGAGGGGTGGTGGTCCTCCTGCCATGGAGGGTTTGTCCAGGAGCTGGTCTGGGTCCTCCCACCAGTGCCCATGCCTCACAGAGGAGGCAGCTCTGCCTTGGTGGCTCCCTCAGGGCCAGGTCCCAGACCCTTGCTAGCTGTCATCACTGAGGGAGCCGTATGCATATGACCCAACAGGTCTTAATGCTCCTCAGGCCACCCAAACAGTGGCGGTCAGGTACCCCAGACTGTGAGCCATACCCTTAGGGTCACAGTGGCGGTGTGTGGTAGAGGTTCAACACTGCCTCAAGGCGTGGTCTGGGCCAGTGGGCATTCATGGCCTTGGCTCTGGAGCCCTGCAGGACACACCCCCAGCCTGTTCTCTGGGCCCCCCATCACACCAGCTGGCCCAAGGCCGTGTGAGCAGAAGAATGCTGGGGAGAAGACTGGCACTTGCCTCTTACCTCACGCTCCAGGTCTGAAGGGGCAGCACTCCACTGACTGCTGCCTAAAAAAGGGCCCCCACTAAAGATGGCTGACAGACAGTGGCTTGCTTGGGGCAGGGGCCCACTACACTGCCCACCAATGGCTGAGCAGGGTGGTCACAGTGGCATTAGTGGTCTCCTGGTAACCATTGCCTGGTAACGGGGCAGTGGGTCACAGTGCACAGCAAGGGCTGCCTGGGAAGAGCTGCATTCAGCTGGCTATGGTACAATTCCCCCTTTTCTTTGGTCCTCTGCAACCCTGAGGAGAATATGTGGGTATGATTTGGCTAGAGTGGTTAATCATAAACTCCGCAGCGGATCTCTGTTTTAGGGGACTTGCTTGCAACCTCCATTCCTGGTTCATCTTTTCCCAAGTCTTTCAGGGAATGGGGTGACGACCACTCTAGCTACGTCCTGCTGCACGAAAGCAAAGCCCTACAGTGCATTCTGAGTTGGAAGCAATGCCACGTTGCAAGTCTTGATCCAAGTCTTATATAAACTTGTATAAGGAATCCAGGAGAATAAGCCTGAAAAGCAGCGTGAGGGTGGCACTCTGGGGGAGACGTTCTGGCAGGTAATCCAGACACGCAGAAGCAGAAGGGAAGAAATTGTTGTAAGTTGTTAGGAAGTTGAGGGGAAGAGCTTCCCTTAACGGGAGAACACAGATCAAAATCAGCATTATTGCAAAGCAAATCCATAAACGTTAGTAGCATATGCATCTGTTTACTCAGTTTGTCAAAACTGCATTGGTAAGAGTCTTCTTGAAGTTGAAGCACTTTGGGAAAGCCTCAGCCTAACTATCTGTTAGACACTTAAAGAGGCATGGTTAAACATCGGATGACAAGGGGTTGAGAAGGAAGCTTAATCAAGTGGCTCTCATGTAACCGTCAGCATGGCTGACCGATTATCCCAAGGCATACCTGCATTTCAGAAACTTTGTACCCTTTCTAGAATATCGACAGGTGTGCCATGTATCCATCCTGTGTAATTGGAGAAGCTTCTCCCCCATTTCACAATGTTTTCTCTGTAATTTCCATACCAGATATACGACTGAAATAGTCCTCCTTGAGTTGCCTTAAGGGCCCCGCAACTAATCCAAAGTTAACAAACTATTTCAAAACACCTGGTCCAATAAGCTCATCAGTCCTTTGAAGAGAATTCTTCTTTCTTCTCCAAAGTGAGAAGAGATCTTAAAAGCAAATCGAGATCCCTTACAGGCAGGACAGTTCACATACCATGTTATTGAATGCAGCGTTCCAAGTAAACGTGTTCTCTTGGCAGAGTGGAAACCAATCCAGCCTTGAGAAAAACGTATTTTTAATAACAGTATCCATTTCCCGAGGTGGAGTTTCGTTTCAGCCCAATGATGCATCAAATGTTGGTTTTTGGCTCAACACATTTATCCCACCTTCCTACTCTATCCTGAAATGTGTTCCTTTTCATGAGTTTCTTAGCTTTAATTACATATTTCGATTACAATCCTCAAGTCCTTAACACCTTCACTTAGTGAAAACCAAGAAGCAAGCAATTGTCAGCTGGATGTCATACCAGCATTTCTGATTGCAAGCGGATGCTTTTGAGACCTTCTGCTAAGTAGGCAAAGGTAGGGAATCTTAGATGTGCCCAGCATCCAATGTTCCAATCCTCTATCCTCTTTGAAATGACCCGGAGAGTCAAGGAATGCTTGCCACTTACCTTGGTGAAGTTTCATGCTACCCAAATCTAGAGAGGCCATTTAGAAAGACTTCAAGTGTCATCATTTCAACTTATGGTCCTTGCTGTCAAATTTGCAACAGATATAAGGTCTTTTTGGATCTCTAAGAAACCTAGGGACTGCAGAAGGTTTACACTTCAGAATGCAAGAAGCTTAAGGCAGCTTCCATACCAGATATCAGTTCAGTACTAGCTATTTGCCAGATCATCAGGACCTGAAATCCATGGAGGCCAATTCTCTCCAGAGGAGGAAGTATTGAATAGGTAAGTGCTTCCCTTTCAGTGAAATAGAGCTCATTTACACATTAACTCGGCAGTTGATGTCAATTGCCTTATCCCTAAAAGTGGCCCAAATGTGGAGAATGCACCTGAAAGGGGTGCGTTGGGGAAGCACATTTGAGTTTCCCAGAGCCACAACACTTTCACACAAAACAAACGCAAAAGTACATGCAAAAAAGAAACTCTCAGTCCTGAGGACCAAAGCAAAGGGTGAGGATGAACAACATCCTCAGTGTTTTCGAACTACGTTCCCTCATTTTAACAACAAAACGACAAACAACATGCAAATTGAAAGATAGGGAATCACGACCACAGTTGTCATGCATACTGACCTGGGAAGCAGAAAGAGCCAAAAAGGAAAAAGCAAAGAAATTAGGAAAAGTTCAATTTGCTTCATTAACTTCCACATGTCTCCTGGAAATATGCTCGTTTTCTCAGGGTCACAATGATGAAAACCAAAAGGATTTCACTGAGCAAACTTTCTCTAACTGAATATTTTACATAGACTGGTTTTGGAGATATGAAAATGATTCATTTGATGCCATGTTTCACCAGAATCTGTAGAATATGATGGCCATGCAATGTAAAAAAAAAAAAAAAAAAAGGACTTGCTTGTACCTTAGCGGACTACAAGATGGACTAGAGCTCTGCTGATCACAGCAGGTGTTATCCAATAGCAGAGAGACAAATGCAATGCCAAAAGGTCTCTCAGGATCGCAGTTCCCAGGCACCAAAGGGCAGATTCCTACCCATTGGAAAGGGAATATGTCAACCAATGTTCCACCACAGCTGAAACACAACGCAGGAGGGAACGATACCTAGTGTGATCATATGCAAGCTCCGTTACTGACCAAAGACGTCTCAAGTACTCAATGCAAGTGCTGTTTCACACACCTACAATGTACGAATCACAAAGAGGATCCCACAAACCAAAGCACAGACTGCCGTGATTAACACCACATTGACACACACAAACACATGAAGAACAAATAAACACTCCAATCACAAAGACAGAAAGCCAGAGAAGGCATTTTGTCAACTTCCAATTCCACTCCCACATGGAGGCCCCCAGTTCTCAAGAGGGAATGGACTCAGAGGGGCTCCCATCCGCTAAGGGGAGCAGCCCAGTTGGAGTAGACCTATTTCCCAGCCTGCGCAAGCTGGAGCGACTTACCCCCAAATGACATGAACTGTATACCGTTGCTCTGGACATGTCTCCAAGACAAGCAGCCTCGTGCTGTAGGGCAGCCACTGCATATCAGGGAGAATCCCTGCCAGTATCCTGGAGCCAAATGTACTCTGGCATGTGCTGGGAACTTTAAATGGCGATGCCCCTGATCGAGATCAACACACCATGGGCACACACCTCCTGGCTGGCTCGCTATAATTGGTAACCAAAGGCCAGGATGTGTGCCCGATGCACAGTGAGGCCAAGCAACAGCAAAACATTGGACTTTGGAGCCGAGAAATATTTGTTGTTGAGACATTCAAGGAAATGGGTGGCTTATGCCGGGTAATCCCCAACCTTGAAAGCTTTTAGCAAAGCCCTCTTAGAGGTAAGGTGATGGAGGGGTGTGGCTGTTCGTTGAAAACTTCTCCCTGCCCGATCCTTTGTTCTTGAGGACAGGTCATAGTCAGGTCTCAATGTTCCTATCAATCTCCAGCCAACAAATGTCACTCTCTGGGTGACAAGAAAGGGCAAGGTCCCAAGGCACAAGGCTCACCCTCTGAGGTCCAGACCCACCTAAGAGAAAGGGGTCCCTGGGAGGGGTGGTGGTCCTCCTGCCATGGAGGGTTTGTCCAGGAGCTGGTCTGGGTCCTCCCACCAGTGCCCATGCCTCACAGAGGAGGCAGCTCTGCCTTGGTGGCTCCCTCAGGGCCAGGTCCCAGACCCTTGCTAGCTGTCATCACTGAGGGAGCCGTATGCATATTACCCAACAGGTCTTAATGCTCCTCAGGCCACCCAAACAGTGGCGGTCAGGTACCCCAGGCTGTGAGCCATACCCTTAGGGTCACAGTGGCGGTGTGTGGTAGAGGTTCAACACTGCCTCAAGGCCTGGTCTGGGCCAGTGGGCATTCATGGCCTTGGCTCTGGAGCCCTGCAGGACACACCCCCAGCCTGTTCTCTGGGCCCCCCATCACACCAGCTGGCCCAAGGCCGTGTGAGCAGAAGAATGCTGGGGAGAAGACTGGCACTTGCCTCTTACCTCACGCTCCAGGTCTGAAGGGGCAGCACTCCACTGACTGCTGCCTAAAAAAGGGCCCCCACTAAAGATGGCTGACAGACAGTGGCTTGCTTGGGGCAGGGGCCCACTACACTGCCCACCAATGGCTGAGCAGGGTGGTCACAGTGGCATTAGTGGTCTCCTGGTAACCATTGCCTGGTAACGGGGCAGTGGGTCACAGTGCACAGCAAGGGCTGCCTGGGAAGAGCTGCATTCAGCTGGCTATGGTACAATTCCCCCTTTTCTTTGGTCCTCTGCAACCCTGAGGAGAATATGTGGGTATGATTTGGCTAGAGTGGTTAATCATAAACTCAGCAGCGGATCTCTGTTTTAGGGGACTTGCTTTCAACCTCCATTCCTGGTTCATCTTTTCCCAAGTCTTTCAGGGAATGGGGTGACGACCACTCTAGCTACGTCCTGCTGCACGAAAGCAAAGCCCTACAGTGCATTCTGAGTTGGAAGCAATGCCACGTTGCAAGTCTTGATCCAAGTCTTATATAAACTTGTATAAGGAATCCAGGAGAATAAGCCTGAAAAGCAGCGTGAGGGTGGCACTCTGGGGGAGACGTTCTGGCAGGTAATCCAGACACGCAGAAGCAGAAGGGAAGAAATTGTTGTAAGTTGTTAGGAAGTTGAGGGGAAGAGCTTCCCTTAACGGGAGAACACAGATCAAAATCAGCATTATTGCAAAGCAAATCCATAAACGTTAGTAGCATATGCATCTGTTTACTCAGTTTGTCAAAACTGCATTGGTAAGAGTCTTCTTGAAGTTGAAGCACTTTGGGAAAGCCTCAGCCTAACTATCTGTTAGACACTTAAAGAGGCATGGTTAAACATCGGATGACAAGGGGTTGAGAAGGAAGCTTAATCAAGTGGCTCTCATGTAACCGTCAGCATGGCTGACCGATTATCCCAAGGCATACCTGCATTTCAGAAACTTTGTACCCTTTCTAGAATATCGACAGGTGTGCCATGTATCCATCCTGTGTAATTGGAGAAGCTTCTCCCCCATTTCACAATGTTTTCTCTGTAATTTCCATACCAGATATACGACTGAAATAGTCCTCCTTGAGTTGCCTTAAGGGCCCCGCAACTAATCCAAAGTTAACAAACTATTTCAAAACACCTGGTCCAATAAGCTCATCAGTCCTTTGAAGAGAATTCTTCTTTCTTCTCCAAAGTGAGAAGAGATCTTAAAAGCAAATCGAGATCCCTTACAGGCAGGACAGTTCACATACCATGTTATTGAATGCAGCGTTCCAAGTAAACGTGTTCTCTTGGCAGAGTGGAAACCAATCCAGCCTTGAGAAAAACGTATTTTTAATAACAGTATCCATTTCCCGAGGTGGAGTTTCGTTTCAGCCCAATGATGCATCAAATGTTGGTTTTTGGCTCAACACATTTATCCCACCTTCCTACTCTATCCTGAAATGTGTTCCTTTTCATGAGTTTCTTAGCTTTAATTACATATTTCGATTACAATCCTCAAGTCCTTAACACCTTCACTTAGTGAAAACCAAGAAGCAAGCAATTGTCAGCTGGATGTCATACCAGCATTTCTGATTGCAAGCGGATGCTTTTGAGACCTTCTGCTAAGTAGGCAAAGGTAGGGAATCTTAGATGTGCCCAGCATCCAATGTTCCAATCCTCTATCCTCTTTGAAATGACCCGGAGAGTCAAGGAATGCTTGCCACTTACCTTGGTGAAGTTTCATGCTACCCAAATCTAGAGATGCCATTTAGAAAGACTTCAAGTGTCATCATTTCAACTTATGGTCCTTGCTGTCAAATTTGCAACAGATATAAGGTCTTTTTGGATCTCTAAGAAACCTAGGGACTGCAGAAGGTTTACACTTCAGAATGCAAGAAGCTTAAGGCAGCTTCCATACCAGATATCAGTTCAGTACTAGCTATTTGCCAGATCATCAGGACCTGAAATCCATGGAGGCCAATTCTCTCCAGAGGAGGAAGTATTGAATAGGTAAGTGCTTCCCTTTCAGTGAAATAGAGCTCATTTACACATCAACTCGGCAGTTGATGTCAATTGCCTTATCCCTAAAAGTGGCCCAAATGTGGAGAATGCACCTGAAAGGGGTGCGTTGGGGAAGCACATTTGAGTTTCCCAGAGCCACAACACTTTCACACAAAACAAACGCAAAAGTACATGCAAAAAAGAAACTCTCAGTCCTGAGGACCAAAGCAAAGGGTGAGGATGAACAACATCCTCAGTGTTTTCGAACTACGTTCCCTCATTTTAACAACAAAACGACAAACAACATGCAAATTGAAAGATAGGGAATCAGGACCACAGTTGTCATGCCTACTGACCTGGGAAGCAGAAAGAGCCAAAAAGGAAAAAGCAAAGAAATTAGGAAAAGTTCAATTTGCTTCATTAACTTCCACATGTCTCCTGGAAATATGCTCGTTTTCTCAGGGTCACAATGATGAAAACCAAAAGGATTTCACTGAGCAAACTTTCTCTAACTGAATATTTTACATAGACTGGTTTTGGAGATATGAAAATGATTCATTTGATGCCATGTTTCACCAGAATCTGTAGAATATGATGGCCATGCAATGTAAAAAAAAAAAAAAAAAAGTACTTGCTTGTACCTTAGCGGACTACAAGATGGACTAGAGCTCTGCTGATCACAGCAGGTGTTATCCAATAGCAGAGAGACAAATGCAATGCCAAAAGGTCTCTCAGGATCGCAGTTCCCAGGCACCAAAGGGCAGATTCCTACCCATTGGAAAGGGAATATGTCAACCAATGTTCCACCACAGCTGAAACACAACGCAGGAGGGAACGATACCTAGTGTGATCATATGCAAGCTCCGTTACTGACCAAAGACGTCTCAAGTACTCAATGCAAGTGCTGTTTCACACACATACAATGTACGAATCACAAACAGGATCCCACAAACCAAAGCACAGACTGCCGTGATTAACACCACATTGACACACACAAACACATGAAGAACAAATAAACACTCCAATCACAAAGACAGAAAGCCAGAGAAGGCATTTTGTCAACTTCCACTTCCACTCCCACATGGAGGCCCCCAGTTCTCAAGAGGGAATGGACTCAGAGGGGCTCACATCCGCTAAGGGGAGCAGCCCAGTTGGAGTAGACCTATTTCCCAGCCTGTGCAAGCTGGAGCGACTTACCCCCAAATGACATGAACTGTATACCGTTGCTCTGGACATGTCTCCAAGACAAGCAGCCTCGTGCTGTAGGGCAGCCACTGCATATCAGGGAGAATCCCTGCCAGTATCCTGGAGCCAAATGTACTCTGGCATGTGCTGGGAACTTTAAATGGCGACGCCCCTGATCGAGATCAACACACCATGGGCACACACCTCCTGGCTGGCTCGCTATAATTGGTAACCAAAGAGCAGGATGTGTGCCCGACGCACAGTGAGGCCAAGCAACAGCAAAACATTGGCCTTTGGAGCCGAGAAATATTTGTTGTTGAGACATTCAAGGAAATGGGTGGCTTATGCTGGGTAATCCCCAACCTTGAAAGCTTTTAGCAAAGCCCTCTTAGAGGTAAGGTGATGGAGGGGTGTGGCTGTTCGTTGAAAACTTCTCCCTGCCCGATCCTTTGTTCTTGAGGACAGGTCATAGTCAGGTCTCAATGTTCCTATCAATCTCCAGCAAACAAATGTCACTCTCTGGGTGACAAGAAAGGGCAAGGTCCCAAGGCACAAGTCTCACCCTCTGAGGTGCAGACCCACCTAAGAGAAAGGGGTCCCTGGGAGGGGTGGTGGTCCTCCTGCCATGGAGGGTTTGTCCAGGAGCTGGTCTGGGTCCTCCCACCAGTGCCCATGCCTCACAGAGGAGGCAGCTCTGCCTTGGTGGCTCCCTCAGGGCCAGGTCCCAGACCCTTGCTAGCTGTCATCACTGAGGGAGCCGTATGCATATGACCCAACAGGTCTTAATGCTCCTCAGGCCACCCAAACAGTGGCGGTCAGGTACCCCAGACTGTGAGCCATACCCTTAGGGTCACAGTGGCGGTGTGTGGTAGAGGTTCAACACTGCCTCAAGGCGTGGTCTGGGCCAGTGGGCATTCATGGCCTTGGCTCTGGAGCCCTGCAGGACACACCCCCAGCCTGTTCTCTGGGCCCCCCATCACACCAGCTGGCCCAAGGCCGTGTGAGCAGAAGAATGCTGGGGAGAAGACTGGCACTTGCCTCTTACCTCACGCTCCAGGTCTGAAGGGGCAGCACTCCACTGACTGCTGCCTAACAAAGGGCCCCCACTAAAGATGGCTGACAGACAGTGGCTTGCTTGGGGCAGGGGCCCACTACACTGCCCACCAATGGCTGAGCAGGGTGGTCACAGTGGCATTAGTGGTCTCCTGGTAACCATTGCCTGGTAACGGGGCAGTGGGTCACAGTGCACAGCAAGGGCTGCCTGGGAAGAGCTGCATTCAGCTGGCTATGGTACAATTCCCCCTTTTCTTTGGTCCTCTGCAACCCTGAGGAGAATATGTGGGTATGATTTGGCTAGAGTGGTTAATCATAAACTCCGCAGCGGATCTCTGTTTTAGGGGACTTGCTTGCAACCTCCATTCCTGGTTCATCTTTTCCCAAGTCTTTCAGGGAATGGGGTGACGACCACTCTAGCTACGTCCTGCTGCACGAAAGCAAAGCCCTACAGTGCATTCTGAGTTGGAAGCAATGCCACGTTGCAAGTCTTGATCCAAGTCTTATATAAACTTGTATAAGGAATCCAGGAGAATAAGCCTGAAAAGCAGCGTGAGGGTGGCACTCTGGGGGAGACGTTCTGGCAGGTAATCCAGACACGCAGAAGCAGAAGGGAAGAAATTGTTGTAAGTTGTTAGGAAGTTGAGGGGAAGAGCTTCCCTTAACGGGAGAACACAGATCAAAATCAGCATTATTGCAAAGCAAATCCATAAACGTTAGTAGCATATGCATCTGTTTACTCAGTTTGTCAAAACTGCATTGGTAAGAGTCTTCTTGAAGTTGAAGCACTTTGGGAAAGCCTCAGCCTAACTATCTGTTAGACACTTAAAGAGGCATGGTTAAACATCGGATGACAAGGGGTTGAGAAGGAAGCTTAATCAAGTGGCTCTCATGTAACCGTCAGCATGGCTGACCGATTATCCCAAGGCATACCTGCATTTCAGAAACTTTGTACCCTTTCTAGAATATCGAGAGGTGTGCCATGTATCCATCCTGTGTAATTGGAGAAGCTTCTCCCCCATTTCACAATGTTTTCTCTGTAATTTCCATACCAGATATACGACTGAAATAGTCCTCCTTGAGTTGCCTTAAGGGCCCCGCAACTAATCCAAAGTTAACAAACTATTTCAAAACACCTGGTCCAATAAGCTCATCAGTCTTTGAAGAGAATTCTTCTTTCTTCTCCAAAGTGAGAAGAGATCTTAAAAGCAAATCGAGATCCCTTAAAGGCAGGACAGTTCACATACCATGGTATTGAAAGCAGCGTTCCAAGTAAACGTGTTCTCTTGGCAGAGGGGAACCCAATCCAGCCTTGAGAAAAACGTATTTTTAATAACAGTATCCATTTCCCGAGGTGGAGTTTCGTTTCAGCCCAATGATGCATCAAATGTTGGTTTTTGGCTCAACACATTTATCCCACCTTCCTACTCTATCCTGAAATGTGTTCCTTTTCATGAGTTTCTTAGCTTTAATTACATATTTCGATTACAATCCTCAAGTCCTTAACACCTTCACTTAGTGAAAACCAAGAAGCAAGCAATTGTCAGCTGGATGTCATACCAGCATTTCTGATTGCAAGCGGATACTTTAGAGACCTTCTGCTAAGTAGGCAAAGGTAGGGAATCTTAGATGTGCCCAGCATCCAATGTTCCAATCCTCTATCCTCTTTGAAATGACCCGGAGAGTCAAGGAATGCTTGCCACTTACCTTGGTGAAGTTTCATGCTACCCAAATCTAGAGAGGCCATTTAGAAAGACTTCAAGTGTCATCATTTCAACTTATGGTCCTTGCTGTCAAATTTGCAACAGATATAAGGTCTTTTTGGATCTCTAAGAAACCTAGGGACTGCAGAAGGTTTACACTTCAGAATGCAAGAAGCTTAAGGCAGCTTCCATACCAGATATCAGTTCAGTACTAGCTATTTGCCAGATCATCAGGACCTGAAATCCATGGAGGCCAATTCTCTCCAGAGGAGGAAGTATTGAATAGGTAAGTGCTTCCCTTTCAGTGAAATAGAGCTCATTTACACATTAACTCGGCAGTTGATGTCAATTGCCTTATCCCTAAAAGTGGCCCAAATCTGGAGAATGCACCTGAAAGGGGTGCGTTGGGGAAGCACATTTGAGTTTCCCAGAGCCACAACACTTTCACACAAAACAAACGCAAAAGTACATGCAAGAAAGAAACTCTCAGTCCTGACGACCAAAGCAAAGGGTGAGGATGAACAACATCCTCAGTGTTTTCGAACTACGTTCCCTCATTTTAACAACAAAACGACAAACAACATGCAAATTGAAAGATAGGGAATCACGACCACAGTTGTCATGCCTACTGACCTGGGAAGCAGAAAGAGCCAAAAAGGAAAAAGCAAAGAAATTAGGAAAAGTTCAATTTGATTCATGAACTTCCACATGTCTCCTGGAAATATGCTCGTTTTCTCAGGGTCACAATGATGAAAACCAAAAGGATTTCACTGAGCAAACTTTCTCTAACTGAATATTTTACATAGACTGGTTTTGGAGATATGAAAATGATTCATTTGATGCCATGTTTCACCAGAATCTGTAGAATATGCTGGCCATGCAATGTAAAAAAAAAAAAAAAAAGTACTTGCTTGTACCTTAGCGGACTACAAGATGGACTAGAGCTCTGCTGATCACAGCAGGTGTTATCCAATAGCAGAGAGACAAATGCAATGCCAAAAGGTCTCTCAGGATCGCAGTTCCCAGGCACCAAAGGGCAGATTCCTACCCATTGGAAAGGGAATATGTCAACCAATGTTCCACCACAGCTGAAACACAATGCAGGAGGGAACGATACCTAGTGTGATCATATGCAAGCTCCGTTACTGACCAAAGACGTCTCAAGTATTCAATGCAAGTGCTGTTTCACACACATACAATGTACGAATCACAAACAGGATCCCACAAACCAAAGCACAGACTGCCGTGATTAACACCACATTGACACACACAAACACATGAAGAACAAATAAACACTCCAATCACAAAGACAGAAAGCCAGAGAAGGCATTTTGTCAACTTCCACTTCCACTCCCACATGGAGGCCCCCAGTTCTCAAGAGGGAATGGACTGAGAGGGGCTCCCATCCGCTAAGGGGAGCAGCCCAGTTGGAGTAGACCTATTTCCCAGCCTGTGCAAGCTGGAGCGACTTACCCCCAAATGACATGAACTGTATACCGTTGCTCTGGACATGTCTCCAAGACAAGCAGCCTCGTGCTGTAGGGCAGCCACTGCATATCAGGGAGAATCCCTGCCAGTATCCTGGAGCCAAATGTACTCTGGCATGTGCTGGGAACTTTAAATGGCGACGCCCCTGATCGAGATCAACACACCATGGGCACACACCTCCTGGCTGGCTCGCTATAATTGGTAACCAAAGGCCAGGATGTGTGCCCGACGCACAGTGAGGCCAAGCAACAGCAAAACATTGGACTTTGGAGCCGAGAAATATTTGTTGTTGAGACATTCAAGGAAATGGGTGGCTTATGCCGGGTAATCCCCAACCTTGAAAGCTTTTAGCAAAGCCCTCTTAGAGGTAAGGTGATGGAGGGGTGTGGCTGTTCGTTGAAAACTTCTCCCTGCCCGATCCTTTGTTCTTGAGGACAGGTCATAGTCAGGTCTCAATGTTCCTATCAATCTCCAGCAAACAAATGTCACTCTCTGGGTGACAAGAAAGGGCAAGGTCCCAAGGCACAAGTCTCACCCTCTGAGGTGCAGACCCACCTAAGAGAAAGGGGTCCCTGGGAGGGGTGGTGGTCCTCCTGCCATGGAGGGTTTGTCCAGGAGCTGGTCTGGGTCCTCCCACCAGTGCCCATGCCTCACAGAGGAGGCAGCTCTGCCTTGGTGGCTCCCTCAGGGCCAGGTCCCAGACCCTTGCTAGCTGTCATCACTGAGGGAGCCGTATGCATATGACCCAACAGGTCTTAATGCTCCTCAGGCCACCCAAACAGTGGCGGTCACGTACCCCAGACTGTGAGCCATACCCTTAGGGTCACAGTGGCTGTGTGTGGTAGAGGTTCAACACTGCCTCAAGGCCTGGTCTGGGCCAGTGGGCATTCATGGCCTTGGCTCTGGAGCCCTGCAGGACACACCCCCAGCCTGTTCTCTGGGCCCCCCATCACACCAGCTGGCCCAAGGCCGTGTGAGCAGAAGAATGCTGGGGAGAAGGCTGGCACTTGCCTCTTACCTCACGCTCCAGGTCTGAAGGGGCAGCACTCCACTGACTGCTACCTTAAAAAGGGCCCCCACTAAAGATGGCTGACAGACAGTGGCTTGCTTGGGGCAGGGGCCCACTACACTGCCCACCAATGGCTGAGCAGGGTGGTCACAGTGGCATTAGTGGTCTCCTGGTAACCATTGCCTGGTAACGGGGCAGTGGGTCACAGTGCACAGCAAGGGCTGCCTGGGACGAGCTGCATTCAGCTGGCTATGGTACAATTCCCCCTTTTCTTTGGTCCTCTGCAACCCTGAGGAGAATATGTGGGTATGATTTGGATAGAGTGGTTAATCATAAACTCCGCAGAGGATCTCTGTTTTAGGGGACTTGCTTTCAACCTCCATTCCTGGTTCATCTTTTCCCAAGTCTTTCAGGGAATGGGGTGACGACCACTCTAGCTACGTCCTGCTGCACGAAAGCAAAGCCCTACAGTGCATTCTGAGTTGGAAGCAATGCCACGGTGCAAGTCTTGATCCAAGTCTTATATAAACTTGTATAAGGAATCCAGGAGAATAAGCCTGAAAAGCAGCGTGAGGGTGGCACTCTGGGGGAGACGTTCTGGCAGGTAATCCAGACACGCAGAAGCAGAAGGGAAGAAATTGTTGTAAGTTGTTAGGAAGTTGAGGGGAAGAGCTTCCCTTAACGGGAGAACACAGATCAAAATCAGCATTATTGCAAAGCAAATCCATAAACGTTAGTAGCATATGCATCTGTTTACTCAGTTTGTCAAAACTGCATTGGTAAGAGTCTTCTTGAAGTTGAAGCACTTTGGGAAAGCCTCAGCCTAACTATCTGTTAGACACTTAAAGAGGCATGGTTAAAGATCGGATGACAAGGGGTTGAGAAGAAAGCTTAATCAAGTGGCTCTCATGTAACCGTCAGCATGGCTGACCGATTATCCCAAGGCATACCTGCATTTCAGAAACTTTGTACCCTTTCTAGAATATCGACAGGTGTGCCATGTATCCATCCTGTGTAATTGGAGAAGCTTCTCCCCCATTTCACAATGTTTTCTCTGTAATTTCCATACCAGATATACGACTGAAATAGTCCTCCTTGAGTTGCCTTAAGGGCCCCGCAACTAATCCAAAGTTAACAAACGATTTCCAAACACCTGGTCCAATAAGCTCATCAGTCCTTTGAAGAGAATTCTTCTTTCTTCTCCAAAGTGAGAAGAGATCTTAAAAGCAAATAGAGATCCCTTAAAGGCAGGACAGTTCACATACCATGGTATTGAAAGCAGCGTTCCAAGTAAACGTGTTCTCTTGGCAGAGGGGAACCCAATCCAGCCTTGAAAAAAACGTATTTTTAATAACAGTATCCATTTCCCGAGGTGGAGTTTCGTTTCAGCCCAATGATACATCAAATGTTGGTTTTTGGCTCAACACATTTATCCCACCTTCCTACTCTATCCTGAAATGTGTTCCTTTTCATGAGTTTCTTAGCTTTAATTACATATTTCGATTACAATCCTCAAGCCCTTAACACCTTCACTTAGTGAAAACCAAGAAGCAAGCAATTGTCAGCTGGATGTCATACCAGCATTTCTGATTGCAAGCGGATGCTTTTGAGACCTTCTGCTAAGTAGGCAAAGGTAGGGAATCTTAGATGTGCCCAGCATCCAATGTTCCAATCCTCTATCCTCTTTGAAATGACCCGGAGAGTCAAGGAATGCTTGCCACTTACCTTGGTGAAGTTTCATGCTACCCAAATCTAGAGAGGCCATTTAGAAAGACTTCAAGTGTCATCATTTCAACTTATGGTCCTTGCTGTCAAATTGGCAACAGATATAAGGTCTTTTTGGATCTCTAAGAAACCTAGGGACCACAGAAGGTTTACACTTCAGAATGCAAGAAGCTTAAGGCAGCTTCCATACCAGATATCAGTTCAGTACTAGCTATTTGCCAGATCATCAGGACCTGAAATCCATGGAGGCCAATTCTCTCCAGAGGAGGAAGTATTGAATAGGTAAGTGCTTCCCTTTCAGTGAAATAGAGCTCATTTACACATTAACTCGGCAGTTGATGTCAATTGCCTTATCCCTAAAAGTGGCCCAAATCTGGAGAATGCACCTGAAAGGGGTGCGTTGGGGAAGCACATTTGAGTTTCCCAGAGCCACAACACTTTCACACAAAACAAACGCAAAAGTACATGCAAAAAAGAAACTCTCAGTCCTGAGGACCAAAGCAAAGGGTGAGGATGAACAACATCCTCAGTGTTTTCGAAGTACGTTCCCTCATTTTAACAACAAAACGACAAACAACATGCAAATTGAAAGATAGGGAATCAGGACCACAGTTGTCATGCCTACTGACCTGGGAAGCAGAAAGAGCCAAAAAGGAAAAAGCAAAGAAATTAGGAAAAGTTCAATTTGCTTCATGAACTTCCACATGTCTCCTGGAAATATGCTCGTTTTCTCAGGGTCACAATGATGAAAACCAAAAGGATTTCACTGAGCAAACTTTCTCTAACTGAATATTTTACATAGACTGGTTTTGGAGATATGAAAATGATTCATTTGATGCCATGTTTCACCAGAATCTGTAGAATATGATGGCCATGCAATGTAAAAAAAAAAAAAAAAAAAAGTACTTGCTTGTACCTTAGCGGACTACAAGATGGACTAGAGCTCTGCTGATCACAGCAGGTGTTATCCAATAGCAGAGAGACAAATGCAATGCCAAAAGGTCTCTCAGGATCGCAGTTCCCAGGCACCAAAGGGCAGATTCCTACCCATTGGAAAGGGAATATGTCAACCAATGTTCCACCACAGCTGAAACACAACGCAGGAGGGAACGATACCTAGTGTGATCATATGCAAGCTCCGTTACTGACCAAAGACGTCTCAAGTACTCAATGCAAGTGCTGTTTCACACACATACAATGTACGAATCACAAACAGGATCCCACAAACCAAAGCACAGACTGCCGTGATTAACACCACATTGACACACACAAACACATGAAGAACAAATAAACACTCCAATCACAAAGACAGAAAGCCAGAGAAGGCATTTTGTCAACTTCCACTTCCACTCCCACATGGAGGCCCCCAGTTCTCAAGAGGGAATGGACTGAGAGGGGCTCACATCCGCTAAGGGGAGCAGCCCAGTTGGAGTAGACCTATTTCCCAGCCTGTGCAAGCTGGAGCGACTTACCCCCAAATGACATGAACTGTATACCGTTGCTCTGGACATGTCTCCAAGACAAGCAGCCTCGTGCTGTAGGGCAGCCACTGCATATCAGGGAGAATCCCTGCCAGTATCCTGGAGCCAAATGTACTCTGGCATGTGCTGGGAACTTTAAATGGTGACGCCCCTGATCGAGATCAACACACCATGGGCACACACCTCCTGGCTGGCTCGCTATAATTGGTAACCAAAGGCCAGGATGTGTGCCCGACGCACAGTGAGGCCAAGCAACAGCAAAACATTGGACTTTGGAGCCGAGAAATATTTGTTGTTGAGACATTCAAGGAAATGGGTGGCTTATGCTGGGTAATCCCCAACCTTGAAAGCTTTTAGCAAAGCCCTCTTAGAGGTAAGGTGATGGAGGGGTGTGGCTGTTCGTTGAAAACTTCTCCCTGCCCGATCCTTTGTTCTTCAGGACAGGTCATAGTCAGGTCTCAATGTTCCTATCAATCTCCAGCAAACAAATGTCAGTCTCTGGGTGACAAGAAAGGGCAAGGTCCCAAGGCACAAGGCTCACCCTCTGAGGTCCAGACCCACCTAAGAGAAAGGGGTCCCTGGGAGGGGTGGTGGTCCTCCTGCCATGGAGGGTTTGTCCAGGAGCTGGTCTGGGTCCTCCCACCAGTGCCCACGCCTCCCAGAGGAGGCAGCTCTGCCTTGGTGGCTCCCTCAGGGCCAGGTCCCAGACCCTTGCTAGCTGTCATCACTGAGGGAGCCGGGTGCACATGACCCAACAGGTCTTAATGCTCCTCAGGCCACCCAAACAGTGGCGGTCAGGTACCCCAGACTGTGAGCCATACCCTTAGGGTCACAGTGGCTGTGTGTGGTAGAGGTTCAACACTGCCTCAAGGCCTGGTCTGGGCCAGTGGGCATTCATGGCCTTGGCTCTGGAGCCCTGCAGGACACACCCCCAGCCTGTTCTCTGGGCCCCCCATCACACCAGCAGGCCCAAGGCCGTGTGAGCAGAAGAATGCTGGGGAGAAGGCTGGCACTTGCCTCTTACCTCACGCTCCAGGTCTGAAGGGGCAGCACTGCACTGACTGCTGCCTAAAAAAGGGCCCCCACTAAAGATGGCTGACAGACAGTGGCTTGCTTGGGGCAGGGGCCCACTACACTGCCCACCAATGGCTGAGCAGGGTGGTCACAGTGGCATTAGTGGTCTCCTGGTAACCATTGCCTGGTAACGGGGCAGTGGGTCACAGTGCACAGCAAGGGCTGCCTGGGAAGGGCTGCATTCAGCTGGCTATGGTACAATTCCCCCTTTTCTTTGGTCCTCTGCAACCCTGAGGAGAATATGTGGGTATTTGGATAGAGTGGTTAATCATAAACTCAGCAGCAGATCTCTGTTTTAGGGGACTTGCTTTCAACCTCCATTCCTGGTTCATCTTTTCCCAAGTCTTTCAGGGAATGGGGTGACGACCACTCTAGCTACATCCTGCTGCAGGAAAGCAAAGCCCTACAGTGCATTCTGAGTTGGAAGCAATGCCACGGTGCAAGTCTTGATCCAAGTCTTATATAAACTTGTATAAGGAATCCAGGAGAATAAGCCTGAAAAGCAGCGTGAGGGTGGCACTCTGGGGGAGACGTTCTGGCAGGTAATCCAGACACGCAGAAGCAGAAGGGAAGAAATTGTTGTAAGTTGTTAGGAAGTTGAGGGGAAGAGCTTCCCTTAACGGGAGAACACAGATCAAAATCAGCATTATTGCAAAGCAAATCCATAAACGTTAGTAGCATATGCATCTGTTTACTCAGTTTGTCAAAACTGCATTGCTAAGAGTCTTCTTGAAGTTGAAGCACTTTGGGAAAGCCTCAGCCTAACTATCTGTTAGACACTTAAAGAGGCAAGGTTAAAGTTCGGATGACAAGGGGTTGAGAAGGAAGCTTAATCAAGTGGCTCTCATGTAACCGTCAGCATGGCTGACCGATTATCCCAAGGCATACCTGCATTTCAGAAACTTTGTACCCTTTCTAGAATATCGACAGGTTGACATGTATCCATCCTGTGAAATTGGAAAAGCTTCTCCCCCATTTCACAATGTTTTCTCTGTAATTTCCATACCAGATATACGACTGAAATAGTCCTCCTTGAGTTGCCTTAAGGGCCCTGAAACTAATCCAAAGTTAACAAAATATTTCAAAACACCTGGTCCAATAAGCTCATCAGTCCTTTGAAGAGAATTCTTCTTTCTTCTCCAAAGTGAGAAGAGATCTTAAAAGCAAATCGAGATCCCTTCAAGGCAGGACAGTTCACATACCATGTTATTGAAAGCAGCATTCCAAGTAAATGTGTTCTCTTGGCAGAGGGGAACCCAATCCAGCCTTGAAAAAAACGTATTTTTAATAACAGTATCCATTTCCCGAAGTGGAGATTCGTTTCAGCCCAATGATGCATCAAATGTTGGTTTTTGGCTCAACACATTTATCCCACCTTCCTACTCTATCCTGAAATGTGTTCCTTTTCATGAGTTTCTTAGCTTTAATTACATATTTCGATTACAATCCTCAAGTCCTTAACACCTTCACTTAGTGAAAACCAAGAAGCAAGCAATTGTCAGCTGGATGCCATACCAGCATTTCTGATTGCAAACGGATGCTTTTGAGACCTTCTGCTAAGTAGGCAAAGGTAGGGAATCTTAGATGTGCCCAGCATCCAATGTTCCAATCCTCTATCCTCTTTGAAATGACCCGGAGAGTCAAGGAATGCTTGCCACTTAACTTGGTGAAGTTTCATGCTCCCCAAATTAGAGAGGCCATTTAGAAAGACTTCAAGTGTCATCATTTCAACTTATGGTCCTTGCTGTCAAATTGGCAACAGATATAAGGTCTTTTTGGATCTCTAAGAAACCTAGGGACCGCAGAAGGTTTACACTTCAGAATGCAAGAAGCTTAAGGCAGCTTCCATACCAGATATCAGTTCAGTACTAGCTATTTGCCAGATCATCAGGACCTGAAATCCATGGAGGCCAATTCTCTCCAGAGGAGGAAGTATTCAATAGGTAAGTGCTTCCCTTTCAGTGAAATAGAGCTCATTTACACATCAACTCGGCAGTTGATGTCAATTGCCTTATCCCTCAAAGTGGCCCAAATCTGGAGAATGCACCTGAAGGGGGTGCGTTGGGGAAGCATATTTGAGATTCCCAGAACCACAACACTTTCACGCAAAACAAACGCAAAAGTACATGCAAAGAAGAAACTCTCAGTCCTGAGGACCAAAGCAAAGGGTGAGGATGAACAACATCCTCAGTGTTTTCGAACTACGTTCCCTCATTTTAACAACAAAACGACAAACAACATGCAAATTGAAAGATAGGGAATCAGGACCACAGTTGTCATGCCTACTGACCTGGGAAGCAGAAAGAGCCAAAAAGGAAAAAGCAAAGAAATTAGGAAAAGTTCAATTTGCTTCATTAACTTCCACATGTCTCCTGGAAATATGCTCGTTTTCTCAGGGTCACAATGATGAAAACCAAAAGGATTTCACTGAGCAAACTTTCTCTAACTGAATATTTTACATAGAGTGGTTTTGCAGATATGAAAATGATTCATTTGATGCCATGTTTCACCAGAATCTGTGGAATATGCTGGCCATGCAATGTAAAAAAAAAAAAAATACTTGCTTGTCCCTTAGCGGACTACAAGATGGACTAGAGCTCTGCTGATCACAGCAGGTGTTATCCAATAGCAGAGAGACAAATGCAATGCCAAAAGGTCTCTCAGGATCGCAGTTCCCAGGCACCAAAGGGCAGATTCCTACCCATTGGAAAGGGAATATGTCAACCAATGTTCCACCACAGCTGAAACACAACGCAGGAGGGAACGATACCTAGTGTGATCATATGCAAGCTCCGTTACTGACCAAAGACGTCTCAAGTACTCAATGCAAGTGCTGTTTCACACACATACAATGTACGAATCACAAACAGGATCCCACAAACCAAAGCACAGACTGCCGTGATTAACACCACATTGACACACACAAACACATGAAGAACAAATAAACACTCCAATCACAAAGACAGAAAGCCAGAGAAGGCATTTTGTCAACTTCCACTTCCACTCCCACATGGAGGCCCCCAGTTCTCAAGAGGGAATGGACTCAGAGGGGCTCCCATCCGCTAAGGGGAGCAGCCCAGTTGGAGTAGACCTATTTCCCAGCCTGTGCAAGCTGGAGCCACTTACCCCCAAATGACATGAACTGTATACCGTTGCTCTGGACATGTCTCCAAGACAAGCAGCCTCGTGCTGTAGGGCAGCCACTGCATATCAGGGAGAATCCCTGCCAGTATCCTGGAGCCAAATGTACTCTGGCATGTGCTGGGAACTTTAAATGGCGATGCCCCCGATCGAGATCAACCCACCATGGGCACACACCTCCTGGCTGGCTCGCTATAATTGGTAACCAAAGGCCAGGATGTGTGCCCGACGCACAGTGAGGCCAAGCAACAGCAAAACATTGGACTTTGGAGCCGAGAAATATTTGTTGTTGAGACATTCAAGGAAATGGGTGGCTTATGCCGGGTAATCCCCAACCTTGAAAGCTTTTAGCAAAGCCCTCTTAGAGGTAAGGTGATGGAGGGGTGTGGCTGTTCGTTGAAAACTTCTCCCTGCCCGATCCTTTGTTCTTGAGGACAGGTCATAGTCAGGTCTCAATGTCCCTATCAATCTCCAGCAAACAAATGTCACTCTCTGGGTGACAAGAAAGGGCAAGGTCCCAAGGCACAAGGCTCACCCTCTGAGGTCCAGACCCACCTAAGAGAAAGGGGTCCCTGGGAGGGGTGGTGGTCCTCCTGCCATGGAGGGTTTGTCCAGGAGCTGGTCTGGGTCCTCCCACCAGTGCCCATGCCTCCCAGAGAAGGCAGATCTGTCTTGGTGGCTCCCTCAGGGCCAGGTCCCAGACCCTTGCTAGCTGTCATCACTGAGGGAGCCGTATGCATATGACCCAACAGGTCTTAATGCTCCTCAGGCCACCCAAACAGTGGCGGTCACGTACCCCAGACTGTGAGCCATACCCTTAGGGTCACAGTGGCTGTGTGTGGTAGAGGTTCAACACTGCCTCAAGGCCTGGTCTGGGCCAGTGGGCATTCATGGCCTTGGCTCTGGAGCCCTGCAGGACACACCCCCAGCCTGTTCTCTGGGCCCCCCATCACACCAGCTGGCCCAAGGCCGTGTGAGCAGAAGAATGCTGGGGAGAAGGCTGGCACTTGCCTCTTACCTCACGCTCCAGGTCTGAAGGGGCAGCACTCCACTGACTGCTGCCTAAAAAAGGGCCCCCACTAAAGATGGCTGACAGACAGTGGCTTGCTTGGGGCAGGGGCCCACTACACTGCCCACCAATGGCTGAGCAGGGTGGTCACAGTGGCATTAGTGGTCTCCTGGTAACCATTGCCTGGTAACGGGGCAGTGGGTCACAGTGCACAGCAAGGGCTGCCTGGGACGAGCTGCATTCAGCTGGCTATGGTACAATTCCCCCTTTTCTTTGGTCCTCTGCAACCCTGAGGAGAATATGTGGGTATGATTTGGATAGAGTGGTTAATCATAAACTCCGCAGAGGATCTCTGTTTTAGGGGACTTGCTTTCAACCTCCATTCCTGGTTCATCTTTTCCCAAGTCTTTCAGGGAATGGGGTGACGACCACTCTAGCTACGTCCTGCTGCACGAAAGCAAAGCCCTACATTGCATTCTGAGTTGGAAGCAATGCCACGTTGCAAGTCTTGATCCAAGTCTTATATAAACTTGTATAAGGAATCCAGGAGAATAAGCCTGAAAAGCAGCGTGAGGGTGGCACTCTGGGGGAGACGTTCTGGCAGGTAATCCAGACACGCAGAAGCAGAAGGGAAGGAATTGTTGTAAGTTGTTAGGAAGTTGAGGGGAAGAGCTTCCCTTAACGGGAGAACACAGATCAAAATCAGCATTATTGCAAAGCAAATCCATAAACGTTAGTAGCATATGCATCTGTTTACTCAGTTTGTCAAAACTGCATTGGTAAGAGTCTTCTTGAAGTTGAAGCACTTTGGGAAAGCCTCAGCCTAACTATCTGTTAGACACTTAAAGAGGCATGGTTAAAGATCGGATGACAAGGGGTTGAGAAGAAAGCTTAATCAAGTGGCTCTCATGTAACCGTCAGCATGGCTGACCGATTATCCCAAGGCATACCTGCATTTCAGAAACTTTGTACCCTTTCTAGAATATCGACAGGTGTGCCATGTATCCATCCTGTGTAATTGGAGAAGCTTCTCCCCCATTTCACAATGTTTTCTCTGTAATTTCCATACCAGATATACGACTGAAATAGTCCTCCTTGAGTTGCCTTAAGGGCCCCGCAACTAATCCAAAGTTAACAAACGATTTCCAAACACCTGGTCCAATAAGCTCATCAGTCCTTTGAAGAGAATTCTTCTTTCTTCTCCAAAGTGAGAAGAGATCTTAAAAGCAAATAGAGATCCCTTAAAGGCAGGACAGTTCACATACCATGGTATTGAAAGCAGCGTTCCAAGTAAACGTGTTCTCTTGGCAGAGGGGAACCCAATCCAGCCTTGAAAAAAACGTATTTTTAATAACAGTATCCATTTCCCGAGGTGGAGTTTCGTTTCAGCCCAATGATGCATCAAATGTTGGTTTTTGGCTCAACACATTTATCCCACCTTCCTACTCTATCCTGAAATGTGTTCCTTTTCTTGAGTTTCTTAGCTTTAATTACATATTTCGATTACAATCCTCAAGCCCTTAACACCTTCACTTAGTGAAAACCAAGAAGCAAGCAATTGTCAGCTGGATGTCATACCAGCATTTCTGATTGCAAGCGGATGCTTTTGAGACCTTCTGCTAAGTAGGCAAAGGTAGGGAATCTTAGATGTGCCCAGCATCCAATGTTCCAATCCTCTATCCTCTTTGAAATGACCCGGAGAGTCAAGGAATGCTTGCCACTTAACTTGGTGAAGTTTCATGCTACCCAAATCTAGAGAGGCCATTTAGAAAGACTTCAAGTGTTATCATTTCAGCTTATGGTCCTTGCTGTCAAATTGGCAACAGATATAAGGTCTTTTTGGATCTCTAAGAAACCTAGGGACTGCAGAAGGTTTACACTTCAGAATGCAAGAAGCTTAAGGCAGCTTCCATACCAGATATCAGTTCAGTACTAGCTATTTGCCAGATCATCAGGACCTGAAATCCATGGAGGCCAATTCTCTCCAGAGGAGGAAGTATTGAATAGGTAAGTGCTTCCCTTTCAGTGAAATAGAGCTCATTTGCACATCAACTCGGCAGTTGATGTCAATTGCCTTATCCCTAAAAGTGGCCCAAATCTGGAGAATGCACCTGAAAGGGGTGCGTTGGGGAAGCACATTTGAGTTTCCCAGAGCCACAACACTTTCACACAAAACAAACGCAAAAGTACATGCAAAAAAGAAACTCTCAGTCCTGAGGACCAAAGCAAAGGGTGAGGATGAACAACATCCTCAGTGTTTTCGAAGTACGTTCCCTCATTTTAACAACAAAACGACAAACAACATGCAAATTGAAAGATAGGGAATCACGACCACAGTTGTCATGCCTACTGACCTGGGAAGCAGAAAGAGCCAAAAAGGAAAAAGCAAAGAAATTAGGAAAAGTTCAATTTGCTTCATGAACTTCCACATGTCTCCTGGAAATATGCTCGTTTTCTCAGGGTCACAATGATGAAAACCAAAAGGATTTCACTGAGCAAACTTTCTCTAACTGAATATTTTACATAGACTGGTTTTGGAGATATGAAAATGATTCATTTGATGCCATGTTTCACCAGAATCTGTAGAATATGATGGCCATGCAATGTAAAAAAAAAAAAAAAAAAGTACTTGCTTGTACCTTAGCGGACTACAAGATGGACTAGAGCTCTGCTGATCACAGCAGGTGTTATCCAATAGCAGAGAGACAAATGCAATGCCAAAAGGTCTCTCAGGATCGCAGTTCCCAGGCACCAAAGGGCAGATTCCTACCCATTGGAAAGGGAATATGTCAACCAATGTTCCACCACAGCTGAAACACAACGCAGGAGGGAACGATACCTAGTGTGATCATATGCAAGCTCCGTTACTGACCAAAGACGTCTCAAGTACTCAATGCAAGTGCTGTTTCACACACATACAATGTACGAATCACAAACAGGATCCCACAAACCAAAGCACAGACTGCCGTGATTAACACCACATTGACACACACAAACACATGAAGAACAAATAAACACTCCAATCACAAAGACAGAAAGCCAGAGAAGGCATTTTGTCAACTTCCACTTCCACTCCCACATGGAGGCCCCCAGTTCTCAAGAGGGAATGGACTCAGAGGGGCTCACATCCGCTAAGGGGAGCAGCCCAGTTGGAGTAGACCTATTTCCCAGCCTGTGCAAGCTGGAGCGACTTACCCCCAAATGACATGAACTGTATACCGTTGCTCTGGACATGTCTCCAAGACAAGCAGCCTCGTGCTGTAGGGCAGCCACTGCATATCAGGGAGAATCCCTGCCAGTATCCTGGAGCCAAATGTACTCTGGCATGTGCTGGGAAGTATAAATGGCGACGCCCCTGATCGAGATCAACACACCATGGGAACACACCTCCTGGCTGGCTCGCTATAATTGGTAACCAAAGGCCAGGATGTGTGCCCGACGCACAGTGAGGCCAAGCAACAGCAAAACATTGGACTTTGGAGCCGAGAAATATTTGTTGTTGAGACATTCAAGGAAATGGGTGGCTTATGCTGGGTAATCCCCAACCTTGAAAGCTTTTAGCAAAGCCCTCTTAGAGGTAAGGTGATGGAGGGGTGTGGCTGTTCGTTGAAAACTTCTCCCTGCCCGATCATTTGTTCTTCAGGACAGGTCATAGTCAGGTCTCAATGTTCCTATCAATCTCCAGCAAACAAATGTCACTCTCTGGGTGACAAGAAAGGGCAAGGTCCCAAGGCACAAGGCTCACCCTCTGAGGTCCAGACCCACCTAAGAGAAAGGGGTCCCTGGGAGGGGTGGTGGTCCTCCTGCCATGGAGGGTTTGTCCAGGAGCTGGTCTGGGTCCTCCCACCAGTGCCCACGCCTCCCAGAGGAGGCAGCTCTGCCTTGGTGGCTCCCTCAGGGCCAGGTCCCAGACCCTTGCTAGCTGTCATCACTGAGGGAGCCGGGTGCACATGACCCAACAGGTCTTAATGCTCCTCAGGCCACCCAAACAGTGGCGGTCAGGTACCCCAGACTGTGAGCCATACCCTTAGGGTCACAGTGGCTGTGTGTGGTAGAGGTTCAACACTGCCTCAAGGCCTGGTCTGGGCCAGTGGGCATTCATGGCCTTGGCTCTGGAGCCCTGCAGGACACACCCCCAGCCTGTTCTCTGGGCCCCCCATCACACCAGCAGGCCCAAGGCCGTGTGAGCAGAAGAATGCTGGGGAGAAGGCTGGCACTTGCCTCTTACCTCACGCTCCAGGTCTGAAGGGGCAGCACTGCACTGACTGCTGCCTAAAAAAGGGCCCCCACTAAAGATGGCTGACAGACAGTGGCTTGCTTGGGGCAGGGGCCCACTACACTGCCCACCAATGGCTGAGCAGGGTGGTCACAGTGGCATTAGTGGTCTCCTGGTAACCATTGCCTGGTAACGGGGCAGTGGGTCACAGTGCACAGCAAGGGCTGCCTGGGAAGGGCTGCATTCAGCTGGCTATGGTACAATTCCCCCTTTTCTTTGGTCCTCTGCAACCCTGAGGAGAATATGTGGGTATGATTTGGATAGAGTGGTTAATCATAAACTCAGCAGCAGATCTCTGTTTTAGGGGACTTGCTTTCAACCTCCATTCCTGGTTCATCTTTTCCCAAGTCTTTCAGGGAATGGGGTGACGACCACTCTAGCTACATCCTGCTGCAGGAAAGCAAAGCCCTACAGTGCATTCTGAGTTGGAAGCAATGCCACGGTGCAAGTCTTGATCCAAGTCTTATATAAACTTGTATAAGGAATCCAGGAGAATAAGCCTGAAAAGCAGCGTGAGGGTGGCACTCTGGGGGAGACGTTCTGGCAGGTAATCCAGACACGCAGAAGCAGAAGGGAAGAAATTGTTGTAAGTTGTTAGGAAGTTGAGGGGAAGAGCTTCCCTTAACGGGAGAACACAGATCAAAATCAGCATTATTGCAAAGCAAATCCATAAACGTTAGTAGCATATGCATCTGTTTACTCAGTTTGTCAAAACTGCATTGCTAAGAGTCTTCTTGAAGTTGAAGCACTTTGGGAAAGCCTCAGCCTAACTATCTGTTAGACACTTAAAGAGGCAAGGTTAAAGTTCGGATGACAAGGGGTTGAGAAGGAAGCTTAATCAAGTGGCTCTCATGTAACCGTCAGCATGGCTGACCGATTATCCCAAGGCATACCTGCATTTCAGAAACTTTGTACCCTTTCTAGAATATCGACAGGTTGACATGTATCCATCCTGTGAAATTGGAAAAGCTTCTCCCCCATTTCACAATGTTTTCTCTGTAATTTCCATACCAGATATACGACTGAAATAGTCCTCCTTGAGTTGCCTTAAGGGCCCTGAAACTAATCCAAAGTTAACAAAATATTTCAAAACACCTGGTCCAATAAGCTCATCAGTCCTTTGAAGAGAATTCTTCTTTCTTCTCCAAAGTGAGAAGAGATCTTAAAAGCAAATCGAGATCCCTTCAAGGCAGGACAGTTCACATACCATGTTATTGAAAGCAGCATTCCAAGTAAATGTGTTCTCTTGGCAGAGGGGAACCCAATCCAGCCTTGAAAAAAACGTATTTTTAATAACAGTATCCATTTCCCGAAGTGGAGATTCGTTTCAGCCCAATGATGCATCAAATGTTGGTTTTTGGCTCAACACATTTATCCCACCTTCCTACTCTATCCTGAAATGTGTTCCTTTTCATGAGTTTCTTAGCTTTAATTACATATTTCGATTACAATCCTCAAGTCCTTAACACCTTCACTTAGTGAAAACCAAGAAGCAAGCAATTGTCAGCTGGATGTCATACCAGCATTTCTGATTGCAAGCGGATGCTTTTGAGACCTTCTGCTAAGTAGGCAAAGGTAGGGAATCTTAGATGTGCCCAGCATCCAATGTTCCAATCCTCTATCCTCTTTGAAATGACCCGGAGAGTCAAGGAATGCTTCCCACTTAACTTGGTGAAGTTTCATGCTCCCCAAATCTAGAGAGGCCATTTAGAAAGACTTCAAGTGTCATCATTTCAACTTATGGTCCTTGCTGTCAAATTGGCAACAGATATAAGGTCTTTTTGGATCTCTAAGAAACCTAGGGACTGTAGAAGGTTTACACTTCAGAATGCAAGAAGCTTAAGGCAGCTTCCATACCAGATATCAGTTCAGTACTAGCTATTTGCCAGATCATCAGGACCTGAAATCCATGGAGGCCAATTCTCTCCAGAGGAGGAAGTATTGAATAGGTAAGTGCTTCCCTTTCAGTGAAATAGAGCTCATTTACACATTAACTCGGCAGTTGATGTCAATTGCCTTATCCCTCAAAGTGGCCCAAATCTGGAGAATGCACCTGAAAGGGGTGCGTTGGGGAAGCACATTTGAGTTTCCCAGAGCCACAACACTTTCACACAAAACAAACGCAAAAGTACATGCAAAAAAGAAACTCTCAGTCCTGAGGACCAAAGCAAAGGGTGAGGATGAACAACATCCTCAGTGTTTTCGAAGTACGTTCCCTCATTTTAACAACAAAACGACAAACAACATGCAAATTGAAAGATAGGGAATCACGACCACAGTTGTCATGCCTACTGACCTGGGAAGCAGAAAGAGCCAAAAAGGAAAAAGCAAAGAAATTAGGAAAAGTTCAATTTGCTTCATGAACTTCCACATGTCTCCTGGAAATATGCTCGTTTTCTCAGGGTCACAATGATGAAAACCAAAAGGATTTCACTGAGCAAACTTTCTCTAACTGAATATTTTACATAGACTGGTTTTGGAGGTATGAAAATGATTCATTTGATGCCATGTTTCACCAGAATCTGTAGAATATGATGGCCATGCAATGTAAAAAAAAAAAAAAAAAGTACTTGCTTGTACCTTAGCGGACTACAAGATGGACTAGAGCTCTGCTGATCACAGCAGGTGTTATCCAATAGCAGAGAGACAAATGCAATGCCAAAAGGTCTCTCAGGATCGCAGTTCCCAGGCACCAAAGGGCAGATTCCTACCCATTGGAAAGGGAATATGTCAACCAATGTTCCACCACAGCTGAAACACAACGCAGGAGGGAACGATACCTAGTGTGATCATATGCAAGCTCCGTTACTGACCAAAGACGTCTCAAGTACTCAATGCAAGTGCTGTTTCACACACATACAATGTACGAATCACAAACAGGATCCCACAAACCAAAGCACAGACTGCCGTGATTAACACCACATTGACACACACAAACACATGAAGAACAAATAAACACTCCAATCACAAAGACAGAAAGCCAGAGAAGGCATTTTGTCAACTTCCACTTCCACTCCCACATGGAGGCCCCCAGTTCTCAAGAGGGAATGGACTGAGAGGGGCTCACATCCGCTAAGGGGAGCAGCCCAGTTGGAGTAGACCTATTTCCCAGCCTGTGCAAGCTGGAGCGACTTACCCCCAAATGACATGAACTGTATACCGTTGCTCTGGACATGTCTCCAAGACAAGCAGCCTCGTGCTGTAGGGCAGCCACTGCATATCAGGGAGAATCCCTGCCAGTATCCTGGAGCCAAATGTACTCTGGCATGTGCTGGGAACTTTAAATGGTGACGCCCCTGATCGAGATCAACACACCATGGGCACACACCTCCTGGCTGGCTCGCTATAATTGGTAACCAAAGGCCAGGATGTGTGCCCGACGCACAGTGAGGCCAAGCAACAGCAAAACATTGGACTTTGGAGCCGAGAAATATTTGTTGTTGAGACATTTAAGGAAATGGGTGGCTTATGCTGGGTAATCCCCAACCTTGAAAGCTTTTAGCAAAGCCCTCTTAGAGGTAAGGTGATGGAGGGGTGTGGCTGTTCATTGAAAACTTCTCCCTGCCCGATCCTTTGTTCTTGAGGACAGGTCATAGTCAGGTCTCAATGTTCCTATCAATCTCCAGCAAACAAATGTCACTCTCTGGGTGACAAGAAAGGGCAAGGTCCCAAGGCACAAGGCTCACCCTCTGAGGTCCAGACCCACCTAAGAGAAAGGGGTCCCTGGGAGGGGTGGTGGTCCTCCTGCCATGGAGGGTTTGTCCAGGAGCTGGTCTGGGTCCTCCCACCAGTGCCCACGCCTCCCAGAGGAGGCAGCTCTGCCTTGGTGGCTCCCTCAGGGCCAGGTCCCAGACCCTTGCTAGCTGTCATCACTGAGGGAGCCGGGTGCACATGACCCAACAGGTCTTAATGCTCCTCAGGCCACCCAAACAGTGGCGGTCAGGTACCCCAGACTGTGAGCCATACCCTTAGGGTCACAGTGGCTGTGTGTGGTAGAGGTTCAACACTGCCTCAAGGCCTGGTCTGGGCCAGTGGGCATTCATGGCCTTGGCTCTGGAGCCCTGCAGGACACACCCCCAGCCTGTTCTCTGGGCCCCCCATCACACCAGCAGGCCCAAGGCCGTGTGAGCAGAAGAATGCTGGGGAGAAGGCTGGCACTTGCCTCTTACCTCACGCTCCAGGTCTGAAGGGGCAGCACTGCACTGACTGCTGCCTAAAAAAGGGCCCCCACTAAAGATGGCTGACAGACAGTGGCTTGCTTGGGGCAGGGGCCCACTACACTGCCCACCAATGGCTGAGCAGGGTGGTCACAGTGGCATTAGTGGTCTCCTGGTAACCATTGCCTGGTAACGGGGCAGTGGGTCACAGTGCACAGCAAGGGCTGCCTGGGAAGGGCTGCATTCAGCTGGCTATGGTACAATTCCCCCTTTTCTTTGGTCCTCTGCAACCCTGAGGAGAATATGTGGGTATGATTTGGATAGAGTGGTTAATCATAAACTCAGCAGCAGATCTCTGTTTTAGGGGACTTGCTTTCAACCTCCATTCCTGGTTCATCTTTTCCCAAGTCTTTCAGGGAATGGGGTGACGACCACTCTAGCTACATCCTGCTGCAGGAAAGCAAAGCCCTACAGTGCATTCTGAGTTGGAAGCAATGCCACGGTGCAAGTCTTGATCCAAGTCTTATATAAACTTGTATAAGGAATCCAGGAGAATAAGCCTGAAAAGCAGCGTGAGGGTGGCACTCTGGGGGAGACGTTCTGGCAGGTAATCCAGACACGCAGAAGCAGAAGGGAAGAAATTGTTGTAAGTTGTTAGGAAGTTGAGGGGAAGAGCTTCCCTTAACGGGAGAACACAGATCAAAATCAGCATTATTGCAAAGCAAATCCATAAACGTTAGTAGCATATGCATCTGTTTACTCAGTTTGTCAAAACTGCATTGCTAAGAGTCTTCTTGAAGTTGAAGCACTTTGGGAAAGCCTCAGCCTAACTATCTGTTAGACACTTAAAGAGGCAAGGTTAAAGTTCGGATGACAAGGGGTTGAGAAGGAAGCTTAATCAAGTGGCTCTCATGTAACCGTCAGCATGGCTGACCGATTATCCCAAGGCATACCTGCATTTCAGAAACTTTGTACCCTTTCTAGAATATCGACAGGTTGACATGTATCCATCCTGTGAAATTGGAAAAGCTTCTCCCCCATTTCACAATGTTTTCTCTGTAATTTCCATACCAGATATACGACTGAAATAGTCCTCCTTGAGTTGCCTTAAGGGCCCTGAAACTAATCCAAAGTTAACAAAATATTTCAAAACACCAGGCCCAATAAGCTCATCAGTCCTTTGAAGAGAATTCTTCTTTCTTCTCCAAAGTGAGAAGAGATCTTAAAAGCAAATCGAGATCCCTTCAAGGCAGGACAGTTCACATACCATGTTATTGAAAGCAGCATTCCAAGTAAATGTGTTCTCTTGGCAGAGGGGAACCCAATCCAGCCTTGAAAAAAACGTATTTTTAATAACAGTATCCATTTCCCGAAGTGGAGATTCGTTTCAGCCCAATGATGCATCAAATGTTGGTTTTTGGCTCAACACATTTATCCCACCTTCCTACTCTATCCTGAAATGTGTTCCTTTTCATGAGTTTCTTAGCTTTAATTACATATTTCGATTACAATCCTCAAGTCCTTAACACCTTCACTTAGTGAAAACCAAGAAGCAAGCAATTGTCAGCTGGATGCCATACCAGCATTTCTGATTGCAAACGGATGCTTTTGAGACCTTCTGCTAAGTAGGCAAAGGTAGGGAATCTTAGATGTGCCCAGCATCCAATGTTCCAATCCTCTATCCTCTTTGAAATGACCCGGAGAGTCAAGGAATGCTTGCCACTTAACTTGGTGAAGTTTCATGCTCCCCAAATTAGAGAGGCCATTTAGAAAGACTTCAAGTGTCATCATTTCAACTTATGGTCCTTGCTGTCAAATTGGCAACAGATATAAGGTCTTTTTGGATCTCTAAGAAACCTAGGGACCGCAGAAGGTTTACACTTCAGAATGCAAGAAGCTTAAGGCAGCTTCCATACCAGATATCAGTTCAGTACTAGCTATTTGCCAGATCATCAGGACCTGAAATCCATGGAGGCCAATTCTCTCCAGAGGAGGAAGTATTCAATAGGTAAGTGCTTCCCTTTCAGTGAAATAGAGCTCATTTACACATCAACTCGGCAGTTGATGTCAATTGCCTTATCCCTCAAAGTGGCCCAAATCTGGAGAATGCACCTGAAGGGGGTGCGTTGGGGAAGCATATTTGAGTTTCCCAGAACCACAACACTTTCACACAAAACAAACGCAAAAGTACATGCAAAGAAGAAACTCTCAGTCCTGAGGACCAAAGCAAAGGGTGAGGATGAACAACATCCTCAGTGTTTTCGAAGTACGTTCCCTCATTTTAACAACAAAACGACAAACAACATGCAAATTGAAAGATAGGGAATCAGGACCACAGTTGTCATGCCTACTGACCTGGGAAGCAGAAAGAGCCAAAAAGGAAAAAGCAAAGAAATTAGGAAAAGTTCAATTTGCTTCATTAACTTCCACATGTCTCCTGGAAATATGCTCGTTTTCTCAGGGTCACAATGATGAAAACCAAAAGGATTTCACTGAGCAAACTTTCCCTAACTGAATATTTTACATAGACTGGTTTTGGAGATATGAAAAAGACTCATTTGATGTCATGTTTCACCAGAATCTGTAGAATATGCTGGCCATGCAATGTAAAAAAACAAAAAAATACTTGCTTGTACCTTAGCGGACTACAAGATGGACTAGAGCTCTGCTGATCACAGCAGGTGTTATCCAATAGCAGAGAGACAAATGCAATGCCAAAAGGTCTCTGAGGATCGCAGTTCCCAGGCACCAAAGGGGAGATTCCTACCCATTGGAAAGGGAATATGTCAACCAATGTTCCACCACAGGAACGATACCTAGTGTGATCATATGCAAGCTCCGTTACTGACCAAAGACGTCTCAAGTACTCAATGCAAGTGCTGTTTCACACACCTACAATGTACGAATCACCAACTGGATCCCACAAACCAAAGCACAGACTGCCGTGATTAACACCACATTGACACACACAAACACATGAAGAACAAATAAACACTCCAATCACAAAGACAGAAAGCCAGAGAAGGCATTTTGTCAACTTCCACTTCCACTCCCACATGGAGGCCCCCAGTTCTCAAGAGGGAATGGACTCAGAGAGGCTCACATCCGCTAAGGGGAGCAGCCCAGTTGGAGTAGACCTATTTCCCAGCCTGTGCAAGCTGGAGCCACTTACCCCCAAATGACATGAACTGTATACCGTTGCTCTGGACATGTCTCCAAGACAAGCAGCCTCGTGCTGTAGGGCAGCCACTGCATATCAGGGAGAATCCCTGCCAGTATCCTGGAGCCAAATGTACTCTGGCATGTGCTGGGAACTTTAAATGGGGATGACCCTGATCGAGATCAACACACCATGGGCACAGACCTCCTGGCTGGCTCGCTATAATTGGTAACCAAAGGCCAGGATGTGTGCCCGACGCACAGTGAGGCCAAGCAACAGCAAAACATTGGACTTTGGAGCCGAGAAATATTTGTTGTTGAGACATTCAAGGAAATGGGTGGCTTATGCCGGGTAATCCCCAACCTTGAAAGCTTTTAGCAAAGCCCTCTTAGAGGTAAGGTGATGGAGGGGTGTGGCTGTTCGTTGAAAACTTCTCCCTGTCCGATCCTTTGTTCCTGAGGACAGGTCATAGTCAGGTCTCAATGTTCCTATCAATCTCCAGCCAACAAATGTCACTCTCTGGGTGACAAGAAAGGGCAAGGTCCCAAGGCACAAGGCTCACCCTCTGAGGTCCAGACCCACCTAAGAGAAAGGGGTCCCTGGGAGGGGTGGTGGTCCTCCTGCCATGGAGGGTTTGTCCAGGAGCTGGTCTGGGTCCTCCCACCAGTGCCCAAGCCTCCCAGAGGAGGCAGCTCTGCCTTGGTGGCTCCCTCAGGGCCAGGTCCCAGACCCTTGCTAGCTGTCATCATTGAGGGAGCCGGGTGCACATGACCCAACAGGTCTTAATGCTCCTCAGGCCACCCAAACAGTGGCGGTCAGGTACCCCAGACTGTGAGCCATACCCTTAGGGTCACAGTGGCTGTGTGTGGTAGAGGTTCAACACTGCCTCAAGGCCTGGTCTGGGCCAGTGGGCATTCATGGCCTTGGCTCTGGAGCCCTGCAGGACACACCCCCAGCCTGTTCTCTGGGCCCCCCATCACACCAGCTGGCCCAAGGCCGTGTGAGCAGAAGAATGCTGGGGAGAAGGCTGGCACTTGCCTCTTACCTCACGCTCCAGGTCTGAAGGGGCAGCACTGCACTGACTGCTGCCTAAAAAAGGGCCCCCACTAAAGATGGCTGACAGACAGTGGCTTGCTTGGGGCAGGGGCCCACTACACTGCCCACCAATGGCTGAGCAGGGTGGTCACAGTGGCATTAGTGGTCTCCTGGTAACCATTGCCTGGTAACGGGGCAGTGGGTCACAGTGCACAGCAAGGGCTGCCTGGGAAGGGCTGCATTCAGCTGGCTATGGTACAATTCCCCCTTTTCTTTGGTCCTCTGCAACCCTGAGGAGAATATGTGGGTATGATTTGGATAGAGTGGTTAATCATAAACTCAGCAGCAGATCTCTGTTTTAGGGGACTTGCTTTCAACCTCCATTCCTGGTTCATCTTTTCCCAAGTCTTTCAGGGAATGGGGTGACGACCACTCTAGCTACATCCTGCTGCAGGAAAGCAAAGCCCTACAGTGCATTCTGAGTTGGAAGCAATGCCACGGTGCAAGTCTTGATCCAAGTCTTATATAAACTTGTATAAGGAATCCAGGAGAATAAGCCTGAAAAGCAGCGTGAGGGTGGCACTCTGGGGGAGACGTTCTGGCAGGTAATCCAGACACGCAGAAGCAGAAGGGAAGAAATTGTTGTAAGTTGTTAGGAAGTTGAGGGGAAGAGCTTCCCTTAACGGGAGAACACAGATCAAAATCAGCATTATTGCAAAGCAAATCCATAAACGTTAGTAGCATATGCATCTGTTTACTCAGTTTGTCAAAACTGCATTGCTAAGAGTCTTCTTGAAGTTGAAGCACTTTGGGAAAGCCTCAGCCTAACTATCTGTTAGACACTTAAAGAGGCAAGGTTAAAGTTCGGATGACAAGGGGTTGAGAAGGAAGCTTAATCAAGTGGCTCTCATGTAACCGTCAGCATGGCTGACCGATTATCCCAAGGCATACCTGCATTTCAGAAACTTTGTACCCTTTCTAGAATATCAACAGGTTGACATGTATCCATCCTGTGAAATTGGAAAAGCTTCTCCCCCATTTCACAATGTTTTCTCTGTAATTTCCATACCAGATATACGACTGAAATAGTCCTCCTTGAGTTGCCTTAAGGGCCCTGAAACTAATCCAAAGTTAACAAAATATTTCAAAACACCTGGTCCAATAAGCTCATCAGTCCTTTGAAGAGAATTCTTCTTTCTTCTCCAAAGTGAGAAGAGATCTTAAAAGCAAATAGAGATCCCTTCAAGGCAGGACAGTTCACATACCATGTTATTGAAAGCAGCATTCCAAGTAAATGTGTTCTCTTGGCAGAGGGGAACCCAATCCAGCCTTGAAAAAAACGTATTTTTAATAACAGTATCCATTTCCCGAAGTGGAGATTCGTTTCAGCCCAATGATGCATCAAATGTTGGTTTTTGGCTCAACACATTTATCCCACCTTCCTACTCTATCCTGAAATGTGTTCCTTTTCATGAGTTTCTTAGCTTTAATTACATATTTCGATTACAATCCTCAAGTCCTTAACACCTTCACTTAGTGAAAACCAAGAAGCAAGCAATTGTCAGCTGGATGCCATACCAGCATTTCTGATTGCAAACGGATGCTTTTGAGACCTTCTGCTAAGTAGGCAAAGGTAGGGAATCTTAGATGTGCCCAGCATCCAATGTTCCAATCCTCTATCCTCTTTGAAATGACCCGGAGAGTCAAGGAATGCTTGCCACTTACCTTGGTGAAGTTTCATGCTCCCCAAATCTAGAGAGGCCATTTAGAAAGACTTCAAGTGTCATCATTTCAACTTATGGTCCTTGCTGTCAAATTGGCAACAGATATAAGGTCTTTTTGGATCTCTAAGAAACCTAGGGACCGCAGAAGGTTTACACTTCAGAATGCAAGAAGCTTAAGGCAGCTTCCATACCAGATATCAGTTCAGTACTAGCTATTTTCCAGATCATCAGGACCTGAAATCCATGGAGGCCAATTCTCTCCAGAGGAGGAAGTATTCAATAGGTAAGTGCTTCCCTTTCAGTGAAATAGAGCTCATTTACACATCAACTCGGCAGTTGATGTCAATTGCCTTATCCCTCAAAGTGGCCCAAATCTGGAGAATGCACCTGAAGGGGGTGCGTTGGGGAAGCATATTTGAGTTTCCCAGAACCACAACACTTTCACACAAAACAAACGCAAAAGTACATGCAAAGAAGAAACTCTCAGTCCTGAGGACCAAAGCAAAGGGTGAGGATGAACAACATCCTCAGTGTTTTTGAAGTACGTTCCCTCACTTTAACAACAAAACGACAAACAACATGCAAATTGAAAGATAGGGAATCAGGACCACAGTTGTCATGCCTACTGACCTGGGAAGCAGAAAGAGCCAAAAAGGAAAAAGCAAAGAAATTAGGAAAAGTTCAATTTGCTTCATTAACTTCCACATGTCTCCTGGAAATATGCTCGTTTTCTCAGGGTCACAATGATGAAAACCAAAAGGATTTCACTGAGCAAACTTTCCCTAACTGAATATTTTACATAGACTGGTTTTGGAGATATGAAAAAGATTCATTTGATGTCATGTTTCACCAGAATCTGTAGAATATGCTGGCCATGCAATGTAAAAAAACAAAAAAATACTTGCTTGTCCCTTAGCGGACTACAAGATGGGCTAGAGCTCTGCTGATCACAGCAGGTGTTATCCAATAGCAGAGAGACAAATGCAATGCCAAAAGGTCTCTGAGGATCGCAGTTCCCAGGCACCAAATGGGAGATTCCTACCCATTGGAAAGGGAATATGTCAACCAATGTTCCACCACAGGAACGATACCTAGTGTGATCATATGCAAGCTCCGTTACTGTCCAAAGATGTCTCAAGTACTCAATGCAAGTGCTGTTTCACACACCTACAATGTACGAATCACAAACTGGATCCCACAAACCAAAGCACAGACTGCCGTGATTAACACCACATTGACACACACAAACACATGAAGAACAAATAAACACTCCAATCACAAAGACAGAAAGCCAGAGAAGGCATTTTGTCAACTTCCACTTCCACTCCCACATGGAGGCCCCCAGTTCTCAAGAGGGAATGGACTCAGAGGGGCTCCCATCCGCTAAGGGGAGCAGCCCAGTTGGAGTAGACCTATTTCCCAGCCTGTGCAAGCTGGAGCCACTTACCCCCAAATGACATGAACTGTATACCGTTGCTCTGGACATGTCTCCAAGACAAGCAGCCTCGTGCTGTAGGGCAGCCACTGCATATCAGGGAGAATCCCTGCCAGTATCCTGGAGCCAAATGTACTCTGGCATGTGCTGGGAACTTTAAATGGGGATGCCCCTGATCGAGATCAACACACCATGGGCACAGACCTCCTGGCTGGCTCGCTATAATTGGTAACCAAAGGCCAGGATGTGTGCCCGATGCACAGTGAGGCCAAGCAACAGCAAAACATTGGCCTTTGGAGCCGAGAAATATTTGTTGTTGAGACATTCAAGGAAATGGGTGGCTTATGCCGGGTAATCCCCAACCTTGAAAGCTTTTAGCAAAGCCCTCTTAGAGGTAAGGTGATGGAGGGGTGTGGCTGTTCGTTGAAAACTTCTCCCTGTCCGATCCTTTGTTCCTGAGGACAGGTCATAGTCAGGTCTCAATGTTCCTATCAATCTCCAGCCAACAAATGTCACTCTCTGGGTGACAAGAAAGGGCAAGGTCCCAAGGCACAAGGCTCACCCTCTGAGGTCCAGACCCACCTAAGAGAAAGGGGTCCCTGGGAGGGGTGGTGGTCCTCCTGCCATGGAGGGTTTGTCCAGGAGCTGGTCTGGGTCCTCCCACCAGAGCCCACGCCTCCCAGAGGAGGCAGCTCTGCCTTGGTGGCTCCCTCAGGGCCAGGTCCCAGACCCTTGCTAGCTGTCATCACTGAGGGAGCCGGGTGCACATGACCCAACAGGTCTTAATGCTCCTCAGGCCACCCAAACAGTGGCGGTCAGGTACCCCAAACTGTGAGCCATACCCTTAGGGTCACAGTGGCTGTGTGTGGTAGAGGTTCAACACTGCCTCAAGGCCTGGTCTGGGCCAGTGGGCATTCATGGCCTTGGCTCTGGAGCCCTGCAGGACACACCCCCAGCCTGTTCTCTGGGCCCCCCATCACACCAGCTGGCCCAAGGCCGTGTGAGCAGAAGAATGCTGGGGAGAAGGCTGGCACTTGCCTCTTACCTCACGCTCCAGGTCTGAAGGGGCAGCACTGCACTGACTGCTGCCTAAAAAAGGGCCCCCACTAAAGATGGCTGACAGACAGTGGCTTGCTTGGGGCAGGGGCCCACTACACTGCCCACCAATGGCTGAGCAGGGTGGTCACAGTGGCATTAGTGGTCTCCTGGTAACCATTGCCTGGTAACGGGGCAGTGGGTCACAGTGCACAGCAAGGGCTGCCTGGGAAGGGCTGCATTCAGCTGGCTATGGTACAATTCCCCCTTTTCTTTGGTCCTCTGCAACCCTGAGGAGAATATGTGGGTATGATTTGGATAGAGTGGTTAATCATAAACTCAGCAGCAGATCTCTGTTTTAGGGGACTTGCTTTCAACCTCCATTCCTGGTTCATCTTTTCCCAAGTCTTTCAGGGAATGGGGTGACGACCACTCTAGCTACATCCTGCTGCAGGAAAGCAAAGCCCTACAGTGCATTCTGAGTTGGAAGCAATGCCACGGTGCAAGTCTTGATCCAAGTCTTATATAAACTTGTATAAGGAATCCAGGAGAATAAGCCTGAAAAGCAGCGTGAGGGTGGCACTCTGGGGGAGACGTTCTGGCAGGTAATCCAGACACGCAGAAGCAGAAGGGAAGAAATTGTTGTAAGTTGTTAGGAAGTTGAGGGGAAGAGCTTCCCTTAACGGGAGAACACAGATCAAAATCAGCATTATTGCAAAGCAAATCCATAAACGTTAGTAGCATATGCATCTGTTTACTCAGTTTGTCAAAACTGCATTGCTAAGAGTCTTCTTGAAGTTGAAGCACTTTGGGAAAGCCTCAGCCTAACTATCTGTTAGACACTTAAAGAGGCAAGGTTAAAGTTCGGATGACAAGGGGTTGAGAAGGAAGCTTAATCAAGTGGCTCTCATGTAACCGTCAGCATGGCTGACTGATTATCCCAAGGCATACCTGCATTTCAGAAACTTTGTACCCTTTCTAGAATATCGACAGGTTGACATGTATCCATCCTGTGAAATTGGAAAAGCTTCTCCCCCATTTAACAATGTTTTCTCTGTAATTTCCATACCAGATATACGACTGAAATAGTCCTCCTTGAGTTGCCTTAAGGGCCCTGAAACTAATCCAAAGTTAACAAAATATTTCAAAACACCTGGTCCAATAAGCTCATCAGTCCTTTGAAGAGAATTCTTCTTTCTTCTCCAAAGTGAGAAGAGATCTTAAAAGCAAATAGAGATCCCTTCAAGGCAGGACAGTTCACATACCATGTTATTGAAAGCAGCATTCCAAGTAAATGTGTTCTCTTGGCAGAGGGGAACCCAATCCAGCCTTGAAAAAAACGTATTTTTAATAACAGTATCCATTTCCCGAAGTGGAGATTCGTTTCAGCCCAATGATGCATCAAATGTTGGTTTTTGGCTCAACACATTTATCCCACCTTCCTACTCTATCCTGAAATGTGTTCCTTTTCATGAGTTTCTTAGCTTTAATTACATATTTCGATTACAATCCTCAAGTCCTTAACACCTTCACTTAGTGAAAACCAAGAAGCAAGCAATTGTCAGCTGGATGCCATACCAGCATTTCTGATTGCAAACGGATGCTTTTGAGACCTTCTGCTAAGTAGGCAAAGGTAGGGAATCTTAGATGTGCCCAGCATCCAATGTTCCAATCCTCTATCCTCTTTGAAATGACCCGGAGAGTCAAGGAATGCTTGCCACTTAACTTGGTGAAGTTTCATGCTCCCCAAATCTAGAGAGGCCATTTAGAAAGACTTCAAGTGTCATCATTTCAACTTATGGTCCTTGCTGTCAAATTGGCAACAGATATAAGGTCTTTTTGGATCTCTAAGAAACCTAGGGACCGCAGAAGGTTTACACTTCAGAATGCAAGAAGCTTAAGGCAGCTTCCATACCAGATATCAGTTCAGTACTAGCTATTTTCCAGATCATCAGGACCTGAAATCCATGGAGGCCAATTCTCTCCAGAGGAGGAAGTATTCAATAGGTAAGTGCTTCCCTTTCAGTGAAATAGAGCTCATTTACACATCAACTCGGCAGTTGATGTCAATTGCCTTATCCCTCAAAGTGGCCCAAATCTGGAGAATGCACCTGAAGGGGGTGCGTTGGGGAAGCATATTTGAGTTTCCCAGAACCACAACACTTTCACACAAAACAAACGCAAAAGTACATGCAAAGAAGAAACTCTCAGTCCTGAGGACCAAAGCAAAGGGTGAGGATGAACAACATCCTCAGTGTTTTTGAAGTACGTTCCCTCATTTTAACAACAAAACGACAAACAACATGCAAATTGAAACATAGGGAATCAGGACCACAGTTGTCATGCCTACTGACCTGGGAAGCAGAAAGAGCCAAAAAGGAAAAAGCAAAGAAATTAGGAAAAGTTCAATTTGCTTCATTAACTTCCACATGTCTCCTGGAAATATGCTCGTTTTCTCAGGGTCACAATGATGAAAACCAAAAGGATTTCACTGAGCAAACTTTCCCTAACTGAATATTTTACATAGACTGGTTTTGGAGATATGAAAAAGATTCATTTGATGTCATGTTTCACCAGAATCTGTAGAATATGCTGGCCATGCAATGTAAAAAAAAAAAAAAAATACTTGCTTGTCCCTTAGCGGACTACAAGATGGACTAGAGCTCTGCTGATCACAGCAGGTGTTATCCAATAGCAGAGAGACAAATGCAATGCCAAAAGGTCTCTCAGGATCGCAGTTCCCAGGCACCAAAGGGGAGATTCCTACCCATTGGAAAGGGAATATGTCAACCAATGTTCCACCACAGGAACGATACCTAGTGTGATCATATGCAAGCTCCGTTACTGTCCAAAGACGTCTCAAGTACTCAATGCAAGTGCTGTTTCACACACCTACAATGTACGAATCACAAACTGGATCCCACAAACCAAAGCACAGACTGCCGTGATTAACACCACATTGACACACACAAACACATGAAGAACAAATAAACACTCCAATCACAAAGACAGAAAGCCAGAGAAGGCATTTTGTCAACTTCCACTTCCACTCCCACATGGAGGCCCCCAGTTCTCAAGAGGGAATGGACTCAGAGGGGCTCACATCCGCTAAGGGGAGCAGCCCAGTTGGAGTAGACCTATTTCCCAGCCTGTGCAAGCTGGAGCCACTTACCCCCAAATGACATGAACTGTATACCGTTGCTCTGGACATGTCTCCAAGACAAGCAGCCTCGTGCTGTAGGGCAGCCACTGCATATCAGGGAGAATCCCTGCCAGTATCCTGGAGCCAAATGTACTCTGGCATGTGCTGGGAACTTTAAATGGGGATGCCCCTGATCGAGATCAACACACCATGGGCACAGACCTCCTGGCTGGCTCGCTATAATTGGTAACCAAAGGCCAGGATGTGTGCCCGATGCACAGTGAGGCCAAGCAACAGCAAAACATTGGCCTTTGGAGGAGATAAATATTTGTTGTTGAGACATTCAAGGAAATGGGTGGCTTATGCCGGGTAATCCCCAACCTTGAAAGCTTTTAGCAAAGCCCTCTTAGAGGTAAGGTGATGGAGGGGTGTGGCTGTTCGTTGAAAACTTCTCCCTGTCCGATCCTTTGTTCCTGAGGACAGGTCATAGTCAGGTCTCAATGTTCCTATCAATCTCCAGCCAACAAATGTCACTCTCTGGGTGACAAGAAAGGGCAAGGTCCCAAGGCACAAGGCTCACCCTCTGAGGTCCAGACCCACCTAAGAGAAAGGGGTCCCTGGGAGGGGTGGTGGTCCTCCTGCCATGGAGGGTTTGTCCAGGAGCTGGTCTGGGTCCTCCCACCAGTGCCCACGCCTCCCAGAGGAGGCAGCTCTGCCTTGGTGGCTCCCTCAGGGCCAGGTCCCAGACCCTTGCTAGCTGTCATCACTGAGGGAGCCGGGTGCACATGACCCAACAGGTCTTAATGCTCCTCAGGCCACCCAAACAGTGGTGGTCAGGTACCCCAGACTGTGAGCCATACCCTTAGGGTCACAGTGGCTGTGTGTGGTAGAGGTTCAACACTGCCTCAAGGCCTGGTCTGGGCCAGTGGGCATTCATGGCCTTGGCTCTGGAGCCCTGCAGGACACACCCCCAGCCTGTTCTCTGGGCCCCCCATCACACCAGCAGGCCCAAGGCCGTGTGAGCAGAAGAATGCTGGGGAGAAGGCTGGCACTTGCCTCTTACCTCACGCTCCAGGTCTGAAGGGGCAGCACTGCACTGACTGCTGCCTAAAAAAGGGCCCCCACTAAAGATGGCTGACAGACAGTGGCTTGCTTGGGGCAGGGGCCCACTACACTGCCCACCAATGGCTGAGCAGGGTGGTCACAGTGGCATTAGTGGTCTCCTGGTAACCATTGCCTGGTAACGGGGCAGTGGGTCACAGTGCACAGCAAGGGCTGCCTGGGAAGGGCTGCATTCAGCTGGCTATGGTACAATTCCCCCTTTTCTTTGGTCCTCTGCAACCCTGAGGAGAATATGTGGGTATGATTTGGATAGAGTGGTTAATCATAAACTCAGCAGCAGATCTCTGTTTTAGGGGACTTGCTTTCAACCTCCATTCCTGGTTCATCTTTTCCCAAGTCTTTCAGGGAATGGGGTGACGACCACTCTAGCTACATCCTGCTGCAGGAAAGCAAAGCCCTACAGTGCATTCTGAGTTGGAAGCAATGCCACGGTGCAAGTCTTGATCCAAGTCTTATATAAACTTGTATAAGGAATCCAGGAGAATAAGCCTGAAAAGCAGCGTGAGGGTGGCACTCTGGGGGAGACGTTCTGGCAGGTAATCCAGACACGCAGAAGCAGAAGGGAAGAAATTGTTGTAAGTTGTTAGGAAGTTGAGGGGAAGAGCTTCCCTTAACGGGAGAACACAGATCAAAATCAGCATTATTGCAAAGCAAATCCATAAACGTTAGTAGCATATGCATCTGTTTACTCAGTTTGTCAAAACTGCATTGCTAAGAGTCTTCTTGAAGTTGAAGCACTTTGGGAAAGCCTCAGCCTAACTATCTGTTAGACACTTAAAGAGGCAAGGTTAAAGTTCGGATGACAAGGGGTTGAGAAGGAAGCTTAATCAAGTGGCTCTCATGTAACCGTCAGCATGGCTGACCGATTATCCCAAGGCATACCTGCATTTCAGAAACTTTGTACCCTTTCTAGAATATCGACAGGTTGACATGTATCCATCCTGTGAAATTGGAAAAGCTTCTCCCCCATTTCACAATGTTTTCTCTATAATTTCCATACCAGATATACGACTGAAATAGTCCTCCTTGAGTTGCCTTAAGGGCCCTGAAACTAATCCAAAGTTAACAAAATATTTCAAAACACCTGGTCCAATAAGCTCATCAGTCCTTTGAAGAGAATTCTTCTTTCTTCTCCAAAGTGAGAAGAGATCTTAAAAGCAAATAGAGATCCCTTCAAGGCAGGACAGTTCACATACCATGTTATTGAAAGCAGCATTCCAAGTAAATGTGTTCTCTTGGCAGAGGGGAACCCAATCCAGCCTTGAAAAAAACGTATTTTTAATAACAGTATCCATTTCCCGAAGTGGAGATTCGTTTCAGCCCAATGATGCATCAAATGTTGGTTTTTGGCTCAACACATTTATCCCACCTTCCTACTCTATCCTGAAATGTGTTCCTTTTCATGAGTTTCTTAGCTTTAATTACATATTTCGATTACAATCCTCAAGTCCTTAACACCTTCACTTAGTGAAAACCAAGAAGCAAGCAATTGTCAGCTGGATGCCATACCAGCATTTCTGATTGCAAACGGATGCTTTTGAGACCTTCTGCTAAGTAGGCAAAGGTAGGGAATCTTAGATGTGCCCAGCATCCAATGTTCCAATCCTCTATCCTCTTTGAAATGACCCGGAGAGTCAAGGAATGCTTGCCACTTACCTTGGTGAAGTTTCATGCTCCCCAAATCTAGAGAGGCCATTTAGAAAGACTTCAAGTGTCATCATTTCAACTTATGGTCCTTGCTGTCAAATTGGCAACAGATATAAGGTCTTTTTGGATCTCTAAGAAACCTAGGGACCGCAGAAGGTTTACACTTCAGAATGCAAGAAGCTTAAGGCAGCTTCCATACCAGATATCAGTTCAGTACTAGCTATTTTCCAGATCATCAGGACCTGAAATCCATGGAGGCCAATTCTCTCCAGAGGAGGAAGTATTCAATAGGTAAGTGCTTCCCTTTCAGTGAAATAGAGCTCATTTACACATCAACTCGGCAGTTGATGTCAATTGCCTTATCCCTCAAAGTGGCCCAAATCTGGAGAATGCACCTGAAAGGGGTGCGTTGGGGAAGCATATTTGAGTTTCCCAGAACCACAACACTTTCACACAAAACAAACGCAAAAGTACATGCAAAGAAGAAACTCTCAGTCCTGAGGACCAAAGCAAAGGGTGAGGATGAACAACATCCTCAGTGTTTTTGAAGTACGTTCCCTCATTTTAACAACAAAACGACAAACAACATGCAAATTGAAACATAGGGAATCAGGACCACAGTTGTCATGCCTACTGACCTGGGAAGCAGAAAGAGCCAAAAAGGAAAAAGCAAAGAAATTAGGAAAAGTTCAATTTGCTTCATTAACTTCCACATGTCTCCTGGAAATATGCTCGTTTTCTCAGGGTCACAATGATGAAAACCAAAAGGATTTCACTGAGCAAACTTTCCCTAACTGAATATTTTACATAGACTGGTTTTGGAGATATGAAAAAGATTCATTTGATGTCATGTTTCACCAGAATCTGTAGAATATGCTGGCCATGCAATGTAAAAAAACAAAAAAATACTTGCTTGTCCCTTAGCGGACTACAAGATGGACTAGAGCTCTGCTGATCACAGCAGGTGTTATCCAATAGCAGAGAGACAAATGCAATGCCAAAAGGTCTCTGAGGATCGCAGTTCCCAGGCACCAAAGGGGAGATTCCTACCCATTGGAAAGGGAATATGTCAACCAATGTTCCACCACAGGAACGATACCTAGTGTGATCATATGCAAGCTCCGTTACTGTCCAAAGACGTCTCAAGTACTCAATGCAAGTGCTGTTTCACACACCTACAATGTACGAATCACAAACTGGATCCCACAAACCAAAGCACAGACTGCCGTGATTAACACCACATTGACACACACAAACACATGAAGAACAAATAAACACTCCAATCACAAAGACAGAAAGCCAGAGAAGGCATTTTGTCAACTTCCACTTCCACTCCCACATGGAGGCCCCCAGTTCTCAAGAGGGAATGGACTCAGAGGGGCTCACATCCGCTAAGGGGAGCAGCCCAGTTGGAGTAGACCTATTTCCCAGCCTGTGCAAGCTGGAGCCACTTACCCCCAAATGACATGAACTGTATACCGTTGCTCTGGACATGTCTCCAAGACAAGCAGCCTCGTGCTGTAGGGCAGCCACTGCATATCAGGGAGAATCCCTGCCAGTATCCTGGAGCCAAATGTACTCTGGCATGTGCTGGGAACTTTAAATGGGGATGCCCCTGATCGAGATCAACACACCATGGGCACAGACCTCCTGGCTGGCTCGCTATAATTGGTAACCAAAGGCCAGGATGTGTGCCCGACGCACAGTGAGGCCAAGCAACAGCAAAACATTGGCCTTTGGAGCCGATAAATATTTGTTGTTGAGACATTCAAGGAAATGGGTGGCTTATGCCGGGTAATCCCCAACCTTGAAAGCTTTTAGCAAAGCCCTCTTAGAGGTAAGGTGATGGAGGGGTGTGGCTGTTCGTTGAAAACTTCTCCCTGTCCGATCCTTTGTTCCTGAGGACAGGTCATAGTCAGGTCTCAATGTTCCTATCAATCTCCAGCAAACAAATGTCACTCTCTGGGTGACAAGAAAGGGCAAGGTCCCAAGGCACAAGGCTCACCCTCTGAGGTCCAGACCCACCTAAGAGAAAGGGGTCCCTGGGAGGGGTGGTGGTCCTCCTGCCATGGAGGGTTTGTCCAGGAGCTGGTCTGGGTCCTCCCACCAGTGCCCACGCCTCCCAGAGGAGGCAGCTCTGCCTTGGTGGCTCCCTCAGGGCCAGGTCCCAGACCCTTGCTAGCTGTCATCACTGAGGGAGCCGGGTGCACATGACCCAACAGGTCTTAATGCTCCTCAGGCCACCCAAACAGTGGTGGTCAGGTACCCCAGACTGTGAGCCATACCCTTAGGGTCACAGTGGCTGTGTGTGGTAGAGGTTCAACACTGCCTCAAGGCCTGGTCTGGGCCAGTGGGCATTCATGGCCTTGGCTCTGGAGCCCTGCAGGACACACCCCCAGCCTGTTCTCTGGGCCCCCCATCACACCAGCAGGCCCAAGGCCGTGTGAGCAGAAGAATGCTGGGGAGAAGGCTGGCACTTGCCTCTTACCTCACGCTCCAGGTCTGAAGGGGCAGCACTCCACTGACTGCTGCCTAAAAAAGGGCCCCAACTAAAGATGGCTGACAGACAGTGGCTTGCTTGGGGCAGGGGCCCACTACACTGCCCACCAATGGCTGAGCAGGGTGGTCACAGTGGCATTAGTGGTCTCCTGGTAACCATTGCCTGGTAACGGGGCAGTGGGTCACAGTGCACAGCAAGGGCTGCCTGGGAAGGGCTGCATTCAGCTGGCTATGGTACAATTCCCCCTTTTCTTTGGTCCTCTGCAACCCTGAGGAGAATATGTGGGTATGATTTGGATAGAGTGGTTAATCATAAACTCAGCAGCAGATCTCTGTTTTAGGGGACTTGCTTTCAACCTCCATTCCTGGTTCATCTTTTCCCAAGTCTTTCAGGGAATGGGGTGACGACCACTCTAGCTACATCCTGCTGCAGGAAAGCAAAGCCCTACAGTGCATTCTGAGTTGGAAGCAATGCCACGGTGCAAGTCTTGATCCAAGTCTTATATAAACTTGTATAAGGAATCCAGGAGAATAAGCCTGAAAAGCAGCGTGAGGGTGGCACTCTGGGGGAGACGTTCTGGCAGGTAATCCAGACACGCAGAAGCAGAAGGGAAGAAATTGTTGTAAGTTGTTAGGAAGTTGAGGGGAAGAGCTTCCCTTAACGGGAGAACACAGATCAAAATCAGCATTATTGCAAAGCAAATCCATAAACGTTAGTAGCATATGCATCTGTTTACTCAGTTTGTCAAAACTGCATTGCTAAGAGTCTTCTTGAAGTTGAAGCACTTTGGGAAAGCCTCAGCCTAACTATCTGTTAGACACTTAAAGAGGCAAGGTTAAAGTTCGGATGACAAGGGGTTGAGAAGGAAGCTTAATCAAGTGGCTCTCATGTAACCGTCAGCATGGCTGACCGATTATCCCAAGGCATACCTGCATTTCAGAAACTTTGTACCCTTTCTAGAATATCGACAGGTTGACATGTATCCATCCTGTGAAATTGGAAAAGCTTCTCCCCCATTTCACAATGTTTTCTCTATAATTTCCATACCAGATATACGACTGAAATAGTCCTCCTTGAGTTGCCTTAAGGGCCCTGAAACTAATCCAAAGTTAACAAAATATTTCAAAACACCTGGTCCAATAAGCTCATCAGTCCTTTGAAGAGAATTCTTCTTTCTTCTCCAAAGTGAGAAGAGATCTTAAAAGCAAATCGAGATCCCTTAAAGGCAGGACAGTTCACATACCATGTTATTGAAAGCAGCATTCCAAGTAAATGTGTTCTCTTGGCAGAGGGGAACCCAATCCAGCCTTGAAAAAAACGTATTTTTAATAACAGTATCCATTTCCCGAAGTGGAGATTCGTTTCAGCCCAATGATGCATCAAATGTTGGTTTTTGGCTCAACACATTTATCCCACCTTCCTACTCTATCCTGAAATGTGTTCCTTTTCATGAGTTTCTTAGCTTTAATTACATATTTCGATTACAATCCTCAAGTCCTTAACACCTTCACTTAGTGAAAACCAAGAAGCAAGCAATTGTCAGCTGGATGCCATACCAGCATTTCTGATTGCAAACGGATGCTTTTGAGACCTTCTGCTAAGTAGGCAAAGGTAGGGAATCTTAGATGTGCCCAGCATCCAATGTTCCAATCCTCTATCCTCTTTGAAATGACCCGGAGAGTCAAGGAATGCTTGCCACTTACCTTGGTGAAGTTTCATGCTCCCCAAATCTAGAGAGGCCATTTAGAAAGACTTCAAGTGTCATCATTTCAACTTATGGTCCTTGCTGTCAAATTGGCAACAGATATAAGGTCTTTTTGGATCTCTAAGAAACCTAGGGACCGCAGAAGGTTTACACTTCAGAATGCAAGAAGCTTAAGGCAGCTTCCATACCAGATATCAGTTCAGTACTAGCTATTTTCCAGATCATCAGGACCTGAAATCCATGGAGGCCAATTCTCTCCAGAGGAGGAAGTATTCAATAGGTAAGTGCTTCCCTTTCAGTGAAATAGAGCTCATTTACACATCAACTCGGCAGTTGATGTCAATTGCCTTATCCCTCAAAGTGGCCCAAATCTGGAGAATGCACCTGAAAGGGGTGCGTTGGGGAAGCATATTTGAGTTTCCCAGAACCACAACACTTTCACACAAAACAAACGCAAAAGTACATGCAAAGAAGAAACTCTCAGTCCTGAGGACCAAAGCAAAGGGTGAGGATGAACAACATCCTCAGTGTTTTTGAAGTACGTTCCCTCATTTTAACAACAAAACGACAAACAACATGCAAATTGAAACATAGGGAATCAGGACCACAGTTGTCATGCCTACTGACCTGGGAAGCAGAAAGAGCCAAAAAGGAAAAAGCAAAGAAATTAGGAAAAGTTCAATTTGCTTCATTAACTTCCACATGTCTCCTGGAAATATGCTCGTTTTCTCAGGGTCACAATGATGAAAACCAAAAGGATTTCACTGAGCAAACTTTCCCTAACTGAATATTTTACATAGACTGGTTTTGGAGATATGAAAAAGATTCATTTGATGTCATGTTTCACCAGAATCTGTAGAATATGCTGGCCATGCAATGTAAAAAAACAAAAAAATACTTGCTTGTCCCTTAGCGGACTACAAGATGGACTAGAGCTCTGCTGATCACAGCAGGTGTTATCCAATAGCAGAGAGACAAATGCAATGCCAAAAGGTCTCTGAGGATCGCAGTTCCCAGGCACCAAAGGGGAGATTCCTACCCATTGGAAAGGGAATATGTCAACCAATGTTCCACCACAGGAACGATACCTAGTGTGATCATATGCAAGCTCCGTTACTGTCCAAAGACGTCTCAAGTACTCAATGCAAGTGCTGTTTCACACACCTACAATGTACGAATCACAAACTGGATCCCACAAACCAAAGCACAGACTGCCGTGATTAACACCACATTGACACACACAAACACATGAAGAACAAATAAACACTCCAATCACAAAGACAGAAAGCCAGAGAAGGCATTTTGTCAACTTCCACTTCCACTCCCACATGGAGGCCCCCAGTTCTCAAGAGGGAATGGACTCAGAGGGGCTCACATCCGCTAAGGGGAGCAGCCCAGTTGGAGTAGACCTATTTCCCAGCCTGTGCAAGCTGGAGCCACTTACCCCCAAATGACATGAACTGTATACCGTTGCTCTGGACATGTCTCCAAGACAAGCAGCCTCGTGCTGTAGGGCAGCCACTGCATATCAGGGAGAATCCCTGCCAGTATCCTGGAGCCAAATGTACTCTGGCATGTGCTGGGAACTTTAAATGGGGATGCCCCTGATCGAGATCAACACACCATGGGCACACACCTCCTGGCTGGCTCGCTATAATTGGTAACCAAAGGCCAGGATGTGTGCCCGATGCACAGTGAGGCCAAGCAACAGCAAAACATTGGACTTTGGAGCCGAGAAATATTTGTTGTTGAGACATTCAAGGAAATGGGTGGCTTATGCCGGGTAATCCCCAACCTTGAAAGCTTTTAGCAAAGCCCTCTTAGAGGTAAGGTGATGGAGGGGTGTGGCTGTTCGTTGAAAACTTCTCCCTGTCCGATCCTTTGTTCCTGAGGACAGGTCATAGTCAGGTCTCAATGTTCCTATCAATCTCCAGCCAACAAATGTCACTCTCTGGGTGACAAGAAAGGGCAAGGTCCCAAGGCACAAGGCTCACCCTCTGAGGTCCAGACCCACCTAAGAGAAAGGGGTCCCTGGGAGGGGTGGTGGTCCTCCTGCCATGGAGGGTTTGTCCAGGAGCTGGTCTGGGTCCTCCCACCAGTGCCCACGCCTCCCAGAGGAGGCAGCTCTGCCTTGGTGGCTCCCTCAGGGCCAGGTCCCAGACCCTTGCTAGCTGTCATCACTGAGGGAGCTGGGTGCACATGACCCAACAGGTCTTAATGCTCCTCAGGCCACCCAAACAGTGGCGGTCAGGTACCCCAGACTGTGAGCCATACCCTTAGGGTCACAGTGGCTGTGTGTGGTAGAGGTTCAACACTGCCTCAAGGCCTGGTCTGGGCCAGTGGGCATTCATGGCCTTGGCTCTGGAGCCCTGCAGGACACACCCCCAGCCTGTTCTCTGGGCCCCCCATCACACCAGCAGGCCCAAGGCCGTGTGAGCAGAAGAATGCTGGGGAGAAGGCTGGCACTTGCCTCTTACCTCACGCTCCAGGTCTGAAGGGGCAGCACTGCACTGACTGCTGCCTAAAAAAGGGCCCCCACTAAAGATGGCTGACAGACAGTGGCTTGCTTGGGGCAGGGGCCCACTACACTGCCCACCAATGGCTGAGCAGGGTGGTCACAGTGGCATTAGTGGTCTCCTGGTAACCATTGCCTGGTAACGGGGCAGTGGGTCACAGTGCACAGCAAGGGCTGCCTGGGAAGGGCTGCATTCAGCTGGCTATGGTACAATTCCCCCTTTTCTTTGGTCCTCTGCAACCCTGAGGAGAATATGTGGGTATGATTTGGATAGAGTGGTTAATCATAAACTCAGCAGCAGATCTCTGTTTTAGGGGACTTGCTTTCAACCTCCATTCCTGGTTCATCTTTTCCCAAGTCTTTCAGGGAATGGGGTGACGACCACTCTAGCTACATCCTGCTGCAGGAAAGCAAAGCCCTACAGTGCATTCTGAGTTGGAAGCAATGCCACGGTGCAAGTCTTGATCCAAGTCTTATATAAACTTGTATAAGGAATCCAGGAGAATAAGCCTGAAAAGCAGCGTGAGGGTGGCACTCTGGGGGAGACGTTCTGGCAGGTAATCCAGACACGCAGAAGCAGAAGGGAAGAAATTGTTGTAAGTTGTTAGGAAGTTGAGGGGAAGAGCTTCCCTTAACGGGAGAACACAGATCAAAATCAGCATTATTGCAAAGCAAATCCATAAACGTTAGTAGCATATGCATCTGTTTACTCAGTTTGTCAAAACTGCATTGCTAAGAGTCTTCTTGAAGTTGAAGCACTTTGGGAAAGCCTCAGCCTAACTATCTGTTAGACACTTAAAGAGGCAAGGTTAAAGTTCGGATGACAAGGGGTTGAGAAGGAAGCTTAATCAAGTGGCTCTCATGTAACCGTCAGCATGGCTGACCGATTATCCCAAGGCATACCTGCATTTCAGAAACTTTGTACCCTTTCTAGAATATCGACAGGTTGACATGTATCCATCCTGTGAAATTGGAAAAGCTTCTCCCCCATTTCACAATGTTTTCTCTATAATTTCCATACCAGATATACGACTGAAATAGTCCTCCTTGAGTTGCCTTAAGGGCCCTGAAACTAATCCAAAGTTAACAAAATATTTCAAAACACCTGGTCCAATAAGCTCATCAGTCCTTTGAAGAGAATTCTTCTTTCTTCTCCAAAGTGAGAAGAGATCTTAAAAGCAAATAGAGATCCCTTCAAGGCAGGACAGTTCACATACCATGTTATTGAAAGCAGCATTCCAAGTAAATGTGTTCTCTTGGCAGAGGGGAACCCAATCCAGCCTTGAAAAAAACGTATTTTTAATAACAGTATCCATTTCCCGAAGTGGAGATTCGTTTCAGCCCAATGATGCATCAAATGTTGGTTTTTGGCTCAACACATTTATCCCACCTTCCTACTCTATCCTGAAATGTGTTCCTTTTCATGAGTTTCTTAGCTTTAATTACATATTTCGATTACAATCCTCAAGTCCTTAACACCTTCACTTAGTGAAAACCAAGAAGCAAGCAATTGTCAGCTGGATGCCATACCAGCATTTCTGATTGCAAACGGATGCTTTTGAGACCTTCTGCTAAGTAGGCAAAGGTAGGGAATCTTAGATGTGCCCAGCATCCAATGTTCCAATCCTCTATCCTCTTTGAAATGACCCGGAGAGTCAAGGAATGCTTGCCACTTACCTTGGTGAAGTTTCATGCTCCCCAAATCTAGAGAGGCCATTTAGAAAGACTTCAAGTGTCATCATTTCAACTTATGGTCCTTGCTGTCAAATTGGCAACAGATATAAGGTCTTTTTGGATCTCTAAGAAACCTAGGGACCGCAGAAGGTTTACACTTCAGAATGCAAGAAGCTTAAGGCAGCTTCCATACCAGATATCAGTTCAGTACTAGCTATTTTCCAGATCATCAGGACCTGAAATCCATGGAGGCCAATTCTCTCCAGAGGAGGAAGTATTCAATAGGTAAGTGCTTCCCTTTCAGTGAAATAGAGCTCATTTACACATCAACTCGGCAGTTGATGTCAATTGCCTTATCCCTAAAAGTGGCCCAAATCTGGAGAATGCACCTGAAGGGGGTGCGTTGGGGAAGCATATTTGAGTTTCCCAGAACCACAACACTTTCACACAAAACAAACGCAAAAGTACATGCAAAGAAGAAACTCTCAGTCCTGAGGACCAAAGCAAAGGGTGAGGATGAACAACATCCTCAGTGTTTTTGAAGTACGTTCCCTCACTTTAACAACAAAACGACAAACAACATGCAAATTGAAAGATAGGGAATCAGGACCACAGTTGTCATGCCTACTGACCTGGGAAGCAGAAAGAGCCAAAAAGGAAAAAGCAAAGAAATTAGGAAAAGTTCAATTTGCTTCATTAACTTCCACATGTCTCCTGGAAATATGCTCGTTTTCTCAGGGTCACAATGATGAAAACCAAAAGGATTTCACTGAGCAAACTTTCCCTAACTGAATATTTTACATAGACTGGTTTTGGAGATATGAAAAAGATTCATTTGATGTCATGTTTCACCAGAATCTGTAGAATATGCTGGCCATGCAATGTAAAAAAACAAAAAAATACTTGCTTGTCCCTTAGCGGACTACAAGATGGGCTAGAGCTCTGCTGATCACAGCAGGTGTTATCCAATAGCAGAGAGACAAATGCAATGCCAAAAGGTCTCTGAGGATCGCAGTTCCCAGGCACCAAATGGGAGATTCCTACCCATTGGAAAGGGAATATGTCAACCAATGTTCCACCACAGGAACGATACCTAGTGTGATCATATGCAAGCTCCGTTACTGTCCAAAGATGTCTCAAGTACTCAATGCAAGTGCTGTTTCACACACCTACAATGTACGAATCACAAACTGGATCCCACAAACCAAAGCACAGACTGCCGTGATTAACACCACATTGACACACACAAACACATGAAGAACAAATAAACACTCCAATCACAAAGACAGAAAGCCAGAGAAGGCATTTTGTCAACTTCCACTTCCACTCCCACATGGAGGCCCCCAGTTCTCAAGAGGGAATGGACTCAGAGGGGCTCCCATCCGCTAAGGGGAGCAGCCCAGTTGGAGTAGACCTATTTCCCAGCCTGTGCAAGCTGGAGCCACTTACCCCCAAATGACATGAACTGTATACCGTTGCTCTGGACATGTCTCCAAGACAAGCAGCCTCGTGCTGTAGGGCAGCCACTGCATATCAGGGAGAATCCCTGCCAGTATCCTGGAGCCAAATGTACTCTGGCATGTGCTGGGAACTTTAAATGGGGATGCCCCTGATCGAGATCAACACACCATGGGCACAGACCTCCTGGCTGGCTCGCTATAATTGGTAACCAAAGGCCAGGATGTGTGCCCGATGCACAGTGAGGCCAAGCAACAGCAAAACATTGGCCTTTGGAGCCGAGAAATATTTGTTGTTGAGACATTCAAGGAAATGGGTGGCTTATGCCGGGTAATCCCCAACCTTGAAAGCTTTTAGCAAAGCCCTCTTAGAGGTAAGGTGATGGAGGGGTGTGGCTGTTCGTTGAAAACTTCTCCCTGTCCGATCCTTTGTTCCTGAGGACAGGTCATAGTCAGGTCTCAATGTTCCTATCAATCTCCAGCCAACAAATGTCACTCTCTGGGTGACAAGAAAGGGCAAGGTCCCAAGGCACAAGGCTCACCCTCTGAGGTCCAGACCCACCTAAGAGAAAGGGGTCCCTGGGAGGGGTGGTGGTCCTCCTGCCATGGAGGGTTTGTCCAGGAGCTGGTCTGGGTCCTCCCACCAGAGCCCACGCCTCCCAGAGGAGGCAGCTCTGCCTTGGTGGCTCCCTCAGGGCCAGGTCCCAGACCCTTGCTAGCTGTCATCACTGAGGGAGCCGGGTGCACATGACCCAACAGGTCTTAATGCTCCTCAGGCCACCCAAACAGTGGCGGTCAGGTACCCCAGACTGTGAGCCATACCCTTAGGGTCACAGTGGCTGTGTGTGGTAGAGGTTCAACACTGCCTCAAGGCCTGGTCTGGGCCAGTGGGCATTCATGGCCTTGGCTCTGGAGCCCTGCAGGACACACCCCCAGCCTGTTCTCTGGGCCCCCCATCACACCAGCTGGCCCAAGGCCGTGTGAGCAGAAGAATGCTGGGGAGAAGGCTGGCACTTGCCTCTTACCTCACGCTCCAGGTCTGAAGGGGCAGCACTGCACTGACTGCTGCCTAAAAAAGGGCCCCCACTAAAGATGGCTGACAGACAGTGGCTTGCTTGGGGCAGGGGCCCACTACACTGCCCACCAATGGCTGAGCAGGGTGGTCACAGTGGCATTAGTGGTCTCCTGGTAACCATTGCCTGGTAACGGGGCAGTGGGTCACAGTGCACAGCAAGGGCTGCCTGGGAAGGGCTGCATTCAGCTGGCTATGGTACAATTCCCCCTTTTCTTTGGTCCTCTGCAACCCTGAGGAGAATATGTGGGTATGATTTGGATAGAGTGGTTAATCATAAACTCAGCAGCAGATCTCTGTTTTAGGGGACTTGCTTTCAACCTCCATTCCTGGTTCATCTTTTCCCAAGTCTTTCAGGGAATGGGGTGACGACCACTCTAGCTACATCCTGCTGCAGGAAAGCAAAGCCCTACAGTGCATTCTGAGTTGGAAGCAATGCCACGGTGCAAGTCTTGATCCAAGTCTTATATAAACTTGTATAAGGAATCCAGGAGAATAAGCCTGAAAAGCAGCGTGAGGGTGGCACTCTGGGGGAGACGTTCTGGCAGGTAATCCAGACACGCAGAAGCAGAAGGGAAGAAATTGTTGTAAGTTGTTAGGAAGTTGAGGGGAAGAGCTTCCCTTAACGGGAGAACACAGATCAAAATCAGCATTATTGCAAAGCAAATCCATAAACGTTAGTAGCATATGCATCTGTTTACTCAGTTTGTCAAAACTGCATTGCTAAGAGTCTTCTTGAAGTTGAAGCACTTTGGGAAAGCCTCAGCCTAACTATCTGTTAGACACTTAAAGAGGCAAGGTTAAAGTTCGGATGACAAGGGGTTGAGAAGGAAGCTTAATCAAGTGGCTCTCATGTAACCGTCAGCATGGCTGACTGATTATCCCAAGGCATACCTGCATTTCAGAAACTTTGTACCCTTTCTAGAATATCGACAGGTTGACATGTATCCATCCTGTGAAATTGGAAAAGCTTCTCCCCCATTTAACAATGTTTTCTCTGTAATTTCCATACCAGATATACGACTGAAATAGTCCTCCTTGAGTTGCCTTAAGGGCCCTGAAACTAATCCAAAGTTAACAAAATATTTCAAAACACCTGGTCCAATAAGCTCATCAGTCCTTTGAAGAGAATTCTTCTTTCTTCTCCAAAGTGAGAAGAGATCTTAAAAGCAAATAGAGATCCCTTCAAGGCAGGACAGTTCACATACCATGTTATTGAAAGCAGCATTCCAAGTAAATGTGTTCTCTTGGCAGAGGGGAACCCAATCCAGCCTTGAAAAAAACGTATTTTTAATAACAGTATCCATTTCCCGAAGTGGAGATTCGTTTCAGCCCAATGATGCATCAAATGTTGGTTTTTGGCTCAACACATTTATCCCACCTTCCTACTCTATCCTGAAATGTGTTCCTTTTCATGAGTTTCTTAGCTTTAATTACATATTTCGATTACAATCCTCAAGTCCTTAACACCTTCACTTAGTGAAAACCAAGAAGCAAGCAATTGTCAGCTGGATGCCATACCAGCATTTCTGATTGCAAACGGATGCTTTTGAGACCTTCTGCTAAGTAGGCAAAGGTAGGGAATCTTAGATGTGCCCAGCATCCAATGTTCCAATCCTCTATCCTCTTTGAAATGACCCGGAGAGTCAAGGAATGCTTGCCACTTAACTTGGTGAAGTTTCATGCTCCCCAAATCTAGAGAGGCCATTTAGAAAGACTTCAAGTGTCATCATTTCAACTTATGGTCCTTGCTGTCAAATTGGCAACAGATATAAGGTCTTTTTGGATCTCTAAGAAACCTAGGGACCGCAGAAGGTTTACACTTCAGAATGCAAGAAGCTTAAGGCAGCTTCCATACCAGATATCAGTTCAGTACTAGCTATTTTCCAGATCATCAGGACCTGAAATCCATGGAGGCCAATTCTCTCCAGAGGAGGAAGTATTCAATAGGTAAGTGCTTCCCTTTCAGTGAAATAGAGCTCATTTACACATCAACTCGGCAGTTGATGTCAATTGCCTTATCCCTCAAAGTGGCCCAAATCTGGAGAATGCACCTGAAGGGGGTGCGTTGGGGAAGCATATTTGAGTTTCCCAGAACCACAACACTTTCACACAAAACAAACGCAAAAGTACATGCAAAGAAGAAACTCTCAGTCCTGAGGACCAAAGCAAAGGGTGAGGATGAACAACATCCTCAGTGTTTTTGAAGTACGTTCCCTCATTTTAACAACAAAACGACAAACAACATGCAAATTGAAACATAGGGAATCAGGACCACAGTTGTCATGCCTACTGACCTGGGAAGCAGAAAGAGCCAAAAAGGAAAAAGCAAAGAAATTAGGAAAAGTTCAATTTGCTTCATTAACTTCCACATGTCTCCTGGAAATATGCTCGTTTTCTCAGGGTCACAATGATGAAAACCAAAAGGATTTCACTGAGCAAACTTTCCCTAACTGAATATTTTACATAGACTGGTTTTGGAGATATGAAAAAGATTCATTTGATGTCATGTTTCACCAGAATCTGTAGAATATGCTGGCCATGCAATGTAAAAAAAAAAAAAAAATACTTGCTTGTCCCTTAGCGGACTACAAGATGGACTAGAGCTCTGCTGATCACAGCAGGTGTTATCCAATAGCAGAGAGACAAATGCAATGCCAAAAGGTCTCTGAGGATCGCAGTTCCCAGGCACCAAAGGGGAGATTCCTACCCATTGGAAAGGGAATATGTCAACCAATGTTCCACCACAGGAACGATACCTAGTGTGATCATATGCAAGCTCCGTTACTGTCCAAAGACGTCTCAAGTACTCAATGCAAGTGCTGTTTCACACACCTACAATGTACGAATCACAAACTGGATCCCACAAACCAAAGCACAGACTGCCGTGATTAACACCACATTGACACACACAAACACATGAAGAACAAATAAACACTCCAATCACAAAGACAGAAAGCCAGAGAAGGCATTTTGTCAACTTCCACTTCCACTCCCACATGGAGGCCCCCAGTTCTCAAGAGGGAATGGACTCAGAGGGGCTCACATCCGCTAAGGGGAGCAGCCCAGTTGGAGTAGACCTATTTCCCAGCCTGTGCAAGCTGGAGCCACTTACCCCCAAATGACATGAACTGTATACCGTTGCTCTGGACATGTCTCCAAGACAAGCAGCCTCGTGCTGTAGGGCAGCCACTGCATATCAGGGAGAATCCCTGCCAGTATCCTGGAGCCAAATGTACTCTGGCATGTGCTGGGAACTTTAAATGGGGATGCCCCTGATCGAGATCAACACACCATGGGCACAGACCTCCTGGCTGGCTCGCTATAATTGGTAACCAAAGGCCAGGATGTGTGCCCGATGCACAGTGAGGCCAAGCAACAGCAAAACATTGGCCTTTGGAGGAGATAAATATTTGTTGTTGAGACATTCAAGGAAATGGGTGGCTTATGCCGGGTAATCCCCAACCTTGAAAGCTTTTAGCAAAGCCCTCTTAGAGGTAAGGTGATGGAGGGGTGTGGCTGTTCGTTGAAAACTTCTCCCTGTCCGATCCTTTGTTCCTGAGGACAGGTCATAGTCAGGTCTCAATGTTCCTATCAATCTCCAGCAAACAAATGTCACTCTCTGGGTGACAAGAAAGGGCAAGGTCCCAAGGCACAAGGCTCACCCTCTGAGGTCCAGACCCACCTAAGAGAAAGGGGTCCCTGGGAGGGGTGGTGGTCCTCCTGCCATGGAGGGTTTGTCCAGGAGCTGGTCTGGGTCCTCCCACCAGTGCCCACGCCTCCCAGAGGAGGCAGCTCTGCCTTGGTGGCTCCCTCAGGGCCAGGTCCCAGACCCTTGCTAGCTGTCATCACTGAGGGAGCCGGGTGCACATGACCCAACAGGTCTTATTGCTCCTCAGGCCACCCAAACAGTGGTGGTCAGGTACCCCAGACTGTGAGCCATACCCTTAGGGTCACAGTGGCTGTGTGTGGTAGAGGTTCAACACTGCCTCAAGGCCTGGTCTGGGCCAGTGGGCATTCATGGCCTTGGCTCTGGAGCCCTGCAGGACACACCCCCAGCCTGTTCTCTGGGCCCCCCATCACACCAGCAGGCCCAAGGCCGTGTGAGCAGAAGAATGCTGGGGAGAAGGCTGGCACTTGCCTCTTACCTCACGCTCCAGGTCTGAAGGGGCAGCACTGCACTGACTGCTGCCTAAAAAAGGGCCCCCACTAAAGATGGCTGACAGACAGTGGCTTGCTTGGGGCAGGGGCCCACTACACTGCCCACCAATGGCTGAGCAGGGTGGTCACAGTGGCATTAGTGGTCTCCTGGTAACCATTGCCTGGTAACGGGGCAGTGGGTCACAGTGCACAGCAAGGGCTGCCTGGGAAGGGCTGCATTCAGCTGGCTATGGTACAATTCCCCCTTTTCTTTGGTCCTCTGCAACCCTGAGGAGAATATGTGGGTATGATTTGGATAGAGTGGTTAATCATAAACTCAGCAGCAGATCTCTGTTTTAGGGGACTTGCTTTCAACCTCCATTCCTGGTTCATCTTTTCCCAAGTCTTTCAGGGAATGGGGTGACGACCACTCTAGCTACATCCTGCTGCAGGAAAGCAAAGCCCTACAGTGCATTCTGAGTTGGAAGCAATGCCACGGTGCAAGTCTTGATCCAAGTCTTATATAAACTTGTATAAGGAATCCAGGAGAATAAGCCTGAAAAGCAGCGTGAGGGTGGCACTCTGGGGGAGACGTTCTGGCAGGTAATCCAGACACGCAGAAGCAGAAGGGAAGAAATTGTTGTAAGTTGTTAGGAAGTTGAGGGGAAGAGCTTCCCTTAACGGGAGAACACAGATCAAAATCAGCATTATTGCAAAGCAAATCCATAAACGTTAGTAGCATATGCATCTGTTTACTCAGTTTGTCAAAACTGCATTGCTAAGAGTCTTCTTGAAGTTGAAGCACTTTGGGAAAGCCTCAGCCTAACTATCTGTTAGACACTTAAAGAGGCAAGGTTAAAGTTCGGATGACAAGGGGTTGAGAAGGAAGCTTAATCAAGTGGCTCTCATGTAACCGTCAGCATGGCTGACCGATTATCCCAAGGCATACCTGCATTTCAGAAACTTTGTACCCTTTCTAGAATATCGACAGGTTGACATGTATCCATCCTGTGAAATTGGAAAAGCTTCTCCCCCATTTCACAATGTTTTCTCTATAATTTCCATACCAGATATACGACTGAAATAGTCCTCCTTGAGTTGCCTTAAGGGCCCTGAAACTAATCCAAAGTTAACAAAATATTTCAAAACACCTGGTCCAATAAGCTCATCAGTCCTTTGAAGAGAATTCTTCTTTCTTCTCCAAAGTGAGAAGAGATCTTAAAAGCAAATAGAGATCCCTTCAAGGCAGGACAGTTCACATACCATGTTATTGAAAGCAGCATTCCAAGTAAATGTGTTCTCTTGGCAGAGGGGAACCCAATCCAGCCTTGAAAAAAACGTATTTTTAATAACAGTATCCATTTCCCGAAGTGGAGATTCGTTTCAGCCCAATGATGCATCAAATGTTGGTTTTTGGCTCAACACATTTATCCCACCTTCCTACTCTATCCTGAAATGTGTTCCTTTTCATGAGTTTCTTAGCTTTAATTACATATTTCGATTACAATCCTCAAGTCCTTAACACCTTCACTTAGTGAAAACCAAGAAGCAAGCAATTGTCAGCTGGATGCCATACCAGCATTTCTGATTGCAAACGGATGCTTTTGAGACCTTCTGCTAAGTAGGCAAAGGTAGGGAATCTTAGATGTGCCCAGCATCCAATGTTCCAATCCTCTATCCTCTTTGAAATGACCCGGAGAGTCAAGGAATGCTTGCCACTTACCTTGGTGAAGTTTCATGCTCCCCAAATCTAGAGAGGCCATTTAGAAAGACTTCAAGTGTCATCATTTCAACTTATGGTCCTTGCTGTCAAATTGGCAACAGATATAAGGTCTTTTTGGATCTCTAAGAAACCTAGGGACCGCAGAAGGTTTACACTTCAGAATGCAAGAAGCTTAAGGCAGCTTCCATACCAGATATCAGTTCAGTACTAGCTATTTTCCAGATCATCAGGACCTGAAATCCATGGAGGCCAATTCTCTCCAGAGGAGGAAGTATTCAATAGGTAAGTGCTTCCCTTTCAGTGAAATAGAGCTCATTTACACATCAACTCGGCAGTTGATGTCAATTGCCTTATCCCTCAAAGTGGCCCAAATCTGGAGAATGCACCTGAAAGGGGTGCGTTGGGGAAGCATATTTGAGTTTCCCAGAACCACAACACTTTCACACAAAACAAACGCAAAAGTACATGCAAAGAAGAAACTCTCAGTCCTGAGGACCAAAGCAAAGGGTGAGGATGAACAACATCCTCAGTGTTTTTGAAGTACGTTCCCTCATTTTAACAACAAAACGACAAACAACATGCAAATTGAAACATAGGGAATCAGGACCACAGTTGTCATGCCTACTGACCTGGGAAGCAGAAAGAGCCAAAAAGGAAAAAGCAAAGAAATTAGGAAAAGTTCAATTTGCTTCATTAACTTCCACATGTCTCCTGGAAATATGCTCGTTTTCTCAGGGTCACAATGATGAAAACCAAAAGGATTTCACTGAGCAAACTTTCCCTAACTGAATATTTTACATAGACTGGTTTTGGAGATATGAAAAAGATTCATTTGATGTCATGTTTCACCAGAATCTGTAGAATATGCTGGCCATGCAATGTAAAAAAACAAAAAAATACTTGCTTGTCCCTTAGCGGACTACAAGATGGACTAGAGCTCTGCTGATCACAGCAGGTGTTATCCAATAGCAGAGAGACAAATGCAATGCCAAAAGGTCTCTGAGGATCGCAGTTCCCAGGCACCAAAGGGGAGATTCCTACCCATTGGAAAGGGAATATGTCAACCAATGTTCCACCACAGGAACGATACCTAGTGTGATCATATGCAAGCTCCGTTACTGTCCAAAGACGTCTCAAGTACTCAATGCAAGTGCTGTTTCACACACCTACAATGTACGAATCACAAACTGGATCCCACAAACCAAAGCACAGACTGCCGTGATTAACACCACATTGACACACACAAACACATGAAGAACAAATAAACACTCCAATCACAAAGACAGAAAGCCAGAGAAGGCATTTTGTCAACTTCCACTTCCACTCCCACATGGAGGCCCCCAGTTCTCAAGAGGGAATGGACTCAGAGGGGCTCACATCCGCTAAGGGGAGCAGCCCAGTTGGAGTAGACCTATTTCCCAGCCTGTGCAAGCTGGAGCCACTTACCCCCAAATGACATGAACTGTATACCGTTGCTCTGGACATGTCTCCAAGACAAGCAGCCTCGTGCTGTAGGGCAGCCACTGCATATCAGGGAGAATCCCTGCCAGTATCCTGGAGCCAAATGTACTCTGGCATGTGCTGGGAACTTTAAATGGGGATGCCCCTGATCGAGATCAACACACCATGGGCACAGACCTCCTGGCTGGCTCGCTATAATTGGTAACCAAAGGCCAGGATGTGTGCCCGACGCACAGTGAGGCCAAGCAACAGCAAAACATTGGCCTTTGGAGCCGATAAATATTTGTTGTTGAGACATTCAAGGAAATGGGTGGCTTATGCCGGGTAATCCCCAACCTTGAAAGCTTTTAGCAAAGCCCTCTTAGAGGTAAGGTGATGGAGGGGTGTGGCTGTTCGTTGAAAACTTCTCCCTGTCCGATCCTTTGTTCCTGAGGACAGGTCATAGTCAGGTCTCAATGTTCCTATCAATCTCCAGCAAACAAATGTCACTCTCTGGGTGACAAGAAAGGGCAAGGTCCCAAGGCACAAGGCTCACCCTCTGAGGTCCAGACCCACCTAAGAGAAAGGGGTCCCTGGGAGGGGTGGTGGTCCTCCTGCCATGGAGGGTTTGTCCAGGAGCTGGTCTGGGTCCTCCCACCAGTGCCCACGCCTCCCAGAGGAGGCAGCTCTGCCTTGGTGGCTCCCTCAGGGCCAGGTCCCAGACCCTTGCTAGCTGTCATCACTGAGGGAGCCGGGTGCACATGACCCAACAGGTCTTAATGCTCCTCAGGCCACCCAAACAGTGGTGGTCAGGTACCCCAGACTGTGAGCCATACCCTTAGGGTCACAGTGGCTGTGTGTGGTAGAGGTTCAACACTGCCTCAAGGCCTGGTCTGGGCCAGTGGGCATTCATGGCCTTGGCTCTGGAGCCCTGCAGGACACACCCCCAGCCTGTTCTCTGGGCCCCCCATCACACCAGCAGGCCCAAGGCCGTGTGAGCAGAAGAATGCTGGGGAGAAGGCTGGCACTTGCCTCTTACCTCACGCTCCAGGTCTGAAGGGGCAGCACTCCACTGACTGCTGCCTAAAAAAGGGCCCCAACTAAAGATGGCTGACAGACAGTGGCTTGCTTGGGGCAGGGGCCCACTACACTGCCCACCAATGGCTGAGCAGGGTGGTCACAGTGGCATTAGTGGTCTCCTGGTAACCATTGCCTGGTAACGGGGCAGTGGGTCACAGTGCACAGCAAGGGCTGCCTGGGAAGGGCTGCATTCAGCTGGCTATGGTACAATTCCCCCTTTTCTTTGGTCCTCTGCAACCCTGAGGAGAATATGTGGGTATGATTTGGATAGAGTGGTTAATCATAAACTCAGCAGCAGATCTCTGTTTTAGGGGACTTGCTTTCAACCTCCATTCCTGGTTCATCTTTTCCCAAGTCTTTCAGGGAATGGGGTGACGACCACTCTAGCTACATCCTGCTGCAGGAAAGCAAAGCCCTACAGTGCATTCTGAGTTGGAAGCAATGCCACGGTGCAAGTCTTGATCCAAGTCTTATATAAACTTGTATAAGGAATCCAGGAGAATAAGCCTGAAAAGCAGCGTGAGGGTGGCACTCTGGGGGAGACGTTCTGGCAGGTAATCCAGACACGCAGAAGCAGAAGGGAAGAAATTGTTGTAAGTTGTTAGGAAGTTGAGGGGAAGAGCTTCCCTTAACGGGAGAACACAGATCAAAATCAGCATTATTGCAAAGCAAATCCATAAACGTTAGTAGCATATGCATCTGTTTACTCAGTTTGTCAAAACTGCATTGCTAAGAGTCTTCTTGAAGTTGAAGCACTTTGGGAAAGCCTCAGCCTAACTATCTGTTAGACACTTAAAGAGGCAAGGTTAAAGTTCGGATGACAAGGGGTTGAGAAGGAAGCTTAATCAAGTGGCTCTCATGTAACCGTCAGCATGGCTGACCGATTATCCCAAGGCATACCTGCATTTCAGAAACTTTGTACCCTTTCTAGAATATCGACAGGTTGACATGTATCCATCCTGTGAAATTGGAAAAGCTTCTCCCCCATTTCACAATGTTTTCTCTATAATTTCCATACCAGATATACGACTGAAATAGTCCTCCTTGAGTTGCCTTAAGGGCCCTGAAACTAATCCAAAGTTAACAAAATATTTCAAAACACCTGGTCCAATAAGCTCATCAGTCCTTTGAAGAGAATTCTTCTTTCTTCTCCAAAGTGAGAAGAGATCTTAAAAGCAAATCGAGATCCCTTAAAGGCAGGACAGTTCACATACCATGTTATTGAAAGCAGCATTCCAAGTAAATGTGTTCTCTTGGCAGAGGGGAACCCAATCCAGCCTTGAAAAAAACGTATTTTTAATAACAGTATCCATTTCCCGAAGTGGAGATTCGTTTCAGCCCAATGATGCATCAAATGTTGGTTTTTGGCTCAACACATTTATCCCACCTTCCTACTCTATCCTGAAATGTGTTCCTTTTCATGAGTTTCTTAGCTTTAATTACATATTTCGATTACAATCCTCAAGTCCTTAACACCTTCACTTAGTGAAAACCAAGAAGCAAGCAATTGTCAGCTGGATGCCATACCAGCATTTCTGATTGCAAACGGATGCTTTTGAGACCTTCTGCTAAGTAGGCAAAGGTAGGGAATCTTAGATGTGCCCAGCATCCAATGTTCCAATCCTCTATCCTCTTTGAAATGACCCGGAGAGTCAAGGAATGCTTGCCACTTACCTTGGTGAAGTTTCATGCTCCCCAAATCTAGAGAGGCCATTTAGAAAGACTTCAAGTGTCATCATTTCAACTTATGGTCCTTGCTGTCAAATTGGCAACAGATATAAGGTCTTTTTGGATCTCTAAGAAACCTAGGGACCGCAGAAGGTTTACACTTCAGAATGCAAGAAGCTTAAGGCAGCTTCCATACCAGATATCAGTTCAGTACTAGCTATTTTCCAGATCATCAGGACCTGAAATCCATGGAGGCCAATTCTCTCCAGAGGAGGAAGTATTCAATAGGTAAGTGCTTCCCTTTCAGTGAAATAGAGCTCATTTACACATCAACTCGGCAGTTGATGTCAATTGCCTTATCCCTCAAAGTGGCCCAAATCTGGAGAATGCACCTGAAAGGGGTGCGTTGGGGAAGCATATTTGAGTTTCCCAGAACCACAACACTTTCACACAAAACAAACGCAAAAGTACATGCAAAGAAGAAACTCTCAGTCCTGAGGACCAAAGCAAAGGGTGAGGATGAACAACATCCTCAGTGTTTTTGAAGTACGTTCCCTCATTTTAACAACAAAACGACAAACAACATGCAAATTGAAACATAGGGAATCAGGACCACAGTTGTCATGCCTACTGACCTGGGAAGCAGAAAGAGCCAAAAAGGAAAAAGCAAAGAAATTAGGAAAAGTTCAATTTGCTTCATTAACTTCCACATGTCTCCTGGAAATATGCTCGTTTTCTCAGGGTCACAATGATGAAAACCAAAAGGATTTCACTGAGCAAACTTTCCCTAACTGAATATTTTACATAGACTGGTTTTGGAGATATGAAAAAGATTCATTTGATGTCATGTTTCACCAGAATCTGTAGAATATGCTGGCCATGCAATGTAAAAAAACAAAAAAATACTTGCTTGTCCCTTAGCGGACTACAAGATGGACTAGAGCTCTGCTGATCACAGCAGGTGTTATCCAATAGCAGAGAGACAAATGCAATGCCAAAAGGTCTCTGAGGATCGCAGTTCCCAGGCACCAAAGGGGAGATTCCTACCCATTGGAAAGGGAATATGTCAACCAATGTTCCACCACAGGAACGATACCTAGTGTGATCATATGCAAGCTCCGTTACTGTCCAAAGACGTCTCAAGTACTCAATGCAAGTGCTGTTTCACACACCTACAATGTACGAATCACAAACTGGATCCCACAAACCAAAGCACAGACTGCCGTGATTAACACCACATTGACACACACAAACACATGAAGAACAAATAAACACTCCAATCACAAAGACAGAAAGCCAGAGAAGGCATTTTGTCAACTTCCACTTCCACTCCCACATGGAGGCCCCCAGTTCTCAAGAGGGAATGGACTCAGAGGGGCTCACATCCGCTAAGGGGAGCAGCCCAGTTGGAGTAGACCTATTTCCCAGCCTGTGCAAGCTGGAGCCACTTACCCCCAAATGACATGAACTGTATACCGTTGCTCTGGACATGTCTCCAAGACAAGCAGCCTCGTGCTGTAGGGCAGCCACTGCATATCAGGGAGAATCCCTGCCAGTATCCTGGAGCCAAATGTACTCTGGCATGTGCTGGGAACTTTAAATGGGGATGCCCCTGATCGAGATCAACACACCATGGGCACAGACCTCCTGGCTGGCTCGCTATAATTGGTAACCAAAGGCCAGGATGTGTGCCCGATGCACAGTGAGGCCAAGCAACAGCAAAACATTGGACTTTGGAGCCGAGAAATATTTGTTGTTGAGACATTCAAGGAAATGGGTGGCTTATGCCGGGTAATCCCCAACCTTGAAAGCTTTTAGCAAAGCCCTCTTAGAGGTAAGGTGATGGAGGGGTGTGGCTGTTCGTTGAAAACTTCTCCCTGCCCGATCCTTTGTTCTTGAGGACAGGTCATAGTCAGTTCTCAATGTTCCTATCAATCTCCAGCAAACAAATGTCACTCTCTGGGTGACAAGAAAGGGCAAGGTCCCAAGGCACAAGGCTCACCCTCTGAGGTCCAGACCCACCTAAGAGAAAGGGGTCCCTGGGAGGGGTGGTGGTCCTCCTGCCATGGAGGGTTTGTCCAGGAGCTGGTCTGGGTCCTCCCACCAGTGCCCACGCCTCACAGAGGAGGCAGCTCTGCCTTGGTGGCTCCCTCAGGGCCAGGTCCCAGACCCTTGCTAGCTGTCATCACTGAGGGAGCTGGGTGCACATGACCCAACAGGTCTTAATGCTCCTCAGGCCACCCAAACAGTGGCGGTCAGGTACCCCAGACTGTGAGCCATACCCTTAGGGTCACAGTGGCTGTGTGTGGTAGAGGTTCAACACTGCCTCAAGGCCTGGTCTGGGCCAGTGGGCATTCATGGCCTTGGCTCTGGAGCCCTGCAGGACACACCCCCAGCCTGTTCTCTGGGCCCCCCATCACACCAGCAGGCCCAAGGCCGTGTGAGCAGAAGAATGCTGGGGAGAAGGCTGGCACTTGCCTCTTACCTCACGCTCCAGGTCTGAAGGGGCAGCACTGCACTGACTGCTGCCTAAAAAAGGGCCCCCACTAAAGATGGCTGACAGACAGTGGCTTGCTTGGGGCAGGGGCCCACTACACTGCCCACCAATGGCTGAGCAGGGTGGTCACAGTGGCATTAGTGGTCTCCTGGTAACCATTGCCTGGTAACGGGGCAGTGGGTCACAGTGCACAGCAAGGGCTGCCTGGGAAGGGCTGCATTCAGCTGGCTATGGTACAATTCCCCCTTTTCTTTGGTCCTCTGCAACCCTGAGGAGAATATGTGGGTATGATTTGGATAGAGTGGTTAATCATAAACTCAGCAGCAGATCTCTGTTTTAGGGGACTTGCTTTCAACCTCCATTCCTGGTTCATCTTTTCCCAAGTCTTTCAGGGAATGGGGTGACGACCACTCTAGCTACATCCTGCTGCAGGAAAGCAAAGCCCTACAGTGCATTCTGAGTTGGAAGCAATGCCACGGTGCAAGTCTTGATCCAAGTCTTATATAAACTTGTATAAGGAATCCAGGAGAATAAGCCTGAAAAGCAGCGTGAGGGTGGCACTCTGGGGGAGACGTTCTGGCAGGTAATCCAGACACGCAGAAGCAGAAGGGAAGAAATTGTTGTAAGTTGTTAGGAAGTTGAGGGGAAGAGCTTCCCTTAACGGGAGAACACAGATCAAAATCAGCATTATTGCAAAGCAAATCCATAAACGTTAGTAGCATATGCATCTGTTTACTCAGTTTGTCAAAACTGCATTGCTAAGAGTCTTCTTGAAGTTGAAGCACTTTGGGAAAGCCTCAGCCTAACTATCTGTTAGACACTTAAAGAGGCAAGGTTAAAGTTCGGATGACAAGGGGTTGAGAAGGAAGCTTAATCAAGTGGCTCTCATGTAACCGTCAGCATGGCTGACCGATTATCCCAAGGCATACCTGCATTTCAGAAACTTTGTACCCTTTCTAGAATATCGACAGGTTGACATGTATCCATCCTGTGAAATTGGAAAAGCTTCTCCCCCATTTCACAATGTTTTCTCTATAATTTCCATACCAGATATACGACTGAAATAGTCCTCCTTGAGTTGCCTTAAGGGCCCTGAAACTAATCCAAAGTTAACAAAATATTTCAAAACACCTGGTCCAATAAGCTCATCAGTCCTTTGAAGAGAATTCTTCTTTCTTCTCCAAAGTGAGAAGAGATCTTAAAAGCAAATAGAGATCCCTTCAAGGCAGGACAGTTCACATACCATGTTATTGAAAGCAGCATTCCAAGTAAATGTGTTCTCTTGGCAGAGGGGAACCCAATCCAGCCTTGAAAAAAACGTATTTTTAATAACAGTATCCATTTCCCGAAGTGGAGATTCGTTTCAGCCCAATGATGCATCAAATGTTGGTTTTTGGCTCAACACATTTATCCCACCTTCCTACTCTATCCTGAAATGTGTTCCTTTTCATGAGTTTCTTAGCTTTAATTACATATTTCGATTACAATCCTCAAGTCCTTAACACCTTCACTTAGTGAAAACCAAGAAGCAAGCAATTGTCAGCTGGATGCCATACCAGCATTTCTGATTGCAAACGGATGCTTTTGAGACCTTCTGCTAAGTAGGCAAAGGTAGGGAATCTTAGATGTGCCCAGCATCCAATGTTCCAATCCTCTATCCTCTTTGAAATGACCCGGAGAGTCAAGGAATGCTTGCCACTTACCTTGGTGAAGTTTCATGCTCCCCAAATCTAGAGAGGCCATTTAGAAAGACTTCAAGTGTCATCATTTCAACTTATGGTCCTTGCTGTCAAATTGGCAACAGATATAAGGTCTTTTTGGATCTCTAAGAAACCTAGGGACCGCAGAAGGTTTACACTTCAGAATGCAAGAAGCTTAAGGCAGCTTCCATACCAGATATCAGTTCAGTACTAGCTATTTTCCAGATCATCAGGACCTGAAATCCATGGAGGCCAATTCTCTCCAGAGGAGGAAGCATTCAATAGGTAAGTGCTTCCCTTTCAGTGAAATAGAGCTCATTTACACATCAACTCGGCAGTTGATGTCAATTGCCTTATCCCTCAAAGTGGCCCAAATCTGGAGAATGCACCTGAAAGGGGTGCGTTGGGGAAGCATATTTGAGTTTCCCAGAACCACAACACTTTCACACAAAACAAACGCAAAAGTACATGCAAAGAAGAAACTCTCAGTCCTGAGGACCAAAGCAAAGGGTGAGGATGAACAACATCCTCAGTGTTTTTGAAGTACGTTCCCTCATTTTAACAACAAAACGACAAACAACATGCAAATTGAAACATAGGGAATCAGGACCACAGTTGTCATGCCTACTGACCTGGGAAGCAGAAAGAGCCAAAAAGGAAAAAGCAAAGAAATTAGGAAAAGTTCAATTTGCTTCATTAACTTCCACATGTCTCCTGGAAATATGCTCATTTTCTCAGGGTCACAATGATGAAAACCAAAAGGATTTCACTGAGCAAACTTTCCCTAACTGAATATTTTACATAGACTGGTTTTGGAGATATGAAAAAGATTCATTTGATGTCATGTTTCACCAGAATCTGTAGAATATGCTGGCCATGCAATGTAAAAAAACAAAAAAATACTTGCTTGTCCCTTAGCGGACTACAAGATGGACTAGAGCTCTGCTGATCACAGCAGGTGTTATCCAATAGCAGAGAGACAAATGCAATGCCAAAAGGTCTCTCAGGATCGCAGTTCCCAGGCACCAAAGGGGAGATTCCTACCCATTGGAAAGGGAATATGTCAACCAATGTTCCACCACAGGAACGATACCTAGTGTGATCATATGCAAGCTCCGTTACTGTCCAAAGACGTCTCAAGTACTCAATGCAAGTGCTGTTTCACACACCTACAATGTACGAATCACAAACTGGATCCCACAAACCAAAGCACAGACTGCCGTGATTAACACCACATTGACACACACAAACACATGAAGAACAAATAAACACTCCAATCACAAAGACAGAAAGCCAGAGAAGGCATTTTGTCAACTTCCACTTCCACTCCCACATGGAGGCCCCCAGTTCTCAAGAGGGAATGGACTCAGAGGGGCTCACATCCGCTAAGGGGAGCAGCCCAGTTGGAGTAGACCTATTTCCCAGCCTGTGCAAGCTGGAGCCACTTACCCCCAAATGACATGAACTGTATACCGTTGCTCTGGACATGTCTCCAAGACAAGCAGCCTCGTGCTGTAGGGCAGCCACTGCATATCAGGGAGAATCCCTGCCAGTATCCTGGAGCCAAATGTACTCTGGCATGTGCTGGGAACTTTAAATGGGGATGCCCCTGATCGAGATCAACACACCATGGGCACAGACCTCCTGGCTGGCTCGCTATAATTGGTAACCAAAGGCCAGGATGTGTGCCCGACGCACAGTGAGGCCAAGCAACAGCAAAACATTGGCCTTTGGAGCCGAGAAATATTTGTTGTTGAGACATTCAAGGAAATGGGTGGCTTATGCCGGGTAATCCCCAACCTTGAAAGCTTTTAGCAAAGCCCTCTTAGAGGTAAGGTGATGGAGGGGTGTGGCTGTTCGTTGAAAACTTCTCCCTGTCCGATCCTTTGTTCCTGAGGACAGGTCATAGTCAGGTCTCAATGTTCCTATCAATCTCCAGCAAACAAATGTCACTCTCTGGGTGACAAGAAAGGGCAAGGTCCCAAGGCACAAGGCTCACCCTCTGAGGTCCAGACCCACCTAAGAGAAAGGGGTCCCTGGGAGGGGTGGTGGTCCTCCTGCCATGGAGGGTTTGTCCAGGAGCTGGTCTGGGTCCTCCCACCAGTGCCCACGCCTCCCAGAGGAGGCAGCTCTGCCTTGGTGGCTCCCTCAGGGCCAGGTCCCAGACCCTTGCTAGCTGTCATCACTGAGGGAGCCGGGTGCACATGACCCAACAGGTCTTAATGCTCCTCAGGCCACCCAAACAGTGGTGGTCAGGTACCCCAGACTGTGAGCCATACCCTTAGGGTCACAGTGGCTGTGTGTGGTAGAGGTTCAACACTGCCTCAAGGCCTGGTCTGGGCCAGTGGGCATTCATGGCCTTGGCTCTGGAGCCCTGCAGGACACACCCCCAGCCTGTTCTCTGGGCCCCCCATCACACCAGCAGGCCCAAGGCCGTGTGAGCAGAAGAATGCTGGGGAGAAGGCTGGCACTTGCCTCTTACCTCACGCTCCAGGTCTGAAGGGGCAGCACTCCACTGACTGCTGCCTAAAAAAGGGCCCCAACTAAAGATGGCTGACAGACAGTGGCTTGCTTGGGGCAGGGGCCCACTACACTGCCCACCAATGGCTGAGCAGGGTGGTCACAGTGGCATTAGTGGTCTCCTGGTAACAATTGCCTGGTAACGGGGCAGTGGGTCACAGTGCACAGCAAGGGCTGCCTGGGAAGGGCTGCATTCAGCTGGCTATGGTACAATTCCCCCTTTTCTTTGGTCCTCTGCAACCCTGAGGAGAATATGTGGGTATGATTTGGATAGAGTGGTTAATCATAAACTCAGCAGCAGATCTCTGTTTTAGGGGACTTGCTTTCAACCTCCATTCCTGGTTCATCTTTTCCCAAGTCTTTCAGGGAATGGGGTGACGACCACTCTAGCTACATCCTGCTGCAGGAAAGCAAAGCCCTACAGTGCATTCTGAGTTGGAAGCAATGCCACGGTGCAAGTCTTGATCCAAGTCTTATATAAACTTGTATAAGGAATCCAGGAGAATAAGCCTGAAAAGCAGCGTGAGGGTGGCACTCTGGGGGAGACGTTCTGGCAGGTAATCCAGACACGCAGAAGCAGAAGGGAAGAAATTGTTGTAAGTTGTTAGGAAGTTGAGGGGAAGAGCTTCCCTTAACGGGAGAACACAGATCAAAATCAGCATTATTGCAAAGCAAATCCATAAACGTTAGTAGCATATGCATCTGTTTACTCAGTTTGTCAAAACTGCATTGCTAAGAGTCTTCTTGAAGTTGAAGCACTTTGGGAAAGCCTCAGCCTAACTATCTGTTAGACACTTAAAGAGGCAAGGTTAAAGTTCGGATGACAAGGGGTTGAGAAGGAAGCTTAATCAAGTGGCTCTCATGTAACCGTCAGCATGGCTGACTGATTATCCCAAGGCATACCTGCATTTCAGAAACTTTGTACCCTTTCTAGAATATCGACAGGTTGACATGTATCCATCCTGTGAAATTGGAAAAGCTTCTCCCCCATTTCACAATGTTTTCTCTATAATTTCCATACCAGATATACGACTGAAATAGTCCTCCTTGAGTTGCCTTAAGGGCCCTGAAACTAATCCAAAGTTAACAAAATATTTCAAAACACCTGGTCCAATAAGCTCATCAGTCCTTTGAAGAGAATTCTTCTTTCTTCTCCAAAGTGAGAAGAGATCTTAAAAGCAAATAGAGATCCCTTCAAGGCAGGACAGTTCACATACCATGTTATTGAAAGCAGCATTCCAAGTAAATGTGTTCTCTTGGCAGAGGGGAACCCAATCCAGCCTTGAAAAAAACGTATTTTTAATAACAGTATCCATTTCCCGAAGTGGAGATTCGTTTCAGCCCAATGATGCATCAAATGTTGGTTTTTGGCTCAACACATTTATCCCACCTTCCTACTCTATCCTGAAATGTGTTCCTTTTCATGAGTTTCTTAGCTTTAATTACATATTTCGATTACAATCCTCAAGTCCTTAACACCTTCACTTAGTGAAAACCAAGAAGCAAGCAATTGTCAGCTGGATGCCATACCAGCATTTCTGATTGCAAACGGATGCTTTTGAGACCTTCTGCTAAGTAGGCAAAGGTAGGGAATCTTAGATGTGCCCAGCATCCAATGTTCCAATCCTCTATCCTCTTTGAAATGACCCGGAGAGTCAAGGAATGCTTGCCACTTACCTTGGTGAAGTTTCATGCTCCCCAAATCTAGAGAGGCCATTTAGAAAGACTTCAAGTGTCATCATTTCAACTTATGGTCCTTGCTGTCAAATTGGCAACAGATATAAGGTCTTTTTGGATCTCTAAGAAACCTAGGGACCGCAGAAGGTTTACACTTCAGAATGCAAGAAGCTTAAGGCAGCTTCCATACCAGATATCAGTTCAGTACTAGCTATTTTCCAGATCATCAGGACCTGAAATCCATGGAGGCCAATTCTCTCCAGAGGAGGAAGCATTCAATAGGTAAGTGCTTCCCTTTCAGTGAAATAGAGCTCATTTACACATCAACTCGGCAGTTGATGTCAATTGCCTTATCCCTCAAAGTGGCCCAAATCTGGAGAATGCACCTGAAAGGGGTGCGTTGGGGAAGCATATTTGAGTTTCCCAGAACCACAACACTTTCACACAAAACAAACGCAAAAGTACATGCAAAGAAGAAACTCTCAGTCCTGAGGACCAAAGCAAAGGGTGAGGATGAACAACATCCTCAGTGTTTTTGAAGTACGTTCCCTCATTTTAACAACAAAACGACAAACAACATGCAAATTGAAACATAGGGAATCAGGACCACAGTTGTCATGCCTACTGACCTGGGAAGCAGAAAGAGCCAAAAAGGAAAAAGCAAAGAAATTAGGAAAAGTTCAATTTGCTTCATTAACTTCCACATGTCTCCTGGAAATATGCTCGTTTTCTCAGGGTCACAATGATGAAAACCAAAAGGATTTCACTGAGCAAACTTTCCCTAACTGAATATTTTACATAGACTGGTTTTGGAGATATGAAAAAGATTCATTTGATGTCATGTTTCACCAGAATCTGTAGAATATGCTGGCCATGCAATGTAAAAAAACAAAAAAATACTTGCTTGTCCCTTAGCGGACTACAAGATGGACTAGAGCTCTGCTGATCACAGCAGGTGTTATCCAATAGCAGAGAGACAAATGCAATGCCAAAAGGTCTCTGAGGATCGCAGTTCCCAGGCACCAAAGGGGAGATTCCTACCCATTGGAAAGGGAATATGTCAACCAATGTTCCACCACAGGAACGATACCTAGTGTGATCATATGCAAGCTCCGTTACTGTCCAAAGACGTCTCAAGTACTCAATGCAAGTGCTGTTTCACACACCTACAATGTACGAATCACAAACTGGATCCCACAAACCAAAGCACAGACTGCCGTGATTAACACCACATTGACACACACAAACACATGAAGAACAAATAAACACTCCAATCACAAAGACAGAAAGCCAGAGAAGGCATTTTGTCAACTTCCACTTCCACTCCCACATGGAGGCCCCCAGTTCTCAAGAGGGAATGGACTCAGAGGGGCTGACATCCGCTAAGGGGAGCAGCCCAGTTGGAGTAGACCTATTTCCCAGCCTGTGCAAGCTGGAGCCACTTACCCCCAAATGACATGAACTGTATACCGTTGCTCTGGACATGTCTCCAAGACAAGCAGCCTCGTGCTGTAGGGCAGCCACTGCATATCAGGGAGAATCCCTGCCAGTATCCTGGAGCCAAATGTACTCTGGCATGTGCTGGGAACTTTAAATGGGGATGCCCCTGATCGAGATCAACACACCATGGGCACAGACCTCCTGGCTGGCTCGCTATAATTGGTAACCAAAGGCCAGGATGTGTGCCCGATGCACAGTGAGGCCAAGCAACAGCAAAACATTGGACTTTGGAGCCGAGAAATATTTGTTGTTGAGACATTCAAGGAAATGGGTGGCTTATGCCGGGTAATCCCCAACCTTGAAAGCTTTTAGCAAAGCCCTCTTAGAGGTAAGGTGATGGAGGGGTGTGGCTGTTCGTTGAAAACTTCTCCCTGTCCGATCCTTTGTTCCTGAGGACAGGTCATAGTCAGGTCTCAATGTTCCTATCAATCTCCAGCCAACAAATGTCACTCTCTGGGTGACAAGAAAGGGCAAGGTCCCAAGGCACAAGGCTCACCCTCTGAGGTCCAGACCCACCTAAGAGAAAGGGGTCCCTGGGAGGGGTGGTGGTCCTCCTGCCATGGAGGGTTTGTCCAGGAGCTGGTCTGGGTCCTCCCACCAGTGCCCACGCCTCACAGAGGAGGCAGCTCTGCCTTGGTGGCTCCCTCAGGGCCAGGTCCCAGACCCTTGCTAGCTGTCATCACTGAGGGAGCTGGGTGCACATGACCCAACAGGTCTTAATGCTCCTCAGGCCACCCAAACAGTGGCGGTCAGGTACCCCAGACTGTGAGCCATACCCTTAGGGTCACAGTGGCTGTGTGTGGTAGAGGTTCAACACTGCCTCAAGGCCTGGTCTGGGCCAGTGGGCATTCATGGCCTTGGCTCTGGAGCCCTGCAGGACACACCCCCAGCCTGTTCTCTGGGCCCCCCATCACACCAGCAGGCCCAAGGCCGTGTGAGCAGAAGAATGCTGGGGAGAAGGCTGGCACTTGCCTCTTACCTCACGCTCCAGGTCTGAAGGGGCAGCACTGCACTGACTGCTGCCTAAAAAAGGGCCCCCACTAAAGATGGCTGACAGACAGTGGCTTGCTTGGGGCAGGGGCCCACTACACTGCCCACCAATGGCTGAGCAGGGTGGTCACAGTGGCATTAGTGGTCTCCTGGTAACCATTGCCTGGTAACGGGGCAGTGGGTCACAGTGCACAGCAAGGGCTGCCTGGGAAGGGCTGCATTCAGCTGGCTATGGTACAATTCCCCCTTTTCTTTGGTCCTCTGCAACCCTGAGGAGAATATGTGGGTATGATTTGGATAGAGTGGTTAATCATAAACTCAGCAGCAGATCTCTGTTTTAGGGGACTTGCTTTCAACCTCCATTCCTGGTTCATCTTTTCCCAAGTCTTTCAGGGAATGGGGTGACGACCACTCTAGCTACATCCTGCTGCAGGAAAGCAAAGCCCTACAGTGCATTCTGAGTTGGAAGCAATGCCACGGTGCAAGTCTTGATCCAAGTCTTATATAAACTTGTATAAGGAATCCAGGAGAATAAGCCTGAAAAGCAGCGTGAGGGTGGCACTCTGGGGGAGACGTTCTGGCAGGTAATCCAGACACGCAGAAGCAGAAGGGAAGAAATTGTTGTAAGTTGTTAGGAAGTTGAGGGGAAGAGCTTCCCTTAACGGGAGAACACAGATCAAAATCAGCATTATTGCAAAGCAAATCCATAAACGTTAGTAGCATATGCATCTGTTTACTCAGTTTGTCAAAACTGCATTGCTAAGAGTCTTCTTGAAGTTGAAGCACTTTGGGAAAGCCTCAGCCTAACTATCTGTTAGACACTTAAAGAGGCAAGGTTAAAGTTCGGATGACAAGGGGTTGAGAAGGAAGCTTAATCAAGTGGCTCTCATGTAACCGTCAGCATGGCTGACCGATTATCCCAAGGCATACCTGCATTTCAGAAACTTTGTACCCTTTCTAGAATATCGACAGGTTGACATGTATCCATCCTGTGAAATTGGAAAAGCTTCTCCCCCATTTCACAATGTTTTCTCTATAATTTCCATACCAGATATACGACTGAAATAGTCCTCCTTGAGTTGCCTTAAGGGCCCTGAAACTAATCCAAAGTTAACAAAATATTTCAAAACACCTGGTCCAATAAGCTCATCAGTCCTTTGAAGAGAATTCTTCTTTCTTCTCCAAAGTGAGAAGAGATCTTAAAAGCAAATAGAGATCCCTTCAAGGCAGGACAGTTCACATACCATGTTATTGAAAGCAGCATTCCAAGTAAATGTGTTCTCTTGGCAGAGGGGAACCCAATCCAGCCTTGAAAAAAACGTATTTTTAATAACAGTATCCATTTCCCGAAGTGGAGATTCGTTTCAGCCCAATGATGCATCAAATGTTGGTTTTTGGCTCAACACATTTATCCCACCTTCCTACTCTATCCTGAAATGTGTTCCTTTTCATGAGTTTCTTAGCTTTAATTACATATTTCGATTACAATCCTCAAGTCCTTAACACCTTCACTTAGTGAAAACCAAGAAGCAAGCAATTGTCAGCTGGATGCCATACCAGCATTTCTGATTGCAAACGGATGCTTTTGAGACCTTCTGCTAAGTAGGCAAAGGTAGGGAATCTTAGATGTGCCCAGCATCCAATGTTCCAATCCTCTATCCTCTTTGAAATGACCCGGAGAGTCAAGGAATGCTTGCCACTTACCTTGGTGAAGTTTCATGCTCCCCAAATCTAGAGAGGCCATTTAGAAAGACTTCAAGTGTCATCATTTCAACTTATGGTCCTTGCTGTCAAATTGGCAACAGATATAAGGTCTTTTTGGATCTCTAAGAAACCTAGGGACCGCAGAAGGTTTACACTTCAGAATGCAAGAAGCTTAAGGCAGCTTCCATACCAGATATCAGTTCAGTACTAGCTATTTTCCAGATCATCAGGACCTGAAATCCATGGAGGCCAATTCTCTCCAGAGGAGGAAGCATTCAATAGGTAAGTGCTTCCCTTTCAGTGAAATAGAGCTCATTTACACATCAACTCGGCAGTTGATGTCAATTGCCTTATCCCTCAAAGTGGCCCAAATCTGGAGAATGCACCTGAAAGGGGTGCGTTGGGGAAGCATATTTGAGTTTCCCAGAACCACAACACTTTCACACAAAACAAACGCAAAAGTACATGCAAAGAAGAAACTCTCAGTCCTGAGGACCAAAGCAAAGGGTGAGGATGAACAACATCCTCAGTGTTTTTGAAGTACGTTCCCTCATTTTAACAACAAAACGACAAACAACATGCAAATTGAAACATAGGGAATCAGGACCACAGTTGTCATGCCTACTGACCTGGGAAGCAGAAAGAGCCAAAAAGGAAAAAGCAAAGAAATTAGGAAAAGTTCAATTTGCTTCATTAACTTCCACATGTCTCCTGGAAATATGCTCGTTTTCTCAGGGTCACAATGATGAAAACCAAAAGGATTTCACTGAGCAAACTTTCCCTAACTGAATATTTTACATAGACTGGTTTTGGAGATATGAAAAAGATTCATTTGATGTCATGTTTCACCAGAATCTGTAGAATATGCTGGCCATGCAATGTAAAAAAACAAAAAAATACTTGCTTGTCCCTTAGCGGACTACAAGATGGACTAGAGCTCTGCTGATCACAGCAGGTGTTATCCAATAGCAGAGAGACAAATGCAATGCCAAAAGGTCTCTGAGGATCGCAGTTCCCAGGCACCAAAGGGGAGATTCCTACCCATTGGAAAGGGAATATGTCAACCAATGTTCCACCACAGGAACGATACCTAGTGTGATCATATGCAAGCTCCGTTACTGTCCAAAGACGTCTCAAGTACTCAATGCAAGTGCTGTTTCACACACCTACAATGTACGAATCACAAACTGGATCCCACAAACCAAAGCACAGACTGCCGTGATTAACACCACATTGACACACACAAACACATGAAGAACAAATAAACACTCCAATCACAAAGACAGAAAGCCAGAGAAGGCATTTTGTCAACTTCCACTTCCACTCCCACATGGAGGCCCCCAGTTCTCAAGAGGGAATGGACTCAGAGGGGCTCACATCCGCTAAGGGGAGCAGCCCAGTTGGAGTAGACCTATTTCCCAGCCTGTGCAAGCTGGAGCCACTTACCCCCAAATGACATGAACTGTATACCGTTGCTCTGGACATGTCTCCAAGACAAGCAGCCTCGTGCTGTAGGGCAGCCACTGCATATCAGGGAGAATCCCTGCCAGTATCCTGGAGCCAAATGTACTCTGGCATGTGCTGGGAACTTTAAATGGGGATGCCCCTGATCGAGATCAACACACCATGGGCACAGACCTCCTGGCTGGCTCGCTATAATTGGTAACCAAAGGCCAGGATGTGTGCCCGACGCACAGTGAGGCCAAGCAACAGCAAAACATTGGCCTTTGGAGCCGAGAAATATTTGTTGTTGAGACATTCAAGGAAATGGGTGGCTTATGCCGGGTAATCCCCAACCTTGAAAGCTTTTAGCAAAGCCCTCTTAGAGGTAAGGTGATGGAGGGGTGTGGCTGTTCGTTGAAAACTTCTCCCTGTCCGATCCTTTGTTCCTGAGGACAGGTCATAGTCAGGTCTCAATGTTCCTATCAATCTCCAGCAAACAAATGTCACTCTCTGGGTGACAAGAAAGGGCAAGGTCCCAAGGCACAAGGCTCACCCTCTGAGGTCCAGACCCACCTAAGAGAAAGGGGTCCCTGGGAGGGGTGGTGGTCCTCCTGCCATGGAGGGTTTGTCCAGGAGCTGGTCTGGGTCCTCCCACCAGTGCCCACGCCTCCCAGAGGAGGCAGCTCTGCCTTGGTGGCTCCCTCAGGGCCAGGTCCCAGACCCTTGCTAGCTGTCATCACTGAGGGAGCCGGGTGCACATGACCCAACAGGTCTTAATGCTCCTCAGGCCACCCAAACAGTGGTGGTCAGGTACCCCAGACTGTGAGCCATACCCTTAGGGTCACAGTGGCTGTGTGTGGTAGAGGTTCAACACTGCCTCAAGGCCTGGTCTGGGCCAGTGGGCATTCATGGCCTTGGCTCTGGAGCCCTGCAGGACACACCCCCAGCCTGTTCTCTGGGCCCCCCATCACACCAGCAGGCCCAAGGCCGTGTGAGCAGAAGAATGCTGGGGAGAAGGCTGGCACTTGCCTCTTACCTCACGCTCCAGGTCTGAAGGGGCAGCACTCCACTGACTGCTGCCTAAAAAAGGGCCCCAACTAAAGATGGCTGACAGACAGTGGCTTGCTTGGGGCAGGGGCCCACTACACTGCCCACCAATGGCTGAGCAGGGTGGTCACAGTGGCATTAGTGGTCTCCTGGTAACAATTGCCTGGTAACGGGGCAGTGGGTCACAGTGCACAGCAAGGGCTGCCTGGGAAGGGCTGCATTCAGCTGGCTATGGTACAATTCCCCCTTTTCTTTGGTCCTCTGCAACCCTGAGGAGAATATGTGGGTATGATTTGGATAGAGTGGTTAATCATAAACTCAGCAGCAGATCTCTGTTTTAGGGGACTTGCTTTCAACCTCCATTCCTGGTTCATCTTTTCCCAAGTCTTTCAGGGAATGGGGTGACGACCACTCTAGCTACATCCTGCTGCAGGAAAGCAAAGCCCTACAGTGCATTCTGAGTTGGAAGCAATGCCACGGTGCAAGTCTTGATCCAAGTCTTATATAAACTTGTATAAGGAATCCAGGAGAATAAGCCTGAAAAGCAGCGTGAGGGTGGCACTCTGGGGGAGACGTTCTGGCAGGTAATCCAGACACGCAGAAGCAGAAGGGAAGAAATTGTTGTAAGTTGTTAGGAAGTTGAGGGGAAGAGCTTCCCTTAACGGGAGAACACAGATCAAAATCAGCATTATTGCAAAGCAAATCCATAAACGTTAGTAGCATATGCATCTGTTTACTCAGTTTGTCAAAACTGCATTGCTAAGAGTCTTCTTGAAGTTGAAGCACTTTGGGAAAGCCTCAGCCTAACTATCTGTTAGACACTTAAAGAGGCAAGGTTAAAGTTCGGATGACAAGGGGTTGAGAAGGAAGCTTAATCAAGTGGCTCTCATGTAACCGTCAGCATGGCTGACTGATTATCCCAAGGCATACCTGCATTTCAGAAACTTTGTACCCTTTCTAGAATATCGACAGGTTGACATGTATCCATCCTGTGAAATTGGAAAAGCTTCTCCCCCATTTCACAATGTTTTCTCTATAATTTCCATACCAGATATACGACTGAAATAGTCCTCCTTGAGTTGCCTTAAGGGCCCTGAAACTAATCCAAAGTTAACAAAATATTTCAAAACACCTGGTCCAATAAGCTCATCAGTCCTTTGAAGAGAATTCTTCTTTCTTCTCCAAAGTGAGAAGAGATCTTAAAAGCAAATAGAGATCCCTTCAAGGCAGGACAGTTCACATACCATGTTATTGAAAGCAGCATTCCAAGTAAATGTGTTCTCTTGGCAGAGGGGAACCCAATCCAGCCTTGAAAAAAACGTATTTTTAATAACAGTATCCATTTCCCGAAGTGGAGATTCGTTTCAGCCCAATGATGCATCAAATGTTGGTTTTTGGCTCAACACATTTATCCCACCTTCCTACTCTATCCTGAAATGTGTTCCTTTTCATGAGTTTCTTAGCTTTAATTACATATTTCGATTACAATCCTCAAGTCCTTAACACCTTCACTTAGTGAAAACCAAGAAGCAAGCAATTGTCAGCTGGATGCCATACCAGCATTTCTGATTGCAAACGGATGCTTTTGAGACCTTCTGCTAAGTAGGCAAAGGTAGGGAATCTTAGATGTGCCCAGCATCCAATGTTCCAATCCTCTATCCTCTTTGAAATGACCCGGAGAGTCAAGGAATGCTTGCCACTTACCTTGGTGAAGTTTCATGCTCCCCAAATCTAGAGAGGCCATTTAGAAAGACTTCAAGTGTCATCATTTCAACTTATGGTCCTTGCTGTCAAATTGGCAACAGATATAAGGTCTTTTTGGATCTCTAAGAAACCTAGGGACCGCAGAAGGTTTACACTTCAGAATGCAAGAAGCTTAAGGCAGCTTCCATACCAGATATCAGTTCAGTACTAGCTATTTTCCAGATCATCAGGACCTGAAATCCATGGAGGCCAATTCTCTCCAGAGGAGGAAGTATTCAATAGGTAAGTGCTTCCCTTTCAGTGAAATAGAGCTCATTTACACATCAACTCGGCAGTTGATGTCAATTGCCTTATCCCTCAAAGTGGCCCAAATCTGGAGAATGCACCTGAAAGGGGTGCGTTGGGGAAGCATATTTGAGTTTCCCAGAACCACAACACTTTCACACAAAACAAACGCAAAAGTACATGCAAAGAAGAAACTCTCAGTCCTGAGGACCAAAGCAAAGGGTGAGGATGAACAACATCCTCAGTGTTTTTGAAGTACGTTCCCTCATTTTAACAACAAAACGACAAACAACATGCAAATTGAAACATAGGGAATCAGGACCACAGTTGTCATGCCTACTGACCTGGGAAGCAGAAAGAGCCAAAAAGGAAAAAGCAAAGAAATTAGGAAAAGTTCAATTTGCTTCATTAACTTCCACATGTCTCCTGGAAATATGCTCGTTTTCTCAGGGTCACAATGATGAAAACCAAAAGGATTTCACTGAGCAAACTTTCCCTAACTGAATATTTTACATAGACTGGTTTTGGAGATATGAAAAAGATTCATTTGATGTCATGTTTCACCAGAATCTGTAGAATATGCTGGCCATGCAATGTAAAAAAACAAAAAAATACTTGCTTGTCCCTTAGCGGACTACAAGATGGACTAGAGCTCTGCTGATCACAGCAGGTGTTATCCAATAGCAGAGAGACAAATGCAATGCCAAAAGGTCTCTCAGGATCGCAGTTCCCAGGCACCAAAGGGGAGATTCCTACCCATTGGAAAGGGAATATGTCAACCAATGTTCCACCACAGGAACGATACCTAGTGTGATCATATGCAAGCTCCGTTACTGTCCAAAGACGTCTCAAGTACTCAATGCAAGTGCTGTTTCACACACCTACAATGTACGAATCACAAACTGGATCCCACAAACCAAAGCACAGACTGCCGTGATTAACACCACATTGACACACACAAACACATGAAGAACAAATAAACACTCCAATCACAAAGACAGAAAGCCAGAGAAGGCATTTTGTCAACTTCCACTTCCACTCCCACATGGAGGCCCCCAGTTCTCAAGAGGGAATGGACTCAGAGGGGCTCACATCCGCTAAGGGGAGCAGCCCAGTTGGAGTAGACCTATTTCCCAGCCTGTGCAAGCTGGAGCCACTTACCCCCAAATGACATGAACTGTATACCGTTGCTCTGGACATGTCTCCAAGACAAGCAGCCTCGTGCTGTAGGGCAGCCACTGCATATCAGGGAGAATCCCTGCCAGTATCCTGGAGCCAAATGTACTCTGGCATGTGCTGGGAACTTTAAATGGGGATGCCCCTGATCGAGATCAACACACCATGGGCACACACCTCCTGGCTGGCTCGCTATAATTGGTAACCAAAGGCCAGGATGTGTGCCCGATGCACAGTGAGGCCAAGCAACAGCAAAACATTGGACTTTGGAGCCGAGAAATATTTGTTGTTGAGACATTCAAGGAAATGGGTGGCTTATGCCGGGTAATCCCCAACCTTGAAAGCTTTTAGCAAAGCCCTCTTAGAGGTAAGGTGATGGAGGGGTGTGGCTGTTCGTTGAAAACTTCTCCCTGTCCGATCCTTTGTTCCTGAGGACAGGTCATAGTCAGGTCTCAATGTTCCTATCAATCTCCAGCCAACAAATGTCACTCTCTGGGTGACAAGAAAGGGCAAGGTCCCAAGGCACAAGGCTCACCCTCTGAGGTCCAGACCCACCTAAGAGAAAGGGGTCCCTGGGAGGGGTGGTGGTCCTCCTGCCATGGAGGGTTTGTCCAGGAGCTGGTCTGGGTCCTCCCACCAGTGCCCACGCCTCCCAGAGGAGGCAGCTCTGCCTTGGTGGCTCCCTCAGGGCCAGGTCCCAGACCCTTGCTAGCTGTCATCACTGAGGGAGCTGGGTGCACATGACCCAACAGGTCTTAATGCTCCTCAGGCCACCCAAACAGTGGCGGTCAGGTACCCCAGACTGTGAGCCATACCCTTAGGGTCACAGTGGCTGTGTGTGGTAGAGGTTCAACACTGCCTCAAGGCCTGGTCTGGGCCAGTGGGCATTCATGGCCTTGGCTCTGGAGCCCTGCAGGACACACCCCCAGCCTGTTCTCTGGGCCCCCCATCACACCAGCAGGCCCAAGGCCGTGTGAGCAGAAGAATGCTGGGGAGAAGGCTGGCACTTGCCTCTTACCTCACGCTCCAGGTCTGAAGGGGCAGCACTGCACTGACTGCTGCCTAAAAAAGGGCCCCCACTAAAGATGGCTGACAGACAGTGGCTTGCTTGGGGCAGGGGCCCACTACACTGCCCACCAATGGCTGAGCAGGGTGGTCACAGTGGCATTAGTGGTCTCCTGGTAACCATTGCCTGGTAACAGGGCAGTGGGTCACAGTGCACAGCAAGGGCTGCCTGGGAAGGGCTGCATTCAGCTGGCTATGGTACAATTCCCCCTTTTCTTTGGTCCTCTGCAACCCTGAGGAGAATATGTGGGTATGATTTGGATAGAGTGGTTAATCATAAACTCAGCAGCAGATCTCTGTTTTAGGGGACTTGCTTTCAACCTCCATTCCTGGTTCATCTTTTCCCAAGTCTTTCAGGGAATGGGGTGACGACCACTCTAGCTACATCCTGCTGCAGGAAAGCAAAGCCCTACAGTGCATTCTGAGTTGGAAGCAATGCCACGGTGCAAGTCTTGATCCAAGTCTTATATAAACTTGTATAAGGAATCCAGGAGAATAAGCCTGAAAAGCAGCGTGAGGGTGGCACTCTGGGGGAGACGTTCTGGCAGGTAATCCAGACACGCAGAAGCAGAAGGGAAGAAATTGTTGTAAGTTGTTAGGAAGTTGAGGGGAAGAGCTTCCCTTAACGGGAGAACACAGATCAAAATCAGCATTATTGCAAAGCAAATCCATAAACGTTAGTAGCATATGCATCTGTTTACTCAGTTTGTCAAAACTGCATTGCTAAGAGTCTTCTTGAAGTTGAAGCACTTTGGGAAAGCCTCAGCCTAACTATCTGTTAGACACTTAAAGAGGCAAGGTTAAAGTTCGGATGACAAGGGGTTGAGAAGGAAGCTTAATCAAGTGGCTCTCATGTAACCGTCAGCATGGCTGACTGATTATCCCAAGGCATACCTGCATTTCAGAAACTTTGTACCCTTTCTAGAATATCGACAGGTTGACATGTATCCATCCTGTGAAATTGGAAAAGCTTCTCCCCCATTTCACAATGTTTTCTCTATAATTTCCATACCAGATATACGACTGAAATAGTCCTCCTTGAGTTGCCTTAAGGGCCCTGAAACTAATCCAAAGTTAACAAAATATTTCAAAACACCTGGTCCAATAAGCTCATCAGTCCTTTGAAGAGAATTCTTCTTTCTTCTCCAAAGTGAGAAGAGATCTTAAAAGCAAATAGAGATCCCTTCAAGGCAGGACAGTTCACATACCATGTTATTGAAAGCAGCATTCCAAGTAAATGTGTTCTCTTGGCAGAGGGGAACCCAATCCAGCCTTGAAAAAAACGTATTTTTAATAACAGTATCCATTTCCCGAAGTGGAGATTCGTTTCAGCCCAATGATGCATCAAATGTTGGTTTTTGGCTCAACACATTTATCCCACCTTCCTACTCTATCCTGAAATGTGTTCCTTTTCATGAGTTTCTTAGCTTTAATTACATATTTCGATTACAATCCTCAAGTCCTTAACACCTTCACTTAGTGAAAACCAAGAAGCAAGCAATTGTCAGCTGGATGCCATACCAGCATTTCTGATTGCAAACGGATGCTTTTGAGACCTTCTGCTAAGTAGGCAAAGGTAGGGAATCTTAGATGTGCCCAGCATCCAATGTTCCAATCCTCTATCCTCTTTGAAATGACCCGGAAAGTCAAGGAATGCTTGCCACTTACCTTGGTGAAGTTTCATGCTCCCCAAATCTAGAGAGGCCATTTAGAAAGACTTCAAGTGTCATCATTTCAACTTATGGTCCTTGCTGTCAAATTGGCAACAGATATAAGGTCTTTTTGGATCTCTAAGAAACCTAGGGACCGCAGAAGGTTTACACTTCAGAATGCAAGAAGCTTAAGGCAGCTTCCATACCAGATATCAGTTCAGTACTAGCTATTTTCCAGATCATCAGGACCTGAAATCCATGGAGGCCAATTCTCTCCAGAGGAGGAAGTTTTCAATAGGTAAGTGCTTCCCTTTCAGTGAAATAGAGCTCATTTACACATCAACTCGGCAGTTGATGTCAATTGCCTTATCCCTCAAAGTGGCCCAAATCTGGAGAATGCACCTGAAAGGGGTGCGTTGGGGAAGCATATTTGAGTTTCCCAGAACCACAACACTTTCACACAAAACAAACACAAAAGTACATGCAAAGAAGAAACTCTCAGTCCTGAGGACCAAAGCAAAGGGTGAGGATGAACAACATCCTCAGTGTTTTTGAAGTACGTTCCCTCATTTTAACAACAAAACGACAAACAACATGCAAATTGAAACATAGGGAATCAGGACCACAGTTGTCATGCCTACTGACCTGGGAAGCAGAAAGAGCCAAAAAGGAAAAAGCAAAGAAATTAGGAAAAGTTCAATTTGCTTCATTAACTTCCACATGTCTCCTGGAAATATGCTCGTTTTCTCAGGGTCACAATGATGAAAACCAAAAGGATTTCACTGAGCAAACTTTCCCTAACTGAATATTTTACATAGACTGGTTTTGGAGATATGAAAAAGATTCATTTGATGTCATGTTTCACCAGAATCTGTAGAATATGCTGGCCATGCAATGTAAAAAAACAAAAAAATACTTGCTTGTCCCTTAGCGGACTACAAGATGGACTAGAGCTCTGCTGATCACAGCAGGTGTTATCCAATAGCAGAGAGACAAATGCAATGCCAAAAGGTCTCTGAGGATCGCAGTTCCCAGGCACCAAAGGGGAGATTCCTACCCATTGGAAAGGGAATATGTCAACCAATGTTCCACCACAGGAACGATACCTAGTGTGATCATATGCAAGCTCCGTTACTGTCCAAAGACGTCTCAAGTACTCAATGCAAGTGCTGTTTCACACACCTACAATGTACGAATCACAAACTGGATCCCACAAACCAAAGCACAGACTGCCGTGATTAACACCACATTGACACACACAAACACATGAAGAACAAATAAACACTCCAATCACAAAGACAGAAAGCCAGAGAAGGCATTTTGTCAACTTCCACTTCCACTCCCACATGGAGGCCCCCAGTTCTCAAGAGGGAATGGACTCAGAGGGGCTCACATCCGCTAAGGGGAGCAGCCCAGTTGGAGTAGACCTATTTCCCAGCCTGTGCAAGCTGGAGCCACTTACCCCCAAATGACATGAACTGTATACCGTTGCTCTGGACATGTCTCCAAGACAAGCAGCCTCGTGCTGTAGGGCAGCCACTGCATATCAGGGAGAATCCCTGCCAGTATCCTGGAGCCAAATGTACTCTGGCATGTGCTGGGAACTTTAAATGGGGATGACCCTGATCGAGATCAACACACCATGGGCACACACCTCCTGGCTGGCTCGCTATAATTGGTAACCAAAGGCCAGGATGTGTGCCCGATGCACAGTGAGGCCAAGCAACAGCAAAACATTGGACTTTGGAGCCGAGAAATATTTGTTGTTGAGACATTCAAGGAAATGGGTGGCTTATGCCGGGTAATCCCCAACCTTGAAAGCTTTTAGCAAAGCCCTCTTAGAGGTAAGGTGATGGAGGGGTGTGGCTGTTCGTTGAAAACTTCTCCCTGTCCGATCCTTTGTTCCTGAGGACAGGTAATAGTCAGGTCTCAATGTTCCTATCAATCTCCAGCCAACAAATGTCACTCTCTGGGTGACAAGAAAGGGCAAGGTCCCAAGGCACAAGGCTCACCCTCTGAGGTCCAGACCCACCTAAGAGAAAGGGGTCCCTGGGAGGGGTGGTGGTCCTCCTGCCATGGAGGGTTTGTCCAGGAGCTGGTCTGGGTCCTCCCACCAGTGCCCACGCCTCCCAGAGGAGGCAGCTCTGCCTTGGTGGCTCCCTCAGGGCCAGGTCCCAGACCCTTGCTAGCTGTCATCACTGAGGGAGCCGGGTGCACATGACCCAACAGGTCTTAATGCTCCTCAGGCCACCCAAACAGTGGCGGTCAGGTACCCCAGACTGTGAGCCATACCCTTAGGGTCACAGTGGCTGTGTGTGGTAGAGGTTCAACACTGCCTCAAGGCCTGGTCTGGGCCAGTGGGCATTCATGGCCTTGGCTCTGGAGCCCTGCAGGACACACCCCCAGCCTGTTCTCTGGGCCCCCCATCACACCAGCAGGCCCAAGGCCGTGTGAGCAGAAGAATGCTGGGGAGAAGGCTGGCACTTGCCTCTTACCTCACGCTCCAGGTCTGAAGGGGCAGCACTGCACTGACTGCTGCCTAAAAAAGGGCCCCCACTAAAGATGGCTGACAGACAGTGGCTTGCTTGGGGCAGGGGCCCACTACACTGCCCACCAATGGCTGAGCAGGGTGGTCACAGTGGCATTAGTGGTCTCCTGGTAACCATTGCCTGGTAACGGGGCAGTGGGTCACAGTGCACAGCAAGGGCTGCCTGGGAAGGGCTGCATTCAGCTGGCTATGGTACAATTCCCCCTTTTCTTTGGTGCTCTTCAACCCTGAGGAGAATATGTGGGTATGATTTGGATAGAGTGGTTAATCATAAACTCAGCAGCAGATCTCTGTTTTAGGGGACTTGCTTTCAACCTCCATTCCTGGTTCATCTTTTCCCAAGTCTTTCAGGGAATGGGGTGACGACCACTCTAGCTACATCCTGCTGCAGGAAAGCAAAGCCCTACAGTGCATTCTGAGTTGGAAGCAATGCCACGGTGCAAGTCTTGATCCAAGTCTTATATAAACTTGTATAAGGAATCCAGGAGAATAAGCCTGAAAAGCAGCGTGAGGGTGGCACTCTGGGGGAGACGTTCTGGCAGGGAATCCAGACACGCAGAAGCAGAAGGGAAGAAATTGTTGTAAGTTGTTAGGATGTTGAGGAGAAGAGCTTCCCTTAACGGGAGAACACAGATCAAAATCAGCATTATTGCAAAGCAAATCCATAAACGTTAGTAGCATATGCATCTGTTTACTCAGTTTGTCAAAACTGCATTGGTAAGAGTCTTCTTGAAGTTGAAGCACTTTGGGAAAGCCTCAGCCTAACTATCTGTTAGACACTTAAAGAGGCAAGGTTAAAGATCGGATGACAAGGGGTTGCGAAGGAAGCTTAATCAAGTGGCTCTCATGTAACCGTCAGCATGGCTGACCGATTATCCCAAGGCATACCTGCATTTCAGAAACTTTGTACCCTTTCTAGAATATCGACAGGTCGACATGTATCCATCCTGTGAAATTGGAAAAGCTTCTCCCCCATTTCACAATGTTTTCTCTGTAATTTCCATACCAGATATACGACTGAAATAGTCCTCCTTGAGTTGCCTTAAGGGCCCTGAAACTAATCCAAAGTTCACAAAATATTTCAAAACACCTGGTCCAATAAGCTCATCACTCATTTGAAGAGAATTCGTCTTTCTTCTCCAAAGTGAGAAGAGATCTTAAAAGCAAATAGAGATCCCTTAAAGGCAGGACAGTTCACATACCATGTTGTTGAAAGCAGCATTCCAAGTAAACGTGTTCTCTTGGCAGAGGGGAACCCAATCCAGCCTTGAAAAAAACGTATTTTTAATAACAGTATCCATTTCCCGAAGTGTAGATTCGTTTCAGCCCAATGATGCATCAAATGTTGGTTTTTGGCTCAACACATTTATCCCACCTTCCTACTCTATCCTGAATCGTGTTCCTTTTCATGAGTTTCTTAGCTTTAATTACATATTTCGATTACAATCCTCAAGTCCTTAACACCTTCACTTAGTGAAAACCAAGAAGCAAGCAATTGTCAGCTGGATGCCATACCAGCATTTCTGATTGCAAACGGATGCTTTTGAGACCTTCTGCTAAGTAGGCAAAGGTAGGGAATCTTAGATGTGCCCAGCATCCAATGTTCCAATCCTCTATCCTCTTTGAAATGACCCGGAGAGTCAAGGAATGCTTGCCACTTACCTTGGTGAAGTTTCATGCTCCCCAAATCTAGAGAGGCCATTTAGAAAGACTTCAAGTGTCATCATTTCAACTTATGGTCCTTGCTGTCAAATTTGCAACAGATATAAGGTCTTTTTGGATCTCTAAGAAACCTAGGGCCCGCAGAAGGTTTACACTTCAGAATGCAAGAAGCTTAAGGCAGCTTCCATACCAGATATCAGTTCAGTACTAGCTATTTGCCAGATCATCAGGACCTGAAATCCATGGAGGCCAATTCTCTCAAGACGAGGAAGTATTGAATAGGTAAGTGCTTCCCTTTCAGTGAAATAGAGCTCATTTACACATCAACTCGGCAGTTGATATCAATTGCCTTATCCCTCAAAGTGGCCCAAATCTGGAGAATGCACCTGAAAGGGGTGCGTTGGGGAAGCACATTTGAGTTTCCCAGAGCCACAACACTTTCACACAAAACAAACGCAAAAGTACATGCAAAGAAGAAACTCTCAGTCCTGAGGACCAAAGCAAAGGGTGAGGATGAACAACATCCTCAGTGTTTTCGAACTACGTTCCCTCATTTTAACAACAAAACGACAAACAACATGCAAATTGAAAGATAGGGAATCAGGACCACAGTTGTCATGCCTACTGACCTGGGAAGCAGAAAGAGCCAAAAAGGAAAAAGCAAAGAAATTAGGAAAAGTTCAATTTGCTTCATTAACTTCCACATGTCTCCTGGAAATATGCTCGTTTTCTCAGGGTCACAATGATGAAAACCAAAAGGATTTCACTGAGCAAACTTTCCCTAACTGAATATTTTACATAGACTGGTTTTGGAGATATGAAAAAGATTCATTTGATGTCATGTTTCACCAGAATCTGTAGAATATGCTGGCCATGCAATGTAAAAAAACAAAAAAATACTTGCTTGTCCCTTAGCGGACTACAAGATGGACTAGAGCTCTGCTGATCACAGCAGGTGTTATCCAATAGCAGAGAGACAAATGCAATGCCAAAAGGTCTCTGAGGATCGCAGTTCCCAGGCACCAAAGGAGAGATTCCTACCAACTGGAAAGGGAATATGTCAACCAATGTTCCACCACAGGAACGATACCTAGTGTGATCATATGCAAGCTCCGTTACTGTCCAAAGACGTCTCAAGTACTCAATGCAAGTGCTGTTTCACACACCTACAATGTACGCATCACAAACAGGATCCCACAAACCAAAGCACAGACTGCCGTTATTAACACCACATTGACACACACAAACACATGAAGAACAAATAAACACTCCAATCACAAAGACAGAAAGCCAGAGAAGGCATTTTGTCAACTTCCACTTCCACTCCCACATGGAGGCCCCCAGTTCTCAAGAGGGAATGGACTCAGAGGGGCTCACATCCGCTAAGGGGAGCAGCCCAGTTGGAGTAGACCTATTTCCCAGCCTGTGCAAGCTGGAGCCACTTACCCCCAAATGACATGAACTGTATACCGTTGCTCTGGACATGTCTCCAAGACAAGCAGCCTCGTGCTGTAGGGCAGCCACTGCATATCAGGGAGAATCCCTGCCAGTATCCTGGAGCCAAATGTACTCTGGCATGTGCTGGGAACTTTAAATGGGGATGCCCCTGATCGAGATCAACACACCATGGGCACACACCTCCTGGCTGGCTCGCTATAATTGGTAACCAAAGGCCAGGATGTGTGCCCGATGCACAGTGAGGCCAAGCAACAGCAAAACATTGGACTTTGGAGCCGAGAAATATTTGTTGTTGAGACATTCAAGGAAATGGGTGGCTTATGCCGGGTAATCCCCAACCTTGAAAGCTTTTAGCAAAGCCCTCTTAGAGGTAAGGTGATGGAGGGATGTGGCTGTTCGTTGAAAACTTCTCCCTGTCCGATCCTTTGTTCCTGAGGACAGGTCATAGTCAGGTCTCAATGTTCCTATCAATCTCCAGCAAAAAAATGTCACTCTCTGGGTGACAAGAAAGGGCAAGGTCCCAAGGCACAAGGCTCACCCTCTGAGGTCCAGACCCACCTAAGAGAAAGGGGTCCCTGGGAGGGGTGGTGGTCCTCCTGCCATGGAGGGTTTGTCCAGGAGCTGGTCTGGGTCCTCCCACCAGTGCCCACGCCTCCCAGAGGAGGCAGCTCTGCCTTGGTGGCTCCCTCAGGGCCAGGTCCCAGACCCTTGCTAGCTGTCATCACTGAGGGAGCCGGGTGCACATGACCCAACAGGTCTTAATGCTCCTCAGGCCACCCAAACAGTGGCAGTCAGGTACCCCAGACTGTGAGCCATACCCTTAGGGTCACAGTGGCTGTGTGTGGTAGAGGTTCAACACTGCCTCAAGGCCTGTTCTGGGCCAGTGGGCATTCATGGCCTTGGCTCTGGAGCCCTGCAGGACACACCCCCAGCCTGTTCTCTGGGCCCCCCATCACACCAGCTGGCCCAAGGCCGTGTGAGCAGAAGAATGCTGGGAAGAAGGCTGGCACTTGCCTCTTACCTCACGCTCCAGGTCTGAAGGGGCAGCACTCCACTGACTGCTGCCTAAAAAAGAGCCCCCACTAAAGATGGCTGACAGACAGTGGCTTGCTTGGGGCAGGGGCCCACTACACTGCCCACCAATGGCTGAGCAGGGTGGTCACAGTGGCATTAGTGGTCTCCTGGTAACCATTGCCTGGTAACGGGGCAGTGGGTCACAGTGCACAGCAAGGGCTGCCTGAGAAGGGCTGCATTCAGCTGGCTATGGTACAATTCCCCCTTTTCTTTGGTCCTCTGCAACCCTGAGGAGAATATGTGGGTATGATTTGGATAGAGTGGTTAATCATAAACTCAGCAGCAGATCTCTGTTTTAGGGGACTTGCTTTCAACCTCCATTCCTGGTTCATCTTTTCCCAAGTCTTTCAGGGAATGGGGTGATGACCACTCTAGCTACATCCTGCTGCAGGGAAGCAAAGCCCTACAGTGCATTCTGAGTTGGAAGCAATGCCACGGTGCAAGTCTTGATCCAAGTCTTATATAAACTTGTATAAGGAATCCAGGAGAATAAGCCTGAAAAGCAGCGTGAGGGTGGCACTCTGGGGGAGACGTTCTGGCAGGGAATCCAGACACGCAGAAGCAGTAGGGAAGAAATTGTTGTAAGTTGTTAGGAAGTTGAGGGGAAGAGCTTCCCTTAACGGGAGAACACAGATCAAAATCAGCATTATTGCAAAGCAAATCCATAAACGTTAGTAGCATATGCATCTGTTTACTCAGTTTGTCAAAACTGCATTGCTAAGAGTCTTCTTGAAGTTGAAGCACTTTGGGAAAGCCTCAGCCTAACTATCTGTTAGACACTTAAAGAGGCAAGGTTAAAGTTCGGATGACAAGGGGTTGAGAAGGAAGCTTAATCAAGTGGCTCTCATGTAACCGTCAGCATGGCTGACCGATTATCCCAAGGCATACCTGCATTTCAGAAACTTTGTACCCTTTCTAGAATATCGACAGGTTGACATGTATCCATCCTGTGAAATTGGAAAAGCTTCTCCCCCATTTCACAATGTTTTCTCTGTAATTTCCATACCAGATATACGACTGAAATAGTCCTCCTTGAGTTGCCTTAAGGGCCCTGAAACTAATCCAAAGTTAACAAAATATTTCAAAACACCTGGTCCAATAAGCTCATCAGTCCTTTGAAGAGAATTCTTCTTTCTTCTCCAAAGTGAGAAGAGATCTTAAAAGCAAATAGAGATCCCTTCAAGGCAGGACAGTTCACATACCATGTTATTGAAAGCAGCATTCCAAGTAAATGTGTTCTCTTGGCAGAGGGGAACCCAATCCAGCCTTGAAAAAAACGTATTTTTAATAACAGTATCCATTTCCCGAAGTGGAGATTCGTTTCAGCCCAATGATGCATCAAATGTTGGTTTTTGGCTCAACACATTTATCCCACCTTCCTACTCTATCCTGAAATGTGTTCCTTTTCATGAGTTTCTTAGCTTTAATTACATATTTCGATTACAATCCTCAAGTCCTTAACACCTTCACTTAGTGAAAACCAAGAAGCAAGCAATTGTCAGCTGGATGCCATACCAGCATTTCTGATTGCAAACGGATGCTTTTGAGACCTTCTGCTAAGTAGGCAAAGGTAGGGAATCTTAGATGTGCCCAGCATCCAATGTTCCAATCCTCTATCCTCTTTGAAATGACCCGGAGAGTCAAGGAATGCTTGCCACTTAACTTGGTGAAGTTTCATGCTCCCCAAATCTAGAGAGGCCATTTAGAAAGACTTCAAGTGTCATCATTTCAACTTATGGTCCTTGCTGTCAAATTGGCAACAGATATAAGGTCTTTTTGGATCTCTAAGAAACCTAGGGACCGCAGAAGGTTTACACTTCAGAATGCAAGAAGCTTAAGGCAGCTTCCATACCAGATATCAGTTCAGTACAAGCTATTTGCCAGATCATCAGGACCTGAAATCCATGGAGGCCAATTCTCTCCAGAGGAGGAAGTATTGAATAGGTAAGTGCTTCCCTTTCAGTGAAATAGAGCTCATTTACACATCAACTCGGCAGTTGATGTCAATTGCCTTATCCCTAAAAGTGGCCCAAATCTGGAGAATGCACCTGAAAGGGGTGCGTTGGGGAAGCACATTTGAGTTTCCCAGAGCCACAACACTTTCACACAAAACAAACGCAAAAGTACATGCAAAGAAGAAACTCTCAGTCCTGAGGACCAAAGCAAAGGGTGAGGATGAACAACATCCTCAGTGTTTTCGAACTACGTTCCCTCATTTTAACAACAAAACGACAAACAACATGCAAATTGAAAGATAGGGAATCAGGACCACAGTTGTCATGCCTACTGACCTGGGAAGCAGAAAGAGCCAAAAAGGAAAAAGCAAAGAAATTAGGAAAAGTTCAATTTGCTTCATTAACTTCCACATGTCTCCTGGAAATATGCTCGTTTTCTCAGGGTCACAATGATGAAAACCAAAAGGATTTCACTGAGCAAACTTTCCCTAACTGAATATTTTACATAGACTGGTTTTGGAGATATGAAAAAGATTCATTTGATGTCATGTTTCACCAGATTCTGTAGAATATGCTGGCCATGCAATGTAAAAAAACAAAAAAATACTTGCTTGTCCCTTAGCGGACTACAAGATGGACTAGAGCTCTGCTGATCACAGCAGGTGTTATCCAATAGCAGAGAGACAAATGCAATGCCAAAAGGTCTCTGAGGATCGCAGTTCCCAGGCACCAAAGGGTAGATTCCTACCAACTGGAAAGGGAATATGTCAACCAATGTTCCACCACAGGAACGATACCTAGTGTGATCATATGCAAGCTCCGTTACTGTCCAAAGACGTCTCAAGTACTCAATGCAAGTGCTGTTTCACACACCTACAATGTACGCATCACAAACAGGATCCCACAAACCAAAGCACAGACTGCCGTTATTAACACCACATTGACACACACAAACACATGAAGAACAAATAAACACTCCAATCACAAAGACAGAAAGCCAGAGAAGGCATTTTGTCAACTTCCACTTCCACTCCCACATGGAGGCCCCCAGTTCTCAAGAGGGAATGGACTCAGAGGGGCTCACATCCGCTAAGGGGAGCAGCCCAGTTGGAGTAGACCTATTTCCCAGCCTGTGCAAGCTGGAGCCACTTACCCCCAAATGACATGAACTGTATACCGTTGCTCTGGACATGTCTCCAAGACAAGCAGCCTCGTGCTGTAGGGCAGCCACTGCATATCAGGGAGAATCCCTGCCAGTATCCTGGAGCCAAATGTACTCTGGCATGTGCTGGGAACTTTAAATGGGGATGCCCCTGATCGAGATCAACACACCATGGGCACACACCTCCTGGCTGGCTCGCTATAATTGGTAACCAAAGGCCAGGATGTGTGCCCGATGCACAGTGAGGCCAAGCAACAGCAAAACATTGGACTTTGGAGCCGAGAAATATTTGTTGTTGAGACATTCAAGGAAATGGGTGGCTTATGCCGGGTAATCCCCAACCTTGAAAGCTTTTAGCAAAGCCCTCTTAGAGGTAAGGTGATGGAGGGGTGTGGCTGTTCGTTGAAAACTTCTCCCTGTCCGATCCTTTGTTCCTGAGGACAGGTCATAGTCAGGTCTCAATGTTCCTATCAATCTCCAGCAAACAAATGTCAGTCTCTGGGTGACAAGAAAGGGCAAGGTCCCAAGGCACAAGGCTCACCCTCTGAGGTCCAGACCCACCTAAGAGAAAGGGGTCCCTGGGAGGGGTGGTGGTCCTCCTGCCATGGAGGGTTTGTCCAGGAGCTGGTCTGGGTCCTCCCACCAGTGCCCACGCCTCCCAGAGGAGGCAGCTCTGCCTTGGTGGCTCCCTCAGGGCCAGGTCCCAGACCCTTGCTAGCTGTCATCACTGAGGGAGCCGGGTGCACATGACCCAACAGGTCTTAATGCTCCTCAGGCCACCCAAACAGTGGCAGTCAGGTACCCCAGACTGTGAGCCATACCCTTAGGGTCACAGTGGCTGTGTGTGGTAGAGGTTCAACACTGCCTCAAGGCCTGGTCTGGGCCAGTGGGCATTCATGGCCTTGGCTCTGGAGCCCTGCAGGACACACCCCCAGCCTGTTCTCTGGGCCCCCCATCACACCAGCTGGCCCAAGGCCGTGTGAGCAGAAGAATGCTGGGAAGAAGGCTGGCACTTGCCTCTTACCTCACGCTCCAGGTCTGAAGGGGCAGCACTCCACTGACTGCTGCCTAAAAAAGAGCCCCCACTAAAGATGGCTGACAGACAGTGGCTTGCTTGGGGCAGGGGCCCACTACACTGCCCACCAATGGCTGAGCAGGGTGGTCACAGTGGCATTAGTGGTCTCCTGGTAACCATTGCCTGGTAACGGGGCAGTGGGTCACAGTGCACAGCAAGGGCTGCCTGGGAAGGGCTGCATTCAGCTGGCTATGGTACAATTCCCCCTTTTCTTTGGTCCTCTGCAACCCTGAGGAGAATATGTGGGTATGATTTGGATAGAGTGGTTAATCATAAACTCAGCAGCAGATCTCTGTTTTAGGGGACTTGCTTTCAACCACCATTCCTGGTTCATCTTTTCCCAAGTCTTTCAGGGAATGGGGTGATGACCACTCTAGCTACATCCTGCTGCAGGGAAGCAAAGCCCTACAGTGCATTCTGAGTTGGAAGCAATGCCACGGTGCAAGTCTTGATCCAAGTCTTATATAAACTTGTATAAGGAATCCAGGAGAATAAGCCTGAAAAGCAGCGTGAGGGTGGCACTCTGGGGGAGACGTTCTGGCAGGGAATCCAGACACGCAGAAGCAGTAGGGAAGAAATTGTTGTAAGTTGTTAGGAAGTTGAGGGGAAGAGCTTCCCTTAACGGGAGAACACAGATCAAAATCAGCATTATTGCAAAGCAAATCCATAAACGTTAGTAGCATATGCATCTGTTTACTCAGTTTGTCAAAACTGCATTGCTAAGAGTCTTCTTGAAGTTGAAGCACTTTGGGAAAGCCTCAGCCTAACTATCTGTTAGACACTTAAAGAGGCAAGGTTAAAGTTCGGATGACAAGGGGTTGAGAAGGAAGCTTAATCAAGTGGCTCTCATGTAACCGTCAGCATGGCTGACCGATTATCCCAAGGCATACCTGCATTTCAGAAACTTTGTACCCTTTCTAGAATATCGACAGGTTGACATGTATCCATCCTGTGAAATTGGAAAAGCTTCTCCCCCATTTCACAATGTTTTCTCTGTAATTTCCATACCAGATATACGACTGAAATAGTCCTCCTTGAGTTGCCTTAAGGGCCCTGAAACTAATCCAAAGTTAACAAAATATTTCAAAACACCTGGTCCAATAAGCTCATCAGTCCTTTGAAGAGAATTCTTCTTTCTTCTCCAAAGTGAGAAGAGATCTTAAAAGCAAATAGAGATCCCTTAAAGGCAGGACAGTTCACATACCATGGTATTGAAAGCAGCATTCCAAGTAAATGTGTTCTCTTGGCAGAGGGGAACCCAATCCAGCCTTGAAAAAAACGTATTTTTAATAACAGTATCCATTTCCCGAAGTGGAGATTCGTTTCAGCCCAATGATGCATCAAATGTTGGTTTTTGGCTCAACACATTTATCCCACCTTCCTACTCTATCCTGAAATGTGTTCCTTTTCATGAGTTTCTTAGCTTTAATTACATATTTCGATTACAATCCTCAAGTCCTTAACACCTTCACTTAGTGAAAACCAAGAAGCAAGCAATTGTCAGCTGGATGCCATACCAGCATTTCTGATTGCAAACGGATGCTTTTGAGACCTTCTGCTAAGTAGGCAAAGGTAGGGAATCTTAGATGTGCCCAGCATCCAATGTTCCAATCCTCTATCCTCTTTGAAATGACCCGGAGAGTCAAGGAATGCTTGCCACTTAACTTGGTGAAGTTTCATGCTCCCCAAATCTAGAGAGGCCATTTAGAAAGACTTCAAGTGTCATCATTTCAACTTATGGTCCTTGCTGTCAAATTGGCAACAGATATAAGGTCTTTTTGGATCTCTAAGAAACCTAGGGACCGCAGAAGGTTTACACTTCAGAATGCAAGAAGCTTAAGGCAGCTTCCATACCAGATATCAGTTCAGTACAAGCTATTTGCCAGATCATCAGGACCTGAAATCCATGGAGGCCAATTCTCTCCAGAGGAGGAAGTATTGAATAGGTAAGTGCTTCCCTTTCAGTGAAATAGAGCTCATTTACACATCAACTCGGCAGTTGATGTCAATTGCCTTATCCCTAAAAGTGGCCCAAATCTGGAGAATGCACCTGAAAGGGGTGCGTTGGGGAAGCACATTTGAGTTTCCCAGAGCCACAACACTTTCACACAAAACAAACGCAAAAGTACATGCAAAGAAGAAACTCTCAGTCCTGAGGACCAAAGCAAAGGGTGAGGATGAACAACATCCTCAGTGTTTTCGAACTACGTTCCCTAATTTTAACAACAAAACGACAAACAACATGCAAATTGAAAGATAGGGAATCAGGACCACAGTTGTCATGCCTACTGACCTGGGAAGCAGAAAGAGCCAAAAAGTAAAAAGCAAAGAAATTAGGAAAAGTTCAATTTGCTTCATTAACTTTCACATGTCTCCTGGAAATATGCTCGTTTTCTCAGGGTCACAATGATGAAAACCAAAAGGATTTCACTGAGCAAACTTTCTTTAACTGAATATTTTACATAGACTGGTTTTGGAGATATGAAAAAGACTCATTTGATGTCATGTTTCACCAGAATCTGTAGAATATGCTGGCCATGCAATGTAAAAAAACAAAAAAATACTTGCTTGTACCTTAGCGGACTACAAGATGGACTAGAGCTCTGCTGATCACAGCAGGTGTTATCCAATAGCAGAGAGACAAATGCAATGCCAAAAGGTCTCTGAGGATCGCAGTTCCCAGGCACCAAAGGGGAGATTCCTACCCATTGGAAAGGGAATATGTCAACCAATGTTCCACCACAGGAACGATACCTAGTGTGATCATATGCAAGCTCCGTTACTGTCCAAAGACGTCTCAAGTACTCAATGCAAGTGCTGTTTCACACACCTACAATGTACGAATCACAAACTGGATCCCACAAACCAAAGCACAGACTGCCGTGATTAACACCACATTGACACACACAAACACATGAAGAACAAATAAACACTCCAATCACAAAGACAGAAAGCCAGAGAAGGCATTTTGTCAACTTCCACTTCCACTCCCACATGGAGGCCCCCAGTTCTCAAGAGGGAATGGACTCAGAGGGGCTCCCATCCGCTAAGGGGAGCAGCCCAGTTGGAGTAGACCTATTTCCCAGCCTGTGCAAGCTGGAGCCACTTACCCCCAAATGACATGAACTGTATACCGTTGCTCTGGACATGTCTCCAAGACAAGCAGCCTCGTGCTGTAGGGCAGCCACTGCATATCAGGGAGAATCCCTGCCAGTATCCTGGAGCCAAATGTACTCTGGCATGTGCTGGGAACTTTAAATGGGGATGCCCCTGATCGAGATCAACACACCATGGGCACACACCTCCTGGCTGGCTCGCTATAATTGGTAACCAAAGGCCAGGATGTGTGCCCGATGCACAGTGAGGCCAAGCAACAGCAAAACATTGGACTTTGGAGCCGAGAAATATTTGTTGTTGAGACATTCAAGGAAATGGGTGGCTTATGCCGGGTAATCCCCAACCTTGAAAGCTTTTAGCAAAGCCCTCTTAGAGGTAAGGTGATGGAGGGGTGTGGCTGTTCGTTGAAAACTTCTCCCTGTCTGATCCTTTGTTCCTGAGGACAGGTCATAGTCAGGTCTCAATGTTCCTATCAATCTCCAGCCAACAAATGTCACTCTCTGGGTGACAAGAAAGGGCAAGGTCCCAAGGCACAAGGCTCACCCTCTGAGGTCCAGACCCACCTAAGAGAAAGGGGTCCCTGGGAGGGGTGGTGGTCCGCCTGCCATGGAGGGTTTGTCCAGGAGCTGGTCTGGGTCCTCCCACCAGTGCCCACGCCTCCCAGAGGAGGCAGCTCTGCCTTGGTGGCTCCCTCAGGGCCAGGTCCCAGACCCTTGCTAGCTGTCATCACTGAGGGAGCCGGGTGCACATGACCCAACAGGTCTTAATGCTCCTCAGGCCACCCAAACAGTGGCAGTCAGGTACCCCAGACTGTGAGCCATACCCTTAGGGTCACAGTGGCTGTGTGTGGTAGAGGTTCAACACTGCCTCAAGGCCTGGTCTGGGCCAGTGGGCATTCATGGCCTTGGCTCTGGAGCCCTGCAGGACACACCCCCAGCCTGTTCTCTGGGCTCCCCATCACACAAGCTGGCCCAAGGCCGTGTGAGCAGAAGAATGCTGGGGAGAAGGCTGGCACTTGCCTCTTACCTCACGCTCCAGGTCTGAAGGGGCAGCACTGCACTGACTGCTGCCTAAAAAAGGGCCCCCACTAAAGATGGCTGACAGACAGTGGCTTGCTTGGGGCAGGGGCCCACTACACTGCCCACCAATGGCTGAGCAGGGTGGTCACAGTGGCATTAGTGGTCTCCTGGTAACCATTGCCTGGTAACGGGGCAGTGGGTCACAGTGCACAGCAAGGGCTGCCTGGGAAGGGCTGCATTCAGCTGGCTATGGTACAATTCCCCCTTTTTGTTGGTCCTCTGCAACCCTGAGGAGAATATGTGGGTATGATTTGGATAGAGTGGTTAATCATAAACTCAGCAGCAGATCTCTGTTTTAGGGGACTTGCTTTCAACCTCCATTCCTGGTTCATCTTTTCCCAAGTCTTTCAGGGAATGGGGTGACGACCACTCTAGCTACATCCTGCTGCAGGAAAGCAAAGCCCTACAGTGCATTCTGAGTTGGAAGCAATGCCACGGTGCAAGTCTTGATCCAAGTCTTATATAAACTTGTATAAGGAATCCAGGAGAATAAGCCTGAAAAGCAGCGTGAGGGTGGCACTCTGGGGGAGACGTTCTGGCAGGTAATCCAGACACGCAGAAGCAGAAGGGAAGAAATTGTTGTAAGTTGTTAGGATGTTGAGGGGAAGAGCTTCCCTTAACGGGAGAACACAGATCAAAATCAGCATTATTGCAAAGCAAATCCATAAACGTTAGTAGCATATGCATCTGTTTACTCAGTTTGTCAAAACTGCATTGGTAAGAGTCTTCTTGAAGTTGAAGCACTTTGGGAAGCCTCAGCATAACTATCTGTTAGACACTTAAAGAGGCAAGGTTAAAGATCGGATGACAAGGGGTTGCGAAGGAAGCTTAATCAAGTGGCTCTCATGTAACCGTCAGCATGGCTGACCGATTATCCCAAGGCATACCTGCATTTCAGAAACTTTGTACCCTTTCTAGAATATCGACAGGTTGACATGTATCCATCCTGTGAAATTGGAAAAGCTTCTCCCCCATTTCACAATGTTTTCTCTGTAATTTCCATACCAGATATACGACTGAAATAGTCCTCCTTGAGTTGCCTTAAGGGCCCCACAACTAATCCAAAGTTAACAAAATATTTCAAAACACCTGGTCCAATAAGCTCATCAGTCCTTTGAAGAGAATTCTTCTTTCTTCTCCAAAGTGAGAAGAGATCTTAAAAGCAAATAGAGATCCCTTAAAGGCAGGACAGTTCACATACCCTGTTATTGAAAGCAGCATTCCAAGTAAACGTGTTCTCTTGGCAGAGGGGAACCCAATCCAGCCTTGAAAAAAACGTATTTTTAATAACAGTATCCATTTCCCGAAGTGGAGATTCGTTTCAGCCCAATGATGCATCAAATGTTGGTTTTTGGCTCAACACATTGATCCCACCTTCCCACTCTATCCTGAAATGTGTTCCTTTTCATGAGTTTCTTAGCTTTAATTACATATTTCGATTACAATCCTCAAGTCCTTAACACCTTCACTTAGTGAAAACCAAGAAGCAAGCAATTGTCAGCTGGATGCCATACCAGCATTTCTGATTGCAAACGGATGCTTTTGAGACCTTCTGCTAAGTAGGCAAAGGTAGGGAATCTTAGATGTGCCCAGCATCCAATGTTCCAAGCCTCTATCCTCTTTGAAATGACCCGGAGAGTCAAGGAATGCTTGCCACTTAACTTGGTGAAGTTTCATGCTCCCCAAATCTAGAGAGGCCATTTAGAAAGACTTCAAGTGTCATCATTTCAACTTATGGTCCTTGCTGTCAAATTGGCAACAGATATAAGGTCTTTTTGGATCTCTAAGAAACCTAGGGACCGCAGAAGGTTTACACTTCAGAATGCAAGAAGCTTAAGGCAGCTTCCATACCAGATATCAGTTCAGTACTAGCTATTTGCCAGATCATCAGGACCTGAAATCCATGGAGGCCAATTCTCTCCAGAGGAGGAAGTATTGAATAGGTAAGTGCTTCCCTTTCAGTGAAATAGAGCTCATTTACACATCAACTCGGCAGTTGATGTCAATTGCCTTATCCCAAAAAGTGGCCCAAATCTGGAGAATGCACCTGAAAGGGGTGCGTTGGGGAAGCACATTTGAGTTTCCCAGAGCCACAACACTTTCACACAAAACAAACGCAAAAGTACATGCACAAAAGAAACTCTCAGTCCTGAGGACCAAAGCAAAGGGTGAGGATGAACAACATCCTCAGTGTTTTCAAACTACGTTCCCTCATTTTAACAACAAAACGACAAACAACATGCAAATTGAAAGATAGGGAATCAGGACCACAGTTGTCATGCCTACTGACCTGGGAAGCAGAAAGAGCCAAAAAGGAAAAAGCAAAGAAATTAGGAAAAGTTCAATTTGCTTCATTAACTTCCACATGTCTCCTGGAAATATGCTCATTTTCTCAGGGTCACAATGATGAAAACCAAAAGTATTTACACTGAGCAAACTTTCTCTAACTGAATATTTTACATAGACTGGTTTTGGAGATATGAAAAAGATTCATTTGATGTCATGTTTCACCAGAATCTGTAGAATATGCTGGCCATGCAATGTAAAAAAACAAAAAAATACTTGCTTGTACCTTAGCGGACTACAAGATGGACTAGAGCTCTGCTGATCACAGCAGGTGTTATCCAATAGCAGAGAGACAAATGCAATGCCAAAAGGTCTCTGAGGATCACAGTTCCCAGGCACCAAAGGGGAGATTCCTACCCATTGGAAAGGGAATATGTCAACCAATGTTCCACCACAGGAACGATACCTAGTGTGATCATATGCAAGCTCCGTTACTGTCCAAAGACGTCTCAAGTACTCAATGCAAGTGCTGTTTCACACACCTACAATGTACGAATCACAAACTGGATCCCACAAACCAAAGCACAGACTGCCGTGATTAACACCACATTGACACACACAAACACATGAAGAACAAATAAACACTCCAATCACAAAGACAGAAAGCCAGAGAAGGCATTTTGTCAACTTCCACTTCCACTCCCACATGGAGGCCCCCAGTTCTCAAGAGGGAATGGACTAGGAGGGGCTCACATCCGCTAAGGGGAGCAGCCCAGTTGGAGTAGACCTATTTCCCAGCCTGTGCAAGCTGGAGCCACTTACCCCCAAATGACATGAACCGTATACCGTTGCTCTGGACATGTCTCCAAGACAAGCAGCCTCGTGCTGTAGGGCAGCCACTGCATATCAGGGAGAATCCCTGCCAGTATCCTGGAGCCAAATGTACTCTGGCATGTGCTGGGAACTTTAAATGGGGATGACCCTGATCGAGATCAACACACCATGGGCACAGACCTCCTGGCTGGCTCGCTATAATTGGTAACCAAAGGCCAGGATGTGTGCCCGACGCACAGTGAGGCCAAGCAACAGCAAAACATTGGACTTTGGAGCCGAGAAATATTTGTTGTTGAGACATTCAAGGAAATGGGTGGCTTATGCCGGGTAATCCCCAACCTTGAAAGCTTTTAGCAAAGCCCTCTTAGAGGTAAGGTGATGGAGGGGTGTGGCTGTTCGTTGAAAACTTCTCCCTGTCCGATCCTTTGTTCCTGAGGACAGGTCATAGTCAGGTCTCAATGTTCCTATCAATCTCCAGCCAACAAATGTCACTCTCTGGGTGACAAGAAAGGGCAAGGTCCCAAGGCACAAGGCTCACCCTCTGAGGTCCAGACCCACCTAAGAGAAAGGGGTCCCTGGGAGGGGTGGTGGTCCGCCTGCCATGGAGGGTTTGTCCAGGAGCTGGTCTGGGTCCTCCCACCAGTGCCCACGCCTCCCAGAGGAGGCAGCTCTGCCTTGGTGGCTCCCTCAGGGCCAGGTCCCAGACCCTTGCTAGCTGTCATCACTGAGGGGGCCGGGTGCACATGACCCAACAGGTCTTAATGCTCCTCAGGCCACCCAAACAGTGGCGGTCAGGTACCCCAGACTGTGAGCCATACCCTTAGGGTCACAGTGGCTGTGTGTGGTAGAGGTTCAACACTGCCTCAAGGCCTGGTCTGGGCCAGTGGGCATTCATGGCCTTGGCTCTGGAGCCATGCAGGACACACCCCCAGCCTGTTCTCTGGGCCCCCCATCACACCAGCAGGCCCAAGGCCGTGTGAGCAGAAGAACGCTGGGGAGAAGGCTGGCACTTGCCTCTTACCTCACGCTCCAGGTCTGAAGGGGCAGCACTCCACTGACTGCTGCCTAACAAAGGGCCCCCACTAAAGATGGATGACAGACAGTGGCTTGCTTGGGGCAGGAGCCCACTACAATGCCCACCAATGGCTGAGCAGGGTGGTCACAGTGGCATTAGTGGTCTCCTGGTAACCATTGCCTGGTAACGGGGCAGTGGGTCACAGTGCACAGCAAGGGCTGCCTGGGAAGGGCTGCATTCAGCTGGCTATGGTACAATTCCCCCTTTTCTTTGGTCCTCTGCAACCCTGAGGAGAATATGTGGGTATGATTTGGATAGAGTGGTTAATCATAAACTCAGCAGCAGATCTCTGTTTTAGGGGACTTGCTTTCAACCTCCATTCCTGGTTCATCTTTTCCCAAGTCTTTCAGGGAATGGGGTGACGACCACTCTAGCTACATCCTGCTGCAGGAAAGCAAAGCCCTACAGTGCATCTGAGTTGGAAGCAATGCCACGGTGCAAGTCTTGATCCAAGTCTTATATAAACTTGTATAAGGAATCCAGGAGAATAAGCCTGAAAAGCAGCGTGAGGGTGGCACTCTGGGGGAGACGTTCTGGCAGGGAATCCAGACACGCAGAAGCAGAAGGGAAGAAATTGTTGTAAGTTGTTAGGAAGTTGAGGGGAAGAGCTTCCCTTAACGGGAGAACACAGATCAAAATCAGCATTATTGCAAAGCAAATCCATAAACGTTAGTAGCATATGCATCTGTTTACTCAGTTTGTCAAAACTGCATTGGTAAGAGTCTTCTTGAAGTTGAAGCACTTTGGGAAAGCCTCAGCCTAACTATCTGTTAGACACTTAAAGAGGCAAGGTTAAAGATCGCATGACAAGGGGTTGCGAAGGAAGCTTAATCAAGTGGCTCTCATGTAACCGTCAGCATGGCTGACCGATTATCCCAAGGCATACCTGCATTTCAGAAACTTTGTACCCTTTCTAGAATATCGACAGGTTGACATGTATCCATCCTGTGTAATTGGAGAAGCTTCTCCCCCATTTCACAATGTTTTCTCTGTAATTTCCATACCAGATATACGACTGAAATAGTCCTCCTTGAGTTGCCTTAAGGGCCCTGAAACTAATCCAAAGTTAACAAAATATTTCAAAACACCTGGTCCAATAAGCTCATCAGTCCTTTGAAGAGAATTCTTCTTTCTTCTCCAAAGTGAGAAGAGATCTTAAAAGCAAATCGAGATCCCTTAAAGGCAGGACAGTTCACATACCATGGTATTGAAAGCAGCATTCCAAGTAAATGTGTTCTCTTGGCAGAGGGGAACCCAATCCAGCCTTGAAAAAAACGTATTTTTAATAACAGTATCCATTTCCCGAAGTGGAGATTCGTTTCAGCCCAATGATGCATCAAATGTTGGTTTTTGGCTCAACACATTTATCCCACCTTCCTACTCTATCCTGAAATGTGTTCCTTTTCATGAGTTTCTGAGCTTTAATTACATATTTCGATTACAATCCTCAAGTCCTTAACACCTTCACTTAGTGAAAACCAAGAAGCAAGCAATTGTCAGCTGGATGCCATACCAGCATTTCTGATTGCAAACGGATGCTTTTGAGACCTTCTGCTAAGTAGGCAAAGGTAGGGAATCTTAGATGTGCCCAGCATCCAATGTTCCAATCCTCTATCCTCTTTGAAATGACCCGGAGAGTCAAGGAATGCTTGCCACTTAACTTGGTGAAGTTTCATGCTCCCCAAATCTAGAGAGGCCATTTAGAAAGACTTCAAGTGTCATCATTTCAACTTATGGTCCTTGCTGTCAAATTGGCAACCGATATAAGGTCTTTTTGGATCTCTAAGAAACCTAGGGACCACAGAAGGTTTACACTTCAGAATGCAAGAAGCTTAAGGCAGCTTCCATACCAGATATCAGTTCAGTACTAGCTATTTGCCAGATCATCAGGACCTGAAATCCATGGAGGCCAATTCTCTCCAGAGGAGGAAGTATTGAATAGGTAAGTGCTTCCCTTTCAGTGAAATAGAGCTCATTTACACATCAACTCGGCAGTTGATGTCAATTGCCTTATCCCTCAAAGTGGCCCAAATCTGGAGAATGCACCTGAAAGGGGTGCGTTGGGGAAGCACATTTGAGTTTCCCAGAGCCACAACACTTTCACACAAAACAAACGCAAAAGTACATGCAAAGAAGAAACTCTCAGTCCTGAGGACCAAAGCAAAGGGTGAGGATGAACAACATCCTCAGTGTTTTCGAACTACGTTCCCTCATTTTAACAACAAAACGACAAACAACATGCAAATTGAAAGATAGGGAATCAGGACCACAGTTGTCATGCCTACTGACCTGGGAAGCAGAAAGAGCCAAAAAGGAAAAAGCAAAGAAATTAGGAAAAGTTCAATTTGATTCATGAACTTCCACATGTCTCCTGGAAATATGCTCGTTTTCTCAGGGTCACAATGATGAAAACCAAAAGTATTTCACTGAGCAAACTTTCTCTAACTGAATATTTTACATAGACTGGTTTTGGAGATATGAAAAAGATTCATTTGATGTCATGTTTCACCAGAATCTGTAGAATATGCTCTCCATGCAATGTAAAAAAACAAAAAAATACTTGCTTGTACCTTAGCGGACTACAAGATGGACTAGAGCTCTGCTGATCACAGCAGGTGTTATCCAATAGCAGAGAGACAAATGCAATGCCAAAAGGTCTCTGAGGATCGCAGTTCCCAGGCACCAAAGGGGAGATTCCTACCCATTGGAAAGGGAATATGTCAACCAATGATCCACCACAGGATCGATACCTAGTGTGATCATATGCAAGCTCCGTTACTGTCCAAAGACGTCTCAAGTACTCAATGCAAGTGCTGTTTCACACACCTACAATGTACGAATCACAAACTGGATCCCACAAACCAAAGCACAGACTGCCGTGATTAACACCACATTGACACACACAAACACATGAAGAACAAATAAACACTCCAATCACAAAGACAGAAAGCCAGAGAAGGCATTTTGTCAACTTCCACTTCCACTCCCACATGGAGGCCCCCAGTTCTCAAGAGGGAATGGACTCAGAGGGGCTCCCATCCGCTAAGGGGAGCAGCCCAGTTGGAGTAGACCTATTTCCCAGCCTGTGCAAGCTGGAGCCACTTACCCCCAAATGACATGAACCGTATACCGTTGCTCTGGACATGTCTCCAAGACAAGCAGCCTCGTGCTGTAGGGCAGCCACTGCATATCAGGGAGAATCCCTGCCAGTATCCTGGAGCCAAATGTACTCTGGCATGTGCTGGGAACTTTAAATGGGGATGCCCCTGATCGAGATCAACACACCATGGGCACACACCTCCTGGCTGGCTCGCTATAATTGGTAACCAAAGGCCAGGATGTGTGCCCGATGCACAGTGAGGCCAAGCAACAGCAAAACATTGGACTTTGGAGCCGAGAAATATTTGTTGTTGAGACATTCAAGGAAATGGGTGGCTTATGCTGGGTAATCCCCAACCTTGAAAGCTTTTAGCAAAGCCCTCTTAGAGGTAAGGTGATGGAGGGGTGTGGCTGTTCGTTGAAAACTTCTCCCTGTCCGATCCTTTGTTCCTGAGGACAGGTCATAGTCAGGTCTCAATGTTCCTATCAATCTCCAGCCAACAAATGTCACTCTCTGGGTGACAAGAAAGGGCAAGGTCCCAAGGCACAAGGCTCACCCTCTGAGGTCCAGACCCACCTAAGAGAAAGGGGTCCCTGGGAGGGGTGGTGGTCCTCCTGCCATGGAGGGTTTGTCCAGGAGCTGGTCTGGGTCCTCCCACCAGTGCCCACGCCTCCCAGAGGAGGCAGCTCTGCCTTGGTGGCTCCCTCAGGGCCAGGTCCCAGACCCTTGCTAGCTGTCATCACTGAGGGAGCCGGGTGCACATGACCCAACAGGTCTTAATGCTCCTCAGGCCACCCAAACAGTGGCGGTCAGGTACCCCAGACTGTGAGCCATACCCTTAGGGTCACAGTGGCTGTGTGTGGTAGAGGTTCAACACTGCCTCAAGGCCTGGTCTGGGCCAGTGGGCATTCATGGCCTTGGCTCTGGAGCCCTGCAGGACACACCCCCAGCCTGTTCTCTGGGCCCCCCATCACACCAGCAGGCCCAAGGCCGTGTGAGCAGAAGAATGCTGGGGAGAAGGCTGGCACTTGCCTCTTACCTCACGCTCCAGGTCTGAAGGGGCAGCACTGCACTGACTGCTGCCTAAAAAAGGGCCCCAACTAAAGATGGCTGACAGACAGTGGCTTGCTTGGGGCAGGGGCCCACTACACTGCCCACCAATGGCTGAGCAGGGTGGTCACAGTGGCATTAGTGGTCTCCTGGTAACCATTGCCTGGTAACGGGGCAGTGGGTCACAGTGCACAGCAAGGGCTGCCTGGGAAGGGCTGCATTCAGCTGGCTATGGTACAATTCCCCCTTTTCTTTGGTGCTCTTCAACCCTGAGGAGAATATGTGGGTATGATTTGGATAGAGTGGTTAATCATAAACTCAGCAGCAGATCTCTGTTTTAGGGGACTTGCTTTCAACCTCCATTCCTGGTTCATCTTTTCCCAAGTCTTTCAGGGAATGGGGTGACGACCACTCTAGCTACATCCTGCTGCAGGAAAGCAAAGCCCTACAGTGCATTCTGAGTTGGAAGCAATGCCAAGGTGCAAGTCTTGATCCAAGTCTTATATAAACTTGTATAAGGAATCCAGGAGAATAAGCCTGAAAAGCAGCGTGAGGGTGGCACTCTGGGGGAGACGTTCTGGCAGGGAATCCAGACACGCAGAAGCAGAAGGGAAGAAATTGTTGTAAGTTGTTAGGAAGTTGAGGGGAAGAGCTTCCCTTAACGGGAGAACACAGATCAAAATCAGCATTATTGCAAAGCAAATCCATAAACGTTAGTAGCATATGCATCTGTTTACTCAGTTTGTCAAAACTGCATTGCTAAGAGTCTTCTTGAAGTTGAAGCACTTTGGGAAAGCCTCAGCCTAACTATCTGTTAGACACTTAAAGAGGCAAGGTTAAAGATCGGATGACAAGAGGTTGCGAAGGAAGCTTAATCAAGTGGCTCTCATGTAACCGTCAGCATGGCTGACCGATTATCCCAAGGCATACCTGCATTTCAGAAACTTTGTACCCTTTCTAGAATATCGACAGGTTGACATGTATCCATCCTGTGAAATTGGAAAAGCTTCTCCCCCATTTCACAATGTTTTCTCTGTAATTTCCATACCAGATATACGACTGAAATAGTCCTCCTTGAGTTGCCTTAAGGGCCCTGAAACTAATCCAAAGTTAACAAAATATTTCAAAACACCTTGTCCAATAAGCTCAACAGTCCTTTGAAGAGAATTCTTCTTTCTTCTCCAAAGTGAGAAGAGATCTTAAAAGCAAATAGAGATCCCTTCAAGGCAGGACAGTTCACATACCATGTTATTGAAAGCAGCATTCCAAGTAAATGTGTTCTCTTGGCAGAGGGGAACCCAATCCAGCCTTGAAAAAAACGTATTTTTAATAACAGTATCCATTTCCCGAAGTGGAGATTCGTTTCAGCCCAATGATGCATCAAATGTTGGTTTTTGGCTCAACACATTTATCCCACCTTCCTACTCTATCCTGAAATGTGTTCCTTTTCATGAGTTTCTTAGCTTTAATTACATATTTCGATTACAATCCTCAAGTCCTTAACACCTTCACTTAGTGAAAACCAAGAAGCAAGCAATTGTCAGCTGGATGCCATACCAGCATTTCTGATTGCAAACGGATGCTTTTGAGACCTTCTGCTAAGTAGGCAAAGGTAGGGAATCTTAGATGTGCCCAGCATCCAATGTTCCAATCCTCTATCCTCTTTGAAATGACCCGGAGAGTCAAGGAATGCTTGCCACTTAACTTGGTGAAGTTTCATGCTCCCCAAATCTAGAGAGGCCATTTAGAAAGACTTCAAGTGTCATCATTTCAACTTATGGTCCTTGCTGTCAAATTGGCAACCGATATAAGGTCTTTTTGGATCTCTAAGAAACCTAGGGACCACAGAAGGTTTACACTTCAGAATGCAAGAAGCTTAAGGCAGCTTCCATACCAGATATCAGTTCAGTACTAGCTATTTGCCAGATCATCAGGACCTGAAATCCATGGAGGCCAATTCTCTCCAGAGGAGGAAGTATTGAATAGGTAAGTGCTTCCCTTTCAGTGAAATAGAGCTCATTTACACATCAACTCGGCAGTTGATGTCAATTGCCTTATCCCTCAAAGTGGCCCAAATCTGGAGAATGCACCTGAAAGGGGTGCGTTGGGGAAGCACATTTGAGTTTCCCAGAGCCACAGCACTTTCACACAAAACAAACGCAAAAGTACATGCAAAGAAGAAACTCTCAGTCCTGAGGACCAAAGCAAAGGGTGAGGATGAACAACATCCTCAGTGTTTTCGAACTACGTTCCCTCATTTTAACAACAAAACGACAAACAACATGCAAATTGAAAGATAGGGAATCAGGACCACAGTTGTCATGCCTACTGACCTGGGAAGCAGAAAGAGCCAAAAAGGAAAAAGCAAAGAAATTAGGAAAAGTTCAATTTGCTTCATTAACTTCCACATGTCTCCTGGAAATATGCTCGTTTTCTCAGGGTCACAATGATGAAAACCAAAAGTATTTCACTGAGCAAACTTTCTCTAACTGAATATTTTACATAGACTGGTTTTGGAGATATGAAAAAGATTCATTTGATGTCATGTTTCACCAGAATCTGTAGAATATGCTCTCCATGCAATGTAAAAAAACAAAAAAATACTTGCTTGTACCTTAGCGGACTACAAGATGGACTAGAGCTCTGCTGATCACAGCAGGTGTTATCCAATAGCAGAGAGACAAATGCAATGCCAAAAGGTCTCTGAGGATCGCAGTTCCCAGGCACCAAAGGGGAGATTCCTACCCATTGGAAAGGGAATATGTCAACCAATGATCCACCACAGGAACGATACCTAGTGTGATCATATGCAAGCTCCGTTACTGTCCAAAGACGTCTCAAGTACTCAATGCAAGTGCTGTTTCACACACCTACAATGTACGAATCACAAACTGGATCCCACAAACCAAAGCACAGACTGCCGTGATTAACACCACATTGACACACACAAACACATGAAGAACAAATAAACACTCCAATCACAAAGACAGAAAGCCAGAGAAGGCATTTTGTCAACTTCCACTTCCACTCCCACATGGAGGCCCCCAGTTCTCAAGAGGGAATGGACTCAGAGGGGCTCCCATCCGCTAAGGGGAGCAGCCCAGTTGGAGTAGACCTATTTCCCAGCCTGTGCAAGCTGGAGCCACTTACCCCCAAATGACATGAACTGTATACCGTTGCTCTGGACATGTCTCCAAGACAAGCAGCCTCGTGCTGTAGGGCAGCCACTGCATATCAGGGAGAATCCCTGCCAGTATCCTGGAGCCAAATGTACTCTGGCATGTGCTGGAACTTTAAATGGGGATGCCCCTGATCGAGATCAACACACCATGGGCACACACCTCCTGGCTGGCTCGCTATAATTGGTAACCAAAGGCCAGGATGTGTGCCCGATGCACAGTGAGGCCAAGCAACAGCAAAACATTGGACTTTGGAGCCGAGAAATATTTGTTGTTGAGACATTCAAGGAAATGGGTGGCTTATGCCGGGTAATCCCCAACCTTGAAAGCTTTTAGCAAAGCCCTCTTAGAGGTAAGGTGATGGAGGGGTGTGGCTGTTCGTTGAAAACTTCTCCCTGTCCGATCCTTTGTTCCTGAGGACAGGTCATAGTCAGGTCTCAATGTTCCTATCAATCTCCAGCCAACAAATGTCACTCTCTGGGTGACAAGAAAGGGCAAGGTCCCAAGGCACAAGGCTCACCCTCTGAGGTCCAGACCCACCTAAGAGAAAGGGGTCCCTGGGAGGGGTGGTGGTCCTCCTGCCATGGAGGGTTTGTCCAGGAGCTGGTCTGGGTCCTCCCACCAGTGCCCACGCCTCCCAGAGGAGGCAGCTCTGCCTTGGTGGCTCCCTCAGGGCCAGGTCCCAGACCCTTGCTAGCTGTCATCACTGAGGGACCCGGGTGCACATGACCCAACAGGTCTTAATGCTCCTCAGGCCACCCAAACAGTGGTGGTCAGGTACCCCAGACTGTGAGCCATACCCTTAGGGTCACAGTGGCTGTGTGTGGTAGAGGTTCAACACTGCCTCAAGGCCTGGTCTGGGCCAGTGGGCATTCATGGCCTTGGCTCTGGAGCCCTGCAGGACACACCCCCAGCCTGTTCTCTGGGCCCCCCATCACACCAGCAGGCCCAAGGCCGTGTGAGCAGAAGAATGCTGGGGAGAAGGCTGGCACTTGCCTCTTACCTCACGCTCCAGGTCTGAAGGGGCAGCACTGCACTGACTGCTGCCTAACAAAGGGCCCCCACTAAAGATGGCTGACAGACAGTGGCTTGCTTGGGGCAGGGGCCCACTACACTGCCCACCAATGGCTGAGCAGGGTGGTCACAGTGGCATTAGTGGTCTCCTGGTAACCATTGCCTGGTAACGGGGCAGTGGGTCACAGTGCACATCAAGAGCTGCTTGGGAAGGGCTGCATTCAGCTGGCTATGGTACAATTCCCCCTTTTCTTTGGTGCTCTTCAACCCTGAGGAGAATATGTGGGTATGATTTGGATAGAGTGGTTAATCATAAACTCAGCAGCAGATCTCTGTTTTAGGGGACTTGCTTTCAACCTCCATTCCTGGTTCATCTTTTCCCAAGTCTTTCAGGGAATGGGGTGACGACCACTCTAGCTACATCCTGCTGCAGGAAAGCAAAGCCCTACAGTGCATCTGAGTTGGAAGCAATGCCACGGTGCAAGTCTTGATCCAAGTCTTATATAAACTTGTATAAGGAATCCAGGAGAATAAGCCTGAAAAGCAGCGTGAGGGTGGCACTCTGGGGGAGACGTTCTGGCAGGTAATCCAGACACGCAGAAGCAGAAGGGAAGAAATTGTTGTAAGTTGTTAGGAAGTTGAGGGGAAGAGCTTCCCTTAACGGGAGAACACAGATCAAAATCAGCATTATTGCAAAGCAAATCCATAAACGTTAGTAGCATATGCATCTGTTTACTCAGTTTGTCAAAACTGCATTGGTAAGAGTCTTCTTGAAGTTGAAGCACTTTGGGAAAGCCTCAGCCTAACTATCTGTTAGACACTTAAAGAGGCAAGGTTATAGATCGGATGACAAGGGGTTGCGAAGGAAGCTTAATCAAGTGGCTCTCATGTAACCGTCAGCATGGCTGACCGATTATCCCAAGGCATACCTGCATTTCAGAAACTTTGTACCCTTTCTAGAATATCGACAGGTTGACATGTATCCATCCTGTGAAATTGGAAAAGCTTCTCCCCCATTTCACAATGTTTTCTCTGTAATTTCCATACCAGATATACGACTGAAATAGTCCTCCTTGAGTTGCCTTAAGGGCCCTGAAACTAATCCAAAGTTAACAAAATATTTCAAAACACCTGGTCCAATAAGCTCATCAGTCCTTTGAAGAGAATTCTTCTTTCTTCTCCAAAGTGAGAAGAGATCTTAAAAGCAAATAGAGATCCCTTCAAGGCAGGACAGTTCACATACCATGTTATTGAAAGCAGCATTCCAAGTAAACGTGTTCTCTTGGCAGAGGGGAACCCAATCCAGCCTTGAAAAAGACGTATTTTTAATAACAGTATCCATTTCCCGAAGTGGAGATTCGTTTCAGCCCAATGATGCATCAAATGTTGGTTTTTGGCTCAACACATTTATCCCACCTTCCTACTCTATCCTGAAATGTGTTCCTTTTCATGAGTTTCTTAGCTTTAATTACATATTTCGATTACAATCCTCAAGTCCTTAAAACCTTCACATAGTGAAAACCAAGAAGCAAGCAATTGTCAGCTGGATGCCATACCAGCATTTCTGATTGCAAACGGATGCTTTTGAGACCTTCTGCTAAGTAGGCAAAGGTAGGGAATCTTAGATGTGCCCAGCATCCAATGTTCCAATCCTCTATCCTCTTTGAAATGACCCGGAGAGTCAAGGAATGCTTGCCACTTAACTTGGTGAAGTTTCATGCTCCCCAAATCTAGAGAGGCCATTTAGAAAGACTTCAAGTGTCATCATTTCAACTTATGGTCCTTGCTGTCAAATTGGCAACAGATATAAGGTCTTTTTGGATCTCTAAGAAACCTAGGGACCACAGAAGGTTTACACTTCAGAATGCAAGAAGCTTAAGGCAGCTTCCATACCAGATATCAGTTCAGTACTAGCTATTTGCCAGATCATCAGGACCTGAAATCCATGGATGCCAATTCTCTCCAGAGGAGGAAGTATTGAATAGGTAAGTGCTTCCCTTTCAGTGAAATAGAGCTCATTTACACATCAACTCGGCAGTTGATGTCAATTGCCTTATCCCTCAAAGTGGCCCAAATCTGGAGAATGCACCTGAAAGGGGTGCGTTGGGGAAGCACATTTGAGTTTCCCAGAGCCACAACACTTTCACACAAAACAAACGCAAAAGTACATGCAAAGAAGAAACTCTCAGTCCTGAGGACCAAAGCAAAGGGTGAGGATGAACAACATCCTCAGTGTTTTCGAACTACGTTCCCTCATTTTAACAACAAAACGACAAACAACATGCAAATTGAAAGATAGGGAATCAGGACCACAGTTGTCATGCCTACTGACCTGGGAAGCAGAAAGAGCCAAAAAGGAAAAAGCAAAGAAATTAGGAAAAGTTCAATTTGCTTCATTAACTTCCACATGTCTCCTGGAAATATGCTCGTTTTCTCAGGGTCACAATGATGAAAACCAAAAGTATTTACACTGAGCAAACTTTCTCTAACTGAATATTTTACATAGACTGGTTTTGGAGATATGAAAAAGATTCATTTGATGTCATGTTTCACCAGAATCTGTAGAATATGCTGGCCATGCAATGTAAAAAAACAAAAAAATACTTGCTTGTACCTTAGCGGACTACAAGATGGACTAGAGCTCTGCTGATCACAGCAGGTGTTATCCAATAGCAGAGAGACAAATGCAATGCCAAAAGGTCTCTGAGGATCGCAGTTCCCAGGCACCAAAGGGGAGATTCCTACCCATTGGAAAGGGAATATGTCAACCAATGTTCCACCACAGGAACGATACCGAGTGTGATCATATGCAAGCTCCGTTACTGTCCAAAGACGTCTCAAGTACTCAATGCAAGTGCTGTTTCACACACCTACAATGTACGAATCACAAACTGGATCCCACAAACCAAAGCACAGACTGCCGTGATTAACACCACATTGACACACACAAACACATGAAGAACAAATAAACACTCCAATCACAAAGACAGAAAGCCAAAGAAGGCATTTTGTCAACTTCCACTTCCACTCCCACATGGAGGCCCCCAGTTCTCAAGAGGGAATGGACTCAGAGGGGCTCACATCCGCTAAGGGGAGCAGCCCAGTTGGAGTAGACCTATTTCCCAGCCTGTGCAAGGTGGAGCCACTTACCCCCAAATGACATGAACCGTATACCGTTGCTCTGGACATGTCTCCAAGACAAGCAGCCTCGTGCTGTAGGGCAGCCACTGCATATCAGGGAGAATCCCTGCCAGTATCCTGGAGCCAAATGTACTCTGGCATGTGCTGGGAACTTTAAATGGGGATGCCCCTGATCGAGATCAACACACCATGGGCACAGACCTCCTGGCTGGCTCGCTATAATGGGTAACCAAAGGCCAGGATGTGTGCCCGATGCACAGTGAGGCCAAGCAACAGCAAAACATTGGACTTTGGAGCCGAGAAATATTTGTTGTTGAGACATTCAAGGAAATAGGTGGCTTATGCCGGGTAATCCCCAACCTTGAAAGCTTTTAGCAAAGCCCTCTTAGAGGTAAGGTGATGGAGGGGTGTGGCTGTTCGTTGAAAACTTCTCCCTGTCCGATCCTTTGTTCCTGAGGACAGGTCATAGTCAGGTCTCAATGTTCCTATCAATCTCCAGCAAACAAATGTCACTCTCTGGGTGACAAGAAAGGGCAAGATCTCAAGGCACAAGGCTCACCCTCTGAGGTCCAGACCCACCTAAGAGAAAGGGGTCCCTGGGAGGGGTGGTCATCCTCCTGCCATGGAGGGTTTGTCCAGGAGCTGGTCTGGGTCCTCCCACCAGTGCCCACGCCTAACAGAGGAGGCAGCTCTGCCTTGGTGGCTGCCTCAGGGCCAGGTCCCAGACCCTTGCTAGCTGTCATCACTGAGGGAGCCGGGTGCACATGACCCAACAGGTCTTAATGCTCCTCAGGCCACCCAAACAGTGGCGGTCAGGTACCCCAGACTGTGAGCCATACCCTTAGGGTCAAAGTGGCTGTGTGTGGTAGAGGTTCAACACTGCCTCAAGGCCTGGTCTGGGCCAGTGGGCATTCATGGCCTTGGCTCTGAAGTCATGCAGGACACACCCCCAGCCTGTTCTCTGGGCCCCCCATCACACCAGCAGGCCCAAGGCCGTGTGAGCAGAAGAATGCTGGGGAGAAGGCTGGCACTTGCCTCTTACCTCACGCTCCAGGTCTGAACGGGCAGCACTGCACTGACTGCTGCCTAAAAAAGGGCCCCCACTAAAGATGGCTGACAGACAGTGGCTTGCTTGGGGCAGGGGCCCACTACACTGCCCACCAATGGCTGAGCAGGGTGGTCACAGTGGCATTAGTGGTCTCCTGGTAACCATTGCCTGGTAACGGGGCAGTGGGTCACAGTGCACAGCAAGGGCTGCCTGGGAAGGGCTGCATTCAGATGGCTATGGTACAATTCCCCCTTTTCGTTGGTCCTCTGCAACCCTGAGGAGAATATGTGGGTATGATTTGGATAGAGTGGTTAATCATAAACTCAGCAGCAGATCTCTGTTTTAGGGGACTTGCTTTCAACCTCCATTCCTGGTTCATCTTTTCCCAAGTCTTTCAGGGAATGGGGTGACGACCACTCTAGCTACATCCTGCTGCAGGAAAGCAAAGCCCTACAGTGCATTCTGAGTTGGAAGCAATGCCACGTTGCAAGTCTTGATCCAAGTCTTATATAAACTTGTATAAGGAATCCAGGAGAATAAGCCTGAAAAGCAGCGTGAGGGTGGCACTCTGGGGGAGACGTTCTGGCAGGTAATCCAGACACGCAGAAGCAGAAGGGAAGAAATTGTTGTAAGTTGTTAGGATGTTGAGGGGAAGAGCTTCCCTTAACGGGAGAACACAGATCAAAATCAGCATTATTGCAAAGCAAATCCATAAACGTTAGTAGCATATGCATCTGTTTACTCAGTTTGTCAAAACTGCATTGGTAAGAGTCTTCTTGAAGTTGAAGCACTTTGGGAAAGCCTCAGCCTAACTATCTGTTAGACACTTAAAGAGGCAAGGTTAAAGATCGCATGACAAGGGGTTGCGAAGGAAGCTTAATCAAGTGGCTCTCATGTAACCGTCAGCATGGCTGACCGATTATCCCAAGGCATACCTGCATTTCAGAAACTTTGTACCCTTTCTAGAATATCGACAGGTTGACATGTATCCATCCTGTGAAATTGGAAAAGCTTCTCCCCCATTTCACAATGTTTTCTCTGTAATTTCCATACCAGATATACGACTGAAATAGTCCTCCTTGAGTTGCCTTAAGGGCCCCACAACTAATCCAAAGTTAACAAAATATTTCAAAACACCTGGTCCAATAAGCTCATCAGTCCTTTGAAGAGAATTCTTCTTTCTTCTCCAAAGTGAGAAGAGATCTTAAAAGCAAATAGAGATCCCTTAAAGGCACGACAGTTCACATACCATGTTATTGAAAGCAGCATTCCAAGTAAACGTGTTCTCTTGGCAGAGGGGAACCCAATCCAGCCTTGAAAAAAACGTATTTTTAATAACAGTATCCATTTCCCGAAGTGGAGATTCGTTTCAGCCCAATGATGCATCAAATGTTGGTTTTTGGCGCAACACATTTATCCCACCTTCCTACTCTATCCTGAAATGTGTTCCTTTTCATGAGTTTCTTAGCTTTAATTACATATTTCGATTACAATCCTCAAGTCCTTAACACCTTCACTTAGTGAAAACCAAGAAGCAAGCAATTGTCAGCTGGATGCCATACCAGCATTTCTGATTGCAAACGGATGCTTTTGAGACCTTCTGCTAAGTAGGCAAAGGTAGGGAATCTTAGATGTGCCCAGCATCCAATGTTCCAAGCCTCTATCCTCTTTGAAATGACCCGGAGAGTCAAGGAATGCTTGCCACTTAACTTGGTGAAGTTTCATGCTCCCCAAATCTAGAGAGGCCATTTAGAAAGACTTCAAGTGTCATCATTTCAACTTATGGTCCTTGCTGTCAAATTGGCAACAGATATAAGGTCTTTTTGGATCTCTAAGAAACCTAGGGACCGCAGAAGGTTTACACTTCAGAATGCAAGAAGCTTAAGGCAGCTTCCATACCAGATATCAGTTCAGTACTAGCTATTTGCCAGATCATCAGGACCTGAAATCCATGGATGCCAATTCTCTCCAGAGGAGGAAGTATTGAATAGGTAAGTGCTTCCCTTTCAGTGAAATAGAGCTCATTTACACATCAACTCGGCAGTTGATGTCAATTGCCTTATCCCTCAAAGTGGCCCAAATCTGGAGAATGCACCTGAAAGGGGTGCGTTGGGGAAGCACATTTGAGTTTCCCAGAGCCACAACACTTTCACACAAAACAAACGCAAAAGTACATGCAAAGAAGAAACTCTCAGTCCTGAGGACCAAAGCAAAGGGTGAGGATGAACAACATCCTCAGTGTTTTCGAACTACGTTCCCTCATTTTAACAACAAAACGACAAACAACATGCAAATTGAAAGATAGGGAATCAGGACCACAGTTGTCATGCCTACTGACCTGGGAAGCAGAAAGAGCCAAAAAGGAAAAAGCAAAGAAATTAGGAAAAGTTCAATTTGATTCATGAACTTCCACATGTCTCCTGGAAATATGCTCGTTTTCTCAGGGTCACAATGATGAAAACCAAAAGTATTTCACTGAGCAAACTTTCTCTAACTGAATATTTTACATAGACTGGTTTTGGAGATATGAAAAAGATTCATTTGATGTCATGTTTCACCAGAATCTGTAGAATATGCTGGCCATGCAATGTAAAAAAACAAAAAAAATACTTGCTTGTACCTTAGCGGACTACAAGATGGACTAGAGCTCTGCTGATCACAGCAGGTGTTATCCAATAGCAGAGAGACAAATGCAATGCCAAAAGGTCTCTGAGGATCGCAGTTCCCAGGCACCAAAGGGGAGATTCCTACCCATTGGAAAGGGAATATGTCAACCAATGTTCCACCACAGGAATGATACCTAGTGTGATCATATGCAAGCTCCGTTACTGTCCAAAGACGTCTCAAGTACTCAATGCAAGTGCTGTTTCACACACCTACAATGTACGAATCACAAACTGGATCCCACAAACCAAAGCACAGACTGCCGTGATTAACACCACATTGACACACACAAACACATGAAGAACAAATAAACACTCCAATCACAAAGACAGAAAGCCAGAGAAGGCATTTTGTCAACTTCCACTTCCACTCCCACATGGAGGCCCCCAGTTCTCAAGAGGGAATGGACTCAGAGGGGCTCACATCCGCTAAGGGGAGCAGCCCAGTTGGAGTAGACCTATTTCCCAGCCTGTGCAAGCTGGAGCCACTTACCCCCAAATGACATGAACCGTATACCGTTGCTCTGGACATGTCTCCAAGACAAGCAGCCTCGTGCTGTAGGGCAGCCACTGCATATCAGGGAGAATCCCTGCCAGTATCCTGGAGCCAAATGTACTCTGGCATGTGCTGGGAACTTTAAATGGGGATGACCCTGATCGAGATCAACACACCATGGGCACAGACCTCCTGGCTGGCTCGCTATAATTGGTAACCAAAGGCCAGGATGTGTGCCCAACGCACAGTGAGGCCAAGCAACAGCAAAACATTGGACTTTGGAGCCGAGAAATATTTGTTGTTGAGACATTCAAGGAAATGGGTGGCTTATGCCGGGTAATCCCCAACCTTGAAAGCTTTTAGCAAAGCCCTCTTAGAGGTAAGGTGATGGAGGGGTGTGGCTGTTCGTTGAAAACTTCTCCCTGTCCGATCCTTTGTTCCTGAGGACAGGTCATAGTCAGGTCTCAATGTTCCTATCAATCTCCAGCCAACAAATGTCACTCTCTGGGTGACAAGAAAGGGCAAGGTCCCAAGGCACAAGGCTCACCCTCTGAGGTCCAGACCCACCTAAGAGAAAGGGGTCCCTGGGAGGGGTGGTGGTCCGCCTGCCATGGAGGGTTTGTCCAGGAGCTGGTCTGGGTCCTCCCACCAGTGCCCACGCCTCCCAGAGGAGGCAGCTCTGCCTTGGTGGCTCCCTCAGGGCCAGGTCCCAGACCCTTGCTAGCTGTCATCACTGAGGGGGCCGGGTGCACATGACCTAACAGGACTTAATGCTCCTCAGGCCACCCAAACAGTGGCGGTCAGGTACCCCAGACTGTGAGCCATACCCTTAGGGTCACAGTGGCTGTGTGTGGTAGAGGTTCAACACTGCCTCAAGGCCTGGTCTGGGCCAGTGGGCATTCATGGCCTTGGCTCTGGAGCCCTGCAGGACACACCCCCAGCCTGTTCTCTGGGCCCCCCATCACACCAGCAGGCCCAAGGCCGTGTGAGCAGAAGAATGCTGGGGAGAAGGCTGGCACTTGCCTCTTACCTCACGCTCCAGGTCTGAAGGGGCAGCACTCCACTGACTGCTGCCTAAAAAAGGGCCCCCACTAAAGATGGCTGACAGACAGTGGCTTGCTTGGGGCAGGGGCCCACTACACTGCCCACCAATGGCTGAGCAGGGTGGTCACAGTGGCATTAGTGGTCTCCTGGTAACCATTGCCTGGTAACGGGGCAGTGGGTCACAGTGCACAGCAAGGGCTGCCTGGGAAGGGCTGCATTCAGCTGGCTATGGTACAATTCCCCCTTTTCTTTGGTCCTCTGCAACCCTGAGGAGAATATGTGGGTATGATTTGGATAGAGTGGTTAATCATAAACTCAGCAGCAGATCTCTGTTTTAGGCGACTTGCTTTCAACCTCCATTCCTGGTTCATCTTTTCCCAAGTCTTTCAGGGAATGGGGTGACGACCACTCTAGCTACATCCTGCTGCAGGAAAGCAAAGCCCTACAGTGCATTCTGAGTTGGAAGCAATGCCACGTTGCAAGTCTTGATCCAAGTCTTATATAAACTTGTATAAGGAATCCAGGAGAATAAGCCTGAAAAGCAGCGTGAGGGTGGCACTCTGGGGGAGACGTTCTGGCAGGGAATCCAGACACGCAGAAGCAGAAGGGAAGAAATTGTTGTAAGTTGTTAGGAAGTTGAGGGGAAGAGCTTCCCTTAACGGGAGAACACAGATCAAAATCAGCATTATTGCAAAGCAAATCCATAAACGTTAGTAGCATATGCATCTGTTTACTCAGTTTGTCAAAACTGCATTGGTAAGAGTCTTCTTGAAGTTGAAGCACTTTGGGAAAGCCTCAGCCTAACTATCTGTTAGACACTTAAAGAGGCAAGGTTAAAGATCGGATGACAAGGGGTTGCGAAGGAAGCTTAATCAAGTGGCTCTCATGTAACCGTCAGCATGGCTGACCGATTATCCCAAGGCATACCTGCATTTCAGAAACTTTGTACCCTTTCTAGAATATCGACAGGTTGACATGTATCCATCCTGTGTAATTGGAGAAGCTTCTCCCCCATTTCACAATGTTTTCTCTGTAATTTCCATACCAGATATACGACTGAAATAGTCCTCCTTGAGTTGCCTTAAGGGCCCCACAACTAATCCAAAGTTAACAAAATATTTCAAAACACCTGGTCCAATAAGCTCATCAGTCCTTTGAAGAGAATTCTTCTTTCTTCTCCAAAGTGAGAAGAGATCTTAAAAGCAAATAGAGATCCCTTCAAGGCAGGACAGTTCACATACCATGTTATTGAAAGCAGCATTCCAAGTAAACGTGTTCTCTTGGCAGAGGGGAACCCAATCCAGCCTTGAAAAAAACTTATTTTTAATAACAGTATCCATTTCCCGAAGTGGAGATTCGTTTCAGCCCAATGATGCATCAAATGTTGGTTTTTGGCTCAACACATTTATCCCACCTTCCTACTCTATCCTGAAATGTGTTCCTTTTCATGAGTTTCTTAGCTTTAATTACATATTTCGATTACAATCCTCAAGTCCTTAACACCTTCACTTAGTGAAAACCAAGAAGCAAGCAATTGTCAGCTGGATGCCATACCAGCATTTCTGATTGCAAACGGATGCTTTTGAGACCTTCTGCTAAGTAGGCAAAGGTAGGGAATCTTAGATGTGCCCAGCATCCAATGTTCCAATCCTCTATCCTCTTTGAAATGACCCGGAGAGTCAAGGAATGCTTGCCACTTAACTTGGTGAAGTTTCATGCTCCCCAAATCTAGAGAGGCCATTTAGAAAGACTTCAAGTGCCATCATTTCAACTTATGGTCCTTGCTGTCAAATTGGCAACAGATATAAGGTCTTTTTGGATCTCTAAGAAACCTAGGGACCGCAGAAGGTTTACACTTCAGAATGCAAGAAGCTTAAGGCAGCTTCCATACCAGATATCAGTTCAGTACTAGCTATTTGCCAGATCATCAGGACCTGAAATCCATGGAGGCCAATTCTCTCCAGAGGAGGAAGTATTCAATAGGTAAGTGCTTCCCTTTCAGTGAAATAGAGCTCATTTACACATCAACTCGGCAGTTGATGTCAATTGCCTTATCCCTCAAAGTGGCCCAAATCTGGAGAATGCACCTGAAAGGGGTGCGTTGGGGAAGCACATTTGAGTTTCCCAGAGCCACAACACTTTCACACAAAACAAACGCAAAAGTACATGCAAAGAAGAAACTCTCAGTCCTGAGGACCAAAGCAAAGGGTGAGGATGAACAACATCCTCAGTGTTTTCGAACTACGTTCCCTCATTTTAACAACAAAATGACAAACAACATGCAAATTGAAAGATAGGGAATCAGGACCACAGTTGTCATGCCTACTGACCTGGGAAGCAGAAAGAGCCAAAAAGGAAAAAGCAAAGAAATTAGGAAAAGTTCAATTTGCTTCATTAACTTCCACATGTCTCCTGGAAATATGCTCGTTTTCTCAGGGTCACAATGATGAAAACCAAAAGTATTTACACTGAGCAAACTTTCTCTAACTGAATATTTTACATAGACTGGTTTTGGAGATATGAAAAAGATTCATTTGATGTCATGTTTCACCAGAATCTGCAGAATATGCTGGCCATGCAATGTAAAAAAAACAAAAAAATACTTGCTTGTACCTTAGCGGACTACAAGATGGACTAGAGCTCTGCTGATCACAGCAGGTGTTATCCAATAGCAGAGAGACAAATGCAATGCCAAAAGGTCTCTGAGGATCGCAGTTCCCAGGCACCAAAGGGGAGATTCCTATCCATTGGAAAGGGAATATGTCAACCAATGTTCCACCACAGGAACGATACCTAGTGTGATCATATGCAAGCTCCGTTACTGTCCAAAGACGTCTCAAGTACTCAATGCAAGTGCTGTTTCACACACCTACAATGTACGAATCACAAACTGGATCCCACAAACCAAAGCACAGACTGCCGTGATTAACACCACATTGACACACACAAACACATGAAGAACAAATAAACACTCCAATCACAAAGACAGAAAGCCAGAGAAGGCATTTTGTCAACTTCCACTTCCACTCCCACATGGAGGCCCCCAGTTCTCAAGAGGGAATGGACTCAGAGGGGCTCACATCCGCTAAGGGGAGCAGCCCAGTTGGAGTAGACCTATTTCCCAGCCTGTGCAAGCTGGAGCCACTTACCCCCAAATGACATGAACCGTATACCGTTGCTCTGGACATGTCTCCAAGACAAGCAGCCTCGTGCTGTAGGGCAGCCACTGCATATCAGGGAGAATCCCTGCCAGTATCCTGGAGCCAAATGTACTCTGGCATGTGCTGGGAAGTATAAATGGCGACGCCCCTGATCGAGATCAATACACCATGGGCACAGACCTCCTGGCTGGCTCGCTATAATTGGTAACCAAAGGCCAGGATGTGTGCCCGATGCACAGTGAGGCCAAGCAACAGCAAAACATTGGACTTTGGAGCCGAGAAATATTTGTTGTTGAGACATTCAAGGAAATGGGTGGCTTATGCCGGGTAATCCCCAACCTTGAAAGCTTTTAGCAAAGCCCTCTTAGAGGTAAGGTGATGGAGGGGTGTGGCTGTTCGTTGAAAACTTCTCCCTGTCCGATCCTTTGTTCCTGAGGACAGGTCATAGTCAGGTCTCAATGTTCCTATCAATCTCCAGCCAACAAATGTCACTCTCTGGGTGACAAGAAAGGGCAAGGTCCCAAGGCACAAGGCTCACCCTCTGAGGTCCAGACCCACCTAAGAGAAAGCGGTCCCTGGGAGGGGTGGTGGTCCTCCTGCCATGGAGGGTTTGTCCAGGAGCTGGTCTGGGTCCTCCCACCAGTGCCCACGCCTCCCAGAGGAGGCAGCTCTGCCTTGGTGGCTCCCTCAGGGCCAGGTCCCAGACCCTTGCTAGCTGTCATCACTGAGGGAGCCGGGTGCACATGACCCAACAGGTCTTAATGCTCCTCAGGCCACCCAAACAGTGGCGGTCAGGTACCCCAGACTGTGAGCCATACCCTTAGGGTCACAGTGGCTGTGTGTGGTAGAGGTTCAACACTGCCTCAAGGCCTGGTCTGGGCCAGTGGGCATTCATGGCCTTGGCTCTGGAGCCCTGCAGGACACACCCCCAGCCTGTTCTCTGGGCCCCCCATCACACCAGCAGGCCCAAGGCAGTGTGAGCAGAAGAATGCTGGGGAGAAGGCTGGCACTTGCCTCTTACCTCACGCTCCAGGTCTGAAGGGGCAGCACTCCACTGACTGCTGCCTAACAAAGGGCCCCCACTAAAGATGGCTGACAGACAGTGGCTTGCTTGGGGCAGGGGCCCACTACACTGCCCACCAATGGCTGAGCAGGGTGGTCACAGTGGCATTAGTGGTCTCCTGGTAACCATTGCCTGGTAACGGGGCAGTGGGTCACAGTGCACAGCAAGGGCTGCCTGGGAAGGGCTGCATTCAGCTGGCTATGGTACAATTCCCCCTTTTCTTTGGTCCTCTGCAACCCTGAGGAGAATATGTGGGTATGATTTGGATAGAGTGGTTAATCATAAACTCAGCAGCAGATCTCTGTTTTAGGGGACTTGCTTTCAACCTCCATTCCTGGTTCATCTTTTCCCAAGTCTTTCAGGAAATGGGGTGACGACCACTCTAGCTACATCCTGCTGCAGGAAAGCAAAGCCCTACAGTGCATTCTGAGTTGGAAGCAATGCCACGTTGCAAGTCTTGATCCAAGTCTTATATAAACTTGTATAAGGAATCCAGGAGAATAAGCCTGAAAAGCAGCGTGAGGGTGGCACTCTGGGGGAGACGTTCTGGCAGGGAATCCAGACACGCAGAAGCAGAAGGGAAGACATTGTTGTAAGTTGTTAGGAAGTTGAGGGGAAGAGCTTCCCTTAACGGGAGAACACAGATCAAAATCAGCATTATTGCAAAGCAAATCCATAACGTTAGTAGCATATGCATCTGTTTACTCAGTTTGTCAAAACTGCATTGGTAAGAGTCTTCTTGAAGTTGAAGCACTTTGGGAAAGCCTCAGCCTAACTATCTGTTAGACACTTAAAGAGGCAAGGTTAAAGATCGGATGACAAGGGGTTGCGAAGGAAGCTTAATCAAGTGGCTCTCATGTAACCGTCAGCATGGCTGACCGATTATCCCAAGGCATACCTGCATTTCAGAAACTTTGTACCCTTTCTAGAATATCGACAGGTTGACATGTATCCATCCTGTGAAATTGGAAAAGCTTCTCCCCCATTTCACAATGTTTTCTCTGTAATTTCCATACCAGATATACGACTGAAATAGTCCTCCTTGAGTTGCCTTAAGGGCCCTGAAACTAATCCAAAGTTAACAAAATATTTCAAAACACCTGGTCCAATAAGCTCATCAGTCCTTTGAAGAGAATTCTTCTTTCTTCTCCAAAGTGAGAAGAGATCTTAAAAGCAAATCGAGATCCCTTAAAGGCAGGTCAGTTCACATACCATGGTATTGAAAGCAGCATTCCAAGTAAATGTGTTCTCTTGGCAGAGGGGAACCCAATCCAGCCTTGAAAAAAACGTATTTTTAATAACAGTATCCATTTCCCGAAGTGGAGATTCGTTTCAGCCCAATGATGCATCAAATGTTGGTTTTTGGCTCAACACATTTATCCCACCTTCCTACTCTATCCTGAAATGTGTTCCTTTTCATGAGTTTCTGAGCTTTAATTACATATTTCGATTACAATCCTCAAGTCCTTAACACCTTCACTTAGTGAAAACCAAGAAGCAAGCAATTGTCAGCTGGATGCCATACCAGCATTTCTGATTGCAAACGGATGCTTTTGAGACCTTCTGCTAAGTAGGCAAAGGTAGGGAATCTTAGATGTGCCCAGCATCCAATGTTCCAATCCTCTATCCTCTTTGAAATGACCCGGAGAGTCAAGGAATGCTTGCCACTTAACTTGGTGAAGTTTCATGCTCCCCAAATCTAGAGAGGCCATTTAGAAAGACTTCAAGTGTCATCATTTCAACTTATGGTCCTTGCTGTCAAATTGGCAACAGATATAAGGTCTTTTTGGATCTCTAAGAAACCTAGGGACTGCAGAAGGTTTATACTTCAGAATGCAAGAAGCTTAAGGCAGCTTCCATACCAGATATCAGTTCAGTACTAGCTATTTGCCAGATCATCAGGACCTGAAATCCATGGAGGCCAATTCTCTCCAGAGGAGGAAGTATTCAATAGGTAAGTGCTTCCCTTTCAGTGAAATAGAGCTCATTTACACATCAACTCGGCAGTTGATGTCAATTGCCTTATCCCTCAAAGTGGCCCAAATCTGGAGAATGCACCTGAAAGGGGTGCGTTGGGGAAGCACATTTGAGTTTCCCAGAGCCACAACACTTTCACACAAAACAAACGCAAAAGTACATGCAAAAAAGAAACTCTCAGTCCTGAGGACAAAAGCAAAGGGTGAGGATGAACAACATCCTCAATGTTTTCGAACTACGTTCCCTCATTTTAACAACAAAACGACAAACAACATGCAAATTGAAAGATAGGGAATCAGGACCACAGTTGTCATGCCTACTGACCTGGGAAGCAGAAAGAGCCAAAAAGTAAAAAGCAAAGAAATTAGGAAAAGTTCAATTTGCTTCATTAACTTCCACATGTCTCCTGGAAATATGCTTGTTTTCTCAGGGTCACAATGATGAAAACCAAAAGGATTTCACTGAACAAACTTTCTCTAACTGAATATTTTACATAGACTGGTTTTGGAGATATGAAAATGATTCATTTGATGCCATGTTTCACCAGAATCTGTAGAATATGCTGGCCATGCAATGTAAAAAAAAAAAAAAAAAATACTTGCTTGTCCCTTAGCGGACTACAAGATGGACTAGAGCTCTGCTGATCACAGCAGGTGTTATCCAATAGCAGAGAGACAAATGCAATGCCAAAAGGTCTCTCAGGATCGCAGTTCCCAGGCACCAAAGGGCAGATTCCTACCCATTGGAAAGGGAATATGTCAACCAATGTTCCACCACAGCTGAAACACAATGCAGGAGGGAATGATACCTAGTTGGATCATATGCAAGCTCCGTTACTGACCAAAGACGTCTCAAGTACTCAATGCAAGTGCTGTTTCACACACCTACAATGTACGAATCACAAAGAGGATCCCACAAACCAAAGCACAGACTGCCGTGATTAACACCACATTGACACACACAAACACATGAAGAACAAATAAACACTCCAATCACAAAGACAGAAAGCCAGAGAAGGCATTTTGTCAACTTCCACTTCCACTCCCACATGGAGGCCCCCAGTTCTCAAGAGGGAATGGACTCAGAGGGGCTCCCATCCGCTAAGGGGAGCAGCCCAGTTGGAGTAGACCTATTTCCCAGCCTGTGCAAGCTGGAGCGACTTACCCCCAAATGACATGAACTGTATACCACTGCTCTGGACATGTCTCCAAGACAAGCAGCCTCGTGCTGTAGGGCAGCCACTGCATATCAGGGAGAATCCCTGCCAGTATCCTGGAGCCAAATGTACTCTGGCATGTGCTGGGAAGTATAAATGGCGACGCCCCTGATCGAGATCAATACACCATGGGCACAGACCTCCTGGCTGGCTCGCTATAATTGGTAACCAAAGGCCAGGATGTGTGCCCGACGCACAGTGAGGCCAAGCAACAGCAAAACATTGGACTTTGGAGCCGAGAAATATTTGTTGTTGAGACATTCAAGGAAATGGGTGGCTTATGCCGGGTAATCCCCAACCTTGAAAGCTTTTAGCAAAGCCCTCTTAGAGGTAAGGTGATGGAGGGGTGTGGCTGTTCGTTGAAAACTTCTCCCTGTCCGATCCTTTGTTCCTGAGGACAGGTCATAGTCAGGTCTCAATGTTCCTATCAATCTCCAGCCAACAAATGTCACTCTCTGGGTGACAAGAAAGGGCAAGGTCCCAAGGCACAAGGCTCACCCTCTGAGGTCCAGACCCACCTAAGAGAAAGGGGTCCCTGGGAGGGGTGGTGGTCCTCCTGCCATGGAGGGTTTGTCCAGGAGCTGGTCTGGGTCCTCCCACCAGTGCCCACGCCTCCCAGAGGAGGCAGCTCTGCCTTGGTGGCTCCCTCAGGGCCAGGTCCCAGACGCTTGCTAGCTCTCATCACTGAGGGAGCCGGGTGCACATGACCCAACAGGTCTTAATGCTCCTCAGGCCACCCAAAAAGTGGCGGTCAGGTACCCCAGACTGTGAGCCATACCCTTAGGGTCACAGTGGCTGTGTGTGGTAGAGGTTCAACACTGCCTCAAGGCCTGGTCTGGGCCAGTGGGCATTCATGGCCTTGGCTCTGGAGCCCTGCAGGACACACCCCCAGCCTGTTCTCTGGGCTCCCCATCACACAAGCTGGCCCAAGGCCGTGTGAGCAGAAGAATGCTGGGGAGAAGGCTGGCACTTGCCTCTTACCTCATGCTCCAGGTCTGAAGGGGCAGCACTGCACTGACTGCTGCCTAACAAAGGGCCCCCACTAAAGATGGCTGACAGACAGTGGCTTGCTTGGGGCAGGGGCCCACTACACTGCCCACCAATGGCTGAGCAGGGTGGTCACAGTGGCATTAGTGGTCTCCTGGTAACCATTGCCTGGTAACGGGGCAGTGGGTCACAGTGCACAGCAAGGGCTGCCTGGGAAGGGCTGCATTCAGCTGGCTATGGTACAATTCCCCCTTTTCTTTGGTCCTCTGCAACCCTGAGGAGAATATGTGGGTATGATTTGGATAGAGTGGTTAATCATAAACTCAGCAGCGGATCTCTGTTTTAGGGGACTTGCTTTCAACCTAGATTCCTGGTTCATCTTTTCCCAAGTCTTTCAGGGAATGGGGTGACGACCACTCTAGCTACGTGCTGCTGGAGGAAAGCAAAGCCCTACAGTGCATTCTGAGTTGGAAGCAATGCCACGTTGCAAGTCTTGATCCAAGTCTTATATAAACTTGTATAAGGAATCCAGGAGAATAAGCCTGAAAAGCAGCGTGAGGGTGGCACTCTGGGGGAGACGTTCTGGCAGGGAATCCAGACACGCAGAAGCAGAAGGGAAGACATTGTTGTAAGTTGTTAGGAAGTTGAGGGGAAGAGCTTCCCTTAACGGGAGAACACAGATCAAAATCAGCATTATTGCGAAGCAAATCCATAAACGTTAGTAGCATATGCATCTGTTTACTCAGTTTGTCAAAACTGCATTGGTAAGAGTCTTCTTGAAGTTGAAGCACTTTGGGAAAGCCTCAGCCTAACTATCTGTTAGACACTTAAAGAGGCAAGGTTAAAGATCGCATGACAAGGGGTTGCGAAGGAAGCTTAATCAAGTGGCTCTCATGTAACCGTCAGCATGGCTGACCGATTATCCCAAGGCATACCTGCATTTCAGAAACTTTGTACCCTTTCTAGAATATCGACAGGTGTGCCATGTATCCATCCTGTGTAATTGGAGAAGCTTCTCCCCCATTTCACAATGTTTTCTCTGTAATTTCCATACCAGATATACGACTGAAATAGTCCTCCTTGAGTTGCCTTAAGGGCCCCGCAACTAATCCAAAGTTAACAAACTATTTCAAAACACCTGGTCCAATAAGCTCATCAGTCCTTTGAAGAGAATTCTTCTTTCTTCTCCAAAGTGAGAAGAGATCTTAAAAGCAAATCGAGATCCCTTAAAGGCAGGACAGTTCACATACCATGTTATTGAAAGCAGCATTGCAAGTAAACGTGTTCTCTTGGCAGAGGGGAACCCAATCCAGCCTTGAAAAAAACGCATTTTTAATAACAGTATCCATTTCCCGAAGTGGAGTTTCGTTTCACCCAATGATGCATCAAATGTTGGTTTTTGGCTCAACACATTTATCCCACCTTCCTACTCTATCCTGAAATGTGTTCCTTTTCATGAGTTTCTTAGCTTTAATTACATATTTCGATTACAATCCTCAAGTCCTTAACACCTTCACTTAGTGAAAACAAGAAGCAAGCAATTGTCAGATGGATGCCATACCAGCATTTCTGATTGCAAACGGATGCTTTTGAGACCTTCTGCTAAGTAGGCAAAGGTAGGGAATCTTAGATGTGCCCAGCATCCAATGTTCCAATCCTCTATCCTCTTTGAAATGACCCGGAGAGTCAAGGAATGTTTGCCACTTACCTTGGTGAAGTTTCATGCTACCCAAATCTAGAGAGGCCATTTAGAAAGACTTCAAGTGTCATCATTTCAACTTATGGTCCTTGCTGTCAAATTGGCAACAGATATAAGGTCTTTTTGGATCTCTAAGAAACCTAGGGACTGCAGAAGGTTTATACTTCAGAATGCAAGAAGCTTAAGGCAGCTTCCATACCAGATATAGTTCAGTACTAGATATTTGCCAGATCATCAGGACCTGAAATCCATGGAGGCCAATTCTCTCCAGAGGAGGAAGTATTGAATAGGTAAGTGCTTCCCTTTCAGTGAAGTGGAGCTCATTTACACATCAACTCGGCAGTTGATGTCAATTGCCTTATCCCTAAAAGTGGCCCAAATCTGGAGAATGCACCTGAAAGGGGTGCGTTGGGGAAGCACATTTGAGTTTCCCAGAGCCACAACACTTTCACACAAAACAAACGCAAAAGTACATGCACAAAAGAAACTCTCAGTCCTGAGGACCAAAGCAAAGGGTGAGGATGAACAACATCCTCAATGTTTTCGAACTACGTTCCCTCATTTTAACAACAAAACGACAAACAGCATGCAAATTGAAAGATAGGGAATCAGGACCACAGTTGTCATGCCTACTGACCTGGGAAGCAGAAAGAGCCAAAAAGTAAAAAGCAAAGAAATTAGGAAAAGTTCAATTTGCTTCATTAACTTCCACATGTCTCCTGGAAATATGCTCGTTTTCTCAGGGTCACAATGATGAAAACCAAAAGGATTTCACTGAACAAACTTTCTCTAACTGAATATTTTACATAGACTGGTTTTGGAGATATGAAAATGATTCATTTGATGCCATGTTTCACCAGAATCTGTAGAATATGCTGGCCATGCAATGTAAAAAAAAAAAAAAATACTTGCTTGTCCCTTAGCGGACTACAAGATGGACTAGAGCTCTGCTGATCACAGCAGGTGTTATCCAATAGCAGAGAGACAAATGCAATGCCAAAAGGTCTCTCAGGATCGCAGTTCCCAGGCCCAAAAGGGCAGATTCCTACCCATTGGAAAGGGAATATGTCAACCAATGTTCCACCACAGCTGAAACACAATGCAGGAGGGAATGATACCTAGTTGGATCATATGCAAGCTCCGTTACTGACCAAAGACGTCTCAAGTACTCAATGCAAGTGCTGTTTCACACACCTACAATGTACGAATCACAAACAGGATCCCACAAACCAAAGCACAGACTGCCGTGATTAACACCACATTGACACACACAAACACATGAAGAACAAATAAACACTCCAATCACAAAGACAGAAAGCCAGAGAAGGCATTTTGTCAACTTCCACTTCCACTCCCACATGGAGGCCCCCAGTTCTCAAGAGGGAATGGACTCAGAGGGGCTCACATCCGCTAAGGGGAGCAGCCCAGTTGGAGTAGACCTATTTCCCAGCCTGTGCAAGCTGGAGCGACTTACCCCCAAATGACATGAACTGTATACCACTGCTCTGGACATGTCTCCAAGACAAGCAGCCTCGTGCTGTAGGGCAGCCACTGCATATCAGGGAGAATCCCTGCCAGTATCCTGGAGCCAAATGTACTCTGGCATGTGCTGGGAAGTATAAATGGCGACGCCCCTGATCGAGATCAATACACCATGGGCACAGACCTCCTGGCTGGCTCGCTATAATTGGTAACCAAAGGCCAGGATGTGTGCCCGACGCACAGTGAGGCCAAACAGCAGCAAAACATTGGACTTTGGAGCCGAGAAATATTTGTTGTTGAGACATTCAAGGAAATGGGTGGCTTATGCTGGGTAATCCCCAACCTTGAAAGCTTTTAGCAAAGCCCTCTTAGAGGTAAGGTGATGGAGGGGTGTGGCTTTTCGTTGAAAACTTCTCCCTGTCCGATCCATTGTTCTTGAGGACAGGTCATAGTCAGGTCTCAATGATCCTATCAATCTCCAGCAAACAAATGTCACTCTCTGGGTGACAAGAAAGGGCAAGGTCCCAAGGCACAAGACTCACCCTCTGAGGTCCAGACCCACCTAAGAGAAAGGGGTCCCTGGGAGGGGTGGTGGTCCTCCTGCCATGGAGGGTTTGTCCAGGAGCAGGTCTGGGTCCTCCCACCACTGCCCACGCCTCCCAGAGGAGGCAGCTCTGCCTTGGTGGCTCCCTCAGGGCCAGGTCCCAGACGCTTGCTAGCTCTCATCACTGAGGGAGCCAGGTGCACATGACCCAACAGGTCTTAATGCTCCTCAGGCCACCCAAACAGTGGTGGTCAGGTACCCCAGACTGTGAGCCATACCCTTAGGGTCACAGTGGCGGTGTGTGGTAGAGGTTCAACACTGCCTCAAGGCCTGGTCTGGGCCAATGGTCATTCATGGCCTTGGCTCTGGAGCCCTGCAGGACACACCCCCAGCCTGTTCTCTGGGCTCCCCATTACACAAGCTGGCCCAAGGCCGTGTGAGCAGAAGAATGCTGGGGAGAAGGCTGGCACTTGCCTCTTACCTCATGCTCCAGGTCTGAAGGGGCAGCACTCCACTGACTGCTGCCTAACAAAGGGCCCCCACTAAAGATGGCTGACAGACAGTGGCTTGCTTCGGGCAGGGGCCCACTACACTGCCCACCAATGGCTGAGCAGGGTGGTCACAGTGGCATTAGTGGTCTCCTGGTAACCATTGCCTGGTAACGGGGCAGTGGGTCACAGTGCACAGCAAGGGCTGCCTGGGAAGGGCTGCATTCAGCTGGCTATGGTACAATTCCCCCTTTTCTTTGGTCCTCTGCAACCCTGAGGAGAATATGTGGGTATGATTTGGATAGAGTGGTTAATCATAAACTCAGCAGCGGATCTCTGTTTTAGGGGACTTGCTTTCAACCTAGATTCCTGGTTCATCTTTTCCCAAGTCTTTCAGGGAATGGGGTGACGACCACTCTAGCTACGTGCTGCTGGAGGAAAGCAAAGCCCTACAGTGCATTCTGAGTTGGAAGCAATGCCACGTTGCAAGTCTTGATCCAAGTCTTATATAAACTTGTATAAGGAATCCAGGAGAATAAGCCTGAAAAGCAGCATGAGGGTGGCATTCTGGGGGAGACGTTCTGGCAGGTAATCCAGACACGCAGAAGCAGAAGGGAAGACATTGTTGTAAGTTGTTAGGAAGTTGAGGGGAAGAGCTTCCCTTAACGGGAGAACACAGATCAAAATCAGCATTATTGCAAAGCAAATCCATAAACGTTAGTAGCATATGCATCTGTTTACTCAGTTTGTCAAAACTGCATTGGTAAGAGTCTTCTTGAAGTTGAAGCACTTTGGGAAAGCCTCAGCCTAACTATCTGTTAGACACTTAAAGAGGCAAGGTTAAAGATCGCATGACAAGGGGTTGCGAAGGAAGCTTAATCAAGTGGCTCTCATGTAACCGTCAGCATGGCTGACCGATTATCCCAAGGCATACCTGCATTTCAGAAACTTTGTACCCTTTCTAGAATATCGACAGGTGTGCCATATATCCATCCTGTGTAATTGGAGAAGCTTCTCCCCCATTTCACAATGTTTTCTCTGTAATTTCCATACCAGATATACGACTGAAATAGTCCTCCTTGAGTTGCCTTAAGGGCCCCGCAACTAATCCAAAGTTAACAAACTATTTCAAAACACCTGGTCCAATAAGCTCATCAGTCCTTTGAAGAGAATTCTTCTTTCTTCTCCAAAGTGAGAAGAGATCTTAAAAGCAAATCGAGATCCCTTAAAGGCAGGACAGTTCACATACCATGGTATTGAAAGCAGCATTGCAAGTAAACGTGTTCTCTTGGCAGAGGGGAACCCAATCCAGCCTTGAAAAAAACGTATTTTTAATAACAGTATCCATTTCCCGAAGTGGAGTTTCGTTTCAGCCCAATGATGCATCAAATGTTGGTTTTTGGCTCAACACATTTATCCCACCTTCCTACTCTATCCTGAAATGTGTTCCTTTTCATGAGTTTCTTAGCTTTAATTACATATTTCGATTACAATCCTCAAGTCCTTAACACCTTCACTTAGTGAAAACCAAGAAGCAAGCAATTGTCAGCTGGATACCATACCAGCATTTCTGATTGCAAACGGATGCTTTTGAGACCTTCTGCTAAGTAGGCAAAGGTAGGGAATCTTAGATGTGCCCAGCATCCAATGTTCCAATCCTCTATCCTCTTTGAAATGACCCGGAGAGTCAAGGAATGCTTGCCACTTACCTTGGTGAAGTTTCATGCTACCCAAATCTAGAGAGGCCATTTAGAAAGACTTCAAGTGTCATCATTTCAACTTATGGTCCTTGCTGTCAAATTGGCAACAGATATAAGGTCTTTTTGGATCTCTAAGAAACCTAGGGACTGCAGAAGATTTATACTTCAGAATGCAAGAAGCTTAAGGCAGCTTCCATACCAGATATAGTTCAGTACTAGCTATTTGCCAGATCATCAGGACCTGAAATCCATGGAGGCCAATTCTCTCCAGAGGAGGAAGTATTCAATAGGTAAGTGCTTCCCTTTCAGTGAAATAGAGCTCATTTACACATTAACTCGGCAGTTGATGTCAATTGCCTTATCCCTAAAAGTGGCCCAAATCTGGAGAATGCACCTGAAAGGGGTGCGTTGGGGAAGCACATTTGAGTTTCCCAGAGCCACAACACTTTCACACAAAACAAACGCAAAAGTACATGCACAAAAGAAACTCTCAGTCCTGAGGACCAAAGCAAAGGGTGAGGATGAACAACATCCTCAATGTTTTTGAACTACGTTCCCTCATTTTAACAACAAAACGACAAACAGCATGCAAATTGAAAGATAGGGAATCAGGACCACAGTTGTCATGCCTACTGACCTGGGAAGCAGAAAGAGCCAAAAAGTAAAAAGCAAAGAAATTAGGAAAAGTTCAATTTGCTTCATTAACTTCCACATGTCTCCTGGAAATATGCTTGTTTTCTCAGGGTCACAATGATGAAAACCAAAAGGATTTCACTGAACAAACTTTCTCTAACTGAATATTTTACATAGACTGGTTTTGGAGATATGAAAATGATTCATTTGATGCCATGTTTCACCAGAATCTGTAGAATATGCTGGCCATGCAATGTAAAAAAAAAAAAAAAAATACTTGCTTGTCCCTTAGCGGACTACAAGATGGACTAGAGCTCTGCTGATCACAGCAGGTGTTATCCAATAGCAGAGAGACAAATGCAATGCCAAAAGGTCTCTCAGGATCGCAGTTCCCAGGCACCAAAGGGCAGATTCCTACCCATTGGAAAGGGAATATGTCAACCAATGTTCCACCACAGCTGAAACACAATGCAGGAGGGAATGATACCTAGTTGGATCATATGCAAGCTCCGTTACTGACCAAAGACGTCTCAAGTACTCAATGCAAGTGCTGTTTCACACACCTACAATGTACGAATCACAAAGAGGATCCCACAAACCAAAGCACAGACTGCCGTGATTAACACCACATTGACACACACAAACACATGAAGAACAAATAAACACTCCAATCACAAAGACAGAAAGCCAGAGAAGGCATTTTGTCAACTTCCACTTCCACTCCCACATGGAGGCCCCCAGTTCTCAAGAGGGAATGGACTCAGAGGGGCTCACATCCGCTAAGGGGAGCAGCCCAGTTGAAGTAGACCTATTTCCCAGCCTGTGCAAGCTGGAGCCACTTACCCCCAAATGACATGAACTGTATACCACTGCTCTGGACATGTCTCCAAGACAAGCAGCCTCGTGCTGTAGGGCAGCCACTGCATATCAGGGAGAATCCCTGCCAGTATCCTGGAGCCAAATGTACTCTGGCATGTGCTGGGAAGTATAAATGGCGACGCCCCTGATCGAGATCAATACACCATGGGCACAGACCTCCTGGCTGGCTCGCTATAATTGGTAACCAAAGGCCAGGATGTGTACCCGACGCACAGTGAGGCCAAGCAACAGCAAAACATTGGACTTTGGAGCCGAGAAATATTTGTTGTTGAGACATTCAAGGAAATGGGTGGCTTATGCCGGGTAATCCCCAACCTTGAAAGCTTTTAGCAAAGCCCTCTTAGAGGTAAGGTGATGGAGGGGTGTGGCTGTTCGTTGAAAACTTCTCCCTGTCCGATCCTTTGTTCCTGAGGACAGGTCATTGTCAGGTCTCAATGTTCCTATCAATCTCCAGCCAACAAATGTCACTCTCTGGGTGACAAGAAAGGGCAAGGTCCCAAGGCACAAGGCTCACCCTCTGAGGTCCAGACCCACCTAAGAGAAAGGGGTCCCTGGGAGGGGTGGTGGTCCTCCTGCCATGGAGGGTTTGTCCAGGAGCTGGTCTGGGTCCTCCCACCAGTGCCCACGCCTCCCAGAGGAGGCAGCTCTGCCTTGGTGGCTCCCTCAGGGCCAGGTCCCAGACCCTTGCTAGCTGTCATCACTGAGGGAGCCGGGTGCACATGACCCAACAGGTCTTAATGCTCCTCAGGCCACCCAAAAAGTGGCGGTCAGGTACCCCAGACTGTGAGCCATACCCTTAGGGTCACAGTGGCTGTGTGTGGTAGAGGTTCAACACTGCCTCAAGGCCTGGTCTGGGCCAGTGGGCATTCATGGCCTTGGCTCTGGAGCCCTGCAGGACACACCCCCAGCCTGTTCTCTGGGCTCCCCATCACACAAGCTGGCCCAAGGCCGTGTGAGCAGAAGAATGCTGGGGAGAAGGCTGGCACTTGCCTCTTACCTCATGCTCCAGGTCTGAAGGGGCAGCACTCCACTGACTGCTGCCTAACAAAGGGCCCCCACTAAAGATGGCTGACAGACAGTGGCTTGCTTGGGGCAGGGGCCCACTACACTGCCCACCAATGGCTGAGCAGGGTGGTCACAGTGGCATTAGTGGTCTCCTGGTAACCATTGCCTGGTAACGGGGCAGTGGGTCACAGTGCACAGCAAGGGCTGCCTGGGAAGGGCTGCATTCAGCTGGCTATGGTACAATTCCCCCTTTTCTTTGGTCCTCTGCAACCCTGAGGAGAATATGTGGGTATGATTTGGATAGAGTGGTTAATCATAAACTCAGCAGCGGATCTCTGTTTTAGGGGACTTGCTTTCAACCTAGATTCCTGCTTCATCTTTTCCCAAGTCTTTCAGGGAATGGGGTGACGACCACTCTAGCTACGTGCTGCTGGAGGAAAGCAAAGCCCTACAGTGCATTCTGAGTTGGAAGCAATGCCACGTTGCAAGTCTTGATCCAAGTCTTATATAAACTTGTATAAGGAATCCAGGAGAATAAGCCTGAAAAGCAGCGTGAGGGTGGCACTCTGGGGGAGACGTTCTGGCAGGGAATCCAGACACGCAGAAGCAGAAGGGAAGACATTGTTGTAAGTTGTTAGGAAGTTGAGGGGAAGAGCTTCCCTTAACGGGAGAACACAGATCAAAATCAGCATTATTGCGAAGCAAATCCATAAACGTTAGTAGCATATGCATCTGTTTACTCAGTTTGTCAAAACTGCATTGGTAAGAGTCTTCTTGAAGTTGAAGCACTTTGGGAAAGCCTCAGCCTAACTATCTGTTAGACACTTAAAGAGGCAAGGTTAAAGATCGCATGACAAGGGGTTGCGAAGGAAGCTTAATCAAGTGGCTCTCATGTAACCGTCAGCATGGCTGACCGATTATCCCAAGGCATACCTGCATTTCAGAAACTTTGTACCCTTTCTAGAATATCGACAGGTGTGCCATGTATCCATCCTGTGTAATTGGAGAAGCTTCTCCCCCATTTCACAATGTTTTCTCTGTAATTTCCATACCAGATATACGACTGAAATAGTCCTCCTTGAGTTGCCTTAAGGGCCCCGCAACTAATCCAAAGTTAACAAACTATTTCAAAACACCTGGTCCAATAAGCTCATCAGTCCTTTGAAGAGAATTCTTCTTTCTTCTCCAAAGTGAGAAGAGATCTTAAAAGCAAATCGAGATCCCTTAAAGGCAGGACAGTTCACATACCATGTTATTGAAAGCAGCATTGCAAGTAAACGTGTTCTCTTGGCAGAGGGGAACCCAATCCAGCCTTGAAAAAAACGCATTTTTAATAACAGTATCCATTTCCCGAAGTGGAGTTTCGTTTCACCCAATGATGCATCAAATGTTGGTTTTTGGCTCAACACATTTATCCCACCTTCCTACTCTATCCTGAAATGTGTTCCTTTTCATGAGTTTCTTAGCTTTAATTACATATTTCGATTACAATCCTCAAGTCCTTAACACCTTCACTTAGTGAAAACCAAGAAGCAAGCAATTGTCAGATGGATGCCATACCAGCATTTCTGATTGCAAACGGATGCTTTTGAGACCTTCTGCTAAGTAGGCAAAGGTAGGGAATCTTAGATGTGCCCAGCATCCAATGTTCCAATCCTCTATCCTCTTTGAAATGACCCGGAGAGTCAAGGAATGTTTGCCACTTACCTTGGTGAAGTTTCATGCTACCCAAATCTAGAGAGGCCATTTAGAAAGACTTCAAGTGTCATCATTTCAACTTATGGTCCTTGCTGTCAAATTGGCAACAGATATAAGGTCTTTTTGGATCTCTAAGAAACCTAGGGACTGCAGAAGGTTTATACTTCAGAATGCAAGAAGCTTAAGGCAGCTTCCATACCAGATATAGTTCAGTACTAGATATTTGCCAGATCATCAGGACCTGAAATCCATGGAGGCCAATTCTCTCCAGAGGAGGAAGTATTGAATAGGTAAGTGCTTCCCTTTCAGTGAAGTGGAGCTCATTTACACATCAACTCGGCAGTTGATGTCAATTGCCTTATCCCTAAAAGTGGCCCAAATCTGGAGAATGCACCTGAAAGGGGTGCGTTGGGGAAGCACATTTGAGTTTCCCAGAGCCACAACACTTTCACACAAAACAAACGCAAAAGTACATGCACAAAAGAAACTCTCAGTCCTGAGGACCAAAGCAAAGGGTGAGGATGAACAACATCCTCAATGTTTTCGAACTACGTTCCCTCATTTTAACAACAAAACGACAAACAGCATGCAAATTGAAAGATAGGGAATCAGGACCACAGTTGTCATGCCTACTGACCTGGGAAGCAGAAAGAGCCAAAAAGTAAAAAGCAAAGAAATTAGGAAAAGTTCAATTTGCTTCATTAACTTCCACATGTCTCCTGGAAATATGCTCGTTTTCTCAGGGTCACAATGATGAAAACCAAAAGGATTTCACTGAACAAACTTTCTCTAACTGAATATTTTACATAGACTGGTTTTGGAGATATGAAAATGATTCATTTGATGCCATGTTTCACCAGAATCTGTAGAATATGCTGGCCATGCAATGTAAAAAAAAAAAAAAATACTTGCTTGTCCCTTAGCGGACTACAAGATGGACTAGAGCTCTGCTGATCACAGCAGGTGTTATCCAATAGCAGAGAGACAAATGCAATGCCAAAAGGTCTCTCAGGATCGCAGTTCCCAGGCCCAAAAGGGCAGATTCCTACCCATTGGAAAGGGAATATGTCAACCAATGTTCCACCACAGCTGAAACACAATGCAGGAGGGAATGATACCTAGTTGGATCATATGCAAGCTCCGTTACTGACCAAAGACGTCTCAAGTACTCAATGCAAGTGCTGTTTCACACACCTACAATGTACGAATCACAAAGAGGATCCCACAAACCAAAGCACAGACTGCCGTGATTAACACCACATTGACACACACAAACACATGAAGAACAAATAAACACTCCAATCACAAAGACAGAAAGCCAGAGAAGGCATTTTGTCAACTTCCACTTCCACTCCCACATGGAGGCCCCCAGTTCTCAAGAGGGAATGGACTCAGAGGGGCTCCCATCCGCTAAGGGGAGCAGCCCAGTTGGAGTAGACCTATTTCCCAGCCTGTGCAAGCTGGAGCGACTTACCCCCAAATGACATGAACTGTATACCACTGCTCTGGACATGTCTCCAAGACAAGCAGCCTCGTGCTGTAGGGCAGCCACTGCATATCAGGGAGAATCCCTGCCAGTATCCTGGAGCCAAATGTACTCTGGCATGTGCTGGGAAGTATAAATGGCGACGCCCCTGATCGAGATCAATACACCATGGGCACAGACCTCCTGGCTGGCTCGCTATAATTGGTAACCAAAGGCCAGGATGTGTGCCCGACGCACAGTGAGGCCAAACAGCAGCAAAACATTGGACTTTGGAGCCGAGAAATATTTGTTGTTGAGACATTCAAGGAAATGGGTGGCTTATGCTGGGTAATCCCCAACCTTGAAAGCTTTTAGCAAAGCCCTCTTAGAGGTAAGGTGATGGAGGGGTGTGGCTTTTCGTTGAAAACTTCTCCCTGTCCGATCCATTGTTCTTGAGGACAGGTCATAGTCAGGTCTCAATGATCCTATCAATCTCCAGCAAACAAATGTCACTCTCTGGGTGACAAGAAAGGGCAAGGTCCCAAGGCACAAGACTCACCCTCTGAGGTCCAGACCCACCTAAGAGAAAGGGGTCCCTGGGAGGGGTGGTGGTCCTCCTGCCATGGAGGGTTTGTCCAGGAGCTGGTCTGGGTCCTCCCACCAGTGCCCACGCCTCACAGAGGAGGCAGCTCTGCCTTGGTGGCTCCCTCAGGGCCAGGTCCCAGACGCTTGCTAGCTCTCATCACTGAGGGAGCCGGGTGCACATGACCCAACAGGTCTTAATGCTCCTCAGGCCACCCAAACAGTGGTGGTCAGGTACCCCAGACTGTGAGCCATACCCTTAGGGTCACAGTGGCGGTGTGTGGTAGAGGTTCAACACTGCCTCAAGGCCTGGTCTGGGCCAATGGTCATTCATGGCCTTGGCTCTGGAGCCCTGCAGGACACACCCCCAGCCTGTTCTCTGGGCTCCCCATCACACAAGCTGGCCCAAGGCCGTGTGAGCAGAAGAATGCTGGGGAGAAGGCTGGCACTTGCCTCTTACCTCATGCTCCAGGTCTGAAGGGGCAGCACTCCACTGACTGCTGCCTAACAAAGGGCCCCCACTAAAGATGGCTGACAGACAGTGGCTTGCTTGGGGCAGGGGCCCACTACACTGCCCACCAATGGCTGAGCAGGGTGGTCACAGTGGCATTAGTGGTCTCCTGGTAACCATTGCCTGGTAACGGGGCAGTGGGTCACAGTGCACAGCAAGGGCTGCCTGGGAAGGGCTGCATTCAGCTGGCTATGGTACAATTCCCCCTTTTCTTTGGTCCTCTGCAACCCTGAGGAGAATATGTGGGTATGATTTGGATAGAGTGGTTAATCATAAACTCAGCAGCGGATCTCTGTTTTAGGGGACTTGCTTTCAACCTAGATTCCTGGTTCATCTTTTCCCAAGTCTTTCAGGGAATGGGGTGACGACCACTCTAGCTACGTGCTGCTGGAGGAAAGCAAAGCCCTACAGTGCATTCTGAATTGGAAGCAATGCCACGTTGCAAGTCTTGATCCAAGTCTTATATAAACTTGTATAAGGAATCCAGGAGAATAAGCCTGAAAAGCAGCGTGAGGGTGGCATTCTGGGGGAGACGTTCTGGCAGGTAATCCAGACACGCAGAAGCAGAAGGGAAGACATTGTTGTAAGTTGTTAGGAAGTTGAGGGGAAGAGCTTCCCTTAACGGGAGAACACAGATCAAAATCAGCATTATTGCGAAGCAAATCCATAAACGTTAGTAGCATATGCATCTGTTTACTCAGTTTGTCAAAACTGCATTGGTAAGAGTCTTCTTGAAGTTGAAGCACTTTGGGAAAGCCTCAGCCTAACTATCTGTTAGACACTTAAAGAGGCAAGGTTAAAGATCGCATGACAAGGGGTTGTGAAGGAAGCTTAATCAAGTGGCTCTCATGTAACCGTCAGCATGGCTGACCGATTATCCCAAGGCATACCTGCATTTCAGAAACTTTGTACCCTTTCTAGAATATCGACAGGTGTGCCATATATCCATCCTGTGTAATTGGAGAAGCTTCTCCCCCATTTCACAATGTTTTCTCTGTAATTTCCATACCAGATATACGACTGAAATAGTCCTCCTTGAGTTGCCTTAAGGGCCCCGCAACTAATCCAAAGTTAACAAAATATTTCAAAACACCTGGTCCAATAAGCTCATCAGTCCTTTGAAGAGAATTCTTCTTTCTTCTCCAAAGTGAGAAGAGATCTTAAAAGCAAATCGAGATCCCTTAAAGGCAGGACAGTTCACATACCATGGTATTGAAAGCAGCATTGCAAGTAAACGTGTTCTCTTGGCAGAGGGGAACCCAATCCAGCCTTGAAAAGAACGTATTTTTAATAACAGTATCCATTTCCCGAAGTGGAGTTTCGTTTCAGCCCAATGATGCATCAAATGTTGGTTTTTGGCTCAACACATTTATCCCACCTTCCTACTCTATCCTGAAATGTGTTCCTTTTCATGAGTTTCTTAGCTTTAATTACATATTTCAATTACAATCCTCAAGTCCTTAACACCTTCACTTAGTGAAAACCAAGAAGCAAGCAATTGTCAGCTGGATACCATACCAGCATTTCTGATTGCAAACGGATGCTTTTGAGACCTTCTGCTAAGTAGGCAAAGGTAGGGAATCTTAGATGTGCCCAGCATCCAATGTTCCAATCCTCTATCCTCTTTGAAATGACCCGGAGAGTCAAGGAATGCTTGCCACTTACCTTGGTGAAGTTTCATGCTACCCAAATCTAGAGAGGCCATTTAGAAAGACTTCAAGTGTCATCATTTCAACTTATGGTCCTTGCTGTCAAATTGGCAACAGATATAAGGTCTTTTTGGATCTCTAAGAAACCTAGGGACTGCAGAAGGTTTATACTTCAGAATGCAAGAAGCTTAAGGCAGCTTCCATACCAGATATAGTTCAGTACTAGCTATTTGCCAGATCATCAGGACCTGAAATCCATGGAGGCCAATTCTCTCCAGAGGAGGAAGTATTGAATAGGTAAGTGCTTCCCTTTCAGTGAAATAGAGCTCATTTACACATCAACTCGGCAGTTGATGTCAATTGCCTTATCCCTAAAAGTGGCCCAAATCTGGAGAATGCACCTGAAAGGGGTGCGTTGGGGAAGCACATTTGAGTTTCCCAGAGCCACAACACTTTCACACAAAACAAACGCAAAAGTACATGCACAAAAGAAACTCTCAGTCCTGAGGACCAAAGCAAAGGGTGAGGATGAACAACATCCTCAATGTTTTCGAACTACGTTCCCTCATTTTAACAACAAAACGACAAACAGCATGCAAATTGAAAGATAGGGAATCAGGACCACAGTTGTCATGCCTACTGACCTGGGAAGCAGAAAGAGCCAAAAAGTAAAAAGCAAAGAAATTAGGAAAAGTTCAATTTGCTTCATTAACTTCCACATGTCTCCTGGAAATATGCTCGTTTTCTCAGGGTCACAATGATGAAAACCAAAAGGATTTCACTGAACAAACTTTCTCTAACTGAATATTTTACATAGACTGGTTTTGGAGATATGAAAATGATTCATTTGATGCCATGTTTCACCAGAATCTGTAGAATATGCTGGCCATGCAATGTAAAAAAAAAAAAAAAATACTTGCTTGTCCCTTAGCGGACTACAAGATGGACTAGAGCTCTGCTGATCACAGCAGGTGTTATCCAATAGCAGAGAGACAAATGCAATGCCAAAAGGTCTCTCAGGATCGCAGTTCCCAGGCACCAAAGGGCAGATTCCTACCCATTGGAAAGGGAATATGTCAACCAATGTTCCACCACAGCTGAAACACAATGCAGGAGGGAATGATACCTAGTTGGATCATATGCAAGCTCCGTTACTGACCAAAGACGTCTCAAGTACTCAATGCAAGTGCTGTTTCACACACCTACAATGTACGAATCACAAACAGGATCCCACAAACCAAAGCACAGACTGCCGTGATTAACACCACATTGACACACACAAACACATGAAGAACAAATAAACACTCCAATCACAAAGACAGAAAGCCAGAGAAGGCATTTTGTCAACTTCCACTTCCACTCCCACATGGAGGCCCCCAGTTCTCAAGAGGGAATGGACTCAGAGGGGCTCCCATCCGCTAAGGGGAGCAGCCCAGTTGGAGTAGACCTATTTCCCAGCCTGTGCAAGCTGGAGCGACTTACCCCCAAATGACATGAACTGTATACCACTGCTCTGGACATGTCTCCAAGACAAGCAGCCTCGTGCTGTAGGGCAGCCACTGCATATCAGGGAGAATCCCTGCCAGTATCCTGGAGCCAAATGTACTCTGGCATGTGCTGGGAAGTATAAATGGCGACGCCCCTGATCGAGATCAATACACCATGGGCACAGACCTCCTGGCTGGCTCGCTATAATTGGTAACCAAAGGCCAGGATGTGTGCCCGACGCACAGTGAGGCCAAACAGCAGCAAAACATTGGACTTTGGAGCCGAGAAATATTTGTTGTTGAGACATTCAAGGAAATGGGTGGCTTATGCTGGGTAATCCCCAACCTTGAAAGCTTTTAGCAAAGCCCTCTTAGAGGTAAGGTGATGGAGGGGTGTGGCTTTTCGTTGAAAACTTCTCCCTGTCCGATCCATTGTTCTTGAGGACAGGTCATAGTCAGGTCTCAATGATCCTATCAATCTCCAGCAAACAAATGTCACTCTCTGGGTGACAAGAAAGGGCAAGGTCCCAAGGCACAAGACTCACCCTCTGAGGTCCAGACCCACCTAAGAGAAAGGGGTCCCTGGGAGGGGTGGTGGTCCTCCTGCCATGGAGGGTTTGTCCAGGAGCAGGTCTGGGTCCTCCCACCACTGCCCACGCCTCACAGAGGAGGCAGCTCTGCCTTGGTGGCTCCCTCAGGGCCAGGTCCCAGACGCTTGCTAGCTCTCATCACTGAGGGAGCCAGGTGCACATGACCCAACAGGTCTTAATGCTCCTCAGGCCACCCAAACAGTGGTGGTCAGGTACCCCAGACTGTGAGCCATACCCTTAGGGTCACAGTGGCGGTGTGTGGTAGAGGTTCAACACTGCCTCAAGGCCTGGTCTGGGCCAATGGTCATTCATGGCCTTGGCTCTGGAGCCCTGCAGGACACACCCCCAGCCTGTTCTCTGGGCTCCCCATCACACAAGCTGGCCCAAGGCCGTGTGAGCAGAAGAATGCTGGGGAGAAGGCTGGCACTTGCCTCTTACCTCATGCTCCAGGTCTGAAGGGGCAGCACTCCACTGACTGCTGCCTAACAAAGGGCCCCCACTAAAGATGGCTGACAGACAGTGGCTTGCTTGGGGCAGGGGCCCACTACACTGCCCACCAATGGCTGAGCAGGGTGGTCACAGTGGCATTAGTGGTCTCCTGGTAACCATTGCCTGGTAACGGGGCAGTGGGTCACAGTGCACAGCAAGGGCTGCCTGGGAAGGGCTGCATTCAGCTGGCTATGGTACAATTCCCCCTTTTCTTTGGTCCTCTGCAACCCTGAGGAGAATATGTGGGTATGATTTGGATAGAGTGGTTAATCATAAACTCAGCAGCGGATCTCTGTTTTAGGGGACTTGCTTTCAACCTAGATTCCTGGTTCATCTTTTCCCAAGTCTTTCAGGGAATGGGGTGACGACCACTCTAGCTACGTGCTGCTGGAGGAAAGCAAAGCCCTACAGTGCATTCTGAGTTGGAAGCAATGCCACGTTGCAAGTCTTGATCCAAGTCTTATATAAACTTGTATAAGGAATCCAGGAGAATAAGCCTGAAAAGCAGCGTGAGGGTGGCATTCTGGGGGAGACGTTCTGGCAGGTAATCCAGACACGCAGAAGCAGAAGGGAAGACATTGTTGTAAGTTGTTAGGAAGTTGAGGGGAAGAGCTTCCCTTAACGGGAGAACACAGATCAAAATCAGCATTATTGCGAAGCAAATCCATAAACGTTAGTAGCATATGCATCTGTTTACTCAGTTTGTCAAAACTGCATTGGTAAGAGTCTTCTTGAAGTTGAAGCACTTTGGGAAAGCCTCAGCCTAACTATCTGTTAGACACTTAAAGAGGCAAGGTTAAAGATCGCATGACAAGGGGTTGTGAAGGAAGCTTAATCAAGTGGCTCTCATGTAACCGTCAGCATGGCTGACCGATTATCCCAAGGCATACCTGCATTTCAGAAACTTTGTACCCTTTCTAGAATATCGACAGGTGTGCCATATATCCATCCTGTGTAATTGGAGAAGCTTCTCCCCCATTTCACAATGTTTTCTCTGTAATTTCCATACCAGATATACGACTGAAATAGTCCTCCTTGAGTTGCCTTAAGGGCCCCGCAACTAATCCAAAGTTAACAAAATATTTCAAAACACCTGGTCCAATAAGCTCATCAGTCCTTTGAAGAGAATTCTTCTTTCTTCTCCAAAGTGAGAAGAGATCTTAAAAGCAAATCGAGATCCCTTAAAGGCAGGACAGTTCACATACCATGGTATTGAAAGCAGCATTGCAAGTAAACGTGTTCTCTTGGCAGAGGGGAACCCAATCCAGCCTTGAAAAGAACGTATTTTTAATAACAGTATCCATTTCCCGAAGTGGAGTTTCGTTTCAGCCCAATGATGCATCAAATGTTGGTTTTTGGCTCAACACATTTATCCCACCTTCCTACTCTATCCTGAAATGTGTTCCTTTTCATGAGTTTCTTAGCTTTAATTACATATTTCAATTACAATCCTCAAGTCCTTAACACCTTCACTTAGTGAAAACCAAGAAGCAAGCAATTGTCAGCTGGATACCATACCAGCATTTCTGATTGCAAACGGATGCTTTTGAGACCTTCTGCTAAGTAGGCAAAGGTAGGGAATCTTAGATGTGCCCAGCATCCAATGTTCCAATCCTCTATCCTCTTTGAAATGACCCGGAGAGTCAAGGAATGCTTGCCACTTACCTTGGTGAAGTTTCATGCTACCCAAATCTAGAGAGGCCATTTAGAAAGACTTCAAGTGTCATCATTTCAACTTATGGTCCTTGCTGTCAAATTGGCAACAGATATAAGGTCTTTTTGGATCTCTAAGAAACCTAGGGACTGCAGAAGGTTTATACTTCAGAATGCAAGAAGCTTAAGGCAGCTTCCATACCAGATATAGTTCAGTACTAGCTATTTGCCAGATCATCAGGACCTGAAATCCATGGAGGCCAATTCTCTCCAGAGGAGGAAGTATTGAATAGGTAAGTGCTTCCCTTTCAGTGAAATAGAGCTCATTTACACATCAACTCGGCAGTTGATGTCAATTGCCTTATCCCTAAAAGTGGCCCAAATCTGGAGAATGCACCTGAAAGGGGTGCGTTGGGGAAGCACATTTGAGTTTCCCAGAGCCACAACACTTTCACACAAAACAAACGCAAAAGTACATGCACAAAAGAAACTCTCAGTCCTGAGGACCAAAGCAAAGGGTGAGGATGAACAACATCCTCAATGTTTTCGAACTACGTTCCCTCATTTTAACAACAAAACGACAAACAGCATGCAAATTGAAAGATAGGGAATCAGGACCACAGTTGTCATGCCTACTGACCTGGGAAGCAGAAAGAGCCAAAAAGTAAAAAGCAAAGAAATTAGGAAAAGTTCAATTTGCTTCATTAACTTCCACATGTCTCCTGGAAATATGCTCGTTTTCTCAGGGTCACAATGATGAAAACCAAAAGGATTTCACTGAACAAACTTTCTCTAACTGAATATTTTACATAGACTGGTTTTGGAGATATGAAAATGATTCATTTGATGCCATGTTTCACCAGAATCTGTAGAATATGCTGGCCATGCAATGTAAAAAAAAAAAAAAAATACTTGCTTGTCCCTTAGCGGACTACAAGATGGACTAGAGCTCTGCTGATCACAGCAGGTGTTATCCAATAGCAGAGAGACAAATGCAATGCCAAAAGGTCTCTCAGGATCGCAGTTCCCAGGCACCAAAGGGCAGATTCCTACCCATTGGAAAGGGAATATGTCAACCAATGTTCCACCACAGCTGAAACACAATGCAGGAGGGAATGATACCTAGTTGGATCATATGCAAGCTCCGTTACTGACCAAAGACGTCTCAAGTACTCAATGCAAGTGCTGTTTCACACACCTACAATGTACGAATCACAAACAGGATCCCACAAACCAAAGCACAGACTGCCGTGATTAACACCACATTGACACACACAAACACATGAAGAACAAATAAACACTCCAATCACAAAGACAGAAAGCCAGAGAAGGCATTTTGTCAACTTCCACTTCCACTCCCACATGGAGGCCCCCAGTTCTCAAGAGGGAATGGACTCAGAGGGGCTCCCATCCGCTAAGGGGAGCAGCCCAGTTGGAGTAGACCTATTTCCCAGCCTGTGCAAGCTGGAGCGACTTACCCCCAAATGACATGAACTGTATACCACTGCTCTGGACATGTCTCCAAGACAAGCAGCCTCGTGCTGTAGGGCAGCCACTGCATATCAGGGAGAATCCCTGCCAGTATCCTGGAGCCAAATGTACTCTGGCATGTGCTGGGAAGTATAAATGGCGACGCCCCTGATCGAGATCAATACACCATGGGCACAGACCTCCTGGCTGGCTCGCTATAATTGGTAACCAAAGACCAGGATGTGTGCTCGACGCGCAGTGAGGCCAAACAGCAGCAAAACATTGGACTTTGGAGCCGAGAAATATTTGTTGTTGAGACATTCAAGGAAATGGGTGGCTTATGCTGGGTAATCCCCAACCTTGAAAGCATTTAGCAAAGCCCTCTTAGAGGTAAGGTGATGGAGGGGTGTGGCTTTTCGTTGAAAACTTCTCCCTGTCCGATCCATTGTTCTTGAGGACAGGTCATAGTCAGGTCTCAATGATCCTATCAATCTCCAGCAAACAAATGTCACTCTCTGGGTGACAAGAAAGGGCAAGGTCCCAAGGCACAAGATTCACCCTCTGAGGTCCAGACCCACCTAAGAGAAAGGGGTCCCTGGGAGGGGTGGTGGTCCTCCTGCCATGGAGGGTTTGTCCAGGAGCTGGTCTGGGTCCTCCCACCAGTGCCCACGCCTCCCAGAGGAGGCAGCTCTGCCTTGGTGGCTCCCTCAGGGCCAGGTCCCAGACGCTTGCTAGCTCTCATCACTGAGGGAGCCGGGTGCACATGACCCAACAGGTCTTAATGCTCCTCAGGCCACCCAAACAGTGGTGGTCAGGTACCCCAGACTGTGAGCCATACCCTTAGGGTCACAGTGGCGGTGTGTGGTAGAGGTTCAACACTGCCTCAAGGCCTGGTCTGGGCCAATGGTCATTCATGGCCTTGGCTCTGGAGCCCTGCAGGACACACCCCCAGCCTGTTCTCTGGGCTCCCCATCACACAAGCTGGCCCAAGGCCGTGTGAGCAGAAGAATGCTGGGGAGAAGGCTGGCACTTGCCTCTTACCTCATGCTCCAGGTCTGAAGGGGCAGCACTCCACTGACTGCTGCCTAACAATGGGCCCCCACTAAAGATGGCTGACAGACAGTGGCTTGCTTGGGGCAGGGGCCCACTACACTGCCCACCAATGGCTGAGCAGGGTGGTCACATTGGCATTAGTGGTCTCCTGGTAACCATTGCCTGGTAACGGGGCAGTGGGTCACAGTGCACAGCAAGGGCTGCCTGGGAAGGGCTGCATTCAGCTGGCTATGGTACAATTCCCCCTTTTCTTTGGTCCTCTGCAACCCTGAGGAGAATATGTGGGTATGATTTGGATAGAGTGGTTAATCATAAGCTCAGCAGTGGATCTCTGTTTTAGGGGACTTGCTTTCAACCTAGATTCCTGGTTCATCTTTTCCCAAGTCTTTCAGGGAATGGGGTGACGACCACTCTAGCTACGTCCTGCTGCAGGAAAGCAAAGCCCTACAGTGCATTCTGAGTTGGAAGCAATGCCACGTTGCAAGTCTTGATCCAAGTCTTATATAAACTTGTATAAGGAATCCAGGAGAATAAGCCTGAAAAGCAGCGTGAGGGTGGCACTCTGGGGGAGACGTTCTGGCAGGTAATCCAGACACGCAGAAGCAGAAGGGAAGAAATTGTTGTAAGTTGTTAGGAAGTTGAGGGGAAGAGCTTCCCTTAACGGGAGAACACAGATCAAAATCAGCATTATTGCGAAGCAAATCCATAAACGTTAGTAGCATATGCATCTGTTTACTCAGTTTGTCAAAACTGCATTGGTAAGAGTCTTCTTGAAGTTGAAGCACTTTGGGAAAGCCTCAGCCTAACTATCTGTTAGACACTTAAAGAGGCAAGGTTAAAGATCGCATGACAAGGGGTTGCGAAGGAAGCTTAATCAAGTGGCTCTCATGTAACCGTCAGCATGGCTGACTGATTATCCCAAGGCATACCTGCATTTCAGAAACTTTGTACCCTTTCTAGAATATCGACAGGTGTGCCATGTATCCATCCTGTGTAATTGGAGAAGCTTCTCCCCCATTTCACAATGTTTTCTCTGTAATTTCCATACCAGATATACGACTGAAATAGTCCTCCTTGAGTTGCCTTAAGGGCCCCGCAACTAATCCAAAGTTAACAAAATATTTCAAAACACCTGGTCCAATAAGCTCATCAGTCCTTTGAAGAGAATTCTTCTTTCTTCTCCAAAGTGAGAAGAGATCTTAAAAGCAAATCGAGATCCCTTAAAGGCAGGACAGTTCACATACCATGGTATTGAAAGCAGCATTGCAAGTAAACGTGTTCTCTTGGCAGAGGGGAACCCAATCCAGCCTTGAAAAAAACGCATTTTTAATAACAGTATCCATTTCCCGAAGTGGAGTTTCGTTTCAGCCCAATGATGCATCAAATGTTGGTTTTTGGCTCAACACATTTATCCCACCTTCCTACTCTATCCTGAAATGTGTTCCTTTTCATGAGTTTCTTAGCTTTAATTACATATTTCGATTACAATCCTCAAGTCCTTAACACCTTCACTTAGTGAAAACCAAGATGCAAGCAATTGTCAGATGGATGCCATACCAGCATTTCTGATTGCAAACGGATGCTTTTGAGACCTTCTGCTAAGTAGGCAAAGGTAGGGAATCTTAGATGTGCCCAGCATCCAATGTTCCAATCCTCTATCCTCTTTGAAATGACCCGGAGAGTCAAGGAATGCTTGCCACTTACCTTGGTGAAGTTTCATGCTACCCAAATCTAGAGAGGCCATTTAGAAAGACTTCAAGTGTCATCATTTCAACTTATGGTCCTTGCTGTCAAATTGGCAACAGATATAAGGTCTTTTTGGATCTCTAAGAAACCTAGGGACTGCAGAAGGTTTATACTTCAGAATGCAAGAAGCTTAAGGCAGCTTCCATACCAGATATAGTTCAGTACTAGCTATTTGCCAGATCATCAGGACCTGAAATCCATGGAGGCCAATTCTCTCCAGAGGAGGAAGTATTGAATAGGTAAGTGCTTCCCTTTCAGTGAAATAGAGCTCATTTACACATCAACTCGGCAGTTGATGTCAATTGCCTTATCCCTCAAAGTGGCCCAAATCTGGAGAATGCACCTGAAAGGGGTGCGTTGGGGAAGCACATTTGAGTTTCCCAGAGCCACAACACTTTCACACAAAACAAACGCAAAAGTACATGCACAAAAGAAACTCTCAGTCCTGAGGACCAAAGCAAAGGGTGAGGATGAACAACATCCTCAATGTTTTCGAACTACGTTCCCTCATTTTAACAACAAAACGACAAACAGCATGCAAATTGAAAGATAGGGAATCAGGACCACAGTTGTCATGCCTACTGACCTGGGAAGCAGAAAGAGCCAAAAAGGAAAAAGCAAAGAAATTAGGAAAAGTTCAATTTGCTTCATTAACTTCCACATGTCTCCTGGAAATATGCTCGTTTTCTCAGGGTCACAATGATGAAAACCAAAAGGATTTCACTGAACAAACTTTCTCTAACTGAATATTTTACATAGACTGGTTTTGGAGATATGAAAATGATTCATTTGATGCCATGTTTCACCAGAATCTGTAGAATATGCTGGCCATGCAATGTAAAAAAAAAAAAAAAATACTTGCTTGTCCCTTAGCGGACTACAAGATGGACTAGAGCTCTGCTGATCACAGCAGGTGTTATCCAATAGCAGAGAGACAAATGCAATGCCAAAAGGTCTCTCAGGATCGCAGTTCCCAGGCACCAAAGGGCAGATTCCTACCCATTGGAAAGGGAATATGTCAACCAATGTTCCACCACAGCTGAAACACAATGCAGGAGGGAATGATACCTAGTTGGATCATATGCAAGCTCCGTTACTGACCAAAGACGTCTCAAGTACTCAATGCAAGTGCTGTTTCACACACCTACAATGTACGAATCACAAACAGGATCCCACAAACCAAAGCACAGACTGCCGTGATTAACACCACATTGACACACACAAACACATGAAGAACAAATAAACACTCCAATCACAAAGACAGAAAGCCAGAGAAGGCATTTTGTCAACTTCCACTTCCACTCCCACATGGAGGCCCCCAGTTCTCAAGAGGGAATGGACTCAGAGGGGCTCCCATCCGCTAAGGGGAGCAGCCCAGTTGGAGTAGACCTATTTCCCAGCCTGTGCAAGCTGGAGCGACTTACCCCCAAATGACATGAACTGTATACCACTGCTCTGGACATGTCTCCAAGACAAGCAGCCTCGTGCTGTAGGGCAGCCACTGCATATCAGGGAGAATCCCTGCCAGTATCCTGGAGCCAAATGTACTCTGGCATGTGCTGGGAAGTATAAATGGCGATGCCCCTGATCGAGATCAATACACCATGGGCACAGACCTCCTGGCTGGCTCGCTATAATTGGTAACCAAAGACCAGGATGTGTGCTCGACGCGCAGTGAGGCCAAACAGCAGCAAAACATTGGACTTTGGAGCCGAGAAATATTTGTTGTTGAGACATTCAAGGAAATGGGTGGCTTATGCTGGGTAATCCCCAACCTTGAAAGCATTTAGCAAAGCCCTCTTAGAGGTAAGGTGATGGAGGGGTGTGGCTTTTCGTTGAAAACGTCTCCCTGTCCGATCCATTGTTCTTGAGGACAGGTCATAGTCAGGTCTCAATGATCCTATCAATCTCCAGCAAACAAATGTCACTCTCTGGGTGACAAGAAAGGGCAAGGTCCCAAGGCACAAGATTCACCCTCTGAGGTCCAGACCCACCTAAGAGAAAGGGGTCCCTGGGAGGGGTGGTGGTCCTCCTGCCATGGAGGGTTTGTCCAGGAGCTGGTCTGGGTCCTCCCACCAGTGCCCACGCCTCCCAGAGGAGGCAGCTCTGCCTTGGTGGCTCCCTCAGGGCCAGGTCCCAGACGCTTGCTAGCTCTCATCACTGAGGGAGCCGGGTGCACATGACCCAACAGGTCTTAATGCTCCTCAGGCCACCCAAACAGTGGTGGTCAGGTACCCCAGACTGTGAGCCATACCCTTAGGGTCACAGTGGCGGTGTGTGGTAGAGGTTCAACACTGCCTCAAGGCCTGGTCTGGGCCAATGGTCATTCATGGCCTTGGCTCTGGAGCCCTGCAGGACACACCCCCAGCCTGTTCTCTGGGCTCCCCATCACACAAGCTGGCCCAAGGCCGTGTGAGCAGAAGAATGCTGGGGAGAAGGCTGGCACTTGCCTCTTACCTCATGCTCCAGGTCTGAAGGGGCAGCACTCCACTGACTGCTGCCTAACAATGGGCCCCCACTAAAGATGGCTGACAGACAGTGGCTTGCTTGGGGCAGGGGCCCACTACACTGCCCACCAATGGCTGAGCAGGGTGGTCACATTGGCATTAGTGGTCTCCTGGTAACCATTGCCTGGTAACGGGGCAGTGGGTCACAGTGCACAGCAAGGGCTGCCTGGGAAGGGCTGCATTCAGCTGGCTATGGTACAATTCCCCCTTTTCTTTGGTCCTCTGCAACCCTGAGGAGAATATGTGGGTATGATTTGGATAGAGTGGTTAATCATAAGCTCAGCAGTGGATCTCTGTTTTAGGGGACTTGCTTTCAACCTAGATTCCTGGTTCATCTTTTCCCAAGTCTTTCAGGGAATGGGGTGACGACCACTCTAGCTACGTCCTGCTGCAGGAAAGCAAAGCCCTACAGTGCATTCTGAGTTGGAAGCAATGCCACGTTGCAAGTCTTGATCCAAGTCTTATATAAACTTGTATAAGGAATCCAGGAGAATAAGCCTGAAAAGCAGCGTGAGGGTGGCACTCTGGGGGAGACGTTCTGGCAGGTAATCCAGACACGCAGAAGCAGAAGGGAAGAAATTGTTGTAAGTTGTTAGGAAGTTGAGGGGAAGAGCTTCCCTTAACGGGAGAACACAGATCAAAATCAGCATTATTGCGAAGCAAATCCATAAACGTTAGTAGCATATGCATCTGTTTACTCAGTTTGTCAAAACTGCATTGGTAAGAGTCTTCTTGAAGTTGAAGCACTTTGGGAAAGCCTCAGCCTAACTATCTGTTAGACACTTAAAGAGGCAAGGTTAAAGATCGCATGACAAGGGGTTGCGAAGGAAGCTTAATCAAGTGGCTCTCATGTAACCGTCAGCATGGCTGACTGATTATCCCAAGGCATACCTGCATTTCAGAAACTTTGTACCCTTTCTAGAATATCGACAGGTGTGCCATGTATCCATCCTGTGTAATTGGAGAAGCTTCTCCCCCATTTCACAATGTTTTCTCTGTAATTTCCATACCAGATATACGACTGAAATAGTCCTCCTTGAGTTGCCTTAAGGGCCCCGCAACTAATCCAAAGTTAACAAAATATTTCAAAACACCTGGTCCAATAAGCTCATCAGTCCTTTGAAGAGAATTCTTCTTTCTTCTCCAAAGTGAGAAGAGATCTTAAAAGCAAATCGAGATCCCTTAAAGGCAGGACAGTTCACATACCATGGTATTGAAAGCAGCATTGCAAGTAAACGTGTTCTCTTGGCAGAGGGGAACCCAATCCAGCCTTGAAAAAAACGCATTTTTAATAACAGTATCCATTTCCCGAAGTGGAGTTTCGTTTCAGCCCAATGATGCATCAAATGTTGGTTTTTGGCTCAACACATTTATCCCACCTTCCTACTCTATCCTGAAATGTGTTCCTTTTCATGAGTTTCTTAGCTTTAATTACATATTTCGATTACAATCCTCAAGTCCTTAACACCTTCACTTAGTGAAATCCAAGATGCAAGCAATTGTCAGATGGATGCCATACCAGCATTTCTGATTGCAAACGGATGCTTTTGAGACCTTCTGCTAAGTAGGCAAAGGTAGGGAATCTTAGATGTGCCCAGCATCCAATGTTCCAATCCTATATCCTCTTTGAAATGACCTGGAGAGTCAAGGAATGCTTGCCACTTACCTTGGTGAAGTTTCATGCTACCCAAATCTAGAGAGGCCATTTAGAAAGACTTCAAGTGTCATCATTTCAACTTATGGTCCTTGCTGTCAAATTGGCAACAGATATAAGGTCTTTTTGGATCTCTAAGAAACCTAGGGACTGCAGAAGGTTTATACTTCAGAATGCAAGAAGCTTAAGGCAGCTTCCATACCAGATATCAGTTCAGTACTAGCTATTTGCCAGATCATCAGGACCTGAAATCCATGGAGGCCAATTCTCTCCAGAGGAGGAAGTATTGAATAGGTAAGTGCTTCCCTTTCAGTGAAGTGGAGCTCATTTACACATCAACTCGGCAGTTGATGTCAATTGCCTTATCCCTAAAAGTGGCCCAAATCTGGAGAATGCACCTGAAAGGGGTGCGTTGGGGAAGCACATTTGAGTTTCCCAGAGCCACAACACTTTCACACAAAACAAACGCAAAAGTACATGCACAAAAGAAACTCTCAGTCCTGAGGACCAAAGCAAAGGGTGAGGATGAACAACATCCTCAATGTTTTCGAACTACGTTCCCTCATTTTAACAACAAAACGACAAACAGCATGCAAATTGAAAGATAGGGAATCAGGACCACAGTTGTCATGCCTACTGACCTGGGAAGCAGAAAGAGCCAAAAAGTAAAAAGCAAAGAAATTAGGAAAAGTTCAATTTGCTTCATTAACTTCCACATGTCTCCTGGAAATATGCTCGTTTTCTCAGGGTCACAATGATGAAAACCAAAAGGATTTCACTGAACAAACTTTCTCTAACTGAATATTTTACATAGACTGGTTTTGGAGATATGAAAATGATTCATTTGATGCCATGTTTCACCAGAATCTGTAGAATATGCTGGCCATGCAATGTAAAAAAAAAAAATTACTTGCTTGTCCCTTAGCGGACTACAAGATGGACTAGAGCTCTGCTGATCACAGCAGGTGTTATCCAATAGCAGAGAGACAAATGCAATGCCAAAAGGTCTCTCAGGATCGCAGTTCCCAGGCACCAAAGGGCAGATTCCTACCCATTGGAAAGGGAATATGTCAACCAATGTTCCACCACAGCTGAAACACAATGCAGGAGGGAATGATACCTAGTTGGATCATATGCAAGCTCCGTTACTGACCAAAGACGTCTCAAGTACTCAATGCAAGTGCTGTTTCACACACCTACAATGTACGAATCACAAACAGGATCCCACAAACCAAAGCACAGACTGCCGTGATTAACACCACATTGACACACACAAACACATGAAGAACAAATAAACACTCCAATCACAAAGACAGAAAGCCAGAGAAGGCATTTTGTCAACTTCCACTTCCACTCCCACATGGAGGCCCCCAGTTCTCAAGAGGGAATGGACTCAGAGGGGCTCCCATCCGCTAAGGGGAGCAGCCCAGTTGGAGTAGACCTATTTCCCAGCCTGTGCAAGCTGGAGCGACTTACCCCCAAATGACATGAACTGTATACCACTGCTCTGGACATGTCTCCAAGACAAGCAGCCTCGTGCTGTAGGGCAGCCACTGCATATCAGGGAGAATCCCTGCCAGTATCCTGGAGCCAAATGTACTCTGGCATGTGCTGGGAAGTATAAATGGCGATGCCCCTGATCGAGATCAATACACCATGGGCACAGACCTCCTGGCTGGCTCGCTATAATTGGTAACCAAAGACCAGGATGTGTGCCCGACGCACAGTGAGGCCAAACAGCAGCAAAACATTGGACTTTGGAGCCGAGAAATATTTGTTGTTGAGACATTCAAGGAAATGGGTGGCTTATGCTGGGTAATCCCCAACCTTGAAAGCATTTAGCAAAGCCCTCTTAGAGGTAAGGTGATGGAGGGGTGTGGCTTTTCGTTGAAAACTTCTCCCTGTCCGATCCATTGTTCTTGAGGACAGGTCATAGTCAGGTCTCAATGATCCTATCAATCTCCAGCAAACAAATGTCACTCTCTGGGTGACAAGAAAGGGCAAGGTCCCAAGGCACAAGATTCACCCTCTGAGGTCCAGACCCACCTAAGAGAAAGGGGTCCCTGGGAGGGGTGGTGGTCCTCCTGCCATGGAGGGTTTGTCCAGGAGCTGGTCTGGGTCCTCCCACCAGTGCCCACGCCTCCCAGAGGAGGCAGCTCTGCCTTGGTGGCTCCCTCAGGGCCAGGTCCCAGACGCTTGCTAGCTCTCATCACTGAGGGAGCCGGGTGCACATGACCCAACAGGTCTTAATGCTCCTCAGGCCACCCAAACAGTGGTGGTCAGGTACCCCAGACTGTGAGCCATACCCTTAGGGTCACAGTGGCGGTGTGTGGTAGAGGTTCAACACTGCCTCAAGGCCTGGTCTGGGCCAATGGTCATTCATGGCCTTGGCTCTGGAGCCCTGCAGGACACACCCCCAGCCTGTTCTCTGGGCTCCCCATCACACAAGCTGGCCCAAGGCCGTGTGAGCAGAAGAATGCTGGGGAGAAGGCTGGCACTTGCCTCTTACCTCATGCTCCAGGTCTGAAGGGGCAGCACTCCACTGACTGCTGCCTAACAATGGGCCCCCACTAAAGATGGCTGACAGACAGTGGCTTGCTTGGGGCAGGGGCCCACTACACTGCCCACCAATGGCTGAGCAGGGTGGTCACAGTGGCATTAGTGGTCTCCTGGTAACCATTGCCTGGTAACGGGGCAGTGGGTCACAGTGCACAGCAAGGGCTGCCTGGGAAGGGCTGCATTCAGCTGGCTATGGTACAATTCCCCCTTTTCTTTGGTCCTCTGCAACCCTGAGGAGAATATGTGGGTATGATTTGGATAGAGTGGTTAATCATAAGCTCAGCAGTGGATCTCTGTTTTAGGGGACTTGCTTTCAACCTAGATTCCTGGTTCATCTTTTCCCAAGTCTTTCAGGGAATGGGGTGACGACCACTCTAGCTACGTCCTGCTGCAGGAAAGCAAAGCCCTACAGTGCATTCTGAGTTGGAAGCAATGCCACGTTGCAAGTCTTGATCCAAGTCTTATATAAACTTGTATAAGGAATCCAGGAGAATAAGCCTGAAAAGCAGCGTGAGGGTGGCACTCTGGGGGAGACGTTCTGGCAGGTAATCCAGACACGCAGAAGCAGAAGGGAAGAAATTGTTGTAAGTTGTTAGGAAGTTGAGGGGAAGAGCTTCCCTTAACGGGAGAACACAGATCAAAATCAGCATTATTGCGAAGCAAATCCATAAACGTTAGTAGCATATGCATCTGTTTACTCAGTTTGTCAAAACTGCATTGGTAAGAGTCTTCTTGAAGTTGAAGCACTTTGGGAAAGCCTCAGCCTAACTATCTGTTAGACACTTAAAGAGGCAAGGTTAAAGATCGCATGACAAGGGGTTGCGAAGGAAGCTTAATCAAGTGGCTCTCATGTAACCGTCAGCATGGCTGACTGATTATCCCAAGGCATACCTGCATTTCAGAAACTTTGTACCCTTTCTAGAATATCGACAGGTGTGCCATGTATCCATCCTGTGTAATTGGAGAAGCTTCTCCCCCATTTCACAATGTTTTCTCTGTAATTTCCATACCAGATATACGACTGAAATAGTCCTCCTTGAGTTGCCTTAAGGGCCCCGCAACTAATCCAAAGTTAACAAAATATTTCAAAACACCTGGTCCAATAAGCTCATCAGTCCTTTGAAGAGAATTCTTCTTTCTTCTCCAAAGTGAGAAGAGATCTTAAAAGCAAATCGAGATCCCTTAAAGGCAGGACAGTTCACATACCATGGTATTGAAAGCAGCATTGCAAGTAAACGTGTTCTCTTGGCAGAGGGGAACCCAATCCAGCCTTGAAAAAAACGCATTTTTAATAACAGTATCCATTTCCCGAAGTGGAGTTTCGTTTCAGCACAATGATGCATCAAATGTTGGTTTTTGGCTCAACACATTTATCCCACCTTCCTACTCTATCCTGAAATGTGTTCCTTTTCATGAGTTTCTTAGCTTTAATTACATATTTCGATTACAATCCTCAAGTCCTTAACACCTTCACTTAGTGAAAACCAAGATGCAAGCAATTGTCAGATGGATGCCATACCAGCATTTCTGATTGCAAACGGATGCTTTTGAGACCTTCTGCTAAGTAGGCAAAGGTAGGGAATCTTAGATGTGCCCAGCATCCAATGTTCCAATCCTATATCCTCTTTGAAATGACCTGGAGAGTCAAGGAATGCTTGCCACTTACCTTGGTGAAGTTTCATGCTACCCAAATCTAGAGAGGCCATTTAGAAAGACTTCAAGTGTCATCATTTCAACTTATGGTCCTTGCTGTCAAATTGGCAACAGATATAAGGTCTTTTTGGATCTCTAAGAAACCTAGGGACTGCAGAAGGTTTATACTTCAGAATGCAAGAAGCTTAAGGCAGCTTCCATACCAGATATCAGTTCAGTACTAGCTATTTGCCAGATCATCAGGACCTGAAATCCATGGAGGCCAATTCTCTCCAGAGGAGGAAGTATTGAATAGGTAAGTGCTTCCCTTTCAGTGAAGTGGAGCTCATTTACACATCAACTCGGCAGTTGATGTCAATTGCCTTATCCCTAAAAGTGGCCCAAATCTGGAGAATGCACCTGAAAGGGGTGCGTTGGGGAAGCACATTTGAGTTTCCCAGAGCCACAACACTTTCACACAAAACAAACGCAAAAGTACATGCACAAAAGAAACTCTCAGTCCTGAGGACCAAAGCAAAGGGTGAGGATGAACAACATCCTCAATGTTTTCGAACTACGTTCCCTCATTTTAACAACAAAACGACAAACAGCATGCAAATTGAAAGATAGGGAATCAGGACCACAGTTGTCATGCCTACTGACCTGGGAAGCAGAAAGAGCCAAAAAGGAAAAAGCAAAGAAATTAGGAAAAGTTCAATTTGCTTCATTAACTTCCACATGTCTCCTGGAAATATGCTCGTTTTCTCAGGGTCACAATGATGAAAACCAAAAGGATTTCACTGAACAAACTTTCTCTAACTGAATATTTTACATAGACTGGTTTTGGAGATATGAAAATGATTCATTTGATGCCATGTTTCACCAGAATCTGTAGAATATGCTGGCCATGCAATGTAAAAAAAAAAAAAATACTTGCTTGTCCCTTAGCGGACTACAAGATGGACTAGAGCTCTGCTGATCACAGCAGGTGTTATCCAATAGCAGAGAGACAAATGCAATGCCAAAAGGTCTCTCAGGATCGCAGTTCCCAGGCACCAAAGGGCAGATTCCTACCCATTGGAAAGGGAATATGTCAACCAATGTTCCACCACAGCTGAAACACAATGCAGGAGGGAATGATACCTAGTTGGATCATATGCAAGCTCCGTTACTGACCAAAGACGTCTCAAGTACTCAATGCAAGTGCTGTTTCACACACCTACAATGTACGAATCACAAACAGGATCCCACAAACCAAAGCACAGACTGCCGTGATTAACACCACATTGACACACACAAACACATGAAGAACAAATAAACACTCCAATCACAAAGACAGAAAGCCAGAGAAGGCATTTTGTCAACTTCCACTTCCACTCCCACATGGAGGCCCCCAGTTCTCAAGAGGGAATGGACTCAGAGGGGCTCACATCCGCTAAGGGGAGCAGCCCAGTTGGAGTAGACCTATTTCCCAGCCTGTGCAAGCTGGAGCGACTTACCCCCAAATGACATGAACTGTATACCACTGCTCTGGACATGTCTCCAAGACAAGCAGCCTCGTGCTGTAGGGCAGCCACTGCATATCAGGGAGAATCCCTGCCAGTATCCTGGAGCCAAATGTACTCTGGCATGTGCTGGGAAGTATAAATGGCGATGCCCCTGATCGAGATCAATACACCATGGGCACAGACCTCCTGGCTGGCTCGCTATAATTGGTAACCAAAGACCAGGATGTGTGCTCGACGCGCAGTGAGGCCAAACAGCAGCAAAACATTGGACTTTGGAGCCGAGAAATATTTGTTGTTGAGACATTCAAGGAAATGGGTGGCTTATGCTGGGTAATCCCCAACCTTGAAAGCATTTAGCAAAGCCCTCTTAGAGGTAAGGTGATGGAGGGGTGTGGCTTTTCGTTGAAAACGTCTCCCTGTCCGATCCATTGTTCTTGAGGACAGGTCATAGTCAGGTCTCAATGATCCTATCAATCTCCAGCAAACAAATGTCACTCTCTGGGTGACAAGAAAGGGCAAGGTCCCAAGGCACAAGATTCACCCTCTGAGGTCCAGACCCACCTAAGAGAAAGGGGTCCCTGGGAGGGGTGGTGGTCCTCCTGCCATGGAGGGTTTGTCCAGGAGCTGGTCTGGGTCCTCCCACCAGTGCCCACGCCTCCCAGAGGAGGCAGCTCTGCCTTGGTGGCTCCCTCAGGGCCAGGTCCCAGACGCTTGCTAGCTCTCATCACTGAGGGAGCCGGGTGCACATGACCCAACAGGTCTTAATGCTCCTCAGGCCACCCAAACAGTGGTGGTCAGGTACCCCAGACTGTGAGCCATACCCTTAGGGTCACAGTGGCGGTGTGTGGTAGAGGTTCAACACTGCCTCAAGGCCTGGTCTGGGCCAATGGTCATTCATGGCCTTGGCTCTGGAGCCCTGCAGGACACACCCCCAGCCTGTTCTCTGGGCTCCCCATCACACAAGCTGGCCCAAGGCCGTGTGAGCAGAAGAATGCTGGGGAGAAGGCTGGCACTTGCCTCTTACCTCATGCTCCAGGTCTGAAGGGGCAGCACTCCACTGACTGCTGCCTAACAATGGGCCCCCACTAAAGATGGCTGACAGACAGTGGCTTGCTTGGGGCAGGGGCCCACTACACTGCCCACCAATGGCTGAGCAGGGTGGTCACATTGGCATTAGTGGTCTCCTGGTAACCATTGCCTGGTAACGGGGCAGTGGGTCACAGTGCACAGCAAGGGCTGCCTGGGAAGGGCTGCATTCAGCTGGCTATGGTACAATTCCCCCTTTTCTTTGGTCCTCTGCAACCCTGAGGAGAATATGTGGGTATGATTTGGATAGAGTGGTTAATCATAAGCTCAGCAGTGGATCTCTGTTTTAGGGGACTTGCTTTCAACCTAGATTCCTGGTTCATCTTTTCCCAAGTCTTTCAGGGAATGGGGTGACGACCACTCTAGCTACGTCCTGCTGCAGGAAAGCAAAGCCCTACAGTGCATTCTGAGTTGGAAGCAATGCCACGTTGCAAGTCTTGATCCAAGTCTTATATAAACTTGTATAAGGAATCCAGGAGAATAAGCCTGAAAAGCAGCGTGAGGGTGGCACTCTGGGGGAGACGTTCTGGCAGGTAATCCAGACACGCAGAAGCAGAAGGGAAGAAATTGTTGTAAGTTGTTAGGAAGTTGAGGGGAAGAGCTTCCCTTAACGGGAGAACACAGATCAAAATCAGCATTATTGCGAAGCAAATCCATAAACGTTAGTAGCATATGCATCTGTTTACTCAGTTTGTCAAAACTGCATTGGTAAGAGTCTTCTTGAAGTTGAAGCACTTTGGGAAAGCCTCAGCCTAACTATCTGTTAGACACTTAAAGAGGCAAGGTTAAAGATCGCATGACAAGGGGTTGCGAAGGAAGCTTAATCAAGTGGCTCTCATGTAACCGTCAGCATGGCTGACTGATTATCCCAAGGCATACCTGCATTTCAGAAACTTTGTACCCTTTCTAGAATATCGACAGGTGTGCCATGTATCCATCCTGTGTAATTGGAGAAGCTTCTCCCCCATTTCACAATGTTTTCTCTGTAATTTCCATACCAGATATACGACTGAAATAGTCCTCCTTGAGTTGCCTTAAGGGCCCCGCAACTAATCCAAAGTTAACAAAATATTTCAAAACACCTGGTCCAATAAGCTCATCAGTCCTTTGAAGAGAATTCTTCTTTCTTCTCCAAAGTGAGAAGAGATCTTAAAAGCAAATCGAGATCCCTTAAAGGCAGGACAGTTCACATACCATGGTATTGAAAGCAGCATTGCAAGTAAACGTGTTCTCTTGGCAGAGGGGAACCCAATCCAGCCTTGAAAAAAACGCATTTTTAATAACAGTATCCATTTCCCGAAGTGGAGTTTCGTTTCAGCCCAATGATGCATCAAATGTTGGTTTTTGGCTCAACACATTTATCCCACCTTCCTACTCTATCCTGAAATGTGTTCCTTTTCATGAGTTTCTTAGCTTTAATTACATATTTCGATTACAATCCTCAAGTCCTTAACACCTTCACTTAGTGAAAACCAAGATGCAAGCAATTGTCAGATGGATGCCATACCAGCATTTCTGATTGCAAACGGATGCTTTTGAGACCTTCTGCTAAGTAGGCAAAGGTAGGGAATCTTAGATGTGCCCAGCATCCAATGTTCCAATCCTATATCCTCTTTGAAATGACCTGGAGAGTCAAGGAATGCTTGCCACTTACCTTGGTGAAGTTTCATGCTACCCAAATCTAGAGAGGCCATTTAGAAAGACTTCAAGTGTCATCATTTCAACTTATGGTCCTTGCTGTCAAATTGGCAACAGATATAAGGTCTTTTTGGATCTCTAAGAAACCTAGGGACTGCAGAAGGTTTATACTTCAGAATGCAAGAAGCTTAAGGCAGCTTCCATACCAGATATCAGTTCAGTACTAGCTATTTGCCAGATCATCAGGACCTGAAATCCATGGAGGCCAATTCTCTCCAGAGGAGGAAGTATTGAATAGGTAAGTGCTTCCCTTTCAGTGAAGTGGAGCTCATTTACACATCAACTCGGCAGTTGATGTCAATTGCCTTATCCCTAAAAGTGGCCCAAATCTGGAGAATGCACCTGAAAGGGGTGCGTTGGGGAAGCACATTTGAGTTTCCCAGAGCCACAACACTTTCACACAAAACAAACGCAAAAGTACATGCACAAAAGAAACTCTCAGTCCTGAGGACCAAAGCAAAGGGTGAGGATGAACAACATCCTCAATGTTTTCGAACTACGTTCCCTCATTTTAACAACAAAACGACAAACAGCATGCAAATTGAAAGATAGGGAATCAGGACCACAGTTGTCATGCCTACTGACCTGGGAAGCAGAAAGAGCCAAAAAGGAAAAAGCAAAGAAATTAGGAAAAGTTCAATTTGCTTCATTAACTTCCACATGTCTCCTGGAAATATGCTCGTTTTCTCAGGGTCACAATGATGAAAACCAAAAGGATTTCACTGAACAAACTTTCTCTAACTGAATATTTTACATAGACTGGTTTTGGAGATATGAAAATGATTCATTTGATGCCATGTTTCACCAGAATCTGTAGAATATGCTGGCCATGCAATGTAAAAAAAAAAAAAATACTTGCTTGTCCCTTAGCGGACTACAAGATGGACTAGAGCTCTGCTGATCACAGCAGGTGTTATCCAATAGCAGAGAGACAAATGCAATGCCAAAAGGTCTCTCAGGATCGCAGTTCCCAGGCACCAAAGGGCAGATTCCTACCCATTGGAAAGGGAATATGTCAACCAATGTTCCACCACAGCTGAAACACAATGCAGGAGGGAATGATACCTAGTTGGATCATATGCAAGCTCCGTTACTGACCAAAGACGTCTCAAGTACTCAATGCAAGTGCTGTTTCACACACCTACAATGTACGAATCACAAACAGGATCCCACAAACCAAAGCACAGACTGCCGTGATTAACACCACATTGACACACACAAACACATGAAGAACAAATAAACACTCCAATCACAAAGACAGAAAGCCAGAGAAGGCATTTTGTCAACTTCCACTTCCACTCCCACATGGAGGCCCCCAGTTCTCAAGAGGGAATGGACTCAGAGGGGCTCCCATCCGCTAAGGGGAGCAGCCCAGTTGGAGTAGACCTATTTCCCAGCCTGTGCAAGCTGGAGCGACTTACCCCCAAATGACATGAACTGTATACCACTGCTCTGGACATGTCTCCAAGACAAGCAGCCTCGTGCTGTAGGGCAGCCACTGCATATCAGGGAGAATCCCTGCCAGTATCCTGGAGCCAAATGTACTCTGGCATGTGCTGGGAAGTATAAATGGCGATGCCCCTGATCGAGATCAATACACCATGGGCACAGACCTCCTGGCTGGCTCGCTATAATTGGTAACCAAAGACCAGGATGTGTGCCCGACGCACAGTGAGGCCAAACAGCAGCAAAACATTGGACTTTGGAGCCGAGAAATATTTGTTGTTGAGACATTCAAGGAAATGGGTGGCTTATGCTGGGTAATCCCCAACCTTGAAAGCATTTAGCAAAGCCCTCTTAGAGGTAAGGTGATGGAGGGGTGTGGCTTTTCGTTGAAAACTTCTCCCTGTCCGATCCATTGTTCTTGAGGACAGGTCATAGTCAGGTCTCAATGATCCTATCAATCTCCAGCAAACAAATGTCACTCTCTGGGTGACAAGAAAGGGCAAGGTCCCAAGGCACAAGATTCACCCTCTGAGGTCCAGACCCACCTAAGAGAAAGGGGTCCCTGGGAGGGGTGGTGGTCCTCCTGCCATGGAGGGTTTGTCCAGGAGCTGGTCTGGGTCCTCCCACCAGTGCCCACGCCTCCCAGAGGAGGCAGCTCTGCCTTGGTGGCTCCCTCAGGGCCAGGTCCCAGACGCTTGCTAGCTCTCATCACTGAGGGAGCCAGGTGCACATGACCCAACAGGTCTTAATGCTCCTCAGGCCACCCAAACAGTGGTGGTCAGGTACCCCAGACTGTGAGCCATACCCTTAGGGTCACAGTGGCGGTGTGTGGTAGAGGTTCAACACTGCCTCAAGGCCTGGTCTGGGCCAATGGTCATTCATGGCCTTGGCTCTGGAGCCCTGCAGGACACACCCCCAGCCTGTTCTCTGGGCTCCCCATCACACAAGCTGGCCCAAGGCCGTGTGAGCAGAAGAATGCTGGGGAGAAGGCTGGCACTTGCCTCTTACCTCATGCTCCAGGTCTGAAGGGGCAGCACTCCACTGACTGCTGCCTAACAAAGGGCCCCCACTAAAGATGGCTGACAGACAGTGGCTTGCTTGGGGCAGGGGCCCACTACACTGCCCACCAATGGCTGAGCAGGGTGGTCACAGTGGCATTAGTGGTCTCCTGGTAACCATTGCCTGGTAACGGGGCAGTGGGTCACAGTGCACAGCAAGGGCTGCCTGGGAAGGGCTGCATTCAGCTGGCTATGGTACAATTCCCCCTTTTCTTTCGTCCTCTGCAACCCTGAGGAGAATATGTGGGTATGATTTGGATAGAGTGGTTAATCATAAGCTCAGCAGTGGATCTCTGTTTTAGGGGACTTGCTTTCAACCTAGATTCCTGGTTCATCTTTTCCCAAGTCTTTCAGGGAATGGGGTGACGACCACTCTAGCTACGTCCTGCTGCAGGAAAGCAAAGCCCTACAGTGCATTCTGAGTTGGAAGCAATGCCACGTTGCAAGTCTTGATCCAAGTCTTATATAAACTTGTATAAGGAATCCAGGAGAATAAGCCTGAAAAGCAGCGTGAGGGTGGCACTCTGGGGGAGACGTTCTGGCAGGTAATCCAGACACGCAGAAGCAGAAGGGAAGAAATTGTTGTAAGTTGTTAGGAAGTTGAGGGGAAGAGCTTCCCTTAACGGGAGAACACAGATCAAAATCAGCATTATTGCGAAGCAAATCCATAAACGTTAGTAGCATATGCATCTGTTTACTCAGTTTGTCAAAACTGCATTGGTAAGAGTCTTCTTGAAGTTGAAGCACTTTGGGAAAGCCTCAGCCTAACTATCTGTTAGACACTTAAAGAGGCAAGGTTAAAGATCGCATGACAAGGGGTTGCGAAGGAAGCTTAATCAAGTGGCTCTCATGTAACCGTCAGCATGGCTGACTGATTATCCCAAGGCATACCTGCATTTCAGAAACTTTGTACCCTTTCTAGAATATCGACAGGTGTGCCATGTATCCATCCTGTGTAATTGGAGAAGCTTCTCCCCCATTTCACAATGTTTTCTCTGTAATTTCCATACCAGATATACGACTGAAATAGTCCTCCTTGAGTTGCCTTAAGGGCCCCGCAACTAATCCAAAGTTAACAAAATATTTCAAAACACCTGGTCCAATAAGCTCATCAGTCCTTTGAAGAGAATTCTTCTTTCTTCTCCAAAGTGAGAAGAGATCTTAAAAGCAAATCGAGATCCCTTAAAGGCAGGACAGTTCACATACCATGGTATTGAAAGCAGCATTGCAAGTAAACGTGTTCTCTTGGCAGAGGGGAACCCAATCCAGCCTTGAAAAAAACGCATTTTTAATAACAGTATCCATTTCCCGAAGTGGAGTTTCGTTTCAGCACAATGATGCATCAAATGTTGGTTTTTGGCTCAACACATTTATCCCACCTTCCTACTCTATCCTGAAATGTGTTCCTTTTCATGAGTTTCTTAGCTTTAATTACATATTTCGATTACAATCCTCAAGTCCTTAACACCTTCACTTAGTGAAAACCAAGATGCAAGCAATTGTCAGATGGATGCCATACCAGCATTTCTGATTGCAAACGGATGCTTTTGAGACCTTCTGCTAAGTAGGCAAAGGTAGGGAATCTTAGATGTGCCCAGCATCCAATGTTCCAATCCTATATCCTCTTTGAAATGACCTGGAGAGTCAAGGAATGCTTGCCACTTACCTTGGTGAAGTTTCATGCTACCCAAATCTAGAGAGGCCATTTAGAAAGACTTCAAGTGTCATCATTTCAACTTATGGTCCTTGCTGTCAAATTGGCAACAGATATAAGGTCTTTTTGGATCTCTAAGAAACCTAGGGACTGCAGAAGGTTTATACTTCAGAATGCAAGAAGCTTAAGGCAGCTTCCATACCAGATATCAGTTCAGTACTAGCTATTTGCCAGATCATCAGGACCTGAAATCCATGGAGGCCAATTCTCTCCAGAGGAGGAAGTATTGAATAGGTAAGTGCTTCCCTTTCAGTGAAGTGGAGCTCATTTACACATCAACTCGGCAGTTGATGTCAATTGCCTTATCCCTAAAAGTGGCCCAAATCTGGAGAATGCACCTGAAAGGGGTGCGTTGGGGAAGCACATTTGAGTTTCCCAGAGCCACAACACTTTCACACAAAACAAACGCAAAAGTACATGCACAAAAGAAACTCTCAGTCCTGAGGACAAAAGCAAAGGGTGAGGATGAACAACATCCTCAATGTTTTCGAACTACGTTCCCTCATTTTAACAACAAAACGACAAACAGCATGCAAATTGAAAGATAGGGAATCAGGACCACAGTTGTCATGCCTACTGACCTGGGAAGCAGAAAGAGCCAAAAAGTAAAAAGCAAAGAAATTAGGAAAAGTTCAATTTGCTTCATTAACTTCCACATGTCTCCTGGAAATATGCTCGTTTTCTCAGGGTCACAATGATGAAAACCAAAAGGATTTCACTGAACAAACTTTCTCTAACTGAATATTTTACATAGACTGGTTTTGGAGATATGAAAATGATTCATTTGATGCCATGTTTCACCAGAATCTGTAGAATATGCTGGCCATGCAATGTAAAAAAAAAAAAAATACTTGCTTGTCCCTTAGCGGACTACAAGATGGACTAGAGCTCTGCTGATCACAGCAGGTGTTATCCAATAGCAGAGAGACAAATGCAATGCCAAAAGGTCTCTCAGGATCGCAGTTCCCAGGCACCAAAGGGCAGATTCCTACCCATTGGAAAGGGAATATGTCAACCAATGTTCCACCACAGCTGAAACACAATGCAGGAGGGAATGATACCTAGTTGGATCATATGCAAGCTCCGTTACTGACCAAAGACGTCTCAAGTACTCAATGCAAGTGCTGTTTCACACACCTACAATGTACGAATCACAAACAGGATCCCACAAACCAAAGCACAGACTGCCGTGATTAACACCACATTGACACACACAAACACATGAAGAACAAATAAACACTCCAATCACAAAGACAGAAAGCCAGAGAAGGCATTTTGTCAACTTCCACTTCCACTCCCACATGGAGGCCCCCAGTTCTCAAGAGGGAATGGACTCAGAGGGGCTCCCATCCGCTAAGGGGAGCAGCCCAGTTGGAGTAGACCTATTTCCCAGCCTGTGCAAGCTGGAGCGACTTACCCCCAAATGACATGAACTGTATACCACTGCTCTGGACATGTCTCCAAGACAAGCAGCCTCGTGCTGTAGGGCAGCCACTGCATATCAGGGAGAATCCCTGCCAGTATCCTGGAGCCAAATGTACTCTGGCATGTGCTGGGAAGTATAAATGGCGATGCCCCTGATCGAGATCAATACACCATGGGCACAGACCTCCTGGCTGGCTCGCTATAATTGGTAACCAAAGACCAGGATGTGTGCCCGACGCACAGTGAGGCCAAACAGCAGCAAAACATTGGACTTTGGAGCCGAGAAATATTTGTTGTTGAGACATTCAAGGAAATGGGTGGCTTATGCTGGGTAATCCCCAACCTTGAAAGCATTTAGCAAAGCCCTCTTAGAGGTAAGGTGATGGAGGGGTGTGGCTTTTCGTTGAAAACTTCTCCCTGTCCGATCCATTGTTCTTGAGGACAGGTCATAGTCAGGTCTCAATGATCCTATCAATCTCCAGCAAACAAATGTCACTCTCTGGGTGACAAGAAAGGGCAAGGTCCCAAGGCACAAGATTCACCCTCTGAGGTCCAGACCCACCTAAGAGAAAGGGGTCCCTGGGAGGGGTGGTGGTCCTCCTGCCATGGAGGGTTTGTCCAGGAGCTGGTCTGGGTCCTCCCACCAGTGCCCACGCCTCCCAGAGGAGGCAGCTCTGCCTTGGTGGCTCCCTCAGGGCCAGGTCCCAGACGCTTGCTAGCTCTCATCACTGAGGGAGCCGGGTGCACATGACCCAACAGGTCTTAATGCTCCTCAGGCCACCCAAACAGTGGTGGTCAGGTACCCCAGACTGTGAGCCATACCCTTAGGGTCACAGTGGCGGTGTGTGGTAGAGGTTCAACACTGCCTCAAGGCCTGGTCTGGGCCAATGGTCATTCATGGCCTTGGCTCTGGAGCCCTGCAGGACACACCCCCAGCCTGTTCTCTGGGCTCCCCATCACACAAGCTGGCCCAAGGCCGTGTGAGCAGAAGAATGCTGGGGAGAAGGCTGGCACTTGCCTCTTACCTCATGCTCCAGGTCTGAAGGGGCAGCACTCCACTGACTGCTGCCTAACAAAGGGCCCCCACTAAAGATGGCTGACAGACAGTGGCTTGCTTGGGGCAGGGGCCCACTACACTGCCCACCAATGGCTGAGCAGGGTGGTCACAGTGGCATTAGTGGTCTCCTGGTAACCATTGCCTGGTAACGGGGCAGTGGGTCACAGTGCACAGCAAGGGCTGCCTGGGAAGGGCTGCATTCAGCTGGCTATGGTACAATTCCCCCTTTTCTTTCGTCCTCTGCAACCCTGAGGAGAATATGTGGGTATGATTTGGATAGAGTGGTTAATCATAAGCTCAGCAGTGGATCTCTGTTTTAGGGGACTTGCTTTCAACCTAGATTCCTGGTTCATCTTTTCCCAAGTCTTTCAGGGAATGGGGTGACGACCACTCTAGCTACGTCCTGCTGCAGGAAAGCAAAGCCCTACAGTGCATTCTGAGTTGGAAGCAATGCCACGTTGCAAGTCTTGATCCAAGTCTTATATAAACTTGTATAAGGAATCCAGGAGAATAAGCCTGAAAAGCAGCGTGAGGGTGGCACTCTGGGGGAGACGTTCTGGCAGGTAATCCAGACACGCAGAAGCAGAAGGGAAGAAATTGTTGTAAGTTGTTAGGAAGTTGAGGGGAAGAGCTTCCCTTAACGGGAGAACACAGATCAAAATCAGCATTATTGCGAAGCAAATCCATAAACGTTAGTAGCATATGCATCTGTTTACTCAGTTTGTCAAAACTGCATTGGTAAGAGTCTTCTTGAAGTTGAAGCACTTTGGGAAAGCCTCAGCCTAACTATCTGTTAGACACTTAAAGAGGCAAGGTTAAAGATCGCATGACAAGGGGTTGCGAAGGAAGCTTAATCAAGTGGCTCTCATGTAACCGTCAGCATGGCTGACTGATTATCCCAAGGCATACCTGCATTTCAGAAACTTTGTACCCTTTCTAGAATATCGACAGGTGTGCCATGTATCCATCCTGTGTAATTGGAGAAGCTTCTCCCCCATTTCACAATGTTTTCTCTGTAATTTCCATACCAGATATACGACTGAAATAGTCCTCCTTGAGTTGCCTTAAGGGCCCCGCAACTAATCCAAAGTTAACAAAATATTTCAAAACACCTGGTCCAATAAGCTCATCAGTCCTTTGAAGAGAATTCTTCTTTCTTCTCCAAAGTGAGAAGAGATCTTAAAAGCAAATCGAGATCCCTTAAAGGCAGGACAGTTCACATACCATGGTATTGAAAGCAGCATTGCAAGTAAACGTGTTCTCTTGGCAGAGGGGAACCCAATCCAGCCTTGAAAAAAACGCATTTTTAATAACAGTATCCATTTCCCGAAGTGGAGTTTCGTTTCAGCACAATGATGCATCAAATGTTGGTTTTTGGCTCAACACATTTATCCCACCTTCCTACTCTATCCTGAAATGTGTTCCTTTTCATGAGTTTCTTAGCTTTAATTACATATTTCGATTACAATCCTCAAGTCCTTAACACCTTCACTTAGTGAAAACCAAGATGCAAGCAATTGTCAGATGGATGCCATACCAGCATTTCTGATTGCAAACGGATGCTTTTGAGACCTTCTGCTAAGTAGGCAAAGGTAGGGAATCTTAGATGTGCCCAGCATCCAATGTTCCAATCCTATATCCTCTTTGAAATGACCTGGAGAGTCAAGGAATGCTTGCCACTTACCTTGGTGAAGTTTCATGCTACCCAAATCTAGAGAGGCCATTTAGAAAGACTTCAAGTGTCATCATTTCAACTTATGGTCCTTGCTGTCAAATTGGCAACAGATATAAGGTCTTTTTGGATCTCTAAGAAACCTAGGGACTGCAGAAGGTTTATACTTCAGAATGCAAGAAGCTTAAGGCAGCTTCCATACCAGATATCAGTTCAGTACTAGCTATTTGCCAGATCATCAGGACCTGAAATCCATGGAGGCCAATTCTCTCCAGAGGAGGAAGTATTGAATAGGTAAGTGCTTCCCTTTCAGTGAAGTGGAGCTCATTTACACATCAACTCGGCAGTTGATGTCAATTGCCTTATCCCTAAAAGTGGCCCAAATCTGGAGAATGCACCTGAAAGGGGTGCGTTGGGGAAGCACATTTGAGTTTCCCAGAGCCACAACACTTTCACACAAAACAAACGCAAAAGTACATGCACAAAAGAAACTCTCAGTCCTGAGGACCAAAGCAAAGGGTGAGGATGAACAACATCCTCAATGTTTTCGAACTACGTTCCCTCATTTTAACAACAAAACGACAAACAGCATGCAAATTGAAAGATAGGGAATCAGGACCACAGTTGTCATGCCTACTGACCTGGGAAGCAGAAAGAGCCAAAAAGTAAAAAGCAAAGAAATTAGGAAAAGTTCAATTTGCTTCATTAACTTCCACATGTCTCCTGGAAATATGCTCGTTTTCTCAGGGTCACAATGATGAAAACCAAAAGGATTTCACTGAACAAACTTTCTCTAACTGAATATTTTACATAGACTGGTTTTGGAGATATGAAAATGATTCATTTGATGCCATGTTTCACCAGAATCTGTAGAATATGCTGGCCATGCAATGTAAAAAAAAAAAAAATACTTGCTTGTCCCTTAGCGGACTACAAGATGGACTAGAGCTCTGCTGATCACAGCAGGTGTTATCCAATAGCAGAGAGACAAATGCAATGCCAAAAGGTCTCTCAGGATCGCAGTTCCCAGGCACCAAAGGGCAGATTCCTACCCATTGGAAAGGGAATATGTCAACCAATGTTCCACCACAGCTGAAACACAATGCAGGAGGGAATGATACCTAGTTGGATCATATGCAAGCTCCGTTACTGACCAAAGACGTCTCAAGTACTCAATGCAAGTGCTGTTTCACACACCTACAATGTACGAATCACAAACAGGATCCCACAAACCAAAGCACAGACTGCCGTGATTAACACCACATTGACACACACAAACACATGAAGAACAAATAAACACTCCAATCACAAAGACAGAAAGCCAGAGAAGGCATTTTGTCAACTTCCACTTCCACTCCCACATGGAGGCCCCCAGTTCTCAAGAGGGAATGGACTCAGAGGGGCTCCCATCCGCTAAGGGGAGCAGCCCAGTTGGAGTAGACCTATTTCCCAGCCTGTGCAAGCTGGAGCGACTTACCCCCAAATGACATGAACTGTATACCACTGCTCTGGACATGTCTCCAAGACAAGCAGCCTCGTGCTGTAGGGCAGCCACTGCATATCAGGGAGAATCCCTGCCAGTATCCTGGAGCCAAATGTACTCTGGCATGTGCTGGGAAGTATAAATGGCGATGCCCCTGATCGAGATCAATACACCATGGGCACAGACCTCCTGGCTGGCTCGCTATAATTGGTAACCAAAGACCAGGATGTGTGCCCGACGCACAGTGAGGCCAAACAGCAGCAAAACATTGGACTTTGGAGCCGAGAAATATTTGTTGTTGAGACATTCAAGGAAATGGGTGGCTTATGCTGGGTAATCCCCAACCTTGAAAGCATTTAGCAAAGCCCTCTTAGAGGTAAGGTGATGGAGGGGTGTGGCTTTTCGTTGAAAACTTCTCCCTGTCCGATCCATTGTTCTTGAGGACAGGTCATAGTCAGGTCTCAATGATCCTATCAATCTCCAGCAAACAAATGTCACTCTCTGGGTGACAAGAAAGGGCAAGGTCCCAAGGCACAAGATTCACCCTCTGAGTTCCAGACCCACCTAAGAGAAAGGGGTCCCTGGGAGGGGTGGTGGTCCTCCTGCCATGGAGGGTTTGTCCAGGAGCTGGTCTGGGTCCTCCCACCAGTGCCCACGCCTCCCAGAGGAGGCAGCTCTGCCTTGGTGGCTCCCTCAGGGCCAGGTCCCAGACGCTTGCTAGCTCTCATCACTGAGGGAGCCGGGTGCACATGACCCAACAGGTCTTAATGCTCCTCAGGCCACCCAAACAGTGGTGGTCAGGTACCCCAGACTGTGAGCCATACCCTTAGGGTCACAGTGGCGGTGTGTGGTAGAGGTTCAACACTGCCTCAAGGCCTGGTCTGGGCCAATGGTCATTCATGGCCTTGGCTCTGGAGCCCTGCAGGACACACCCCCAGCCTGTTCTCTGGGCTCCCCATCACACAAGCTGGCCCAAGGCCGTGTGAGCAGAAGAATGCTGGGGAGAAGGCTGGCACTTGCCTCTTACCTCATGCTCCAGGTCTGAAGGGGCAGCACTCCACTGACTGCTGCCTAACAATGGGCCCCCACTAAAGATGGCTGACAGACAGTGGCTTGCTTGGGGCAGGGGCCCACTACACTGCCCACCAATGGCTGAGCAGGGTGGTCACATTGGCATTAGTGGTCTCCTGGTAACCATTGCCTGGTAACGGGGCAGTGGGTCACAGTGCACAGCAAGGGCTGCCTGGGAAGGGCTGCATTCAGCTGGCTATGGTACAATTCCCCCTTTTCTTTGGTCCTCTGCAACCCTGAGGAGAATATGTGGGTATGATTTGGATAGAGTGGTTAATCATAAGCTCAGCAGTGGATCTCTGTTTTAGGGGACTTGCTTTCAACCTAGATTCCTGGTTCATCTTTTCCCAAGTCTTTCAGGGAATGGGGTGACGACCACTCTAGCTACGTCCTGCTGCAGGAAAGCAAAGCCCTACAGTGCATTCTGAGTTGGAAGCAATGCCACGTTGCAAGTCTTGATCCAAGTCTTATATAAACTTGTATAAGGAATCCAGGAGAATAAGCCTGAAAAGCAGCGTGAGGGTGGCACTCTGGGGGAGACGTTCTGGCAGGTAATCCAGACACGCAGAAGCAGAAGGGAAGAAATTGTTGTAAGTTGTTAGGAAGTTGAGGGGAAGAGCTTCCCTTAACGGGAGAACACAGATCAAAATCAGCATTATTGCGAAGCAAATCCATAAACGTTAGTAGCATATGCATCTGTTTACTCAGTTTGTCAAAACTGCATTGGTAAGAGTCTTCTTGAAGTTGAAGCACTTTGGGAAAGCCTCAGCCTAACTATCTGTTAGACACTTAAAGAGGCAAGGTTAAAGATCGCATGACAAGGGGTTGCGAAGGAAGCTTAATCAAGTGGCTCTCATGTAACCGTCAGCATGGCTGACTGATTATCCCAAGGCATACCTGCATTTCAGAAACTTTGTACCCTTTCTAGAATATCGACAGGTGTGCCATGTATCCATCCTGTGTAATTGGAGAAGCTTCTCCCCCATTTCACAATGTTTTCTCTGTAATTTCCATACCAGATATACGACTGAAATAGTCCTCCTTGAGTTGCCTTAAGGGCCCCGCAACTAATCCAAAGTTAACAAAATATTTCAAAACACCTGGTCCAATAAGCTCATCAGTCCTTTGAAGAGAATTCTTCTTTCTTCTCCAAAGTGAGAAGAGATCTTAAAAGCAAATCGAGATCCCTTAAAGGCAGGACAGTTCACATACCATGGTATTGAAAGCAGCATTGCAAGTAAACGTGTTCTCTTGGCAGAGGGGAACCCAATCCAGCCTTGAAAAAAACGCATTTTTAATAACAGTATCCATTTCCCGAAGTGGAGTTTCGTTTCAGCACAATGATGCATCAAATGTTGGTTTTTGGCTCAACACATTTATCCCACCTTCCTACTCTATCCTGAAATGTGTTCCTTTTCATGAGTTTCTTAGCTTTAATTACATATTTCGATTACAATCCTCAAGTCCTTAACACCTTCACTTAGTGAAAACCAAGATGCAAGCAATTGTCAGATGGATGCCATACCAGCATTTCTGATTGCAAACGGATGCTTTTGAGACCTTCTGCTAAGTAGGCAAAGGTAGGGAATCTTAGATGTGCCCAGCATCCAATGTTCCAATCCTATATCCTCTTTGAAATGACCTGGAGAGTCAAGGAATGCTTGCCACTTACCTTGGTGAAGTTTCATGCTACCCAAATCTAGAGAGGCCATTTAGAAAGACTTCAAGTGTCATCATTTCAACTTATGGTCCTTGCTGTCAAATTGGCAACAGATATAAGGTCTTTTTGGATCTCTAAGAAACCTAGGGACTGCAGAAGGTTTATACTTCAGAATGCAAGAAGCTTAAGGCAGCTTCCATACCAGATATCAGTTCAGTACTAGCTATTTGCCAGATCATCAGGACCTGAAATCCATGGAGGCCAATTCTCTCCAGAGGAGGAAGTATTGAATAGGTAAGTGCTTCCCTTTCAGTGAAGTGGAGCTCATTTACACATCAACTCGGCAGTTGATGTCAATTGCCTTATCCCTAAAAGTGGCCCAAATCTGGAGAATGCACCTGAAAGGGGTGCGTTGGGGAAGCACATTTGAGTTTCCCAGAGCCACAACACTTTCACACAAAACAAACGCAAAAGTACATGCACAAAAGAAACTCTCAGTCCTGAGGACCAAAGCAAAGGGTGAGGATGAACAACATCCTCAATGTTTTCGAACTACGTTCCCTCATTTTAACAACAAAACGACAAACAGCATGCAAATTGAAAGATAGGGAATCAGGACCACAGTTGTCATGCCTACTGACCTGGGAAGCAGAAAGAGCCAAAAAGGAAAAAGCAAAGAAATTAGGAAAAGTTCAATTTGCTTCATTAACTTCCACATGTCTCCTGGAAATATGCTCGTTTTCTCAGGGTCACAATGATGAAAACCAAAAGGATTTCACTGAACAAACTTTCTCTAACTGAATATTTTACATAGACTGGTTTTGGAGATATGAAAATGATTCATTTGATGCCATGTTTCACCAGAATCTGTAGAATATGCTGGCCATGCAATGTAAAAAAAAAAAAAAAATACTTGCTTGTCCCTTAGCGGACTACAAGATGGACTAGAGCTCTGCTGATCACAGCAGGTGTTATCCAATAGCAGAGAGACAAATGCAATGCCAAAAGGTCTCTCAGGATCGCAGTTCCCAGGCACCAAAGGGCAGATTCCTACCCATTGGAAAGGGAATATGTCAACCAATGTTCCACCACAGCTGAAACACAATGCAGGAGGGAATGATACCTAGTTGGATCATATGCAAGCTCCGTTACTGACCAAAGACGTCTCAAGTACTCAATGCAAATGCTGTTTCACACACCTACAATGTACGAATCACAAACTGGATCCCACAAACCAAAGCACAGACTGCCGTGATTAACACCACATTGACACACACAAACACATGAAGAACAAATAAACACTCCAATCACAAAGACAGAAAGCCAGAGAAGGCATTTTGTCAACTTCCACTTCCACTCCCACATGGAGGCCCCCAGTTCTCAAGAGGGAATGGACTCAGAGGGGCTCACATCCGCTAAGGGGAGCAGCCCAGTTGGAGTAGACCTATTTCCCAGCCTGTGCAAGCTGGAGCCACTTACCCCCAAATGACATGAACCGTATACCGTTGCTCTGGACATGTCTCCAAGACAAGCAGCCTCGTGCTGTAGGGCAGCCACTGCATATCAGGGAGAATCCCTGCCAGTATCCTGGAGCCAAATGTACTCTGGCATGTGCTGGGAACTTTAAATGGGGATGACCCTGATCGAGATCAACACACCATGGGCACAGACCTCCTGGCTGGCTCGCTATAATTGGTAACCAAAGGCCAGGATGTGTGCCCGACGCACAGTGAGGCCAAGCAACAGCAAAACATTGGACTTTGGAGCCGAGAAATATTTGTTGTTGAGACATTCAAGGAAATGGGTGGCTTATGCCGGGTAATCCCCAACCTTGAAAGCTTTTAGCAAAGCCCTCTTAGAGGTAAGGTGATGGAGGGGTGTGGCTGTTCGTTGAAAACTTCTCCCTGTCCGATCCTTTGTTCCTGAGGACAGGTCATAGTCAGGTCTCAATGTTCCTATCAATCTCCAGCCAACAAATGTCACTCTCTGGGTGACAAGAAAGGGCAAGGTCCCAAGGCACAAGGCTCACCCTCTGAGGTCCAGACCCACCTAAGAGAAAGGGGTCCCTGGGAGGGGTGGTGGTCCTCCTGCCATGGAGGGTTTGTCCAGGAGCTGGTCTGGGTCCTCCCACCAGTGCCCACGCCTCCCAGAGGAGGCAGCTCTGCCTTGGTGGCTCCCTCAGGGCCAGGTCCCAGACCCTTGCTAGCTGTCATCACTGAGGGGGCCGGGTGCACATGACCCAACAGGTCTTAATGCTCCTCAGGCCACCCAAACAGTGGCGGTCAGGTACCCCAGACTGTGAGCCATACCCTTAGGGTCACAGTGGCTGTGTGTGGTAGAGGTTCAACACTGCCTCAAGGCCTGGTCTGGGCCAGTGGGCATTCATGGCCTTGGCTCTGGAGCCCTGCAGGACACACCCCCAGCCTGTTCTCTGGGCCCCCCATCACACCAGCAGGCCCAAGGCCGTGTGAGCAGAAGAATGCTGGGGAGAAGGCTGGCACTTGCCTCTTACCTCACGCTCCATGTCTGAAGGGGCAGCACTCCACTGACTGCTGCCTAAAAAAGGGCCCCCACTAAAGATGGCTGACAGACAGTGGCTTGCTTGGGGCAGGGGCCCACTACACTGCCCACCAATGGCTGAGCAGGGTGGTCACAGTGGCATTAGTGGTCTCCTGGTAACCATTGCCTGGTAACGGGGCAGTGGGTCACAGTGCACAGCAAGGGCTGCCTGGGAAGGGCTGCATTCAGCTGGCTATGGTACAATTCCCCCTTTTCTTTGGTCCTCTGCAACCCTGAGGAGAATATGTGGGTATGATTTGGATAGAGTGGTTAATCATAAACTCAGCAGCAGATCTCTGTTTTAGGGGACTTGCTTTCAACCTCCATTCCTGGTTTATCTTTTCCCAAGTCTTTCAGGAAATGGGGTGACGACCACTCTAGCTACATCCTGCTGCAGGAAAGCAAAGCCCTACAGTGCATTCTGAGTTGGAAGCAATGCCACGTTGCAAGTCTTGATCCAAGTCTTATATAAACTTGTATAAGGAATCCAGGAGAATAAGCCTGAAAAGCAGCGTGAGGGTGGCACTCTGGGGGAGACGTTCTGGCAGGGAATCCAGACACGCAGAAGCAGAAGGGAAGAAATTGTTGTAAGTTGTTAGGAAGTTGAGGGGAAGAGCTTCCCTTAACGGGAGAACACAGATCAAAATCAGCATTATTGCAAAGCAAATCCATAAACGTTAGTAGCATATGCATCTGTTTACTCAGTTTGTCAAAACTGCATTGCTAAGAGTCTTCTTGAAGTTGAAGCACTTTGGGAAAGCCTCAGCCTAACTATCTGTTAGACACTTAAAGAGGCAAGGTTAAAGATCGGATGACAAGGGGTTGCGAAGGAAGCTTAATCAAGTGGCTCTCATGTAACCGTCAGCATGGCTGACCGATTATCCCAAGGCATACCTGCATTTCAGAAACTTTGTACCCTTTCTAGAATATCGACAGGTTGACATGTATCCATCCTGTGAAATTGGAAAAGCTTCTCCCCCATTTCACAATGTTTTCTCTGTAATTTCCATACCAGATATACGACTGAAATAGTCCTCCTTGAGTTGCCTTAAGGGCCCTGAAACTAATCCAAAGTTAACAAAATATTTCAAAACACCTGGTCCAATAAGCTCATCAGTCCTTTGAAGAGAATTCTTCTTTCTTCTCCAAAGTGAGAAGAGATCTTAAAAGCAAATCGAGATCCCTTAAAGGCAGGACAGTTCACATACCATGTTATTGAAAGCAGCATTCCAAGTAAATGTGTTCTCTTGGCAGAGGGGAACCCAATCCAGCCTTGAAAAAAACGTATTTTTAATAACAGTATCCATTTCCCGAAGTGGAGATTCGTTTCAGCCCAATGATGCATCAAATGTTGGTTTTTGGCTCAACACATTTATCCCACCTTCCTACTCTATCCTGAAATGTGTTCCTTTTCATGAGTTTCTGAGCTTTAATTACATATTTCGATTACAATCCTCAAGTCCTTAACACCTTCACTTAGTGAAAACCAAGAAGCAAGCAATTGTCAGCTGGATGCCATACCAGCATTTCTGATTGCAAACGGATGCTTTTGAGACCTTCTGCTAAGTAGGCAAAGGTAGGGAATCTTAGATGTGCCCAGCATCCAATGTTCCAATCCTCTATCCTCTTTGAAATGACCCGGAGAGTCAAGGAATGCTTGCCACTTAACTTGGTGAAGTTTCATGCTACCCAAATCTAGAGAGGCCATTTAGAAAGACTTCAAGTGTCATCATTTCAACTTATGGTCCTTGCTGTCAAATTGGCAACAGATATAAGGTCTTTTTGGATCTCTAAGAAACCTAGGGACTGCAGAAGGTTTATACTTCAGAATGCAAGAAGCTTAAGGCAGCTTCCATACCAGATATCAGTTCAGTACTAGCTATTTGCCAGATCATCAGGACCTGAAATCCATGGAGGCCAATTCTCTCCAGAGGAGGAAGTATTCAATAGGTAAGTGCTTCCCTTTCAGTGAAATAGAGCTCATTTACACATCAACTCGGCAGTTGATGTCAATTGCCTTATCCCTCAAAGTGGCCCAAATCTGGAGAATGCACCTGAAAGGGGTGCGTTGGGGAAGCACATTTGAGTTTCCCAGAGCCACAACACTTTCACACAAAACAAACGCAAAAGTACATGCACAAAAGAAACTCTCAGTCCTGAGGACCAAAGCAAAGGGTGAGGATGAACAACATCCTCAATGTTTTCGAACTACGTTCCCTCATTTTAACAACAAAACGACAAACAGCATGCAAATTGAAAGATAGGGAATCAGGACCACAGTTGTCATGCCTACTGACCTGGGAAGCAGAAAGAGCCAAAAAGGAAAAAGCAAAGAAATTAGGAAAAGTTCAATTTGCTTCATTAACTTCCACATGTCTCCTGGAAATATGCTCGTTTTCTCAGGGTCACAATGATGAAAACCAGAAGGATTTCACTGAACAAACTTTCTCTAACTGAATATTTTACATAGACTGGTTTTGGAGATATGAAAATGATTCATTTGATGCCATGTTTCACCAGAATCTGTAGAATATGCTGGCCATGCAATGTAAAAAAAAAAAAATACTTGCTTGTCCCTTAGCGGACTACAAGATGGACTAGAGCTCTGCTGATCACAGCAGGTGTTATCCAATAGCAGAGAGACAAATGCAATGCCAAAAGGTCTCTCAGGATCGCAGTTCCCAGGCACCAAAGGGCAGATTCCTACCCATTGGAAAGGGAATATGTCAACCAATGTTCCACCACAGCTGAAACACAATGCAGGAGGGAATGATACCTAGTTGGATCATATGCAAGCTCCGTTACTGACCAAAGACGTCTCAAGTACTCAATGCAAGTGCTGTTTCACACACCTACAATGTACGAATCACCAAGAGGATCCCACAAACCAAAGCACAGACTGCCGTGATTAACACCACATTGACACACACAAACACATGAAGAACAAATAAACACTCCAATCACAAAGACAGAAAGCCAGAGAAGGCATTTTGTCAACTTCCACTTCCACTCCCACATGGAGGCCCCCAGTTCTCAAGAGGGAATGGACTCAGAGGGGCTCACATCCGCTAAGGGGAGCAGCCCAGTTGGAGTAGACCTATTTCCCAGCCTGTGCAAGCTGGAGCGACTTACCCCCAAATGACATGAACCCTATACCACTGCTCTGGACATGTCTCCAAGACAAGCAGCCTCGTGCTGTAGGGCAGCCACTGCATATCAGGGAGAATCCCTGCCAGTATCCTGGAGCCAAATGTACTCTGGCATGTGCTGGGAAGTATAAATGGCGACGCCCCTGATCGAGATCAATACACCATGGGCACAGACCTCCTGGCTGGCTCGCTATAATTGGTAACCAAAGGCCAGGATGTGTGCCCGACGCACAGTGAGGCCAAACAGCAGCAAAACATTGGACTTTGGAGCCGAGAAATATTTGTTGTTGAGACATTCAAGGAAATGGGTGGCTTATGCTGGGTAATCCCCAACCTTGAAAGCTTTTAGCAAAGCCCTCTTAGAGGTAAGGTGATGGAGGGGTGTGGCTTTTCGTTGAAAACTTCTCCCTGTCCGATCCATTGTTCTTGAGGACAGGTCATAGTCAGGTCTCAATGATCCTATCAATCTCCAGCAAACAAATGTCACTCTCTGGGTGACAAGAAAGGGCAAGGTCCCAAGGCACAAGACTCACCCTCTGAGGTCCAGACCCACCTAAGAGAAAGGGGTCCCTGGGAGGGGTGGTGGTCCTCCTGCCATGGAGGGTTTGTCCAGGAGCTGGTCTGGGTCCTCCCACCACTGCCCACGCCTCACTCACGCCTCACAGAGGAGGCAGCTCTGCCTTGGTGGCTCCCTCAGGGCCAGGTCCCAGACGCTTGCTAGCTCTCATCACTGAGGGAGCCAGGTGCACATGACCCAACAGGTCTTAATGCTCCTCAGGCCACCCAAACAGTGGTGGTCAGGTACCCCAGACTGTGAGCCATACCCTTAGGGTCACAGTGGCGGTGTGTGGTAGAGGTTCAACACTGCCTCAAGGCCTGGTCTGGGCCAATGGTCATTCATGGCCTTGGCTCTGGAGCCCTGCAGGACACACCCCAGCCTGTTCTCTGGGCTCCCCATCACACAAGCTGGCCCAAGGCCGTGTGTGAGCAGAAGAATGCTGGGGAGAAGGCTGGCACTTGCCTCTTACCTCATGCTCCAGGTCTGAAGGGGCAGCACTCCACTGACTGCTGCCTAACAAAGGGCCCCCACTAAAGATGGCTGACAGACAGTGGCTTGCTTGGGGCAGGGGCCCACTACACTGCCCACCAATGGCTGAGCAGGGTGGTCACAGTGGCATTAGTGGTCTCCTGGTAACCATTGCCTGGTAACGGGGCAGTGGGTCACAGTGCACAGCAAGGGCTGCCTGGGAAGGGCTGCATTCAGCTGGCTATGGTACAATTCCCCCTTTTCTTTGGTCCTCTGCAACCCTGAGGAGAATATGTGGGTATGATTTGGATAGAGTGGTTAATCATAAACTCAGCAGCGGATCTCTGTTTTAGGGGACTTGCTTTCAACCTAGATTCCTGGTTCATCTTTTCCAAGTCTTTCAGGGAATGGGGTGACGACCACTCTAGCTACGTGCTGCTGGAGGAAAGCAAAGCCCTACAGTGCATTCTGAGTTGGAAGCAATGCACGTTGCAAGTCATGATCCAAGTCTTATATAAACTTGTATAAGGAATCCAGGAGAATAAGCCTGAAAAGCAGCGTGAGGGTGGCATTCTGGGGGAGACGTTCTGGCAGGTAATCCAGACACGCAGAAGCAGAAGGGAAGAAATTGTTGTAAGTTGTTAGGAAGTTGAGGGAAGAGCTTCCCTTAACGGGAGAACACAGATCAAAATCAGCATTATTGCGAAGCAAATCCATAAACGTTAGTAGCATATGCATCTGTTTACTCAGTTTGTCAAAACTGCATTGGTAAGAGTCTTCTTGAAGTTGAAGCACTTTGGGAAAGCCTCAGCCTAACTATCTGTTAGACACTTAAAGAGGCAAGGTTAAAGATCGCATGACAAGGGGTTGCGAAGGAAGCTTAATCAAGTGGCTCTCATGTAACCGTCAGCATGGCTGACCGATTATCCCAAGGCATACCTGCATTTCAGAAACTTTGTACCCTTTCTAGAATATCGACAGGTGTGCCATGTATCCATCCTGTGTAATTGGAGAAGCTTCTCCCCCATTTCACAATGTTTTCTCTGTAATTTCCATACCAGATATACGACTGAAATAGTCCTCCTTGAGTTGCCTTAAGGGCCCCGCAACTAATCCAAAGTTAACAAACTATTTCAAAACACTGGTCCAATAAGCTCATCAGTCCTTTGAAGAGAATTCTTCTTTCTTCTCCAAAGTGAGAAGAGATCTTAAAAGCAAATCGAGATCCTTAAAGGCAGGACAGTTCACATACCATGGTATTGAAAGCAGCATTGCAAGTAAACGTGTTCTCTTGGCAGAGGGGAACCCAATCCAGCCTTGAAAAAAACGCATTTTTAATAACAGTATCCATTTCCCGAAGTGGAGTTTCGTTTCAGCCCAATGATGCATCAATGTTGGTTTTTGGCTCAACACATTTATCCCACCTTCCTACTCTATCCTGAAATGTGTTCCTTTTCATGAGTTTCTTAGCTTTAATTACATATTTCAATTACAATCCTCAAGTCCTTAACACCTTCACTTAGTGAAAACCAAGAAGCAAGCAATTGTCAGCTGGATGCCATACCAGCATTTCTGATTGCAAACGGATGCTTTTGAGACCTTCTGCTAAGTAGGCAAAGGTAGGGAATCTTAGATGTGCCCAGCATCCAATGTTCCAATCCTCTATCCTCTTTGAAATGACCCGGAGAGTCAAGGAATGTTTGCCACTTACCTTGGTGAAGTTTCATGCTACCCAAATCTAGAGAGGCCATTAGAAAGACTTCAAGTGTCATCATTTCAACTTATGGTCCTTGCTGTCAAATTGGCAACAGATATAAGTCTTTTTGGATCTCTAAGAAACCTAGGGACTGCAGAAGGTTTATACTTCAGAATGCAAGAAGCTTAAGGCAGCTTCCATACCAGATATAGTTCAGTACTAGCTATTTGCCAGATCATCAGGACCTGAAATCCATGGAGGCCAATTCTCTCCAGAGGAGGAAGTATTGAATAGGTAAGTGCTTCCCTTTCAGTGAAGTGGAGCTCATTTACACATCAACTCGGCAGTTGATGTCAATTGCCTTATCCTCAAAGTGGCCCAAATCTGGAGAATGCACCTGAAAGGGGTGCGTTGGGGAAGCACATTTGAGTTTCCAGAGCCACAACACTTTCACACAAAACAAACGCAAAAGTACATGCACAAAAGAAACTCTCAGTCCTGAGGACCAAAGCAAAGGGTGAGGATGAACAACATCCTCAATGTTTTCGAACTACGTTCCCTCATTTTAACAACAAAACGACAAACAGCATGCAAATTGAAAGATAGGGAATCAGGACCACAGTTGTCATGCCTACTGACCTGGAAGCAGAAAGAGCCAAAAAGTAAAAAGCAAAGAATTAGGAAAAGTTCAATTTGCTTCATTAACTTCCACATGTCTCCTGGAAATATGCTCGTTTTCTCAGGGTCACAATGATGAAAACCAGAAGGATTTCACTGAACAAACTTTCTCTAACTGAATATTTTACATAGACTGGTTTTGGAGATATGAAAATGATTCATTTGATGCCATGTTTCACCAGAATCTGTAGAATATGCTGGCCATGCAATGTAAAAAAAAAAAAAAATACTTGCTTGTCCCTTAGCGGACTACAAGATGGACTAGAGCTCTGCTGATCACAGCAGGTGTTATCCAATAGCAGAGAGACAAATACAATGCCAAAAGGTCTCTCAGGATCGCAGTTCCCAGGCACCAAAGGGCAGATTCCTACCCATTGGAAAGGGAATATGTCAACCAATGTTCCACCACAGCTGAAACACAATGCAGGAGGGAATGATACCTAGTTGGATCATATGCAAGCTCCGTTACTGACCAAAGACGTCTCAAGTTCTCAATGCAAGTGCTGTTTCACACACCTACAATGTACGAATCACAAAGAGGATCCCACAAACCAAAGCACAGACTGCCGTGATTAACACCACATTGACACACACAAACACATGAAGAACAAATAAACACTCCAATCACAAAGACAGAAAGCCAGAGAAGGCATTTTGTCAACTTCCACTTCCACTCCACATGGAGGCCCCCAGTTCTCAAGAGGGAATGGACTCAGAGGGGCTCACATCCGCTAAGGGGAGCAGCCCAGTTGGAGTAGACCTATTTCCCAGCCTGTGCAAGCTGGAGCGACTTACCCCCCAAAATGACATGAACTGTATACCACTGCTCTGGACATGTCTCCAAGACAAGCAGCCTCGTGCTGTAGGGCAGCCACTGCATATCAGGGAGAATCCCTGCCAGTATCCTGGAGCCAAATGTACTCTGGCATGTGCTGGGAAGTATAAATGGCGACGCCCCTGATCGAGATCAATACACCATGGGCACAGACCTCCTGGCTGGCTCGCTATAATTGGTAACCAAAGGCCAGGATGTGTGCCCGACGCACAGTGAGGCCAAACAGCAGCAAAACATTGGACTTTGGAGCCGAGAAATATTTGTTGTTGAGACATTCAAGGAAATGGGTGGCTTATGCTGGGTAATCCCCAACCTTGAAAGCTTTTAGCAAAGCCCTCTTAGAGGTAAGGTGATGGAGGGGTGTGGCTTTTCGTTGAAAACTTCTCCTGTCCGATCCATTGTTCTTGAGGACAGGTCATAGTCAGGTCTCAATGATCCTATCAATCTCCAGCAAACAAATGTCACTCTCTGGGTGACAAGAAAGGGCAAGGTCCCAAGGCACAAGACTCACCCTCTGAGGTCCAGACCCACCTAAGAGAAAGGGGTCCCTGGGAGGGGTGGTGGTCCTCCTGCCATGGAGGGTTTGTCCAGGAGCTGGTCTGGGTCCTCCCACCACTGCCCACGCCTCACAGAGGAGGCAGCTCTGCCTTGGTGGCTCCCTCAGGGCCAGGTCCCAGACGCTTGCTAGCTCTCATCACTGAGGGAGCCAGGTGCACATGACCCAACAGGTCTTAATGCTCCTCAGGCCACCCAAACAGTGGTGGTCAGGTACCCCAGACTGTGAGCCATACCCTTAGGGTCACAGTGGCGGTGTGTGGTAGAGGTTCAACACTGCCTCAAGGCCTGGTCTGGGCCAATGGTCATTCATGGCCTTGGCTCTGGAGCCCTGCAGGACACACCCCCAGCCTGTTCTCTGGGCTCCCCATCACACAAGCTGGCCCAAGGCCGTGTGAGCAGAAGAATGCTGGGGAGAAGGCTGGCACTTGCCTCTTACCTCATGCTCCAGGTCTGAAGGGGCAGCACTCCACTGACTGCTGCCTAACAAAGGGCCCCCACTAAAGATGGCTGACAGACAGTGGCTTGCTTGGGGCAGGGGCCCACTACACTGCCCACCAATGGCTGAGCAGGGTGGTCACAGTGGCATTAGTGGTCTCCTGGTAACCATTGCCTGGTAACGGGGCAGTGGGTCACAGTGCACAGCAAGGGCTGCCTGGGAAGGGCTGCATTCAGCTGGCTATGGTACAATTCCCCTTTTCTTTGGTCCTCTGCAACCCTGAGAGAGATATGTGGGTATGATTTGGATAGAGTGGTTAATCATAAACTCAGCAGCGGATCTCTGTTTTAGGGACTTGCTTTCAACCTAGATTCCTGGTTCATCTTTTCCCAAGTCTTTCAGGGAATGGGGTGACGACCACTCTAGCTACGTGCTGCTGGAGGAAAGCAAAGCCCTACAGTGCATTCTGAGTTGGAAGCAATGCCACGTTGCAAGTCTTGATCCAAGTCTTATATAAACTTGTATAAGGAATCCAGAGAATAAGCCTGAAAAGCAGCGTGAGGGTGGCATTCTGGGGGAGACGTTCTGGCAGGTAATCCAGACACGCAGAAGCAGAAGGGAAGACATTGTTGTAAGTTGTTAGGAAGTTGAGGGGAAGAGCTTCCCTTAACGGAGAACACAGATCAAAATCAGCATTATTGCGAAGCAAATCCATAAACGTTAGTAGCATATGCATCTGTTTACTCAGTTTGTCAAAACTGCATTGGTAAGAGTCTTCTGAAGTTGAAGCACTTTGGAAAGCCTCAGCCTAACTATCTGTTAGACACTTAAAGAGGCAAGGTTAAAGATCGCATGACAAGGGGTTGTGAAGGAAGCTTAATCAAGTGGCTCTCATGTAACCGTCAGCATGGCTGACCGATTATCCCAAGGCATACCTGCATTTCAGAAACTTTGTACCCTTTCTAGAATATCGACAGGTGTGCCATGTATCCATCCTGTGTAATTGGAGAAGCTTCTCCCCCATTTCACAATGTTTTCTCAGTAATTTCCATACCAGATATACGACTGAAATAGTCCTCCTTGAGTTGCCTTAAGGGCCCCGCAACTAATCCAAAGTTAACAAACTATTTCAAAACACCTGGTCCAATAAGCTCATCAGTCCTTTGAAGAGAATTCTTCTTTCTTCTCCAAAGTGAGAAGAGATCTTAAAAGCAAATCGAGATCCCTTAAAGGCAGGACAGTTCACATACCATGGTATTGAAAGCAGCATTGCAAGTAAACGTGTTCTCTTGGCAGAGGGGAACCCAATCCAGCCTTTAAAAAAACGCATTTTTAATAACAGTATCCATTTCCCGAAGTGGAGTTTCGTTTCAGCCCAATGATGCATCAAATGTTGGTTTTTGGCTCAACACATTTATCCCACCTTCCTACTCTATCCTGAAATGTGTTCCTTTTCATGAGTTTCTTAGCTTTAATTACATATTTCAATTACAATCCTCAAGTCCTTAACACCTTCACTTAGTGAAAACCAAGAAGCAAGCAATTGTCAGCTGGATGCCATACCAGCATTTCTGATTGCAAACGGATGCTTTTGAGACCTTCTGCTAAGTAGGCAAAGGTAGGGAATCTTAGATGTGCCCAGCATCCAATGTTCCAATCCTCTATCCTCTTTGAAATGACCCGGAGAGTCAAGGAATGTTTGCCACTTACCTTGGTGAAGTTTCATGCTACCCAAATCTAGAGAGGCCATTTAGAAAGACTTCAAGTGTCATCATTTCAACTTATGGTCCTTGCTGTCAAATTGGCAACAGATATAAGGTCTTTTTGGATCTCTAAGAAACCTAGGGACTGCAGAAGGTTTATACTTCAGAATGCAAGAAGCTTAAGGCAGCTTCCATACCAGATATAGTTCAGTACTAGCTATTTGCCAGATCATCAGGACCTGAAATCCATGGAGGCCAATTCTCTCCAGAGGAGGAAGTATTGAATAGGTAAGTGCTTCCTTTCAGTGAAGTGGAGCTCATTTACACATCAACTCGGCAGTTGATGTCAATTGCCTTATCCCTCAAAGTGGCCCAAATCTGGAGAATGCACCTGAAAGGGTGCGTTGGGAAGCACATTTGAGTTTCCCAGAGCCACAACACTTTCACACAAAACAAACGCAAAAGTACATGCACAAAAGAAACTCTCAGTCCTGAGGACCAAAGCAAAGGGTGAGGATGAACAACATCCTCAATGTTTTCGAACTACGTTCCCTCATTTTAACAACAAAACGACAAACCAGCATGCAAATTGAAAGATAGGGAATCAGGACCACAGTTGTCATGCCTACTGACCTGGGAAGCAGAAAGAGCCAAAAAGTAAAAAGCAAAGAAATTAGGAAAAGTTCAATTTGCTTCATTAACTTCCACATGTCTCCTGGAAATATGCTCGTTTTCTCAGGGTCACAATGATGAAAACCAACAGGATTTCACTGAACAAACTTTCTCTAACTGAATATTTTACATAGACTGGTTTTGGAGATATGAAAATGATTCATTTGATGCCATGTTTCACCAGAATCTGTAGAATATGCTGGCCATGCAATGTAAAAAAAAAAAAAAAATACTTGCTTGTCCCTTAGCGGACTACAAGATGGACTAGAGCTCTGCTGATCACAGCAGGTGTTATCCAATAGCAAGAGAGACAAATGCAATGCCAAAAGGTCTCTCAGGATCGCAGTTCCCAGGCACCAAAGGGCAGATTCCTACCCATTGGAAAGGGAATATGTCAACCAATGTTCCACCACAGCTGAAACACAATGCAGGAGGAATGATACCTAGTTGGATCATATGCAAGCTCCGTTACTGACCAAAGACGTCTCAAGTACTCAATGCAAGTGCTGTTTCACACACCTACAATGTACGAATCACAAAGAGGATCCCACAAACCAAAGCACAGACTGCCGTGATTAACACCACATTGACACACACAAACACATGAAGAACAAATAAACACTCCAATCACAAAGACAGAAAGCCAGAGAAGGCATTTTGTCAACTTCCACTTCCACTCCCACATGGAGGCCCCCAGTTCTCAAGAGGGAATGGACTCAGAGGGGCTCCCATCCGCTAAGGGGAGCAGCCCAGTTGGAGTAGACCTATTTCCCAGCCTGTGCAAGCTGCAGCGACTTACCCCCAAATGACATGAACTGTATACCACTGCTCTGGACATGTCTCCAAGACAAGCAGCCTCGTGCTGTAGGGCAGCCACTGCATATCAGGGAGAATCCCTGCCAGTATCCTGGAGCCAAATGTACTCTGGCATGTGCTGGGAAGTATAAATGGCGACGCCCCTGATCGAGATCAATACACCATGGGCACAGACCTCCTGGCTGGCTCGCTATAATTGGTAACCAAAGGCCAGGATGTGTGCCCGACGCACAGTGAGGCCAAACAGCAGCAAAACATTGGACTTTGGAGCGAGAAATATTTGTTGTTGAGACATTCAAGGAAATGGGTGGCTTATGCTGGGTAATCCCCAACCTTGAAAGCTTTTAGCAAAGCCTCTTAGAGGTAAGGTGATGGAGGGGTGTGGCTTTTCGTTGAAAACTTCTCCCTGTCCGATCCATTGTTCTTGAGGACAGGTCATAGTCAGGTCTCAATGATCCTATCAATCTCCAGCAAACAAATGTCACTCTCTGGGTGACAAGAAAGGGCAAGGTCCCAAGGCAACAAGACTCACCCTCTGAGGTCCAGACCCACCTAAGAGAAAGGGGTCCCTGGGAGGGGTGGTGGTCCTCCTGCCATGGAGGGGTTTGTCCAGGAGCAGGTCTGGGTCCTCCCACCACTGCCCACGCCTCACAGAGGAGGCAGCTCTGCCTTGGTGGCTCCCTCAGGGCCAGGTCCCAGACGCTTGCTAGCTCTCATCACTGAGGGAGCCAGGTGCACATGACCCAACAGGTCTTAATGCTCCTCAGGCCACCCAAACAGTGGTGGTCAGGTACCCCAGACTGTGAGCCATACCCTTAGGGTCACAGTGGCGGTGTGTGGTAGAGGTTCAACACTGCCTCAAGGCCTGGTCTGGGCCAATGGTCATTCATGGCCTTGGCTCTGGAGCCCTGCAGGACACACCCCCAGCCTGTTCTCTGGGCTCCCCATCACACAAGCTGGCCCAAGGCCGTGTGAGCAGAAGAATGCTGGGGAGAAGGCTGGCACTTGCCTCTTACCTCATGCTCCAGGTCTGAAGGGGCAGCACTCCACTGACTGCTGCCTAACAAAGGGCCCCCACTAAAGATGGCTGACAGACAGTGGCTTGCTTGGGGCAGGGGCCCACTACACTGCCCACCAATGGCTGAGCAGGGTGGTCACAGTGGCATTAGTGGTCTCCTGGTAACCATTGCCTGGTAACGGGGCAGTGGGTCACAGTGCACAGCAAGGGCTGCCTGGGAAGGGCTGCATTCAGCTGGCTATGGTACAATTCCCCCTTTTCTTTGGTCCTCTGCAACCCTGAGGAGAATATGTGGGTATGATTTGGATAGAGTGGTTAATCATAAACTCAGCAGCGGATCTCTGTTTTAGGGGACTTGCTTTCAACCTAGATTCCTGGTTCATCTTTTCCCAAGTCTTTCAGGGAATGGGGTGACGACCACTCTAGCTACGTGCTGCTGGAGGAAAGCAAAGCCCTACAGTGCATTCTGAGTTGGAAGCAATGCCACGTTGCAAGTCTTGATCCAAGTCTTATATAAACTTGTATAAGGAATCCAGGAGAATAAGCCTGAAAAGCAGCGTGAGGGTGGCATTCTGGGGGAGACGTTCTGGCAGGTAATCCAGACACGCAGAAGCAGAAGGGAAGACATTGTTGTAAGTTGTTAGGAAGTTGAGGGGAAGAGCTTCCCTTAACGGGAGAACACAGATCAAAATCAGCATTATTGCGAAGCAAATCCATAAACGTTAGTAGCATATGCATCTGTTTACTCAGTTTGTCAAAACTGCATTGGTAAGAGTCTTCTTGAAGTTGAAGCACTTTGGGAAAGCCTCAGCCTAACTATCTGTTAGACACTTAAAGAGGCAAGGTTAAAGATCGCATGACAAGGGGTTGTGAAGGAAGCTTAATCAAGTGGCTCTCATGTAACCGTCAGCATGGCTGACCGATTATCCCAAGGCATACCTGCATTTCAGAAACTTTGTACCCTTTCTAGAATATCGACAGGTGTGCCATATATCCATCCTGTGTAATTGGAGAAGCTTCTCCCCCATTTCACAATGTTTTCTCTGTAATTTCCATACCAGATATACGACTGAAATAGTCCTCCTTGAGTTGCCTTAAGGGCCCCGCAACTAATCCAAAGTTAACAAAATATTTCAAAACACCTGGTCCAATAAGCTCATCAGTCCTTTGAAGAGAATTCTTCTTTCTTCTCCAAAGTGAGAAGAGATCTTAAAAGCAAATCGAGATCCCTTAAAGGCAGGACAGTTCACATACCATGGTATTGAAAGCAGCATTGCAAGTAAACGTGTTCTCTTGGCAGAGGGGAACCCAATCCAGCCTTGAAAAGAACGTATTTTTAATAACAGTATCCATTTCCCGAAGTGGAGTTTCGTTTCAGCCCAATGATGCATCAAATGTTGGTTTTTGGCTCAACACATTTATCCCACCTTCCTACTCTATCCTGAAATGTGTTCCTTTTCATGAGTTTCTTAGCTTTAATTACATATTTCAATTACAATCCTCAAGTCCTTAACACCTTCACTTAGTGAAAACCAAGAAGCAAGCAATTGTCAGCTGGATACCATACCAGCATTTCTGATTGCAAACGGATGCTTTTGAGACCTTCTGCTAAGTAGGCAAAGGTAGGGAATCTTAGATGTGCCCAGCATCCAATGTTCCAATCCTCTATCCTCTTTGAAATGACCCGGAGAGTCAAGGAATGCTTGCCACTTACCTTGGTGAAGTTTCATGCTACCCAAATCTAGAGAGGCCATTTAGAAAGACTTCAAGTGTCATCATTTCAACTTATGGTCCTTGCTGTCAAATTGGCAACAGATATAAGGTCTTTTTGGATCTCTAAGAAACCTAGGGACTGCAGAAGGTTTATACTTCAGAATGCAAGAAGCTTAAGGCAGCTTCCATACCAGATATAGTTCAGTACTAGCTATTTGCCAGATCATCAGGACCTGAAATCCATGGAGGCCAATTCTCTCCAGAGGAGGAAGTATTGAATAGGTAAGTGCTTCCCTTTCAGTGAAATAGAGCTCATTTACACATCAACTCGGCAGTTGATGTCAATTGCCTTATCCCTCAAAGTGGCCCAAATCTGGAGAATGCACCTGAAAGGGGTGCGTTGGGGAAGCACATTTGAGTTTCCCAGAGCCACAACACTTTCACACAAAACAAACGCAAAAGTACATGCACAAAAGAAACTCTCAGTCCTGAGGACCAAAGCAAAGGGTGAGGATGAACAACATCCTCAATGTTTTCGAACTACGTTCCCTCATTTTAACAACAAAACGACAAACAGCATGCAAATTGAAAGATAGGGAATCAGGACCACAGTTGTCATGCCTACTGACCTGGGAAGCAGAAAGAGCCAAAAAGTAAAAAGCAAAGAAATTAGGAAAAGTTCAATTTGCTTCATTAACTTCCACATGTCTCCTGGAAATATGCTCGTTTTCTCAGGGTCACAATGATGAAAACCAAAAGGATTTCACTGAACAAACTTTCTCTAACTGAATATTTTACATAGACTGGTTTTGGAGATATGAAAATGATTCATTTGATGCCATGTTTCACCAGAATCTGTAGAATATGCTGGCCATGCAATGTAAAAAAAAAAAAAAAAATACTTGCTTGTCCCTTAGCGGACTACAAGATGGACTAGAGCTCTGCTGATCACAGCAGGTGTTATCCAATAGCAGAGAGACAAATGCAATGCCAAAAGGTCTCTCAGGATCGCAGTTCCCAGGCACCAAAGGGCAGATTCCTACCCATTGGAAAGGGAATATGTCAACCAATGTTCCACCACAGCTGAAACACAATGCAGGAGGGAATGATACCTAGTTGGATCATATGCAAGCTCCGTTACTGACCAAAGACGTCTCAAGTACTCAATGCAAGTGCTGTTTCACACACCTACAATGTACGAATCACAAACAGGATCCCACAAACCAAAGCACAGACTGCCGTGATTAACACCACATTGACACACACAAACACATGAAGAACAAATAAACACTCCAATCACAAAGACAGAAAGCCAGAGAAGGCATTTTGTCAACTTCCACTTCCACTCCCACATGGAGGCCCCCAGTTCTCAAGAGGGAATGGACTCAGAGGGGCTCCCATCCGCTAAGGGGAGCAGCCCAGTTGGAGTAGACCTATTTCCCAGCCTGTGCAAGCTGGAGCGACTTACCCCCAAATGACATGAACCGTATACCACTGCTCTGGACATGTCTCCAAGACAAGCAGCCTCGTGCTGTAGGGCAGCCACTGCATATCAGGGAGAATCCCTGCCAGTATCCTGGAGCCAAATGTACTCTGGCATGTGCTGGGAAGTATAAATGGCGACGCCCCTGATCGAGATCAATACACCATGGGCACAGACCTCCTGGCTGGCTCGCTATAATTGGTAACCAAAGACCAGGATGTGTGCCCGACGCACAGTGAGGCCAAACAGCAGCAAAACATTGGACTTTGGAGCCGAGAAATATTTGTTGTTGAGACATTCAAGGAAATGGGTGGCTTATGCTGGGTAATCCCCAACCTTGAAAGCTTTTAGCAAAGCCCTCTTAGAGGTAAGGTGATGGAGGGGTGTGGCTTTTCGTTGAAAACTTCTCCCTGTCCGATCCATTGTTCTTGAGGACAGGTCATAGTCAGGTCTCAATGATCCTATCAATCTCCAGCAAACAAATGTCACTCTCTGGGTGACAAGAAAGGGCAAGGTCCCAAGGCACAAGACTCACCCTCTGAGGTCCAGACCCACCTAAGAGAAAGGGGTCCCTGGGAGGGGTGGTGGTCCTCCTGCCATGGAGGGTTTGTCCAGGAGCTGGTCTGGGTCCTCCCACCACTGCCCACGCCTCACAGAGGAGGCAGCTCTGCCTTGGTGGCTCCCTCAGGGCCAGGTCCCAGACGCTTGCTAGCTCTCATCACTGAGGGAGCCGGGTGCACATGACCCAACAGGTCTTAATGCTCCTCAGGCCACCCAAACAGTGGTGGTCAGGTACCCCAGACTGTGAGCCATACCCTTAGGGTCACAGTGGCGGTGTGTGGTAGAGGTTCAACACTGCCTCAAGGCCTGGTCTGGGCCAATGGTCATTCATGGCCTTGGCTCTGGAGCCCTGCAGGACACACCCCCAGCCTGTTCTCTGGGCTCCCCATCACACAAGCTGGCCCAAGGCCGTGTGAGCAGAAGAATGCTGGGGAGAAGGCTGGCACTTGCCTCTTACCTCATGCTCCAGGTCTGAAGGGGCAGCACTCCACTGACTGCTGCCTAACAAAGGGCCCCCACTAAAGATGGCTGACAGACAGTGGCTTGCTTGGGGCAGGGGCCCACTACACTGCCCACCAATGGCTGAGCAGGGTGGTCACAGTGGCATTAGTGGTCTCCTGGTAACCATTGCCTGGTAACGGGGCAGTGGGTCACAGTGCACAGCAAGGGCTGCCTGGGAAGGGCTGCATTCAGCTGGCTATGGTACAATTCCCCCTTTTCTTTGGTCCTCTGCAACCCTGAGGAGAATATGTGGGTATGATTTGGATAGAGTGGTTAATCATAAACTCAGCAGCGGATCTCTGTTTTAGGGGACTTGCTTTCAACCTAGATTCCTGGTTCATCTTTTCCCAAGTCTTTCAGGGAATGGGGTGACGACCACTCTAGCTACGTGCTGCTGGAGGAAAGCAAAGCCCTACAGTGCATTCTGAGTTGGAAGCAATGCCACGTTGCAAGTCTTGATCCAAGTCTTATATAAACTTGTATAAGGAATCCAGGAGAATAAGCCTGAAAAGCAGCGTGAGGGTGGCATTCTGGGGGAGACGTTCTGGCAGGTAATCCAGACACGCAGAAGCAGAAGGGAAGACATTGTTGTAAGTTGTTAGGAAGTTGAGGGGAAGAGCTTCCCTTAACGGGAGAACACAGATCAAAATCAGCATTATTGCGAAGCAAATCCATAAACGTTAGTAGCATATGCATCTGTTTACTCAGTTTGTCAAAACTGCATTGGTAAGAGTCTTCTTGAAGTTGAAGCACTTTGGGAAAGCCTCAGCCTAACTATCTGTTAGACACTTAAAGAGGCAAGGTTAAAGATCGCATGACAAGGGGTTGTGAAGGAAGCTTAATCAAGTGGCTCTCATGTAACCGTCAGCATGGCTGACCGATTATCCCAAGGCATACCTGCATTTCAGAAACTTTGTACCCTTTCTAGAATATCGACAGGTGTGCCATATATCCATCCTGTGTAATTGGAGAAGCTTCTCCCCCATTTCACAATGTTTTCTCTGTAATTTCCATACCAGATATACGACTGAAATAGTCCTCCTTGAGTTGCCTTAAGGGCCCCGCAACTAATCCAAAGTTAACAAAATATTTCAAAACACCTGGTCCAATAAGCTCATCAGTCCTTTGAAGAGAATTCTTCTTTCTTCTCCAAAGTGAGAAGAGATCTTAAAAGCAAATCGAGATCCCTTAAAGGCAGGACAGTTCACATACCATGGTATTGAAAGCAGCATTGCAAGTAAACGTGTTCTCTTGGCAGAGGGGAACCCAATCCAGCCTTGAAAAGAACGTATTTTTAATAACAGTATCCATTTCCCGAAGTGGAGTTTCGTTTCAGCCCAATGATGCATCAAATGTTGGTTTTTGGCTCAACACATTTATCCCACCTTCCTACTCTATCCTGAAATGTGTTCCTTTTCATGAGTTTCTTAGCTTTAATTACATATTTCAATTACAATCCTCAAGTCCTTAACACCTTCACTTAGTGAAAACCAAGAAGCAAGCAATTGTCAGCTGGATACCATACCAGCATTTCTGATTGCAAACGGATGCTTTTGAGACCTTCTGCTAAGTAGGCAAAGGTAGGGAATCTTAGATGTGCCCAGCATCCAATGTTCCAATCCTCTATCCTCTTTAAAATGACCCGGAGAGTCAAGGAATGCTTGCCACTTACCTTGGTGAAGTTTCATGCTACCCAAATCTAGAGAGGCCATTTAGAAAGACTTCAAGTGTCATCATTTCAACTTATGGTCCTTGCTGTCAAATTGGCAACAGATATAAGGTCTTTTTGGATCTCTAAGAAACCTAGGGACTGCAGAAGGTTTATACTTCAGAATGCAAGAAGCTTAAGGCAGCTTCCATACCAGATATAGTTCAGTACTAGCTATTTGCCAGATCATCAGGACCTGAAATCCATGGAGGCCAATTCTCTCCAGAGGAGGAAGTATTGAATAGGTAAGTGCTTCCCTTTCAGTGAAATAGAGCTCATTTACACATCAACTCGGCAGTTGATGTCAATTGCCTTATCCCTAAAAGTGGCCCAAATCTGGAGAATGCACCTGAAAGGGGTGCGTTGGGGAAGCACATTTGAGTTTCCCAGAGCCACAACACTTTCACACAAAACAAACGCAAAAGTACATGCACAAAAGAAACTCTCAGTCCTGAGGACCAAAGCAAAGGGTGAGGATGAACAACATCCTCAATGTTTTCGAACTACGTTCCCTCATTTTAACAACAAAACGACAAACAGCATGCAAATTGAAAGATAGGGAATCAGGACCACAGTTGTCATGCCTACTGACCTGGGAAGCAGAAAGAGCCAAAAAGTAAAAAGCAAAGAAATTAGGAAAAGTTCAATTTGCTTCATTAACTTCCACATGTCTCCTGGAAATATGCTCGTTTTCTCAGGGTCACAATGATGAAAACCAAAAGGATTTCACTGAACAAACTTTCTCTAACTGAATATTTTACATAGACTGGTTTTGGAGATATGAAAATGATTCATTTGATGCCATGTTTCACCAGAATCTGTAGAATATGCTGGCCATGCAATGTAAAAAAAAAAAAAAAATACTTGCTTGTCCCTTAGCGGACTACAAGATGGACTAGAGCTCTGCTGATCACAGCAGGTGTTATCCAATAGCAGAGAGACAAATGCAATGCCAAAAGGTCTCTCAGGATCGCAGTTCCCAGGCACCAAAGGGCAGATTCCTACCCATTGGAAAGGGAATATGTCAACCAATGTTCCACCACAGCTGAAACACAATGCAGGAGGGAATGATACCTAGTTGGATCATATGCAAGCTCCGTTACTGACCAAAGACGTCTCAAGTACTCAATGCAAGTGCTGTTTCACACACCTACAATGTACGAATCACAAACAGGATCCCACAAACCAAAGCACAGACTGCCGTGATTAACACCACATTGACACACACAAACACATGAAGAACAAATAAACACTCCAATCACAAAGACAGAAAGCCAGAGAAGGCATTTTGTCAACTTCCACTTCCACTCCCACATGGAGGCCCCCAGTTCTCAAGAGGGAATGGACTCAGAGGGGCTCACATCCGCTAAGGGGAGCAGCCCAGTTGGAGTAGACCTATTTCCCAGCCTGTGCAAGCTGGAGCGACTTACCCCCAAATGACATGAACTGTATACCACTGCTCTGGACATGTCTCCAAGACAAGCAGCCTCGTGCTGTAGGGCAGCCACTGCATATCAGGGAGAATCCCTGCCAGTATCCTGGAGCCAAATGTACTCTGGCATGTGCTGGGAAGTATAAATGGCGATGCCCCTGATCGAGATCAATACACCATGGGCACAGACCTCCTGGCTGGCTCGCTATAATTGGTAACCAAAGACCAGGATGTGTGCTCGACGCACAGTGAGGCCAAACAGCAGCAAAACATTGGACTTTGGAGCCGAGAAATATTTGTTGTTGAGACATTCAAGGAAATGGGTGGCTTATGCTGGGTAATCCCCAACCTTGAAAGCATTTAGCAAAGCCCTCTTAGAGGTAAGGTGATGGAGGGGTGTGGCTTTTCGTTGAAAACGTCTCCCTGTCCGATCCATTGTTCTTGAGGACAGGTCATAGTCAGGTCTCAATGATCCTATCAATCTCCAGCAAACAAATGTCACTCTCTGGGTGACAAGAAAGGGCAAGGTCCCAAGGCACAAGATTCACCCTCTGAGGTCCAGACCCACCTAAGAGAAAGGGGTCCCTGGGAGGGGTGGTGGTCCTCCTGCCATGGAGGGTTTGTCCAGGAGCTGGTCTGGGTCCTCCCACCAGTGCCCACGCCTCCCAGAGGAGGCAGCTCTGCCTTGGTGGCTCCCTCAGGGCCAGGTCCCAGACGCTTGCTAGCTCTCATCACTGAGGGAGCCGGGTGCACATGACCCAACAGGTCTTAATGCTCCTCAGGCCACCCAAACAGTGGTGGTCAGGTACCCCAGACTGTGAGCCATACCCTTAGGGTCACAGTGGCGGTGTGTGGTAGAGGTTCAACACTGCCTCAAGGCCTGGTCTGGGCCAATGGTCATTCATGGCCTTGGCTCTGGAGCCCTGCAGGACACACCCCCAGCCTGTTCTCTGGGCTCCCCATCACACAAGCTGGCCCAAGGCCGTGTGAGCAGAAGAATGCTGGGGAGAAGGCTGGCACTTGCCTCTTACCTCATGCTCCAGGTCTGAAGGGGCAGCACTCCACTGACTGCTGCCTAACAATGGGCCCCCACTAAAGATGGCTGACAGACAGTGGCTTGCTTGGGGCAGGGGCCCACTACACTGCCCACCAATGGCTGAGCAGGGTGGTCACATTGGCATTAGTGGTCTCCTGGTAACCATTGCCTGGTAACGGGGCAGTGGGTCACAGTGCACAGCAAGGGCTGCCTGGGAAGGGCTGCATTCAGCTGGCTATGGTACAATTCCCCCTTTTCTTTGGTCCTCTGCAACCCTGAGGAGAATATGTGGGTATGATTTGGATAGAGTGGTTAATCATAAGCTCAGCAGTGGATCTCTGTTTTAGGGGACTTGCTTTCAACCTAGATTCCTGGTTCATCTTTTCCCAAGTCTTTCAGGGAATGGGGTGACGACCACTCTAGCTACGTCCTGCTGCAGGAAAGCAAAGCCCTACAGTGCATTCTGAGTTGGAAGCAATGCCACGTTGCAAGTCTTGATCCAAGTCTTATATAAACTTGTATAAGGAATCCAGGAGAATAAGCCTGAAAAGCAGCGTGAGGGTGGCACTCTGGGGGAGACGTTCTGGCAGGTAATCCAGACACGCAGAAGCAGAAGGGAAGAAATTGTTGTAAGTTGTTAGGAAGTTGAGGGGAAGAGCTTCCCTTAACGGGAGAACACAGATCAAAATCAGCATTATTGCGAAGCAAATCCATAAACGTTAGTAGCATATGCATCTGTTTACTCAGTTTGTCAAAACTGCATTGGTAAGAGTCTTCTTGAAGTTGAAGCACTTTGGGAAAGCCTCAGCCTAACTATCTGTTAGACACTTAAAGAGGCAAGGTTAAAGATCGAATGACAAGGGGTTGCGAAGGAAGCTTAATCAAGTGGCTCTCATGTAACCGTCAGCATGGCTGACTGATTATCCCAAGGCATACCTGCATTTCAGAAACTTTGTACCCTTTCTAGAATATCGACAGGTGTGCCATGTATCCATCCTGTGTAATTGGAGAAGCTTCTCCCCCATTTCACAATGTTTTCTCTGTAATTTCCATACCAGATATACGACTGAAATAGTCCTCCTTGAGTTGCCTTAAGGGCCCCGCAACTAATCCAAAGTTAACAAAATATTTCAAAACACCTGGTCCAATAAGCTCATCAGTCCTTTGAAGAGAATTCTTCTTTCTTCTCCAAAGTGAGAAGAGATCTTAAAAGCAAATCGAGATCCCTTAAAGGCAGGACAGTTCACATACCATGGTATTGAAAGCAGCATTGCAAGTAAACGTGTTCTCTTGGCAGAGGGGAACCCAATCCAGCCTTGAAAAAAACGCATTTTTAATAACAGTATCCATTTCCCGAAGTGGAGTTTCGTTTCAGCACAATGATGCATCAAATGTTGGTTTTTGGCTCAACACATTTATCCCACCTTCCTACTCTATCCTGAAATGTGTTCCTTTTCATGAGTTTCTTAGCTTTAATTACATATTTCGATTACAATCCTCAAGTCCTTAACACCTTCACTTAGTGAAAACCAAGATGCAAGCAATTGTCAGATGGATGCCATACCAGCATTTCTGATTGCAAACGGATGCTTTTGAGACCTTCTGCTAAGTAGGCAAAGGTAGGGAATCTTAGATGTGCCCAGCATCCAATGTTCCAATCCTATATCCTCTTTGAAATGACCTGGAGAGTCAAGGAATGCTTGCCACTTACCTTGGTGAAGTTTCATGCTACCCAAATCTAGAGAGGCCATTTAGAAAGACTTCAAGTGTCATCATTTCAACTTATGGTCCTTGCTGTCAAATTGGCAACAGATATAAGGTCTTTTTGGATCTCTAAGAAACCTAGGGACTGCAGAAGGTTTATACTTCAGAATGCAAGAAGCTTAAGGCAGCTTCCATACCAGATATCAGTTCAGTACTAGCTATTTGCCAGATCATCAGGACCTGAAATCCATGGAGGCCAATTCTCTCCAGAGGAGGAAGTATTGAATAGGTAAGTGCTTCCCTTTCAGTGAAGTGGAGCTCATTTACACATCAACTCGGCAGTTGATGTCAATTGCCTTATCCCTAAAAGTGGCCCAAATCTGGAGAATGCACCTGAAAGGGGTGCGTTGGGGAAGCACATTTGAGTTTCCCAGAGCCACAACACTTTCACACAAAACAAACGCAAAAGTACATGCAAAAAAGAAACTCTCAGTCCTGAGGACCAAAGCAAAGGGTGAGGATGAACAACATCCTCAATGTTTTCGAACTACGTTCCCTCATTTTAACAACAAAACGACAAACAGCATGCAAATTGAAAGATAGGGAATCAGGACCACAGTTGTCATGCCTACTGACCTGGGAAGCAGAAAGAGCCAAAAAGGAAAAAGCAAAGAAATTAGGAAAAGTTCAATTTGCTTCATTAACTTCCACATGTCTCCTGGAAATATGCTCGTTTTCTCAGGGTCACAATGATGAAAACCAAAAGGATTTCACTGAACAAACTTTCTCTAACTGAATATTTTACATAGACTGGTTTTGGAGATATGAAAATGATTCATTTGATGCCATGTTTCACCAGAATCTGTAGAATATGCTGGCCATGCAATGTAAAAAAAAAAAATTACTTGCTTGTCCCTTAGCGGACTACAAGATGGACTAGAGCTCTGCTGATCACAGCAGGTGTTATCCAATAGCAGAGAGACAAATGCAATGCCAAAAGGTCTCTCAGGATCGCAGTTCCCAGGCACCAAAGGGCAGATTCCTACCCATTGGAAAGGGAATATGTCAACCAATGTTCCACCACAGCTGAAACACAATGCAGGAGGGAATGATACCTAGTTGGATCATATGCAAGCTCCGTTACTGACCAAAGACGTCTCAAGTACTCAATGCAAGTGCTGTTTCACACGCCTACAATGTACGAATCACAAACAGGATCCCACAAACCAAAGCACAGACTGCCGTGATTAACACCACATTGACACACACAAACACATGAAGAACAAATAAACACTCCAATCACAAAGACAGAAAGCCAGAGAAGGCATTTTGTCAACTTCCACTTCCACTCCCACATGGAGGCCCCCAGTTCTCAAGAGGGAATGGACTCAGAGGGGCTCCCATCCGCTAAGGGGAGCAGCCCAGTTGGAGTAGACCTATTTCCCAGCCTGTGCAAGCTGGAGCGACTTACCCCCAAATGACATGAACTGTATACCACTGCTCTGGACATGTCTCCAAGACAAGCAGCCTCGTGCTGTAGGGCAGCCACTGCATATCAGGGAGAATCCCTGCCAGTATCCTGGAGCCAAATGTACTCTGGCATGTGCTGGGAAGTATAAATGGCGATGCCCCTGATCGAGATCAATACACCATGGGCACAGACCTCCTGGCTGGCTCGCTATAATTGGTAACCAAAGACCAGGATGTGTGCCCGACGCACAGTGAGGCCAAACAGCAGCAAAACATTGGACTTTGGAGCCGAGAAATATTTGTTGTTGAGACATTCAAGGAAATGGGTGGCTTATGCTGGGTAATCCCCAACCTTGAAAGCATTTAGCAAAGCCCTCTTAGAGGTAAGGTGATGGAGGGGTGTGGCTTTTCGTTGAAAACGTCTCCCTGTCCGATCCATTGTTCTTGAGGACAGGTCATAGTCAGGTCTCAATGATCCTATCAATCTCCAGCAAACAAATGTCACTCTCTGGGTGACAAGAAAGGGCAAGGTCCCAAGGCACAAGATTCACCCTCTGAGGTCCAGACCCACCTAAGAGAAAGGGGTCCCTGGGAGGGGTGGTGGTCCTCCTGCCATGGAGGGTTTGTCCAGGAGCTGGTCTGGGTCCTCCCACCAGTGCCCACGCCTCCCAGAGGAGGCAGCTCTGCCTTGGTGGCTCCCTCAGGGCCAGGTCCCAGACGCTTGCTAGCTCTCATCACTGAGGGAGCCGGGTGCACATGACCCAACAGGTCTTAATGCTCCTCAGGCCACCCAAACAGTGGTGGTCAGGTACCCCAGACTGTGAGCCATACCCTTAGGGTCACAGTGGCGGTGTGTGGTAGAGGTTCAACACTGCCTCAAGGCCTGGTCTGGGCCAATGGTCATTCATGGCCTTGGCTCTGGAGCCCTGCAGGACACACCCCCAGCCTGTTCTCTGGGCTCCCCATCACACAAGCTGGCCCAAGGCCGTGTGAGCAGAAGAATGCTGGGGAGAAGGCTGGCACTTGCCTCTTACCTCATGCTCCAGGTCTGAAGGGGCAGCACTCCACTGACTGCTGCCTAACAATGGGCCCCCACTAAAGATGGCTGACAGACAGTGGCTTGCTTGGGGCAGGGGCCCACTACACTGCCCACCAATGGCTGAGCAGGGTGGTCACATTGGCATTAGTGGTCTCCTGGTAACCATTGCCTGGTAACGGGGCAGTGGGTCACAGTGCACAGCAAGGGCTGCCTGGGAAGGGCTGCATTCAGCTGGCTATGGTACAATTCCCCCTTTTCTTTGGTCCTCTGCAACCCTGAGGAGAATATGTGGGTATGATTTGGATAGAGTGGTTAATCATAAGCTCAGCAGTGGATCTCTGTTTTAGGGGACTTGCTTTCAACCTAGATTCCTGGTTCATCTTTTCCCAAGTCTTTCAGGGAATGGGGTGACGACCACTCTAGCTACGTCCTGCTGCAGGAAAGCAAAGCCCTACAGTGCATTCTGAGTTGGAAGCAATGCCACGTTGCAAGTCTTGATCCAAGTCTTATATAAACTTGTATAAGGAATCCAGGAGAATAAGCCTGAAAAGCAGCGTGAGGGTGGCACTCTGGGGGAGACGTTCTGGCAGGTAATCCAGACACGCAGAAGCAGAAGGGAAGAAATTGTTGTAAGTTGTTAGGAAGTTGAGGGGAAGAGCTTCCCTTAACGGGAGAACACAGATCAAAATCAGCATTATTGCGAAGCAAATCCATAAACGTTAGTAGCATATGCATCTGTTTACTCAGTTTGTCAAAACTGCATTGGTAAGAGTCTTCTTGAAGTTGAAGCACTTTGGGAAAGCCTCAGCCTAACTATCTGTTAGACACTTAAAGAGGCAAGGTTAAAGATCGCATGACAAGGGGTTGCGAAGGAAGCTTAATCAAGTGGCTCTCATGTAACCGTCAGCATGGCTGACTGATTATCCCAAGGCATACCTGCATTTCAGAAACTTTGTACCCTTTCTAGAATATCGACAGGTGTGCCATGTATCCATCCTGTGTAATTGGAGAAGCTTCTCCCCCATTTCACAATGTTTTCTCTGTAATTTCCATACCAGATATACGACTGAAATAGTCCTCCTTGAGTTGCCTTAAGGGCCCCGCAACTAATCCAAAGTTAACAAAATATTTCAAAACACCTGGTCCAATAAGCTCATCAGTCCTTTGAAGAGAATTCTTCTTTCTTCTCCAAAGTGAGAAGAGATCTTAAAAGCAAATCGAGATCCCTTAAAGGCAGGACAGTTCACATACCATGGTATTGAAAGCAGCATTGCAAGTAAACGTGTTCTCTTGGCAGAGGGGAACCCAATCCAGCCTTGAAAAAAACGCATTTTTAATAACAGTATCCATTTCCCGAAGTGGAGTTTCGTTTCAGCACAATGATGCATCAAATGTTGGTTTTTGGCTCAACACATTTATCCCACCTTCCTACTCTATCCTGAAATGTGTTCCTTTTCATGAGTTTCTTAGCTTTAATTACATATTTCGATTACAATCCTCAAGTCCTTAACACCTTCACTTAGTGAAAACCAAGATGCAAGCAATTGTCAGATGGATGCCATACCAGCATTTCTGATTGCAAACGGATGCTTTTGAGACCTTCTGCTAAGTAGGCAAAGGTAGGGAATCTTAGATGTGCCCAGCATCCAATGTTCCAATCCTATATCCTCTTTGAAATGACCTGGAGAGTCAAGGAATGCTTGCCACTTACCTTGGTGAAGTTTCATGCTACCCAAATCTAGAGAGGCCATTTAGAAAGACTTCAAGTGTCATCATTTCAACTTATGGTCCTTGCTGTCAAATTGGCAACAGATATAAGGTCTTTTTGGATCTCTAAGAAACCTAGGGACTGCAGAAGGTTTATACTTCAGAATGCAAGAAGCTTAAGGCAGCTTCCATACCAGATATCAGTTCAGTACTAGCTATTTGCCAGATCATCAGGACCTGAAATCCATGGAGGCCAATTCTCTCCAGAGGAGGAAGTATTGAATAGGTAAGTGCTTCCCTTTCAGTGAAGTGGAGCTCATTTACACATCAACTCGGCAGTTGATGTCAATTGCCTTATCCCTAAAAGTGGCCCAAATCTGGAGAATGCACCTGAAAGGGGTGCGTTGGGGAAGCACATTTGAGTTTCCCAGAGCCACAACACTTTCACACAAAACAAACGCAAAAGTACATGCACAAAAGAAACTCTCAGTCCTGAGGACCAAAGCAAAGGGTGAGGATGAACAACATCCTCAATGTTTTCGAACTACGTTCCCTCATTTTAACAACAAAACGACAAACAGCATGCAAATTGAAAGATAGGGAATCAGGACCACAGTTGTCATGCCTACTGACCTGGGAAGCAGAAAGAGCCAAAAAGTAAAAAGCAAAGAAATTAGGAAAAGTTCAATTTGCTTCATTAACTTCCACATGTCTCCTGGAAATATGCTCGTTTTCTCAGGGTCACAATGATGAAAACCAAAAGGATTTCACTGAACAAACTTTCTCTAACTGAATATTTTACATAGACTGGTTTTGGAGATATGAAAATGATTCATTTGATGCCATGTTTCACCAGAATCTGTAGAATATGCTGGCCATGCAATGTAAAAAAAAAAAAAATACTTGCTTGTCCCTTAGCGGACTACAAGATGGACTAGAGCTCTGCTGATCACAGCAGGTGTTATCCAATAGCAGAGAGACAAATGCAATGCCAAAAGGTCTCTCAGGATCGCAGTTCCCAGGCACCAAAGGGCAGATTCCTACCCATTGGAAAGGGAATATGTCAACCAATGTTCCACCACAGCTGAAACACAATGCAGGAGGGAATGATACCTAGTTGGATCATATGCAAGCTCCGTTACTGACCAAAGACGTCTCAAGTACTCAATGCAAGTGCTGTTTCACACACCTACAATGTACGAATCACAAACAGGATCCCACAAACCAAAGCACAGACTGCCGTGATTAACACCACATTGACACACACAAACACATGAAGAACAAATAAACACTCCAATCACAAAGACAGAAAGCCAGAGAAGGCATTTTGTCAACTTCCACTTCCACTCCCACATGGAGGCCCCCAGTTCTCAAGAGGGAATGGACTCAGAGGGGCTCCCATCCGCTAAGGGGAGCAGCCCAGTTGGAGTAGACCTATTTCCCAGCCTGTGCAAGCTGGAGCGACTTACCCCCAAATGACATGAACTGTATACCACTGCTCTGGACATGTCTCCAAGACAAGCAGCCTCGTGCTGTAGGGCAGCCACTGCATATCAGGGAGAATCCCTGCCAGTATCCTGGAGCCAAATGTACTCTGGCATGTGCTGGGAAGTATAAATGGCGATGCCCCTGATCGAGATCAATACACCATGGGCACAGACCTCCTGGCTGGCTCGCTATAATTGGTAACCAAAGACCAGGATGTGTGCCCGACGCACAGTGAGGCCAAACAGCAGCAAAACATTGGACTTTGGAGCCGAGAAATATTTGTTGTTGAGACATTCAAGGAAATGGGTGGCTTATGCTGGGTAATCCCCAACCTTGAAAGCATTTAGCAAAGCCCTCTTAGAGGTAAGGTGATGGAGGGGTGTGGCTTTTCGTTGAAAACTTCTCCCTGTCCGATCCATTGTTCTTGAGGACAGGTCATAGTCAGGTCTCAATGATCCTATCAATCTCCAGCAAACAAATGTCACTCTCTGGGTGACAAGAAAGGGCAAGGTCCCAAGGCACAAGATTCACCCTCTGAGGTCCAGACCCACCTAAGAGAAAGGGGTCCCTGGGAGGGGTGGTGGTCCTCCTGCCATGGAGGGTTTGTCCAGGAGCTGGTCTGGGTCCTCCCACCAGTGCCCACGCCTCCCAGAGGAGGCAGCTCTGCCTTGGTGGCTCCCTCAGGGCCAGGTCCCAGACGCTTGCTAGCTCTCATCACTGAGGGAGCCGGGTGCACATGACCCAACAGGTCTTAATGCTCCTCAGGCCACCCAAACAGTGGTGGTCAGGTACCCCAGACTGTGAGCCATACCCTTAGGGTCACAGTGGCGGTGTGTGGTAGAGGTTCAACACTGCCTCAAGGCCTGGTCTGGGCCAATGGTCATTCATGGCCTTGGCTCTGGAGCCCTGCAGGACACACCCCCAGCCTGTTCTCTGGGCTCCCCATCACACAAGCTGGCCCAAGGCCGTGTGAGCAGAAGAATGCTGGGGAGAAGGCTGGCACTTGCCTCTTACCTCATGCTCCAGGTCTGAAGGGGCAGCACTCCACTGACTGCTGCCTAACAATGGGCCCCCACTAAAGATGGCTGACAGACAGTGGCTTGCTTGGGGCAGGGGCCCACTACACTGCCCACCAATGGCTGAGCAGGGTGGTCACATTGGCATTAGTGGTCTCCTGGTAACCATTGCCTGGTAACGGGGCAGTGGGTCACAGTGCACAGCAAGGGCTGCCTGGGAAGGGCTGCATTCAGCTGGCTATGGTAAAATTCCCCCTTTTCTTTGGTCCTCTGCAACCCTGAGGAGAATATGTGGGTATGATTTGGATAGAGTGGTTAATCATAAGCTCAGCAGTGGATCTCTGTTTTAGGGGACTTGCTTTCAACCTAGATTCCTGGTTCATCTTTTCCCAAGTCTTTCAGGGAATGGGGTGACGACCACTCTAGCTACGTCCTGCTGCAGGAAAGCAAAGCCCTACAGTGCATTCTGAGTTGGAAGCAATGCCACGTTGCAAGTCTTGATCCAAGTCTTATATAAACTTGTATAAGGAATCCAGGAGAATAAGCCTGAAAAGCAGCGTGAGGGTGGCACTCTGGGGGAGACGTTCTGGCAGGTAATCCAGACACGCAGAAGCAGAAGGGAAGAAATTGTTGTAAGTTGTTAGGAAGTTGAGGGGAAGAGCTTCCCTTAACGGGAGAACACAGATCAAAATCAGCATTATTGCGAAGCAAATCCATAAACGTTAGTAGCATATGCATCTGTTTACTCAGTTTGTCAAAACTGCATTGGTAAGAGTCTTCTTGAAGTTGAAGCACTTTGGGAAAGCCTCAGCCTAACTATCTGTTAGACACTTAAAGAGGCAAGGTTAAAGATCGCATGACAAGGGGTTGCGAAGGAAGCTTAATCAAGTGGCTCTCATGTAACCGTCAGCATGGCTGACCGATTATCCCAAGGCATACCTGCATTTCAGAAACTTTGTACCCTTTCTAGAATATCGACAGGTGTGCCATGTATCCATCCTGTGTAATTGGAGAAGCTTCTCCCCCATTTCACAATGTTTTCTCTGTAATTTCCATACCAGATATACGACTGAAATAGTCCTCCTTGAGTTGCCTTAAGGGCCCCGCAACTAATCCAAAGTTAACAAAATATTTCAAAACACCTGGTCCAATAAGCTCATCAGTCCTTTGAAGAGAATTCTTCTTTCTTCTCCAAAGTGAGAAGAGATCTTAAAAGCAAATCGAGATCCCTTAAAGGCAGGACAGTTCACATACCATGTTATTGAAAGCAGCATTGCAAGTAAACGTGTTCTCTTGGCAGAGGGGAACCCAATCCAGCCTTGAAAAAAACGCATTTTTAATAACAGTATCCATTTCCCGAAGTGGAGTTTCGTTTCAGCACAATGATGCATCAAATGTTGGTTTTTGGCTCAACACATTTATCCCACCTTCCTACTCTATCCTGAAATGTGTTCCTTTTCATGAGTTTCTTAGCTTTAATTACATATTTCGATTACAATCCTCAAGTCCTTAACACCTTCACTTAGTGAAAACCAAGATGCAAGCAATTGTCAGATGGATGCCATACCAGCATTTCTGATTGCAAACGGATGCTTTTGAGACCTTCTGCTAAGTAGGCAAAGGTAGGGAATCTTAGATGTGCCCAGCATCCAATGTTCCAATCCTATATCCTCTTTGAAATGACCTGGAGAGTCAAGGAATGCTTGCCACTTACCTTGGTGAAGTTTCATGCTACCCAAATCTAGAGAGGCCATTTAGAAAGACTTCAAGTGTCATCATTTCAACTTATGGTCCTTGCTGTCAAATTGGCAACAGATATAAGGTCTTTTTGGATCTCTAAGAAACCTAGGGACTGCAGAAGGTTTATACTTCAGAATGCAAGAAGCTTAAGGCAGCTTCCATACCAGATATCAGTTCAGTACTAGCTATTTGCCAGATCATCAGGACCTGAAATCCATGGAGGCCAATTCTCTCCAGAGGAGGAAGTATTGAATAGGTAAGTGCTTCCCTTTCAGTGAAGTGGAGCTCATTTACACATCAACTCGGCAGTTGATGTCAATTGCCTTATCCCTAAAAGTGGCCCAAATCTGGAGAATGCACCTGAAAGGGGTGCGTTGGGGAAGCACATTTGAGTTTCCCAGAGCCACAACACTTTCACACAAAACAAACGCAAAAGTACATGCACAAAAGAAACTCTCAGTCCTGAGGACCAAAGCAAAGGGTGAGGATGAACAACATCCTCAATGTTTTCGAACTACGTTCCCTCATTTTAACAACAAAACGACAAACAGCATGCAAATTGAAAGATAGGGAATCAGGACCACAGTTGTCAAGCCTACTGACCTGGGAAGCAGAAAGAGCCAAAAAGTAAAAAGCAAAGAAATTAGGAAAAGTTCAATTTGCTTCATTAACTTCCACATGTCTCCTGGAAATATGCTCGTTTTCTCAGGGTCACAATGATGAAAACCAAAAGGATTTCACTGAACAAACTTTCTCTAACTGAATATTTTACATAGACTGGTTTTGGAGATATGAAAATGATTCATTTGATGCCATGTTTCACCAGAATCTGTAGAATATGCTGGCCATGCAATGTAAAAAAAAAAAAAAATACTTGCTTGTCCCTTAGCGGACTACAAGATGGACTAGAGCTCTGCTGATCACAGCAGGTGTTATCCAATAGCAGAGAGACAAATGCAATGCCAAAAGGTCTCTCAGGATCGCAGTTCCCAGGCACCAAAGGGCAGATTCCTACCCATTGGAAAGGGAATATGTCAACCAATGTTCCACCACAGCTGAAACACAATGCAGGAGGGAATGATACCTAGTTGGATCATATGCAAGCTCCGTTACTGACCAAAGACGTCTCAAGTACTCAATGCAGGTGCTGTTTCACACACCTACAATGTACGAATCACAAACAGGATCCCACAAACCAAAGCACAGACTGCCGTGATTAACACCACATTGACACACACAAACACATGAAGAACAAATAAACACTCCAATCACAAAGACAGAAAGCCAGAGAAGGCATTTTGTCAACTTCCACTTCCACTCCCACATGGAGGCCCCCAGTTCTCAAGAGGGAATGGACTCAGAGGGGCTCACATCCGCTAAGGGGAGCAGCCCAGTTGGAGTAGACCTATTTCCCAGCCTGTGCAAGCTGGAGCGACTTACCCCCAAATGACATGAACTGTATACCACTGCTCTGGACATGTCTCCAAGACAAGCAGCCTCGTGCTGTAGGGCAGCCACTGCATATCAGGGAGAATCCCTGCCAGTATCCTGGAGCCAAATGTACTCTGGCATGTGCTGGGAAGTATAAATGGCGACGCCCCTGATCGAGATCAATACACCATGGGCACAGACCTCCTGGCTGGCTCGCTATAATTGGTAACCAAAGACCAGGATGTGTGCCCGACGCACAGTGAGGCCAAACAGCAGCAAAACATTGGACTTTGGAGCCGAGAAATATTTGTTGTTGAGACATTCAAGGAAATGGGTGGCTTATGCTGGGTAATCCCCAACCTTGAAAGCATTTAGCAAAGCCCTCTTAGAGGTAAGGTGATGGAGGGGTGTGGCTTTTCGTTGAAAACTTCTCCCTGTCCGATCCATTGTTCTTGAGGACAGGTCATAGTCAGGTCTCAATGATCCTATCAATCTCCAGCAAACAAATGTCACTCTCTGGGTGACAAGAAAGGGCAAGGTCCCAAGGCACAAGACTCACCCTCTGAGGTCCAGACCCACCTAAGAGAAAGGGGTCCCTGGGAGGGGTGGTGGTCCTCCTGCCATGGAGGGTTTGTCCAGGAGCTGGTCTGGGTCCTCCCACCAGTGCCCACGCCTCCCAGAGGAGGCAGCTCTGCCTTGGTGGCTCCCTCAGGGCCAGGTCCCAGACGCTTGCTAGCTCTCATCACTGAGGGAGCCGGGTGCACATGACCCAACAGGTCTTAATGCTCCTCAGGCCACCCAAACAGTGGTGGTCAGGTACCCCAGACTGTGAGCCATACCCTTAGGGTCACAGTGGCGGTGTGTGGTAGAGGTTCAACACTGCCTCAAGGCCTGGTCTGGGCCAATGGTCATTCATGGCCTTGGCTCTGGAGCCCTGCAGGACACACCCCCAGCCTGTTCTCTGGGCTCCCCATCACACAAGCTGGCCCAAGGCCGTGTGAGCAGAAGAATGCTGGGGAGAAGGCTGGCACTTGCCTCTTACCTCATGCTCCAGGTCTGAAGGGGCAGCACTGCACTGACTGCTGCCTAACAAAGGGCCCCCACTAAAGATGGCTGACAGACAGTGGCTTGCTTGGGGCAGGGGCCCACTACACTGCCCACCAATGGCTGAGCAGGGTGGTCACAGTGGCATTAGTGGTCTCCTGGTAACCATTGCCTGGTAACGGGGCAGTGGGTCACAGTGCACAGCAAGGGCTGCCTGGGAAGGGCTGCATTCAGCTGGCTATGGTACAATTCCCCCTTTTCTTTGGTCCTCTGCAACCCTGAGGAGAATATGTGGGTATGATTTGGATAGAGTGGTTAATCATAAACTCAGCAGCGGATCTCTGTTTTAGGGGACTTGCTTTCAACCTAGATTCCTGGTTCATCTTTTCCCAAGTCTTTCAGGGAATGGGGTGACGACCACTCTAGCTACGTGCTGCTGGAGGAAAGCAAAGCCCTACAGTGCATTCTGAGTTGGAAGCAATGCCACGTTGCAAGTCTTGATCCAAGTCTTATATAAACTTGTATAAGGAATCCAGGAGAATAAGCCTGAAAAGCAGCGTGAGGGTGGCACTCTGGGGGAGACGTTCTGGCAGGTAATCCAGACACGCAGAAGCAGAAGGGAAGAAATTGTTGTAAGTTGTTAGGAAGTTGAGGGGAAGAGCTTCCCTTAACGGGAGAACACAGATCAAAATCAGCATTATTGCGAAGCAAATCCATAAACGTTAGTAGCATATGCATCTGTTTACTCAGTTTGTCAAAACTGCATTGGTAAGAGTCTTCTTGAAGTTGAAGCACTTTGGGAAAGCCTCAGCCTAACTATCTGTTAGACACTTAAAGAGGCAAGGTTAAAGATCGCATGACAAGGGGTTGCGAAGGAAGCTTAATCAAGTGGCTCTCATGTAACCGTCAGCATGGCTGACTGATTATCCCAAGGCATACCTGCATTTCAGAAACTTTGTACCCTTTCTAGAATATCGACAGGTGTGCCATGTATCCATCCTGTGTAATTGGAGAAGCTTCTCCCCCATTTCACAATGTTTTCTCTGTAATTTCCATACCAGATATACGACTGAAATAGTCCTCCTTGAGTTGCCTTAAGGGCCCCGCAACTAATCCAAAGTTAACAAAATATTTCAAAACACCTGGTCCAATAAGCTCATCAGTCCTTTGAAGAGAATTCTTCTTTCTTCTCCAAAGTGAGAAGAGATCTTAAAAGCAAATCGAGATCCCTAAAAGGCAGGACAGTTCACATACCATGTTATTGAAAGCAGCATTGCAAGTAAACGTGTTCTCTTTGCAGAGGGGAACCCAATCCAGCCTTGAAAAAAACGCATTTTTAATAACAGTATCCATTTCCCGAAGTGGAGTTTCGTTTCAGCACAATGATGCATCAAATGTTGGTTTTTGGCTCAACACATTTATCCCATCTTCCTACTCTATCCTGAAATGTGTTCCTTTTCATGAGTTTCTTAGCTTTAATTACATATTTCGATTACAATCCTCAAGTCCTTAACACCTTCACTTAGTGAAAACCAAGATGCAAGCAATTGTCAGATGGATGCCATACCAGCATTTCTGATTGCAAACGGATGCTTTTGAGACCTTCTGCTAAGTAGGCAAAGGTAGGGAATCTTAGATGTGCCCAGCATCCAATGTTCCAATCCTCTATCCTCTTTGAAATGACCTGGAGAGTCAAGGAATGCTTGCCACTTACCTTGGTGAAGTTTCATGCTCCCCAAATCTAGAGAGGCCATTTAGAAAGACTTCAAGTGTCATCATTTCAACTTATGGTCCTTGCTGTCAAATTGGCAACAGATATAAGGTCTTTTTGGATCTCTAAGAAACCTAGGGACCGCAGAAGGTTTATACTTCAGAATGCAAGAAGCTTAAGGCAGCTTCCATACCAGATATCAGTTCAGTACTAGCTATTTGCCAGATCATCAGGACCTGAAATCCATGGAGGCCAATTCTCTCCAGAGGAGGAAGTATTGAATAGGTAAGTGCTTCCCTTTCAGTGAAGTGGAGCTCATTTACACATCAACTCGGCAGTTGATGTCAATTGCCTTATCCCTAAAAGTGGCCCAAATCTGGAGAATGCACCTGAAAGGGGTGCGTTGGGGAAGCACATTTGAGTTTCCCAGAGCCACAACACTTTCACACAAAACAAACGCAAAAGTACATGCACAAAAGAAACTCTCAGTCCTGAGGACCAAAGCAAAGGGTGAGGATGAACAACATCCTCAATGTTTTCGAACTACGTTCCCTCATTTTAACAACAAAACGACAAACAACATGCAAATTGAAAGATAGGGAATCAGGACCACAGTTGTCATGCCTACTGACCTGGGAAGCAGAAAGAGCCAAAAAGTAAAAAGCAAAGAAATTAGGAAAAGTTCAATTTGCTTCATTAACTTCCACATGTCTCCTGGAAATATGCTCGTTTTCTCAGGGTCACAATGATGAAAACCAAAAGGATTTCACTGAACAAACTTTCTCTACCTGAATATTTTACATAGACTGGTTTTGGAGATATGAAAATGATTCATTTGATGCCATGTTTCACCAGAATCTGTAGAATATGCTGGCCATGCAATGTAAAAAAAAAAAAAAATACTTGCTTGTCCCTTAGCGGACTACAAGATGGACTAGAGCTCTGCTGATCACAGCAGGTGTTATCCAATAGCAGAGAGACAAATGCAATGCCAAAAGGTCTCTCAGGATCGCAGTTCCCAGGCACCAAAGGGCAGATTCCTACCCATTGGAAAGGGAATATGTCAACCAATGTTCCACCACAGCTGAAACACAATGCAGGAGGGAATGATACCTAGTTGGATCATATGCAAGCTCCGTTACTGACCAAAGACGTCTCAAGTACTCAATGCAAGTGCTGTTTCACACACCTACAATGTACGAATCACAAACAGGATCCCACAAACCAAAGCACAGACTGCCGTGATTAACACCACATTGACACACACAAACACATGAAGAACAAATAAACACTCCAATCACAAAGACAGAAAGCCAGAGAAGGCATTTTGTCAACTTCCACTTCCACTCCCACATGGAGGCCCCCAGTTCTCAAGAGGGAATGGACTCAGAGGGGCTCACATCCGCTAAGGGGAGCAGCCCAGTTGGAGTAGACCTATTTCCCAGCCTGTGCAAGCTGGAGCGACTTACCCCCAAATGACATGAACTGTACACCACTGCTCTGGACATGTCTCCAAGACAAGCAGCCTCGTGCTGTAGGGCAGCCACTGCATATCAGGGAGAATCCCTGCCAGTATCCTGGAGCCAAATGTACTCTGGCATGTGCTGGGAAGTATAAATGGCGACGCCCCTGATCGAGATCAATACACCATGGGCACAGACCTCCTGGCTGGCTCGCTATAATTGGTAACCAAAGACCAGGATGTGTGCCCGACGCACAGTGAGGCCAAACAGCAGCAAAACATTGGACTTTGGAGCCGAGAAATATTTGTTGTTGAGACATTCAAGGAAATGGGTGGCTTATGCTGGGTAATCCCCAACCTTGAAAGCTTTTAGCAAAGCCCTCTTAGAGGTAAGGTGATGGAGGGGTGTGGCTTTTCGTTGAAAACTTCTCCCTGTCCGATCCATTGTTCTTGAGGACAGGTCATAGTCAGGTCTCAATGATCCTATCAATCTCCAGCAAACAAATGTCACTCTCTGGGTGACAAGAAAGGGCAAGGTCCCAAGGCACAAGACTCACCCTCTGAGGTCCAGACCCACCTAAGAGAAAGGGGTCCCTGGGAGGGGTGGTGGTCCTCCTGCCATGGAGGGTTTGTCCAGGAGCAGGTCTGGGTCCTCCCACCACTGCCCACGCCTCCCAGAGGAGGCAGCTCTGCCTTGGTGGCTCCCTCAGGGCCAGGTCCCATACCCTTGCTAGCTGTCATCACTGAGGGAGCCGGGTGCACATGACCCAACAGGTCTTAATGCTCCTCAGGCCACCCAAACAGTGGCGGTCAGGTACCCCAGACTGTGAGCCATACCCTTAGGGTCACAGTGGCTGTGTGTGGTAGAGGTTCAACACTGCCTCAAGGCCTGGTCTGGGCCAGTGGGCATTCATGGCCTTGGCTCTGGAGCCCTGCAGGACACACCCCCAGCCTGTTCTCTGGGCCCCCCATCACACCAGCAGGCCCAAGGCCGTGTGAGCAGAAGAATGCTGGGGAGAAGGCTGGCACTTGCCTCTTACCTCACGCTCCAGGTCTGAAGGGGCAGCACTGCACTGACTGCTGCCTAAAAAAGGGCCCCCACTAAAGATGGCTGACAGACAGTGGCTTGCTTGGGGCAGGGGCCCACTACACTGCCCACCAATGGCTGAGCAGGGTGGTCACAGTGGCATTAGTGGTCTCCTGGTAACCATTGCCTGGTAACGGGGCAGTGGGTCACAGTGCACAGCAAGGGCTGCCTGGGAAGGGCTGCATTCAGCTGGCTATGGTACAATTCCCCCTTTTCTTTGGTGCTCTTCAACCCTGAGGAGAATATGTGGGTATGATTTGGATAGAGTGGTTAATCATAAACTCAGCAGCAGATCTCTGTTTTAGGGGACTTGCTTTCAACCTCCATTCCTGGTTCATCTTTTCCCAAGTCTTTCAGGGAATGGGGTGACGACCACTCTAGCTACGTGCTGCTGGAGGAAAGCAAAGCCCTACAGTGCATTCTGAGTTGGAAGCAATGCCACGGTGCAAGTCTTGATCCAAGTCTTATATAAACTTGTATAAGGAATCCAGGAGAATAAGCCTGAAAAGCAGCGTGAGGGTGGCACTCTGGGGGAGACGTTCTGGCAGGTAATCCAGACACGCAGAAGCAGAAGGGAAGAAATTGTTGTAAGTTGTTAGGAAGTTGAGGGGAAGAGCTTCCCTTAACGGGAGAACACAGATCAAAATCAGCATTATTGCGAAGCAAATCCATAAACGTTAGTAGCATATGCATCTGTTTACTCAGTTTGTCAAAACTGCATTGGTAAGAGTCTTCTTGAAGTTGAAGCACTTTGGGAAAGCCTCAGCCTAACTATCTGTTAGACACTTAAAGAGGCAAGGTTAAAGATCGCATGACAAGGGGTTGCGAAGGAAGCTTAATCAAGTGGCTCTCATGTAACCGTCAGCATGGCTGACTGATTATCCCAAGGCATACCTGCATTTCAGAAACTTTGTACCCTTTCTAGAATATCGACAGGTGTGCCATGTATCCATCCTGTGTAATTGGAGAAGCTTCTCCCCCATTTCACAATGTTTTCTCTGTAATTTCCATACCAGATATACGACTGAAATAGTCCTCCTTGAGTTGCCTTAAGGGCCCCGCAACTAATCCAAAGTTAACAAAATATTTCAAAACACCTGGTCCAATAAGCTCATCAGTCCTTTGAAGAGAATTCTTCTTTCTTCTCCAAAGTGAGAAGAGATCTTAAAAGCAAATCGAGATCCCTAAAAGGCAGGACAGTTCACATACCATGTTATTGAAAGCAGCATTGCAAGTAAACGTGTTCTCTTTGCAGAGGGGAACCCAATCCAGCCTTGAAAAAAACGCATTTTTAATAACAGTATCCATTTCCCGAAGTGGAGTTTCGTTTCAGCACAATGATGCATCAAATGTTGGTTTTTGGCTCAACACATTTATCCCACCTTCCTACTCTATCCTGAAATGTGTTCCTTTTCATGAGTTTCTTAGCTTTAATTACATATTTCGATTACAATCCTCAAGTCCTTAACACCTTCACTTAGTGAAAACCAAGATGCAAGCAATTGTCAGATGGATGCCATACCAGCATTTCTGATTGCAAACGGATGCTTTTGAGACCTTCTGCTAAGTAGGCAAAGGTAGGGAATCTTAGATGTGCCCAGCATCCAATGTTCCAATCCTCTATCCTCTTTGAAATGACCCGGAGAGTCAAGGAATGCTTGCCACTTACCTTGGTGAAGTTTCATGCTCCCCAAATCTAGAGAGGCCATTTAGAAAGACTTCAAGTGTCATCATTTCAACTTATGGTCCTTGCTGTCAAATTGGCAACAGATATAAGGTCTTTTTGGATCTCTAAGAAACCTAGGGACCGCAGAAGGTTTATACTTCAGAATGCAAGAAGCTTAAGGCAGCTTCCATACCAGATATCAGTTCAGTACTAGCTATTTGCCAGATCATCAGGACCTGAAATCCATGGAGGCCAATTCTCTCCAGAGGAGGAAGTATTGAATAGGTAAGTGCTTCCCTTTCAGTGAAGTGGAGCTCATTTACACATCAACTCGGCAGTTGATGTCAATTGCCTTATCCCTAAAAGTGGCCCAAATCTGGAGAATGCACCTGAAAGGGGTGCGTTGGGGAAGCACATTTGAGTTTCCCAGAGCCACAACACTTTCACACAAAACAAACGCAAAAGTACATGCACAAAAGAAACTCTCAGTCCTGAGGACCAAAGCAAAGGGTGAGGATGAACAACATCCTCAATGTTTTCGAACTACGTTCCCTCATTTTAACAACAAAACGACAAACAACATGCAAATTGAAAGATAGGGAATCAGGACCACAGTTGTCATGCCTACTGACCTGGGAAGCAGAAAGAGCCAAAAAGTAAAAAGCAAAGAAATTAGGAAAAGTTCAATTTGCTTCATTAACTTCCACATGTCTCCTGGAAATATGCTCGTTTTCTCAGGGTCACAATGATGAAAACCAAAAGGATTTCACTGAACAAACTTTCTCTAACTGAATATTTTACATAGACTGGTTTTGGAGATATGAAAATGATTCATTTGATGCCATGTTTCACCAGAATCTGTAGAATATGCTGGCCATGCAATGTAAAAAAAAAAAAAATACTTGCTTGTCCCTTAGCGGACTACAAGATGGACTAGAGCTCTGCTGATCACAGCAGGTGTTATCCAATAGCAGAGAGACAAATGCAATGCCAAAAGGTCTCTCAGGATCGCAGTTCCCAGGCACCAAAGGGCAGATTCCTACCCATTGGAAAGGGAATATGTCAACCAATGTTCCACCACAGCTGAAACACAATGCAGGAGGGAATGATACCTAGTTGGATCATATGCAAGCTCCGTTACTGACCAAAGACGTCTCAAGTACTCAATGCAAGTGCTGTTTCACACACCTACAATGTACGAATCACAAACAGGATCCCACAAACCAAAGCACAGACTGCCGTGATTAACACCACATTGACACACACAAACACATGAAGAACAAATAAACACTCCAATCACAAAGACAGAAAGCCAGAGAAGGCATTTTGTCAACTTCCACTTCCACTCCCACATGGAGGCCCCCAGTTCTCAAGAGGGAATGGACTCAGAGGGGCTCCCATCCGCTAAGGGGAGCAGCCCAGTTGGAGTAGACCTATTTCCCAGCCTGTGCAAGCTGGAGCGACTTACCCCCAAATGACATGAACTGTATACCACTGCTCTGGACATGTCTCCAAGACAAGCAGCCTCGTGCTGTAGGGCAGCCACTGCATATCAGGGAGAATCCCTGCCAGTATCCTGGAGCCAAATGTACTCTGGCATGTGCTGGGAAGTATAAATGGCGACGCCCCTGATCGAGATCAATACACCATGGGCACAGACCTCCTGGCTGGCTCGCTATAATTGGTAACCAAAGACCAGGATGTGTGCCCGACGCACAGTGAGGCCAAACAGCAGCAAAACATTGGACTTTGGAGCCGAGAAATATTTGTTGTTGAGACATTCAAGGAAATGGGTGGCTTATGCTGGGTAATCCCCAACCTTGAAAGCTTTTAGCAAAGCCCTCTTAGAGGTAAGGTGATGGAGGGGTGTGGCTTTTCGTTGAAAACTTCTCCCTGTCCGATCCATTGTTCTTGAGGACAGGTCATAGTCAGGTCTCAATGATCCTATCAATCTCCAGCAAACAAATGTCACTCTCTGGGTGACAAGAAAGGGCAAGGTCCCAAGGCACAAGACTCACCCTCTGAGGTCCAGACCCACCTAAGAGAAAGGGGTCCCTGGGAGGGGTGGTGGTCCTCCTGCCATGGAGGGTTTGTCCAGGAGCTGGTCTGGGTCCTCCCACCAGTGCCCACGCCTCCCAGAGGAGGCAGCTCTGCCTTGGTGGCTCCCTCAGGGCCAGGTCCCAGACCCTTGCTAGCTGTCATCACTGAGGGAGCCGGGTGCACATGACCCAACAGGTCTTAATGCTCCTCAGGCCACCCAAACAGTGGCGGTCAGGTACCCCAGACTGTGAGCCATACCCTTAGGGTCACAGTGGCTGTGTGTGGTAGAGGTTCAACACTGCCTCAAGGCCTGGTCTGGGCCAGTGGGCATTCATGGCCTTGGCTCTGGAGCCCTGCAGGACACACCCCCAGCCTGTTCTCTGGGCCCCCCATCACACCAGCAGGCCCAAGGCCGTGTGAGCAGAAGAATGCTGGGGAGAAGGCTGGCACTTGCCTCTTACCTCACGCTCCAGGTCTGAAGGGGCAGCACTGCACTGACTGCTGCCTAAAAAAGGGCCCCCACTAAAGATGGCTGACAGACAGTGGCTTGCTTGGGGCAGGGGCCCACTACACTGCCCACCAATGGCTGAGCAGGGTGGTCACAGTGGCATTAGTGGTCTCCTGGTAACCATTGCCTGGTAACGGGGCAGTGGGTCACAGTGCACAGCAAGGGCTGCCTGGGAAGGGCTGCATTCAGCTGGCTATGGTACAATTCCCCCTTTTCTTTGGTGCTCTTCAACCCTGAGGAGAATATGTGGGTATGATTTGGATAGAGTGGTTAATCATAAACTCAGCAGCAGATCTCTGTTTTAGGGGACTTGCTTTCAACCTCCATTCCTGGTTCATCTTTTCCCAAGTCTTTCAGGAAATGGGGTGACGACCACTCTAGCTACATCCTGCTGCAGGAAAGCAAAGCCCTACAGTGCATCTGAGTTGGAAGCAATGCCACGGTGCAAGTCTTGATCCAAGTCTTATATAAACTTGTATAAGGAATCCAGGAGAATAAGCCTGAAAAGCAGCGTGAGGGTGGCACTCTGGGGGAGACGTTCTGGCAGGGAATCCAGACACGCAGAAGCAGAAGGGAAGAAATTGTTGTAAGTTGTTAGGAAGTTGAGGGGAAGAGCTTCCCTTAACGGGAGAACACAGATCAAAATCAGCATTATTGCAAAGCAAATCCATAAACGTTAGTAGCATATGCATCTGTTTACTCAGTTTGTCAAAACTGCATTGGTAAGAGTCTTCTTGAAGTTGAAGCACTTTGGGAAAGCCTCAGCCTAACTATCTGTTAGACACTTAAAGAGGCAAGGTTAAAGATCGGATGACAAGGGGTTGCGAAGGAAGCTTAATCAAGTGGCTCTCATGTAACCGTCAGCATGGCTGACCGATTATCCCAAGGCATACCTGCATTTCAGAAACTTTGTACCCTTTCTAGAATATCGACAGGTTGACATGTATCCATCCTGTGAAATTGGAAAAGCTTCTCCCCCATTTCACAATGTTTTCTCTGTAATTTCCATACCAGATATACGACTGAAATAGTCCTCCTTGAGTTGCCTTAAGGGCCCTGAAACTAATCCAAAGTTAACAAAATATTTCAAAACACCTGGTCCAATAAGCTCATCAGTCCTTTGAAGAGAATTCTTCTTTCTTCTCCAAAGTGAGAAGAGATCTTAAAAGCAAATAGAGATCCCTTCAAGGCAGGACAGTTCACATACCATGTTATTGAAAGCAGCATTCCAAGTAAATGTGTTCTCTTGGCAGAGGGGAACCCAATCCAGCCTTGAAAAAAACGTATTTTTAATAACAGTATCCATTTCCCGAAGTGGAGATTCGTTTCAGCCCAATGATGCATCAAATGTTGGTTTTTGGCTCAACACATTTATCCCACCTTCCTACTCTATCCTGAAATGTGTTCCTTTTCATGAGTTTCTTAGCTTTAATTACATATTTCGATTACAATCCTCAAGTCCTTAACACCTTCACTTAGTGAAAACCAAGAAGCAAGCAATTGTCAGCTGGATGCCATACCAGCATTTCTGATTGCAAACGGATGCTTTTGAGACCTTCTGCTAAGTAGGCAAAGGTAGGGAATCTTAGATGTGCCCAGCATCCAATGTTCCAATCCTCTATCCTCTTTGAAATGACCCGGAGAGTCAAGGAATGCTTGCCACTTACCTTGGTGAAGTTTCATGCTCCCCAAATCTAGAGAGGCCATTTAGAAAGACTTCAAGTGTCATCATTTCAACTTATGGTCCTTGCTGTCAAATTGGCAACTGATATAAGGTCTTTTTGGATCTCTAAGAAACCTAGGGACCGCAGAAGGTTTACACTTCAGAATGCAAGAAGCTTAAGGCAGCTTCCATACCAGATATCAGTTCAGTACTAGCTATTTGCCAGATCATCAGGACCTGAAATCCATGGAGGCCAATTCTCTCCAGAGGAGGAAGTATTGAATAGGTAAGTGCTTCCCTTTCAGTGAAATAGAGCTCATTTACACATCAACTCGGCAGTTGATGTCAATTGCCTTATCCCTCAAAGTGGCCCAAATCTGGAGAATGCACCTGAAAGGGGTGCGTTGGGGAAGCACATTTGAGTTTCCCAGAGCCACAACACTTTCACACAAAACAAACGCAAAAGTACATGCAAAGAAGAAACTCTCAGTCCTGAGGACCAAAGCAAAGGGTGAGGATGAACAACATCCTCAGTGTTTTCGAACTACGTTCCCTCATTTTAACAACAAAACGACAAACAACATGCAAATTGAAAGATAGGGAATCAGGACCACAGTTGTCATGCCTACTGACCTGGGAAGCAGAAAGAGCCAAAAAGGAAAAAGCAAAGAAATTAGGAAAAGTTCAATTTGCTTCATTAACTTCCACATGTCTCCTGGAAATATGCTCGTTTTCTCAGGGTCACAATGATGAAAACCAAAAGTATTTCACTGAGCAAACTTTCTCTACCTGAATATTTTACATAGACTGGTTTTGGAGATATGAAAAAGATTCATTTGATGTCATGTTTCACCAGAATCTGTAGAATATGCTCTCCATGCAATGTAAAAAAACAAAAAAACACTTGCTTGTACCTTAGCGGACTACAAGATGGACTAGAGCTCTGCTGATCACAGCAGGTGTTATCCAATAGCAGAGAGACAAATGCAATGCCAAAAGGTCTCTGAGGATCGCAGTTCCCAGGCACCAAAGGGCAGATTCCTACCCATTGGAAAGGGAATATGTCAACCAATGATCCACCACAGGAACGATACGTAGTGTGATCATATGCAAGCTCCGTTACTGTCCAAAGACGTCTCAAGTACTCAATGCAAGTGCTGTTTCACACACCTACAATGTACGAATCACAAACTGGATCCCACAAACCAAAGCACAGACTGCCGTGATTAACACCACATTGACACACACAAACACATGAAGAACAAATAAACACTCCAATCACAAAGACAGAAAGCCAGAGAAGGCATTTTGTCAACTTCCACTTCCACTCCCACATGGAGGCCCCCAGTTCTCAAGAGGGAATGGACTCAGAGGGGCTCCCATCCGCTAAGGGGAGCAGCCCAGTTGGAGTAGACCTATTTCCCAGCCTGTGCAAGCTGGAGCCACTTACCCCCAAATGACATGAACTGTATACCGTTGCTCTGGACATGTCTCCAAGACAAGCAGCCACGTGCTGTAGGGCAGCCACTGCATATCAGGGAGAATCCCTGCCAGTATCCTGGAGCCAAATGTACTCTGGCATGTGCTGGGAACTTTAAATGGGGATGCCCCTGATCGAGATCAACACACCATGGGCACAGACCTCCTGGCTGGCTCGCTATAATTGGTAACCAAAGGCCAGGATGTGTGCCCGATGCACAGTGAGGCCAAGCAACAGCAAAACATTGGACTTTGGAGCCGAGAAATATTTGTTGTTGAGACATTCAAGGAAATGGGTGGCTTATGCCGGGTAATCCCCAACCTTGAAAGCTTTTAGCAAAGCCCTCTTAGAGGTAAGGTGATGGAGGGGTGTGGCTGTTCGTTGAAAACTTCTCCCTGTCCGATCCTTTGTTCCTGAGGACAGGTCATAGTCAGGTCTCAGTGTTCCTATCAATCTCCAGCCAACAAATGTCACTCTCTGGGTGACAAGAAAGGGCAAGGTCCCAAGGCACAAGGCTCACCCTCTGAGGTCCAGACCCACCTAAGAGAAAGGGGTCCCTGGGAGGGGTGGTGGTCCACCTGCCATGGAGGGTTTGTCCAGGAGCTGGTCTGGGTCCTCCCACCAGTGCCCACGCCTCCCAGAGGAGGCAGCTCTGCCTTGGTGGCTCCCTCAGGGCCAGGTCCCAGACGCTTGCTAGCTCTCATCACTGAGGGAGCCGGGTGCACATGACCCAACAGGTCTTAATGCTCCTCAGGCCACCCAAACAGTGGTGGTCAGGTACCCCAGACTGTGAGCCATACCCTTAGGGTCACAGTGGCGGTGTGTGGTAGAGGTTCAACACTGCCTCAAGGCCTGGTCTGGGCCAATGGTCATTCATGGCCTTGGCTCTGGAGCCCTGCAGGACACACCCCCAGCCTGTTCTCTGGGCTCCCCATCACACAAGCTGGCCCAAGGCCGTGTGAGCAGAAGAATGCTGGGGAGAAGGCTGGCACTTGCCTCTTACCTCATGCTCCAGGTCTGAAGGGGCAGCACTCCACTGACTGCTGCCTAACAAAGGGCCCCCACTAAAGATGGCTGACAGACAGTGGCTTGCTTGGGGCAGGGGCCCACTACACTGCCCACCAATGGCTGAGCAGGGTGGTCACAGTGGCATTAGTGGTCTCCTGGTAACCATTGCCTGGTAACGGGGCAGTGGGTCACAGTGCACAGCAAGGGCTGCCTGGGAAGGGCTGCATTCAGCTGGCTATGGTACAATTCCCCCTTTTCTTTGGTCCTCTGCAACCCTGAGGAGAATATGTGGGTATGATTTGGATAGAGTGGTTAATCATAAACTCAGCAGCGGATCTCTGTTTTAGGGGACTTGCTTTGAACCTAGATTCCTGGTTCATCTTTTCCCAAGTCTTTCAGGGAATGGGGTGACGACCACTCTAGCTACGTGCTGCTGGAGGAAAGCAAAGCCCTACAGTGCATTCTGAGTTGGAAGCAATGCCACGTTGCAAGTCTTGATCCAAGTCTTATATAAACTTGTATAAGGAATCCAGGAGAATAAGCCTGAAAAGCAGCGTGAGGGTGGCATTCTGGGGGAGACGTTCTGGCAGGTAATCCAGACACGCAGAAGCAGAAGGGAAGACATTGTTGTAAGTTGTTAGGAAGTTGAGGGGAAGAGCTTCCCTTAACGGGAGAACACAGATCAAAATCAGCATTATTGCGAAGCAAATCCATAAACGTTAGTAGCATATGCATCTGTTTACTCAGTTTGTCAAAACTGCATTGGTAAGAGTCTTCTTGAAGTTGAAGCACTTTGGGAAAGCCTCAGCCTAACTATCTGTTAGACACTTAAAGAGGCAAGGTTAAAGATCGCATGACAAGGGGTTGCGAAGGAAGCTTAATCAAGTGGCTCTCATGTAACCGTCAGCATGGCTGACCGATTATCCCAAGGCATACCTGCATTTCAGAAACTTTGTACCCTTTCTAGAATATCGACAGGTGTGCCATGTATCCATCCTGTGTAATTGGAGAAGCTTCTCCCCCATTTCACAATGTTTTCTCTGTAATTTCCATACCAGATATACGACTGAAATAGTCCTCCTTGAGTTGCCTTAAGGGCCCCGCAACTAATCCAAAGTTAACAAAATATTTCAAAACACCTGGTCCAATAAGCTCATCAGTCCTTTGAAGAGAATTCTTCTTTCTTCTCCAAAGTGAGAAGAGATCTTAAAAGCAAATCGAGATCCCTTAAAGGCAGGACAGTTCACATACCATGGTATTGAAAGCAGCATTGCAAGTAAACGTGTTCTCTTGGCAGAGGGGAACCCAATCCAGCCTTGAAAAAAACGCATTTTTAATAACAGTATCCATTTCCCGAAGTGGAGTTTCGTTTCAGCCCAATGATGCATCAAATGTTGGTTTTTGGCTCAACACATTTATCCCACCTTCCTACTCTATCCTGAAATGTGTTCCTTTTCATGAGTTTCTTAGCTTTAATTACATATTTCAATTACAATCCTCAAGTCCTTAACACCTTCACTTAGTGAAAACCAAGAAGCAAGCAATTGTCAGCTGGATGCCATACCAGCATTTCTGATTGCAAACGGATGCTTTTGAGACCTTCTGCTAAGTAGGCAAAGGTAGGGAATCTTAGATGTGCCCAGCATCCAATGTTCCAATCCTCTATCCTCTTTGAAATGACCCGGAGAGTCAAGGAATGTTTGCCACTTACCTTGGTGAAGTTTCATGCTACCCAAATCTAGAGAGGCCATTTAGAAAGACTTCAAGTGTCATCATTTCAACTTATGGTCCTTGCTGTCAAATTGGCAACAGATATAAGGTCTTTTTGGATCTCTAAGAAACCTAGGGACTGCAGAAGGTTTATACTTCAGAATGCAAGAAGCTTAAGGCAGCTTCCATACCAGATATAGTTCAGTACTAGCTATTTGCCAGATCATCAGGACCTGAAATCCATGGAGGCCAATTCTCTCCAGAGGAGGAAGTATTGAATAGGTAAGTGCTTCCCTTTCAGTGAAATAGAGCTCATTTACACATCAACTCGGCAGTTGATGTCAATTGCCTTATCCCTCAAAGTGGCCCAAATCTGGAGAATGCACCTGAAAGGGGTGCGTTGGGGAAGCACATTTGAGTTTCCCAGAGCCACAACACTTTCACACAAAACAAACGCAAAAGTACATGCACAAAAGAAACTCTCAGTCCTGAGGACCAAAGCAAAGGGTGAGGATGAACAACATCCTCAATGTTTTCGAACTACGTTCCCTCATTTTAACAACAAAACGACAAACAGCATGCAAATTGAAAGATAGGGAATCAGGACCACAGTTGTCATGCCTACTGACCTGGGAAGCAGAAAGAGCCAAAAAGTAAAAAGCAAAGAAATTAGGAAAAGTTCAATTTGCTTCATTAACTTCCACATGTCTCCTGGAAATATGCTCGTTTTCTCAGGGTCACAATGATGAAAACCAAAAGGATTTCACTGAACAAACTTTCTCTAACTGAATATTTTACATAGACTGGTTTTGGAGATATGAAAATGATTCATTTGATGCCATGTTTCACCAGAATCTGTAGAATATGCTGGCCATGCAATGTAAAAAAAAAAAAAAATACTTGCTTGTCCCTTAGCGGACTACAAGATGGACTAGAGCTCTGCTGATCACAGCAGGTGTTATCCAATAGCAGAGAGACAAATACAATGCCAAAAGGTCTCTCAGGATCGCAGTTCCCAGGCACCAAAGGGCAGATTCCTACCCATTGGAAAGGGAATATGTCAACCAATGTTCCACCACAGCTGAAACACAATGCAGGAGGGAATGATACCTAGTTGGATCATATGCAAGCTCCGTTACTGACCAAAGACGTCTCAAGTACTCAATGCAAGTGCTGTTTCACACACCTACAATGTACGAATCACAAAGAGGATCCCACAAACCAAAGCACAGACTGCCGTGATTAACACCACATTGACACACACAAACACATGAAGAACAAATAAACACTCCAATCACAAAGACAGAAAGCCAGAGAAGGCATTTTGTCAACTTCCACTTCCACTCCCACATGGAGGCCCCCAGTTCTCAAGAGGGAATGGACTCAGAGGGGCTCACATCCGCTAAGGGGAGCAGCCCAGGTGGAGTAGACCTATTTCCCAGCCTGTGCAAGCTGGAGCGACTTACCCCCAAATGACATGAACTGTATACCACTGCTCTGGACATGTCTCCAAGACAAGCAGCCTCGTGCTGTAGGGCAGCCACTGCATATCAGGGAGAATCCCTGCCAGTATCCTGGAGCCAAATGTACTCTGGCATGTGCTGGGAAGTATAAATGGCGACGCCCCTGATCGAGATCAATACACCATGGGCACAGACCTCCTGGCTGGCTCGCTATAATTGGTAACCAAAGGCCAGGATGTGTGCCCGACGCACAGTGAGGCCAAACAGCAGCAAAACATTGGACTTTGGAGCCGAGAAATATTTGTTGTTGAGACATTCAATGAAATGGGTGGCTTATGCTGGGTAATCCCCAACCTTGAAAGCTTTTAGCAAAGCCCTCTTAGAGGTAAGGTGATGGAGGGGTGTGGCTTTTCGTTGAAAACTTCTCCCTGTCCGATCCATTGTTCTTGAGGACAGGTCATAGTCAGGTCTCAATGATCCTATCAATCTCCAGCAAACAAATGTCACTCTCTGGGTGACAAGAAAGGGCAAGGTCCCAAAGCACAAGACTCACCCTCTGAGGTCCAGACCCACCTAGGAGAAAGGGGTCCCTGGGAGGGGTGGTGGTCCTCCTGCCATGGAGGGTTTGTCCAGGAGCAGGTCTGGGTCCTCCCACCACTGCCCACGCCTCCCAGAGGAGGCAGCTCTGCCTTGGTGGCTCCCTCAGGGCCAGGTCCCAGACGCTTGCTAGCTCTCATCACTGAGGGAGCCAGGTGCACATGACCCAACAGGTCTTAATGCTCCTCAGGCCACCCAAACAGTGGTGGTCAGGTACCCCAGACTGTGAGCCATACCCTTAGGGTCACAGTGGCGGTGTGTGGTAGAGGTTCAACACTGCCTCAAGGCCTGGTCTGGGCCAATGGTCATTCATGGCCTTGGCTCTGGAGCCCTGCAGGACACACCCCCAGCCTGTTCTCTGGGCTCCCCATCACACAAGCTGGCCCAAGGCCGTGTGAGCAGAAGAATGCTGGGGAGAAGGCTGGCACTTGCCTCTTACCTCATGCTCCAGGTCTGAAGGGGCAGCACTCCACTGACTGCTGCCTAACAAAGGGCCCCCACTAAAGATGGCTGACAGACAGTGGCTTGCTTGGGGCAGGGGCCCACTACACTGCCCACCAATGGCTGAGCAGGGTGGTCACAGTGGCATTAGTGGTCTCCTGGTAACCATTGCCTGGTAACGGGGCAGTGGGTCACAGTGCACAGCAAGGGCTGCCTGGGAAGGGCTGCATTCAGCTGGCTATGGTACAATTCCCCCTTTTCTTTGGTCCTCTGCAACCCTGAGGAGAATATGTGGGTATGATTTGGATAGAGTGGTTAATCATAAACTCAGCAGCGGATCTCTGTTTTAGGGGACTTGCTTTCAACCTAGATTCCTGGTTCATCTTTTCCCAAGTCTTTCAGGGAATGGGGTGACGACCACTCTAGCTACGTGCTGCTGGAGGAAAGCAAAGCCCTACAGTGCATTCTGAGTTGGAAGCAATGCCACGTTGCAAGTCTTGATCCAAGTCTTATATAAACTTGTATAAGGAATCCAGGAGAATAAGCCTGAAAAGCAGCGTGAGGGTGGCATTCTGGGGGAGACGTTCTGGCAGGTAATCCAGACACGCAGAAGCAGAAGGGAAGAAATTGTTGTAAGTTGTTAGGAAGTTGAGGGGAAGAGCTTCCCTTAACGGGAGAACACAGATCAAAATCAGCATTATTGCGAAGCAAATCCATAAACGTTAGTAGCATATGCATCTGTTTACTCAGTTTGTCAAAACTGCATTGGTAAGAGTCTTCTTGAAGTTGAAGCACTTTGGGAAAGCCTCAGCCTAACTATCTGTTAGACACTTAAAGAGGCAAGGTTAAAGATCGCATGACAAGGGGTTGCGAAGGAAGCTTAATCAAGTGGCTCTCATGTAACCGTCAGCATGGCTGACTGATTATCCCAAGGCATACCTGCATTTCAGAAACTTTGTACCCTTTCTAGAATATCGACAGGTGTGCCATGTATCCATCCTGTGTAATTGGAGAAGCTTCTCCCCCATTTCACAATGTTTTCTCTGTAATTTCCATACCAGATATACGACTGAAATAGTCCTCCTTGAGTTGCCTTAAGGGCCCCGCAACTAATCCAAAGTTAACAAAATATTTCAAAACACCTGGTCCAATAAGCTCATCAGTCCTTTGAAGAGAATTCTTCTTTCTTCTCCAAAGTGAGAAGAGATCTTAAAAGCAAATCGAGATCCCTTAAAGGCAGGACAGTTCACATACCATGTTATTGAAAGCAGCATTGCAAGTAAACGTGTTCTCTTGGCAGAGGGGAACCCAATCCAGCCTTGAAAAAAACGCATTTTTAATAACAGTATCCATTTCCCGAAGTGGAGTTTCGTTTCAGCCCAATGATGCATCAAATGTTGGTTTTTGGCTCAACACATTTATCCCACCTTCCTACTCTATCCTGAAATGTGTTCCTTTTCATGAGTTTCTTAGCTTTAATTACATATTTCAATTACAATCCTCAAGTCCTTAACACCTTCACTTAGTGAAAACCAAGAAGCAAGCAATTGTCAGCTGGATGCCATACCAGCATTTCTGATTGCAAACGGATGCTTTTGAGACCTTCTGCTAAGTAGGCAAAGGTAGGGAATCTTAGATGTGCCCAGCATCCAATGTTCCAATCCTCTATCCTCTTTGAAATGACCCGGAGAGTCAAGGAATGTTTGCCACTTACCTTGGTGAAGTTTCATGCTACCCAAATCTAGAGAGGCCATTTAGAAAGACTTCAAGTGTCATCATTTCAACTTATGGTCCTTGCTGTCAAATTGGCAACAGATATAAGGTCTTTTTGGATCTCTAAGAAACCTAGGGACTGCAGAAGGTTTATACTTCAGAATGCAAGAAGCTTAAGGCAGCTTCCATACCAGATATAGTTCAGTACTAGCTATTTGCCAGATCATCAGGACCTGAAATCCATGGAGGCCAATTCTCTCCAGAGGAGGAAGTATTGAATAGGTAAGTGCTTCCCTTTCAGTGAAATAGAGCTCATTTACACATCAACTCGGCAGTTGATGTCAATTGCCTTATCCCTCAAAGTGGCCCAAATCTGGAGAATGCACCTGAAAGGGGTGCGTTGGGGAAGCACATTTGAGTTTCCCAGAGCCACAACACTTTCACACAAAACAAACGCAAAAGTACATGCACAAAAGAAACTCTCAGTCCTGAGGACCAAAGCAAAGGGTGAGGATGAACAACATCCTCAATGTTTTCGAACTACGTTCCCTCATTTTAACAACAAAACGACAAACAGCATGCAAATTGAAAGATAGGGAATCAGGACCACAGTTGTCATGCCTACTGACCTGGGAAGCAGAAAGAGCCAAAAAGTAAAAAGCAAAGAAATTAGGAAAAGTTCAATTTGCTTCATTAACTTCCACATGTCTCCTGGAAATATGCTCGTTTTCTCAGGGTCACAATGATGAAAACCAAAAGGATTTCACTGAACAAACTTTCTCTAACTGAATATTTTACATAGACTGGTTTTGGAGATATGAAAATGATTCATTTGATGCCATGTTTCACCAGAATCTGTAGAATATGCTGGCCATGCAATGTAAAAAAAAAAAAAAATACTTGCTTGTCCCTTAGCGGACTACAAGATGGACTAGAGCTCTGCTGATCACAGCAGGTGTTATCCAATAGCAGAGAGACAAATACAATGCCAAAAGGTCTCTCAGGATCGCAGTTCCCAGGCACCAAAGGGCAGATTCCTACCCATTGGAAAGGGAATATGTCAACCAATGTTCCACCACAGCTGAAACACAATGCAGGAGGGAATGATACCTAGTTGGATCATATGCAAGCTCCGTTACTGACCAAAGACGTCTCAAGTACTCAATGCAAGTGCTGTTTCACACACCTACAATGTACGAATCACAAAGAGGATCCCACAAACCAAAGCACAGACTGCCGTGATTAACACCACATTGACACACACAAACACATGAAGAACAAATAAACACTCCAATCACAAAGACAGAAAGCCAGAGAAGGCATTTTGTCAACTTCCACTTCCACTCCCACATGGAGGCCCCCAGTTCTCAAGAGGGAATGGACTCAGAGGGGCTCACATCCGCTAAGGGGAGCAGCCCAGGTGGAGTAGACCTATTTCCCAGCCTGTGCAAGCTGGAGCGACTTACCCCCAAATGACATGAACTGTATACCACTGCTCTGGACATGTCTCCAAGACAAGCAGCCTCGTGCTGTAGGGCAGCCACTGCATATCAGGGAGAATCCCTGCCAGTATCCTGGAGCCAAATGTACTCTGGCATGTGCTGGGAAGTATAAATGGCGACGCCCCTGATCGAGATCAATACACCATGGGCACAGACCTCCTGGCTGGCTCGCTATAATTGGTAACCAAAGGCCAGGATGTGTGCCCGACGCACAGTGAGGCCAAACAGCAGCAAAACATTGGACTTTGGAGCCGAGAAATATTTGTTGTTGAGACATTCAATGAAATGGGTGGCTTATGCTGGGTAATCCCCAACCTTGAAAGCTTTTAGCAAAGCCCTCTTAGAGGTAAGGTGATGGAGGGGTGTGGCTTTTCGTTGAAAACTTCTCCCTGTCCGATCCATTGTTCTTGAGGACAGGTCATAGTCAGGTCTCAATGATCCTATCAATCTCCAGCAAACAAATGTCACTCTCTGGGTGACAAGAAAGGGCAAGGTCCCAAAGCACAAGACTCACCCTCTGAGGTCCAGACCCACCTAGGAGAAAGGGGTCCCTGGGAGGGGTGGTGGTCCTCCTGCCATGGAGGGTTTGTCCAGGAGCAGGTCTGGGTCCTCCCACCACTGCCCACGCCTCCCAGAGGAGGCAGCTCTGCCTTGGTGGCTCCCTCAGGGCCAGGTCCCAGACGCTTGCTAGCTCTCATCACTGAGGGAGCCAGGTGCACATGACCCAACAGGTCTTAATGCTCCTCAGGCCACCCAAACAGTGGTGGTCAGGTACCCCAGACTGTGAGCCATACCCTTAGGGTCACAGTGGCGGTGTGTGGTAGAGGTTCAACACTGCCTCAAGGCCTGGTCTGGGCCAATGGTCATTCATGGCCTTGGCTCTGGAGCCCTGCAGGACACACCCCCAGCCTGTTCTCTGGGCTCCCCATCACACAAGCTGGCCCAAGGCCGTGTGAGCAGAAGAATGCTGGGGAGAAGGCTGGCACTTGCCTCTTACCTCATGCTCCAGGTCTGAAGGGGCAGCACTCCACTGACTGCTGCCTAACAAAGGGCCCCCACTAAAGATGGCTGACAGACAGTGGCTTGCTTGGGGCAGGGGCCCACTACACTGCCCACCAATGGCTGAGCAGGGTGGTCACAGTGGCATTAGTGGTCTCCTGGTAACCATTGCCTGGTAACGGGGCAGTGGGTCACAGTGCACAGCAAGGGCTGCCTGGGAAGGGCTGCATTCAGCTGGCTATGGTACAATTCCCCCTTTTCTTTGGTCCTCTGCAACCCTGAGGAGAATATGTGGGTATGATTTGGATAGAGTGGTTAATCATAAACTCAGCAGCGGATCTCTGTTTTAGGGGACTTGCTTTCAACCTAGATTCCTGGTTCATCTTTTCCCAAGTCTTTCAGGGAATGGGGTGACGACCACTCTAGCTACGTGCTGCTGGAGGAAAGCAAAGCCCTACAGTGCATTCTGAGTTGGAAGCAATGCCACGTTGCAAGTCTTGATCCAAGTCTTATATAAACTTGTATAAGGAATCCAGGAGAATAAGCCTGAAAAGCAGCGTGAGGGTGGCATTCTGGGGGAGACGTTCTGGCAGGTAATCCAGACACGCAGAAGCAGAAGGGAAGAAATTGTTGTAAGTTGTTAGGAAGTTGAGGGGAAGAGCTTCCCTTAACGGGAGAACACAGATCAAAATCAGCATTATTGCGAAGCAAATCCATAAACGTTAGTAGCATATGCATCTGTTTACTCAGTTTGTCAAAACTGCATTGGTAAGAGTCTTCTTGAAGTTGAAGCACTTTGGGAAAGCCTCAGCCTAACTATCTGTTAGACACTTAAAGAGGCAAGGTTAAAGATCGCATGACAAGGGGTTGCGAAGGAAGCTTAATCAAGTGGCTCTCATGTAACCGTCAGCATGGCTGACTGATTATCCCAAGGCATACCTGCATTTCAGAAACTTTGTACCCTTTCTAGAATATCGACAGGTGTGCCATGTATCCATCCTGTGTAATTGGAGAAGCTTCTCCCCCATTTCACAATGTTTTCTCTGTAATTTCCATACCAGATATACGACTGAAATAGTCCTCCTTGAGTTGCCTTAAGGGCCCCGCAACTAATCCAAAGTTAACAAAATATTTCAAAACACCTGGTCCAATAAGCTCATCAGTCCTTTGAAGAGAATTCTTCTTTCTTCTCCAAAGTGAGAAGAGATCTTAAAAGCAAATCGAGATCCCTTAAAGGCAGGACAGTTCACATACCATGTTATTGAAAGCAGCATTGCAAGTAAACGTGTTCTCTTGGCAGAGGGGAACCCAATCCAGCCTTGAAAAAAACGCATTTTTAATAACAGTATCCATTTCCCGAAGTGGAGTTTCGTTTCAGCCCAATGATGCATCAAATGTTGGTTTTTGGCTCAACACATTTATCCCACCTTCCTACTCTATCCTGAAATGTGTTCCTTTTCATGAGTTTCTTAGCTTTAATTACATATTTCGATTACAATCCTCAAGTCCTTAACACCTTCACCTAGTGAAAACCAAGAAGCAAGCAATTGTCAGCTGGATGCCATACCAGCATTTCTGATTGCAAACGGATGCTTTTGAGACCTTCTGCTAAGTAGGCAAAGGTAGGGAATCTTAGATGTGCCCAGCATCCAATGTTCCAATCCTCTATCCTCTTTGAAATGACCCGGAGAGTCAAGGAATGTTTGCCACTTACCTTGGTGAAGTTTCATGCTACCCAAATCTAGAGAGGCCATTTAGAAAGACTTCAAGTGTCATCATTTCAACTTATGGTCCTTGCTGTCAAATTGGCAACAGATATAAGGTCTTTTTGGATCTCTAAGAAACCTAGGGACTGCAGAAGGTTTATACTTCAGAATGCAAGAAGCTTAAGGCAGCTTCCATACCAGATATAGTTCAGTACTAGCTATTTGCCAGATCATCAGGACCTGAAATCCATGGAGGCCAATTCTCTCCAGAGGAGGAAGTATTGAATAGGTAAGTGCTTCCCTTTCAGTGAAGTGGAGCTCATTTACACATCAACTCGGCAGTTGATGTCAATTGCCTTATCCCTAAAAGTGGCCCAAATCTGGAGAATGCACCTGAAAGGGGTGCGTTGGGGAAGCACATTTGAGTTTCCCAGAGCCACAACACTTTCACACAAAACAAACGCAAAAGTACATGCACAAAAGAAACTCTCAGTCCTGAGGACCAAAGCAAAGGGTGAGGATGAACAACATCCTCAATGTTTTCGAACTACGTTCCCTCATTTTAACAACAAAACGACAAACAGCATGCAAATTGAAAGATAGGGAATCAGGACCACAGTTGTCATGCCTACTGACCTGGGAAGCAGAAAGAGCCAAAAAGTAAAAAGCAAAGAAATTAGGAAAAGTTCAATTTGCTTCATTAACTTCCACATGTCTCCTGGAAATATGCTCGTTTTCTCAGGGTCACAATGATGAAAACCAAAAGGATTTCACTGAACAAACTTTCTCTAACTGAATATTTTACATAGACTGGTTTTGGAGATATGAAAATGATTCATTTGATGCCATGTTTCACCAGAATCTGTAGAATATGCTGGCCATGCAATGTAAAAAAAAAAAAAAAATACTTGCTTGTCCCTTAGCGGACTACAAGATGGACTAGAGCTCTGCTGATCACAGCAGGTGTTATCCAATAGCAGAGAGACAAATACAATGCCAAAAGGTCTCTCAGGATCGCAGTTCCCAGGCACCAAAGGGCAGATTCCTACCCATTGGAAAGGGAATATGTCAACCAATGTTCCACCACAGCTGAAACACAATGCAGGAGGGAATGATACCTAGTTGGATCATATGCAAGCTCCGTTACTGACCAAAGACGTCTCAAGTACTCAATGCAAGTGCTGTTTCACACACCTACAATGTACGAATCACAAACAGGATCCCACAAACCAAAGCACAGACTGCCGTGATTAACACCACATTGACACACACAAACACATGAAGAACAAATAAACACTCCAATCACAAAGACAGAAAGCCAGAGAAGGCATTTTGTCAACTTCCACTTCCACTCCCACATGGAGGCCCCCAGTTCTCAAGAGGGAATGGACTCAGAGGGGCTCCCATCCGCTAAGGGGAGCAGCCCAGTTGGAGTAGACCTATTTCCCAGCCTGTGCAAGCTGGAGCGACTTACCCCCAAATGACATGAACTGTATACCACTGCTCTGGACATGTCTCCAAGACAAGCAGCCTCGTGCTGTAGGGCAGCCACTGCATATCAGGGAGAATCCCTGCCAGTATCCTGGAGCCAAATGTACTCTGGCATGTGCTGGGAAGTATAAATGGCGACGCCCCTGATCGAGATCAATACACCATGGGCACAGACCTCCTGGCTGGCTCGCTATAATTGGTAACCAAAGGCCAGGATGTGTGCCCGACGCACAGTGAGGCCAAACAGCAGCAAAACATTGGACTTTGGAGCCGAGAAATATTTGTTGTTGAGACATTCAATGAAATGGGTGGCTTATGCTGGGTAATCCCCAACCTTGAAAGCTTTTAGCAAAGCCCTCTTAGAGGTAAGGTGATGGAGGGGTGTGGCTTTTCGTTGAAAACTTCTCCCTGTCCGATCCATTGTTCTTGAGGACAGGTCATAGTCAGGTCTCAATGATCCTATCAATCTCCAGCAAACAAATGTCACTCTCTGGGTGACAAGAAAGGGCAAGGTCCCAAAGCACAAGACTCACCCTCTGAGGTCCAGACCCACCTAAGAGAAAGGGGTCCCTGGGAGGGGTGGTGGTCCTCCTGCCATGGAGGGTTTGTCCAGGAGCTGGTCTGGGTCCTCCCACCACTGCCCACGCCTCACAGAGGAGGCAGCTCTGCCTTGGTGGCTCCCTCAGGGCCAGGTCCCAGACGCTTGCTAGCTCTCATCACTGAGGGAGCCAGGTGCACATGACCCAACAGGTCTTAATGCTCCTCAGGCCACCCAAACAGTGGTGGTCAGGTACCCCAGACTGTGAGCCATACCCTTAGGGTCACAGTGGCGGTGTGTGGTAGAGGTTCAACACTGCCTCAAGGCCTGGTCTGGGCCAATGGTCATTCATGGCCTTGGCTCTGGAGCCCTGCAGGACACACCCCCAGCCTGTTCTCTGGGCTCCCCATCACACAAGCTGGCCCAAGGCCGTGTGAGCAGAAGAATGCTGGGGAGAAGGCTGGCACTTGCCACTTACCTCATGCTCCAGGTCTGAAGGGGCAGCACTCCACTGACTGCTGCCTAACAAAGGGCCCCCACTAAAGATGGCTGACAGACAGTGGCTTGCTTGGGGCAGGGGCCCACTACACTGCCCACCAATGGCTGAGCAGGGTGGTCACAGTGGCATTAGTGGTCTCCTGGTAACCATTGCCTGGTAACGGGGCAGTGGGTCACAGTGCACAGCAAGGGCTGCCTGGGAAGGGCTGCATTCAGCTGGCTATGGTACAATTCCCCCTTTTCTTTGGTCCTCTGCAACCCTGAGGAGAATATGTGGGTATGATTTGGATAGAGTGGTTAATCATAAACTCAGCAGCGGATCTCTGTTTTAGGGGACTTGCTTTCAACCTAGATTCCTGGTTCATCTTTTCCCAAGTCTTTCAGGGAATGGGGTGACGACCACTCTAGCTACGTCCTGCTGCAGGAAAGCAAAGCCCTACAGTGCATTCTGAGTTGGAAGCAATGCCACGTTGCAAGTCTTGATCCAAGTCTTATATAAACTTGTATAAGGAATCCAGGAGAATAAGCCTGAAAAGCAGCGTGAGGGTGGCACTCTGGGGGAGACGTTCTGGCAGGGAATCCAGACACGCAGAAGCAGAAGGGAAGACATTGTTGTAAGTTGTTAGGAAGTTGAGGGGAAGAGCTTCCCTTAACGGGAGAACACAGATCAAAATCAGCATTATTGCGAAGCAAATCCATAAACGTTAGTAGCATATGCATCTGTTTACTCAGTTTGTCAAAACTGCATTGGTAAGAGTCTTCTTGAAGTTGAAGCACTTTGGGAAAGCCTCAGCCTAACTATCTGTTAGACACTTAAAGAGGCAAGGTTAAAGATCGCATGACAAGGGGTTGCGAAGGAAGCTTAATCAAGTGGCTCTCATGTAACCGTCAGCATGGCTGACCGATTATCCCAAGGCATACCTGCATTTCAGAAACTTTGTACCCTTTCTAGAATATCGACAGGTGTGCCATGTATCCATCCTGTGTAATTGGAGAAGCTTCTCCCCCATTTCACAATGTTTTCTCTGTAATTTCCATACCAGATATACGACTGAAATAGTCCTCCTTGAGTTTCCTTAAGGGCCCCGCAACTAATCCAAAGTTAACAAAATATTTCAAAACACCTGGTCCAATAAGCTCATCAGTCCTTTGAAGAGAATTCTTCTTTCTTCTCCAAAGTGAGAAGAGATCTTAAAAGCAAATCGAGATCCCTTAAAGGCAGGACAGTTCACATACCATGTTATTGAAAGCAGCATTGCAAGTAAACGTGTTCTCTTGGCAGAGGGGAACCCAATCCAGCCTTGAAAAAAACGCATTTTTAATAACAGTATCCATTTCCCGAAGTGGAGTTTCGTTTCAGCCCAATGATGCATCAAATGTTGGTTTTTGGCTCAACACATTTATCCCACCTTCCTACTCTATCCTGAAATGTGTTCCTTTTCATGAGTTTCTTAGCTTTAATTACATATTTCGATTACAATCCTCAAGTCCTTAACACCTTCACTTAGTGAAAACCAAGAAGCAAGCAATTGTCAGATGGATGCCATACCAGCATTTCTGATTGCAAACGGATGCTTTTGAGACCTTCTGCTAAGTAGGCAAAGGTAGGGAATCTTAGATGTGCCCAGCATCCAATGTTCCAATCCTCTATCCTCTTTGAAATGACCTGGAGAGTCAAGGAATGCTTGCCACTTACCTTGGTGAAGTTTCATGCTCCCCAAATCTAGAGAGGCCATTTAGAAAGACTTCAAGTGTCATCATTTCAACTTATGGTCCTTGCTGTCAAATTGGCAACAGATATAAGGTCTTTTTGGATCTCTAAGAAACCTAGGGACTGCAGAAGGTTTATACTTCAGAATGCAAGAAGCTTAAGGCAGCTTCCATACCAGATATCAGTTCAGTACTAGCTATTTGCCAGATCATCAGGACCTGAAATCCATGGAGGCCAATTCTCTCCAGAGGAGGAAGTATTGAATAGGTAAGTGCTTCCCTTTCAGTGAAGTGGAGCTCATTTACACATCAACTCGGCAGTTGATGTCAATTGCCTTATCCCTAAAAGTGGCCCAAATCTGGAGAATGCACCTGAAAGGGGTGCGTTGGGGAAGCACATTTGAGTTTCCCAGAGCCACAACACTTTCACACAAAACAAACGCAAAAGTACATGCACAAAAGAAACTCTCAGTCCTGAGGACCAAAGCAAAGGGTGAGGATGAACAACATCCTCAATGTTTTCGAACTACGTTCCCTCATTTTAACAACAAAACGACAAACAGCATGCAAATTGAAAGATAGGGAATCAGGGCCACAGTTGTCATGCCTACTGACCTGGGAAGCAGAAAGAGCCAAAAAGTAAAAAGCAAAGAAATTAGGAAAAGTTCAATTTGCTTCATTAACTTCCACATGTCTCCTGGAAATATGCTCGTTTTCTCAGGGTCACAATGATGAAAACCAAAAGGATTTCACTGAACAAACTTTCTCTAACTGAATATTTTACATAGACTGGTTTTGGAGATATGAAAATGATTCATTTGATGCCATGTTTCACCAGAATCTGTAGAATATGCTGGCCATGCAATGTAAAAAAAAAAAAAAATACTTGCTTGTCCCTTAGCGGACTACAAGATGGACTAGAGCTCTGCTGATCACAGCAGGTGTTATCCAATAGCAGAGAGACAAATGCAATGCCAAAAGGTCTCTCAGGATCGCAGTTCCCAGGCACCAAAGGGCAGATTCCTACCCATTGGAAAGGGAATATGTCAACCAATGTTCCACCACAGCTGAAACACAATGCAGGAGGGAATGATACCTAGTTGGATCATATGCAAGCTCCGTTACTGACCAAAGACGTCTCAAGTACTCAATGCAAGTGCTGTTTCACACACCTACAATGTACGAATCACAAAGAGGATCCCACAAACCAAAGCACAGACTGCCGTGATTAACACCACATTGACACACACAAACACATGAAGAACAAATAAACACTCCAATCACAAAGACAGAAAGCCAGAGAAGGCATTTTGTCAACTTCCACTTCCACTCCCACATGGAGGCCCCCAGTTCTCAAGAGGGAATGGACTCAGAGGGGCTCACATCCGCTAAGGGGAGCAGCCCAGTTGGAGTAGACCTATTTCCCAGCCTGTGCAAGCTGGAGCGACTTACCCCCAAATGACATGAACTGTATACCACTGCTCTGGACATGTCTCCAAGACAAGCAGCCTCGTGCTGTAGGGCAGCCACTGCATATCAGGGAGAATCCCTGCCAGTATCCTGGAGCCAAATGTACTCTGGCATGTGCTGGGAAGTATAAATGGCGACGCCCCTGATCGAGATCAATACACCATGGGCACAGACCTCCTGGCTGGCTCGCTATAATTGGTAACCAAAGACCAGGATGTGTGCCCGACGCACAGTGAGGCCAAACAGCAGCAAAACATTGGACTTTGGAGCCGAGAAATATTTGTTGTTGAGACATTCAAGGAAATGGGTGGCTTATGCTGGGTAATCCCCAACCTTGAAAGCTTTTAGCAAAGCCCTCTTAGAGGTAAGGTGATGGAGGGGTGTGGCTTTTCGTTGAAAACTTCTCCCTGTCCGATCCATTGTTCTTGAGGACAGGTCATAGTCAGGTCTCAATGATCCTATCAATCTCCAGCAAACAAATGTCACTCTCTGGGTGACAAGAAAGGGCAAGGTCCCAAAGCACAAGACTCACCCTCTGAGGTCCAGACCCACCTAGGAGAAAGGGGTCCCTGGGAGGGGTGGTGGTCCTCCTGCCATGGAGGGTTTGTCCAGGAGCAGGTCTGGGTCCTCCCACCACTGCCCACGCCTCCCAGAGGAGGCAGCTCTGCCTTGGTGGCTCCCTCAGGGCCAGGTCCCAGACGCTTGCTAGCTCTCATCACTGAGGGAGCCGGGTGCACATGACCCAACAGGTCTTAATGCTCCTCAGGCCACCCAAACAGTGGTGGTCAGGTACCCCAGACTGTGAGCCATACCCTTAGGGTCACAGTGGCGGTGTGTGGTAGAGGTTCAACACTGCCTCAAGGCCTGGTCTGGGCCAATGGTCATTCATGGCCTTGGCTCTGGAGCCCTGCAGGACACACCCCCAGCCTGTTCTCTGGGCTCCCCATCACACAAGCTGGCCCAAGGCCGTGTGAGCAGAAGAATGCTGGGGAGAAGGCTGGCACTTGCCTCTTACCTCATGCTCCAGGTCTGAAGGGGCAGCACTCCACTGACTGCTGCCTAACAAAGGGCCCCCACTAAAGATGGCTGACAGACAGTGGCTTGCTTGGGGCAGGGGCCCACTACACTGCCCACCAATGGCTGAGCAGGGTGGTCACAGTGGCATTAGTGGTCTCCTGGTAACCATTGCCTGGTAACGGGGCAGTGGGTCACAGTGCACAGCAAGGGCTGCCTGGGAAGGGCTGCATTCAGCTGGCTATGGTACAATTCCCCCTTTTCTTTGGTCCTCTGCAACCCTGAGGAGAATATGTGGGTATGATTTGGATAGAGTGGTTAATCATAAACTCAGCAGCGGATCTCTGTTTTAGGGGACTTGCTTTCAACCTAGATTCCTGGTTCATCTTTTCCCAAGTCTTTCAGGGAATGGGGTGACGACCACTCTAGCTACGTGCTGCTGGAGGAAAGCAAAGCCCTACAGTGCATTCTGAGTTGGAAGCAATGCCACGTTGCAAGTCTTGATCCAAGTCTTATATAAACTTGTATAAGGAATCCAGGAGAATAAGCCTGAAAAGCAGCGTGAGGGTGGCACTCTGGGGGAGACGTTCTGGCAGGTAATCCAGACACGCAGAAGCAGAAGGGAAGAAATTGTTGTAAGTTGTTAGGAAGTTGAGGGGAAGAGCTTCCCTTAACGGGAGAACACAGATCAAAATCAGCATTATTGCGAAGCAAATCCATAAACGTTAGTAGCATATGCATCTGTTTACTCAGTTTGTCAAAACTGCATTGGTAAGAGTCTTCTTGAAGTTGAAGCACTTTGGGAAAGCCTCAGCCTAACTATCTGTTAGACACTTAAAGAGGCAAGGTTAAAGATCGCATGACAAGGGGTTGCGAAGGAAGCTTAATCAAGTGGCTCTCATGTAACCGTCAGCATGGCTGACCGATTATCCCAAGGCATACCTGCATTTCAGAAACTTTGTACCCTTTCTAGAATATCGACAGGTGTGCCATGTATCCATCCTGTGTAATTGGAGAAGCTTCTCCCCCATTTCACAATGTTTTCTCTGTAATTTCCATACCAGATATACGACTGAAATAGTCCTCCTTGAGTTGCCTTAAGGGCCCCGCAACTAATCCAAAGTTAACAAAATATTTCAAAACACCTGGTCCAATAAGCTCATCAGTCCTTTGAAGAGAATTCTTCTTTCTTCTCCAAAGTGAGAAGAGATCTTAAAAGCAAATCGAGATCCCTTAAAGGCAGGACAGTTCACATACCATGTTATTGAAAGCAGCATTGCAAGTAAACGTGTTCTCTTGGCAGAGGGGAACCCAATCCAGCCTTGAAAAAAACGCATTTTTAATAACAGTATCCATTTCCCGAAGTGGAGTTTCGTTTCAGCCCAATGATGCATCAAATGTTGGTTTTTGGCTCAACACATTTATCCCACCTTCCTACTCTATCCTGAAATGTGTTCCTTTTCATGAGTTTCTTAGCTTTAATTACATATTTCAATTACAATCCTCAAGTCCTTAACACCTTCACTTAGTGAAAACCAAGAAGCAAGCAATTGTCAGCTGGATGCCATACCAGCATTTCTGATTGCAAACGGATGCTTTTGAGACCTTCTGCTAAGTAGGCAAAGGTAGGGAATCTTAGATGTGCCCAGCATCCAATGTTCCAATCCTCTATCCTCTTTGAAATGACCCGGAGAGTCAAGGAATGTTTGCCACTTACCTTGGTGAAGTTTCATGCTACCCAAATCTAGAGAGGCCATTTAGAAAGACTTCAAGTGTCATCATTTCAACTTATGGTCCTTGCTGTCAAATTGGCAACAGATATAAGGTCTTTTTGGATCTCTAAGAAACCTAGGGACTGCAGAAGGTTTATACTTCAGAATGCAAGAAGCTTAAGGCAGCTTCCATACCAGATATAGTTCAGTACTAGCTATTTGCCAGATCATCAGGACCTGAAATCCATGGAGGCCAATTCTCTCCAGAGGAGGAAGTATTGAATAGGTAAGTGCTTCCCTTTCAGTGAAATAGAGCTCATTTACACATCAACTCGGCAGTTGATGTCAATTGCCTTATCCCTCAAAGTGGCCCAAATCTGGAGAATGCACCTGAAAGGGGTGCGTTGGGGAAGCACATTTGAGTTTCCCAGAGCCAAAACACTTTCACACAAAACCAACGCAAAAGTACATGCACAAAAGAAACTCTCAGTCCTGAGGACCAAAGCAAAGGGTGAGGATGAACAACATCCTCAATGTTTTCGAACTACGTTCCCTCATTTTAACAACAAAATGACAAACAGCATGCAAATTGAAAGATAGGGAATCAGGACCACAGTTGTCATGCCTACTGACCTGGGAAGCAGAAAGAGCCAAAAAGTAAAAAGCAAAGAAATTAGGAAAAGTTCAATTTGCTTCATTAACTTCCACATGTCTCCTGGAAATATGCTCGTTTTCTCAGGGTCACAATGATGAAAACCAAAAGGATTTCACTGAACAAACTTTCTCTAACTGAATATTTTACATAGACTGGTTTTGGAGATATGAAAATGATTCATTTGATGCCATGTTTCACCAGAATCTGTAGAATATGCTGGCCATGCAATGTAAAAAAAAAAAAAAAAATACTTGCTTGTCCCTTAGCGGACTACAAGATGGACTAGAGCTCTGCTGATCACAGCAGGTGTTATCCAATAGCAGAGAGACAAATACAATGCCAAAAGGTCTCTCAGGATCGCAGTTCCCAGGCACCAAAGGGCAGATTCCTACCCATTGGAAAGGGAATATGTCAACCAATGTTCCACCACAGCTGAAACACAATGCAGGAGGGAATGATACCTAGTTGGATCATATGCAAGCTCCGTTACTGACCAAAGACGTCTCAAGTACTCAATGCAAGTGCTGTTTCACACACCTACAATGTACGAATCACAAACAGGATCCCACAAACCAAAGCACAGACTGCCGTGATTAACACCACATTGACACACACAAACACATGAAGAACAAATAAACACTCCAATCACAAAGACAGAAAGCCAGAGAAGGCATTTTGTCAACTTCCACTTCCACTCCCACATGGAGGCCCCCAGTTCTCAAGAGGGAATGGACTCAGAGGGGCTCACATCCGCTAAGGGGAGCAGCCCAGTTGGAGTAGACCTATTTCCCAGCCTGTGCAAGCTGGAGCGACTTACCCCCAAATGACATGAACTGTATACCACTGCTCTGGACATGTCTCCAAGACAAGCAGCCTCGTGCTGTAGGGCAGCCACTGCATATCAGGGAGAATCCCTGCCAGTATCCTGGAGCCAAATGTACTCTGGCATGTGCTGGGAAGTATAAATGGCGACGCCCCTGATCGAGATCAATACACCATGGGCACAGACCTCCTGGCTGGCTCGCTATAATTGGTAACCAAAGGCCAGGATGTGTGCCCGACGCACAGTGAGGCCAAACAGCAGCAAAACATTGGACTTTGGAGCCGAGAAATATTTGTTGTTGAGACATTCAATGAAATGGGTGGCTTATGGTGGGTAATCCCCAACCTTGAAAGCTTTTAGCAAAGACCTCTTAGAGGTAAGGTGATGGAGGGGTGTGGCTTTTCGTTGAAAACTTCTCCCTGTCCGATCCATTGTTCTTGAGGACAGGTCATAGTCAGGTCTCAATGATCCTATCAATCTCCAGCAAACAAATGTCACTCTCTGGGTGACAAGAAAGGGCAAGGTCCCAAAGCACAAGACTCACCCTCTGAGGTCCAGACCCACCTAAGAGAAAGGGGTCCCTGGGAGGGGTGGTGGTCCTCCTGCCATGGAGGGTTTGTCCAGGAGCAGGTCTGGGTCCTCCCACCACTGCCCACGCCTCACAGAGGAGGCAGCTCTGCCTTGGTGGCTCCCTCAGGGCCAGGTCCCAGACGCTTGCTAGCTCTCATCACTGAGGGAGCCAGGTGCACATGACCCAACAGGTCTTAATGCTCCTCAGGCCACCCAAACAGTGGTGGTCAGGTACCCCAGACTGTGAGCCATACCCTTAGGGTCACAGTGGCGGTGTGTGGTAGAGGTTCAACACTGCCTCAAGGCCTGGTCTGGGCCAATGGTCATTCATGGCCTTGGCTCTGGAGCCCTGCAGGACACACCCCCAGCCTGTTCTCTGGGCTCCCCATCACACAAGCTGGCCCAAGGCCGTGTGAGCAGAAGAATGCTGGGGAGAAGGCTGGCACTTGCCACTTACCTCATGCTCCAGGTCTGAAGGGGCAGCACTCCACTGACTGCTGCCTAACAAAGGGCCCCCACTAAAGATGGCTGACAGACAGTGGCTTGCTTGGGGCAGGGGCCCACTACACTGCCCACCAATGGCTGAGCAGGGTGGTCACAGTGGCATTAGTGGTCTCCTGGTAACCATTGCCTGGTAACGGGGCAGTGGGTCACAGTGCACAGCAAGGGCTGCCTGGGAAGGGCTGCATTCAGCTGGCTATGGTACAATTCCCCCTTTTCTTTGGTCCTCTGCAACCCTGAGGAGAATATGTGGGTATGATTTGGATAGAGTGGTTAATCATAAACTCAGCAGCGGATCTCTGTTTTAGGGGACTTGCTTTCAACCTAGATTCCTGGTTCATCTTTTCCCAAGTCTTTCAGGGAATGGGGTGACGACCACTCTAGCTACGTGCTGATGCAGGAAAGCAAAGCCCTACAGTGCATTCTGAGTTGGAAGCAATGCCACGTTGCAAGTCTTGATCCAAGTCTTATATAAACTTGTATAAGGAATCCAGGAGAATAAGCCTGAAAAGCAGCGTGAGGGTGGCACTCTGGGGGAGACGTTCTGGCAGGTAATCCAGACACGCAGAAGCAGAAGGGAAGAAATTGTTGTAAGTTGTTAGGAAGTTGAGGGGAAGAGCTTCCCTTAACGGGAGAACACAGATCAAAATCAGCATTATTGCGAAGCAAATCCATAAACGTTAGTAGCATATGCATCTGTTTACTCAGTTTGTCAAAACTGCATTGGTAAGAGTCTTCTTGAAGTTGAAGCACTTTGGGAAAGCCTCAGCCTAACTATCTGTTAGACACTTAAAGAGGCAAGGTTAAAGATCGCATGACAAGGGGTTGCGAAGGAAGCTTAATCAAGTGGCTCTCATGTAACCGTCAGCATGGCTGACTGATTATCCCAAGGCATACCTGCATTTCAGAAACTTTGTACCCTTTCTAGAATATCGACAGGTGTGCCATGTATCCATCCTGTGTAATTGGAGAAGCTTCTCCCCCATTTCACAATGTTTTCTCTGTAATTTCCATACCAGATATACGACTGAAATAGTCCTCCTTGAGTTGCCTTAAGGGCCCCGCAACTAATCCAAAGTTAACAAAATATTTCAAAACACCTGGTCCAATAAGCTCATCAGTCCTTTGAAGAGAATTCTTCTTTCTTCTCCAAAGTGAGAAGAGATCTTAAAAGCAAATCGAGATCCCTTAAAGGCAGGACAGTTCACATACCATGTTATTGAAAGCAGCATTGCAAGTAAACGTGTTCTCTTGGCAGAGGGGAACCCAATCCAGCCTTGAAAAAAACGCATTTTTAATAACAGTATCCATTTCCCGAAGTGGAGTTTCGTTTCAGCCCAATGATGCATCAAATGTTGGTTTTTGGCTCAACACATTTATCCCACCTTCCTACTCTATCCTGAAATGTGTTCCTTTTCATGAGTTTCTTAGCTTTAATTACATATTTCAATTACAATCCTCAAGTCCTTAACACCTTCACTTAGTGAAAACCAAGAAGCAAGCAATTGTCAGCTGGATGCCATACCAGCATTTCTGATTGCAAACGGATGCTTTTGAGACCTTCTGCTAAGTAGGCAAAGGTAGGGAATCTTAGATGTGCCCAGCATCCAATGTTCCAATCCTCTATCCTCTTTGAAATGACCCGGAGAGTCAAGGAATGCTTGCCACTTACCTTGGTGAAGTTTCATGCTACCCAAATCTAGAGAGGCCATTTAGAAAGACTTCAAGTGTCATCATTTCAACTTATGGTCCTTGCTGTCAAATTGGCAACAGATATAAGGTCTTTTTGGATCTCTAAGAAACCTAGGGACTGCAGAAGGTTTATACTTCAGAATGCAAGAAGCTTAAGGCAGCTTCCATACCAGATATCAGTTCAGTACTAGCTATTTGCCAGATCATCAGGACCTGAAATCCATGGAGGCCAATTCTCTCCAGAGGAGGAAGTATTGAATAGGTAAGTGCTTCCCTTTCAGTGAAGTGGAGCTCATTTACACATCAACTCGGCAGTTGATGTCAATTGCCTTATCCCTAAAAGTGGCCCAAATCTGGAGAATGCACCTGAAAGGGGTGCGTTGGGGAAGCACATTTGAGTTTCCCAGAGCCACAACACTTTCACACAAAACAAACGCAAAAGTACATGCACAAAAGAAACTCTCAGTCCTGAGGACCAAAGCAAAGGGTGAGGATGAACAACATCCTCAATGTTTTCGAACTACGTTCCCTCATTTTAACAACAAAACGACAAACAGCATGCAAATTGAAAGATAGGGAATCAGGACCACAGTTGTCATGCCTACTGACCTGGGAAGCAGAAAGAGCCAAAAAGTAAAAAGCAAAGAAATTAGGAAAAGTTCAATTTGCTTCATTAACTTCCACATGTCTCCTGGAAATATGCTCGTTTTCTCAGGGTCACAATGATGAAAACCAAAAGGATTTCACTGAACAAACTTTCTCTAACTGAATATTTTACATAGACTGGTTTTGGAGATATGAAAATGATTCATTTGATGCCATGTTTCACCAGAATCTGTAGAATATGCTGGCCATGCAATGTAAAAAAAAAAAAAAAAATACTTGCTTGTCCCTTAGCGGACTACAAGATGGACTAGAGCTCTGCTGATCACAGCAGGTGTTATCCAATAGCAGAGAGACAAATACAATGCCAAAAGGTCTCTCAGGATCGCAGTTCCCAGGCACCAAAGGGCAGATTCCTACCCATTGGAAAGGGAATATGTCAACCAATGTTCCACCACAGCTGAAACACAATGCAGGAGGGAATGATACCTAGTTGGATCATATGCAAGCTCCGTTACTGACCAAAGACGTCTCAAGTACTCAATGCAAGTGCTGTTTCACACACCTACAATGTACGAATCACAAACAGGATCCCACAAACCAAAGCACAGACTGCCGTGATTAACACCACATTGACACACACAAACACATGAAGAACAAATAAACACTCCAATCACAAAGACAGAAAGCCAGAGAAGGCATTTTGTCAACTTCCACTTCCACTCCCACATGGAGGCCCCCAGTTCTCAAGAGGGAATGGACTCAGAGGGGCTCACATCCGCTAAGGGGAGCAGCCCAGTTGGAGTAGACCTATTTCCCAGCCTGTGCAAGCTGGAGCGACTTACCCCCAAATGACATGAACTGTATACCACTGCTCTGGACATGTCTCCAAGACAAGCAGCCTCGTGCTGTAGGGCAGCCACTGCATATCAGGGAGAATCCCTGCCAGTATCCTGGAGCCAAATGTACTCTGGCATGTGCTGGGAAGTATAAATGGCGACGCCCCTGATCGAGATCAATACACCATGGGCACAGACCTCCTGGCTGGCTCGCTATAATTGGTAACCAAAGGCCAGGATGTGTGCCCGACGCACAGTGAGGCCAAACAGCAGCAAAACATTGGACTTTGGAGCCGAGAAATATTTGTTGTTGAGACATTCAATGAAATGGGTGGCTTATGCTGGGTAATCCCCAACCTTGAAAGCTTTTAGCAAAGCCCTCTTAGAGGTAAGGTGATGGAGGGGTGTGGCTTTTCGTTGAAAACTTCTCCCTGTCCGATCCATTGTTCTTGAGGACAGGTCATAGTCAGGTCTCAATGATCCTATCAATCTCCAGCAAACAAATGTCACTCTCTGGGTGACAAGAAAGGGCAAGGTCCCAAAGCACAAGACTCACCCTCTGAGGTCCAGACCCACCTAAGAGAAAGGGGTCCCTGGGAGGGGTGGTGGTCCTCCTGCCATGGAGGGTTTGTCCAGGAGCAGGTCTGGGTCCTCCCACCACTGCCCACGCCTCACAGAGGAGGCAGCTCTGCCTTGGTGGCTCCCTCAGGGCCAGGTCCCAGACGCTTGCTAGCTCTCATCACTGAGGGAGCCAGGTGCACATGACCCAACAGGTCTTAATGCTCCTCAGGCCACCCAAACAGTGGTGGTCAGGTACCCCAGACTGTGAGCCATACCCTTAGGGTCACAGTGGCGGTGTGTGGTAGAGGTTCAACACTGCCTCAAGGCCTGGTCTGGGCCAATGGTCATTCATGGCCTTGGCTCTGGAGCCCTGCAGGACACACCCCCAGCCTGTTCTCTGGGCTCCCCATCACACAAGCTGGCCCAAGGCCGTGTGAGCAGAAGAATGCTGGGGAGAAGGCTGGCACTTGCCACTTACCTCATGCTCCAGGTCTGAAGGGGCAGCACTCCACTGACTGCTGCCTAACAAAGGGCCCCCACTAAAGATGGCTGACAGACAGTGGCTTGCTTGGGGCAGGGGCCCACTACACTGCCCACCAATGGCTGAGCAGGGTGGTCACAGTGGCATTAGTGGTCTCCTGGTAACCATTGCCTGGTAACGGGGCAGTGGGTCACAGTGCACAGCAAGGGCTGCCTGGGAAGGGCTGCATTCAGCTGGCTATGGTACAATTCCCCCTTTTCTTTGGTCCTCTGCAACCCTGAGGAGAATATGTGGGTATGATTTGGATAGAGTGGTTAATCATAAACTCAGCAGTGGATCTCTGTTTTAGGGGACTTGCTTTCAACCTAGATTCCTGGTTCATCTTTTCCCAAGTCTTTCAGGGAATGGGGTGACGACCACTCTAGCTACGTGCTGCTGCAGGAAAGCAAAGCCCTACAGTGCATTCTGAGTTGGAAGCAATGCCACGTTGCAAGTCTTGATCCAAGTCTTATATAAACTTGTATAAGGAATCCAGGAGAATAAGCCTGAAAAGCAGCGTGAGGGTGGCACTCTGGGGGAGACGTTCTGGCAGGTAATCCAGACATGCAGAAGCAGAAGGGAAGACATTGTTGTAAGTTGTTAGGAAGTTGAGGGGAAGAGCTTCCCTTAACGGGAGAACACAGATCAAAATCAGCATTATTGCGAAGCAAATCCATAAACGTTAGTAGCATATGCATCTGTTTACTCAGTTTGTCAAAACTGCATTGGTAAGAGTCTTCTTGAAGTTGAAGCACTTTGGGAAAGCCTCAGCCTAACTATCTGTTAGACACTTAAAGAGGCAAGGTTAAAGATCGCATGACAAGGGGTTGCGAAGGAAGCTTAATCAAGTGGCTCTCATGTAACCGTCAGCATGGCTGACTGATTATCCCAAGGCATACCTGCATTTCAGAAACTTTGTACCCTTTCTAGAATATCGACAGGTGTGCCATGTATCCATCCTGTGTAATTGGAGAAGCTTCTCCCCCATTTCACAATGTTTTCTCTGTAATTTCCATACCAGATATACGACTGAAATAGTCCTCCTTGAGTTTCCTTAAGGGCCCCGCAACTAATCCAAAGTTAACAAAATATTTCAAAACACCTGGTCCAATAAGCTCATCAGTCCTTTGAAGAGAATTCTTCTTTCTTCTCCAAAGTGAGAAGAGATCTTAAAAGCAAATCGAGATCCCTTAAAGGCAGGACAGTTCACATACCATGGTATTGAAAGCAGCATTGCAAGTAAACGTGTTCTCTTGGCAGAGGGGAACCCAATCCAGCCTTGAAAAAAACGCATTTTTAATAACAGTATCCATTTCCCGAAGTGGAGTTTCGTTTCAGCCCAATGATGCATCAAATGTTGGTTTTTGGCTCAACACATTTATCCCACCTTCCTACTCTATCCTGAAATGTGTTCCTTTTCATGAGTTTCTTAGCTTTAATTACATATTTCGATTACAATCCTCAAGTCCTTAACACCTTCACTTAGTGAAAACCAAGATGCAAGCAATTGTCAGATGGATGCCATACCAGCATTTCTGATTGCAAACGGATTCTTTTGAGACCTTCTGCTAAGTAGGCAAAGGTAGGGAATCTTAGATGTGCCCAGCATCCAATGTTCCAATCCTCTATCCTCTTTGAAATGACCTGGAGAGTCAAGGAATGCTTGCCACTTACCTTGGTGAAGTTTCATGCTCCCCAAATCTAGAGAGGCCATTTAGAAAGACTTCAAGTGTCATCATTTCAACTTATGGTCCTTGCTGTCAAATTGGCAACAGATATAAGGTCTTTTTGGATCTCTAAGAAACCTAGGGACTGCAGAAGGTTTATACTTCAGAATGCAAGAAGCTTAAGGCAGCTTCCATACCAGATATCAGTTCAGTACTAGCTATTTGCCAGATCATCAGGACCTGAAATCCATGGAGGCCAATTCTCTCCAGAGGAGGAAGTATTGAATAGGTAAGTGCTTCCCTTTCAGTGAAGTGGAGCTCATTTACACATCAACTCGGCAGTTGATGTCAATTGCCTTATCCCTAAAAGTGGCCCAAATCTGGAGAATGCACCTGAAAGGGGTGCGTTGGGGAAGCACATTTGAGTTTCCCAGAGCCACAACACTTTCACACAAAACAAACGCAAAAGTACATGCACAAAAGAAACTCTCAGTCCTGAGGACCAAAGCAAAGGGTGAGGATGAACAACATCCTCAATGTTTTCGAACTACGTTCCCTCATTTTAACAACAAAACGACAAACAGCATGCAAATTGAAAGATAGGGAATCAGGACCACAGTTGTCATGCCTACTGACCTGGGAAGCAGAAAGAGCCAAAAAGTAAAAAGCAAAGAAATTAGGAAAAGTTCAATTTGCTTCATTAACTTCCACATGTCTCCTGGAAATATGCTCGTTTTCTCAGGGTCACAATGATGAAAACCAAAAGGATTTCACTGAACAAACTTTCTCTAACTGAATATTTTACATAGACTGGTTTTGGAGATATGAAAATGATTCATTTGATGCCATGTTTCACCAGAATCTGTAGAATATGCTGGCCATGCAATGTAAAAAAAAAAAAAAATACTTGCTTGTCCCTTAGCGGACTACAAGATGGACTAGAGCTCTGCTGATCACAGCAGGTGTTATCCAATAGCAGAGAGACAAATGCAATGCCAAAAGGTCTCTCAGGATCGCAGTTCCCAGGCACCAAAGGGCAGATTCCTACCCATTGGAAAGGGAATATGTCAACCAATGTTCCACCACAGCTGAAACACAATGCAGGAGGGAATGATACCTAGTTGGATCATATGCAAGCTCCGTTACTGACCAAAGACGTCTCAAGTACTCAATGCAAGTGCTGTTTCACACACCTACAATGTACGAATCACAAAGAGGATCCCACAAACCAAAGCACAGACTGCCGTGATTAACACCACATTGACACACACAAACACATGAAGAACAAATAAACACTCCAATCACAAAGACAGAAAGCCAGAGAAGGCATTTTGTCAACTTCCACTTCCACTCCCACATGGAGGCCCCCAGTTCTCAAGAGGGAATGGACTCAGAGGGGCTCACATCCGCTAAGGGGAGCAGCCCAGTTGGAGTAGACCTATTTCCCAGCCTGTGCAAGCTGGAGCGACTTACCCCCAAATGACATGAACTGTATACCACTGCTCTGGACATGTCTCCAAGACAAGCAGCCTCGTGCTGTAGGGCAGCCACTGCATATCAGGGAGAATCCCTGCCAGTATCCTGGAGCCAAATGTACTCTGGCATGTGCTGGGAAGTATAAATGGCGACGCCCCTGATCGAGATCAATACACCATGGGCACAGACCTCCTGGCTGGCTCGCTATAATTGGTAACCAAAGACCAGGATGTGTGCCCGACGCACAGTGAGGCCAAACAGCAGCAAAACATTGGACTTTGGAGCCGAGAAATATTTGTTGTTGAGACATTCAAGGAAATGGGTGGCTTATGCTGGGTAATCCCCAACCTTGAAAGCTTTTAGCAAAGCCCTCTTAGAGGTAAGGTGATGGAGGGGTGTGGCTTTTCGTTGAAAACTTCTCCCTGTCCGATCCATTGTTCTTGAGGACAGGTCATAGTCAGGTCTCAATGATCCTATCAATCTCCAGCAAACAAATGTCACTCTCTGGGTGACAAGAAAGGGCAAGGTCCCAAGGCACAAGACTCACCCTCTGAGGTCCAGACCCACCTAAGAGAAAGGGGTCCCTGGGAGGGGTGGTGGTCCTCCTGCCATGGAGGGTTTGTCCAGGAGCAGGTCTGGGTCCTCCCACCACTGCCCACGCCTCACAGAGGAGGCAGCTCTGCCTTGGTGGCTCCCTCAGGGCCAGGTCCCAGACGCTTGCTAGCTCTCATCACTGAGGGAGCCGGGTGCACATGACCCAACAGGTCTTAATGCTCCTCAGGCCACCCAAACAGTGGTGGTCAGGTACCCCAGACTGTGAGCCATACCCTTAGGGTCACAGTGGCGGTGTGTGGTAGAGGTTCAACACTGCCTCAAGGCCTGGTCTGGGCCAATGGTCATTCATGGCCTTGGCTCTGGAGCCCTGCAGGACACACCCCCAGCCTGTTCTCTGGGCTCCCCATCACACAAGCTGGCCCAAGGCCGTGTGAGCAGAAGAATGCTGGGGAGAAGGCTGGCACTTGCCTCTTACCTCATGCTCCAGGTCTGAAGGGGCAGCACTCCACTGACTGCTGCCTAACAAAGGGCCCCCACTAAAGATGGCTGACAGACAGTGGCTTGCTTGGGGCAGGGGCCCACTACACTGCCCACCAATGGCTGAGCAGGGTGGTCACAGTGGCATTAGTGGTCTCCTGGTAACCATTGCCTGGTAACGGGGCAGTGGGTCACAGTGCACAGCAAGGGCTGCCTGGGAAGGGCTGCATTCAGCTGGCTATGGTACAATTCCCCCTTTTCTTTGGTCCTCTGCAACCCTGAGAAGAATATGTGGGTATGATTTGGATAGAGTGGTTAATCATAAACTCAGCAGCGGATCTCTGTTTTAGGGGACTTGCTTTCAACCTAGATTCCTGGTTCATCTCTTCCCAAGTCTTTCAGGGAATGGGGTGACGACCACTCTAGCTACGTGCTGCTGGAGGAAAGCAAAGCCCTACAGTGCATTCTGAGTTGGAAGCAATGCCACGTTGCAAGTCTTGATCCAAGTCTTATATAAACTTGTATAAGGAATCCAGGAGAATAAGCCTGAAAAGCAGCGTGAGGGTGGCACTCTGGGGGAGACGTTCTGGCAGGTAATCCAGACACGCAGAAGCAGAAGGGAAGAAATTGTTGTAAGTTGTTAGGAAGTTGAGGGGAAGAGCTTCCCTTAACGGGAGAACACAGATCAAAATCAGCATTATTGCGAAGCAAATCCATAAACGTTAGTAGCATATGCATCTGTTTACTCAGTTTGTCAAAACTGCATTGGTAAGAGTCTTCTTGAAGTTGAAGCACTTTGGGAAAGCCTCAGCCTAACTATCTGTTAGACACTTAAAGAGGCAAGGTTAAAGATCGCATGACAAGGGGTTGCGAAGGAAGCTTAATCAAGTGGCTCTCATGTAACCGTCAGCATGGCTGACTGATTATCCCAAGGCATACCTGCATTTCAGAAACTTTGTACCCTTTCTAGAATATCGACAGGTGTGCCATGTATCCATCCTGTGTAATTGGAGAAGCTTCTCCCCCATTTCACAATGTTTTCTCTGTAATTTCCATACCAGATATACGACTGAAATAGTCCTCCTTGAGTTGCCTTAAGGGCCCCGCAACTAATCCAAAGTTAACAAAATATTTCAAAACACCTGGTCCAATAAGCTCATCAGTCCTTTGAAGAGAATTCTTCTTTCTTCTCCAAAGTGAGAAGAGATCTTAAAAGCAAATCGAGATCCCTTAAAGGCAGGACAGTTCACATACCATGGTATTGAAAGCAGCATTGCAAGTAAACGTGTTCTCTTGGCAGAGGGGAACCCAATCCAGCCTTGAAAAAAACGCATTTTTAATAACAGTATCCATTTCCCGAAGTGGAGTTTCGTTTCAGCCCAATGATGCATCAAATGTTGGTTTTTGGCTCAACACATTTATCCCACCTTCCTACTCTATCCTGAAATGTGTTCCTTTTCATGAGTTTCTTAGCTTTAATTACATATTTCGATTACAATCCTCAAGTCCTTAACACCTTCACTTAGTGAAAACCAAGATGCAAGCAATTGTCAGCTGGATGCCATACCAGCATTTCTGATTGCAAACGGATGCTTTTGAGACCTTCTGCTAAGTAGGCAAAGGTAGGGAATCTTAGATGTGCCCAGCATCCAATGTTCCAATCCTCTATCCTCTTTGAAATGACCTGGAGAGTCAAGGAATGCTTGCCACTTACCTTGGTGAAGTTTCATGCTACCCAAATCTAGAGAGGCCATTTAGAAAGACTTCAAGTGTCATCATTTCAACTTATGGTCCTTGCTGTCAAATTGGCAACAGATATAAGGTCTTTTTGGATCTCTAAGAAACCTAGGGACTGCAGAAGGTTTATACTTCAGAATGCAAGAAGCTTAAGGCAGCTTCCATACCAGATATCAGTTCAGTACTAGCTATTTGCCAGATCATCAGGACCTGAAATCCATGGAGGCCAATTCTCTCCAGAGGAGGAAGTATTGAATAGGTAAGTGCTTCCCTTTCAGTGAAGTGGAGCTCATTTACACATCAACTCGGCAGTTGATGTCAATTGCCTTATCCCTAAAAGTGGCCCAAATCTGGAGAATGCACCTGAAAGGGGTGCGTTGGGGAAGCACATTTGAGTTTCCCAGAGCCACAACACTTTCACACAAAACAAACGCAAAAGTACATGCACAAAAGAAACTCTCAGTCCTGAGGACCAAAGCAAAGGGTGAGGATGAACAACATCCTCAATGTTTTCGAACTACGTTCCCTCATTTTAACAACAAAACGACAAACAGCATGCAAATTGAAAGATAGGGAATCAGGACCACAGTTGTCATGCCTACTGACCTGGGAAGCAGAAAGAGCCAAAAAGTAAAAAGCAAAGAAATTAGGAAAAGTTCAATTTGCTTCATTAACTTCCACATGTCTCCTGGAAATATGCTCGTTTTCTCAGGGTCACAATGATGAAAACCAAAAGGATTTCACTGAACAAACTTTCTCTAACTGAATATTTTACATAGACTGGTTTTGGAGATATGAAAATGATTCATTTGATGCCATGTTTCACCAGAATCTGTAGAATATGCTGGCCATGCAATGTAAAAAAAAAAAAAAATACTTGCTTGTCCCTTAGCGGACTACAAGATGGACTAGAGCTCTGCTGATCACAGCAGGTGTTATCCAATAGCAGAGAGACAAATGCAATGCCAAAAGGTCTCTCAGGATCGCAGTTCCCAGGCACCAAAGGGCAGATTCCTACCCATTGGAAAGGGAATATGTCAACCAATGTTCCACCACAGCTGAAACACAATGCAGGAGGGAATGATACCTAGTTGGATCATATGCAAGCTCCGTTACTGACCAAAGACGTCTCAAGTACTCAATGCAAGTGCTGTTTCACACACCTACAATGTACGAATCACAAAGAGGATCCCACAAACCAAAGCACAGACTGCCGTGATTAACACCACATTGACACACACAAACACATGAAGAACAAATAAACACTCCAATCACAAAGACAGAAAGCCAGAGAAGGCATTTTGTCAACTTCCACTTCCACTCCCACATGGAGGCCCCCAGTTCTCAAGAGGGAATGGACTCAGAGGGGCTCACATCCGCTAAGGGGAGCAGCCCAGTTGGAGTAGACCTATTTCCCAGCCTGTGCAAGCTGGAGCGACTTACCCCCAAATGACATGAACTGTATACCACTGCTCTGGACATGTCTCCAAGACAAGCAGCCTCGTGCTGTAGGGCAGCCACTGCATATCAGGGAGAATCCCTGCCAGTATCCTGGAGCCAAATGTACTCTGGCATGTGCTGGGAAGTATAAATGGCGACGCCCCTGATCGAGATCAATACACCATGGGCACAGACCTCCTGGCTGGCTCGCTATAATTGGTAACCAAAGACCAGGATGTGTGCCCGACGCACAGTGAGGCCAAACAGCAGCAAAACATTGGACTTTGGAGCCGAGAAATATTTGTTGTTGAGACATTCAAGGAAATGGGTGGCTTATGCTGGGTAATCCCCAACCTTGAAAGCTTTTAGCAAAGCCCTCTTAGAGGTAAGGTGATGGAGGGGTGTGGCTTTTCGTTGAAAACTTCTCCCTGTCCGATCCATTGTTCTTGAGGACAGGTCATAGTCAGGTCTCAATGATCCTATCAATCTCCAGCAAACAAATGTCACTCTCTGGGTGACAAGAAAGGGCAAGGTCCCAAGGCACAAGACTCACCCTCTGAGGTCCAGACCCACCTAAGAGAAAGGGGTCCCTGGGAGGGGTGGTGGTCCTCCTGCCATGGAGGGTTTGTCCAGGAGCAGGTCTGGGTCCTCCCACCACTGCCCACGCCTCACAGAGGAGGCAGCTCTGCCTTGGTGGCTCCCTCAGGGCCAGGTCCCAGACGCTTGCTAGCTCTCATCACTGAGGGAGCCGGGTGCACATGACCCAACAGGTCTTAATGCTCCTCAGGCCACCCAAACAGTGGTGGTCAGGTACCCCAGACTGTGAGCCATACCCTTAGGGTCACAGTGGCGGTGTGTGGTAGAGGTTCAACACTGCCTCAAGGCCTGGTCTGGGCCAATGGTCATTCATGGCCTTGGCTCTGGAGCCCTGCAGGACACACCCCCAGCCTGTTCTCTGGGCTCCCCATCACACAAGCTGGCCCAAGGCCGTGTGAGCAGAAGAATGCTGGGGAGAAGGCTGGCACTTGCCTCTTACCTCATGCTCCAGGTCTGAAGGGGCAGCACTCCACTGACTGCTGCCTAACAAAGGGCCCCCACTAAAGATGGCTGACAGACAGTGGCTTGCTTGGGGCAGGGGCCCACTACACTGCCCACCAATGGCTGAGCAGGGTGGTCACAGTGGCATTAGTGGTCTCCTGGTAACCATTGCCTGGTAACGGGGCAGTGGGTCACAGTGCACAGCAAGGGCTGCCTGGGAAGGGCTGCATTCAGCTGGCTATGGTACAATTCCCCCTTTTCTTTGGTCCTCTGCAACCCTGAGAAGAATATGTGGGTATGATTTGGATAGAGTGGTTAATCATAAACTCAGCAGCGGATCTCTGTTTTAGGGGACTTGCTTTCAACCTAGATTCCTGGTTCATCTTTTCCCAAGTCTTTCAGGGAATGGGGTGACGACCACTCTAGCTACGTGCTGCTGGAGGAAAGCAAAGCCCTACAGTGCATTCTGAGTTGGAAGCAATGCCACGTTGCAAGTCTTGATCCAAGTCTTATATAAACTTGTATAAGGAATCCAGGAGAATAAGCCTGAAAAGCAGCGTGAGGGTGGCACTCTGGGGGAGACGTTCTGGCAGGTAATCCAGACACGCAGAAGCAGAAGGGAAGAAATTGTTGTAAGTTGTTAGGAAGTTGAGGGGAAGAGCTTCCCTTAACGGGAGAACACAGATCAAAATCAGCATTATTGCGAAGCAAATCCATAAACGTTAGTAGCATATGCATCTGTTTACTCAGTTTGTCAAAACTGCATTGGTAAGAGTCTTCTTGAAGTTGAAGCACTTTGGGAAAGCCTCAGCCTAACTATCTGTTAGACACTTAAAGAGGCAAGGTTAAAGATCGCATGACAAGGGGTTGCGAAGGAAGCTTAATCAAGTGGCTCTCATGTAACCGTCAGCATGGCTGACTGATTATCCCAAGGCATACCTGCATTTCAGAAACTTTGTACCCTTTCTAGAATATCGACAGGTGTGCCATGTATCCATCCTGTGTAATTGGAGAAGCTTCTCCCCCATTTCACAATGTTTTCTCTGTAATTTCCATACCAGATATACGACTGAAATAGTCCTCCTTGAGTTGCCTTAAGGGCCCCGCAACTAATCCAAAGTTAACAAAATATTTCAAAACACCTGGTCCAATAAGCTCATCAGTCCTTTGAAGAGAATTCTTCTTTCTTCTCCAAAGTGAGAAGAGATCTTAAAAGCAAATCGAGATCCCTTAAAGGCAGGACAGTTCACATACCATGGTATTGAAAGCAGCATTGCAAGTAAACGTGTTCTCTTGGCAGAGGGGAACCCAATCCAGCCTTGAAAAAAACGCATTTTTAATAACAGTATCCATTTCCCGAAGTGGAGTTTCGTTTCAGCCCAATGATGCATCAAATGTTGGTTTTTGGCTCAACACATTTATCCCACCTTCCTACTCTATCCTGAAATGTGTTCCTTTTCATGAGTTTCTTAGCTTTAATTACATATTTCGATTACAATCCTCAAGTCCTTAACACCTTCACTTAGTGAAAACCAAGATGCAAGCAATTGTCAGCTGGATGCCATACCAGCATTTCTGATTGCAAACGGATGCTTTTGAGACCTTCTGCTAAGTAGGCAAAGGTAGGGAATCTTAGATGTGCCCAGCATCCAATGTTCCAATCCTCTATCCTCTTTGAAATGACCTGGAGAGTCAAGGAATGCTTGCCACTTACCTTGGTGAAGTTTCATGCTACCCAAATCTAGAGAGGCCATTTAGAAAGACTTCAAGTGTCATCATTTCAACTTATGGTCCTTGCTGTCAAATTGGCAACAGATATAAGGTCTTTTTGGATCTCTAAGAAACCTAGGGACTGCAGAAGGTTTATACTTCAGAATGCAAGAAGCTTAAGGCAGCTTCCATACCAGATATCAGTTCAGTACTAGCTATTTGCCAGATCATCAGGACCTGAAATCCATGGAGGCCAATTCTCTCCAGAGGAGGAAGTATTGAATAGGTAAGTGCTTCCCTTTCAGTGAAGTGGAGCTCATTTACACATCAACTCGGCAGTTGATGTCAATTGCCTTATCCCTAAAAGTGGCCCAAATCTGGAGAATGCACCTGAAAGGGGTGCGTTGGGGAAGCACATTTGAGTTTCCCAGAGCCACAACACTTTCACACAAAACAAACGCAAAAGTACATGCACAAAAGAAACTCTCAGTCCTGAGGACCAAAGCAAAGGGTGAGGATGAACAACATCCTCAATGTTTTCGAGCTACGTTCCCTCATTTTAACAACAAAACGACAAACAGCATGCAAATTGAAAGATAGGGAATCAGGACCACAGTTGTCATGCCTACTGACCTGGGAAGCAGAAAGAGCCAAAAAGTAAAAAGCAAAGAAATTAGGAAAAGTTCAATTTGCTTCATTAACTTCCACATGTCTCCTGGAAATATGCTCGTTTTCTCAGGGTCACAATGATGAAAACCAAAAGGATTTCACTGAACAAACTTTCTCTAACTGAATATTTTACATAGACTGGTTTTGGAGATATGAAAATGATTCATTTGATGCCATGTTTCACCAGAATCTGTAGAATATGCTGGCCATGCAATGTAAAAAAAAAAAAAATACTTGCTTGTCCCTTAGCGGACTACAAGATGGACTAGAGCTCTGCTGATCACAGCAGGTGTTATCCAATAGCAGAGAGACAAATGCAATGCCAAAAGGTCTCTCAGGATCGCAGTTCCCAGGCACCAAAGGGCAGATTCCTACCCATTGGAAAGGGAATATGTCAACCAATGTTCCACCACAGCTGAAACACAATGCAGGAGGGAATGATACCTAGTTGGATCATATGCAAGCTCCGTTACTGACCAAAGACGTCTCAAGTACTCAATGCAAGTGCTGTTTCACACACCTACAATGTACGAATCACAAAGAGGATCCCACAAACCAAAGCACAGACTGCCGTGATTAACACCACATTGACACACACAAACACATGAAGAACAAATAAACACTCCAATCACAAAGACAGAAAGCCAGAGAAGGCATTTTGTCAACTTCCACTTCCACTCCCACATGGAGGCCCCCAGTTCTCAAGAGGGAATGGACTCAGAGGGGCTCACATCCGCTAAGGGGAGCAGCCCAGTTGGAGTAGACCTATTTCCCAGCCTGTGCAAGCTGGAGCGACTTACCCCCAAATGACATGAACTGTATACCACTGCTCTGGACATGTCTCCAAGACAAGCAGCCTCGTGCTGTAGGGCAGCCACTGCATATCAGGGAGAATCCCTGCCAGTATCCTGGAGCCAAATGTACTCTGGCATGTGCTGGGAAGTATAAATGGCGACGCCCCTGATCGAGATCAATACACCATGGGCACAGACCTCCTGGCTGGCTCGCTATAATTGGTAACCAAAGACCAGGATGTGTGCCCGACGCACAGTGAGGCCAAACAGCAGCAAAACATTGGACTTTGGAGCCGAGAAATATTTGTTGTTGAGACATTCAAGGAAATGGGTGGCTTATGCTGGGTAATCCCCAACCTTGAAAGCTTTTAGCAAAGCCCTCTTAGAGGTAAGGTGATGGAGGGGTGTGGCTTTTCGTTGAAAACTTCTCCCTGTCCGATCCATTGTTCTTGAGGACAGGTCATAGTCAGGTCTCAATGATCCTATCAATCTCCAGCAAACAAATGTCACTCTCTGGGTGACAAGAAAGGGCAAGGTCCCAAGGCACAAGACTCACCCTCTGAGGTCCAGACCCACCTAAGAGAAAGGGGTCCCTGGGAGGGGTGGTGGTCCTCCTGCCATGGAGGGTTTGTCCAGGAGCAGGTCTGGGTCCTCCCACCACTGCCCACGCCTCACAGAGGAGGCAGCTCTGCCTTGGTGGCTCCCTCAGGGCCAGGTCCCAGACGCTTGCTAGCTCTCATCACTGAGGGAGCCGGGTGCACATGACCCAACAGGTCTTAATGCTCCTCAGGCCACCCAAACAGTGGTGGTCAGGTACCCCAGACTGTGAGCCATACCCTTAGGGTCACAGTGGCGGTGTGTGGTAGAGGTTCAACACTGCCTCAAGGCCTGGTCTGGGCCAATGGTCATTCATGGCCTTGGCTCTGGAGCCCTGCAGGACACACCCCCAGCCTGTTCTCTGGGCTCCCCATCACACAAGCTGGCCCAAGGCCGTGTGAGCAGAAGAATGCTGGGGAGAAGGCTGGCACTTGCCTCTTACCTCATGCTCCAGGTCTGAAGGGGCAGCACTCCACTGACTGCTGCCTAACAAAGGGCCCCCACTAAAGATGGCTGACAGACAGTGGCTTGCTTGGGGCAGGGGCCCACTACACTGCCCACCAATGGCTGAGCAGGGTGGTCACAGTGGCATTAGTGGTCTCCTGGTAACCATTGCCTGGTAACGGGGCAGTGGGTCACAGTGCACAGCAAGGGCTGCCTGGGAAGGGCTGCATTCAGCTGGCTATGGTACAATTCCCCCTTTTCTTTGGTCCTCTGCAACCCTGAGAAGAATATGTGGGTATGATTTGGATAGAGTGGTTAATCATAAACTCAGCAGCGGATCTCTGTTTTAGGGGACTTGCTTTCAACCTAGATTCCTGGTTCATCTTTTCCCAAGTCTTTCAGGGAATGGGGTGACGACCACTCTAGCTACGTGCTGCTGGAGGAAAGCAAAGCCCTACAGTGCATTCTGAGTTGGAAGCAATGCCACGTTGCAAGTCTTGATCCAAGTCTTATATAAACTTGTATAAGGAATCCAGGAGAATAAGCCTGAAAAGCAGCGTGAGGGTGGCACTCTGGGGGAGACGTTCTGGCAGGTAATCCAGACACGCAGAAGCAGAAGGGAAGAAATTGTTGTAAGTTGTTAGGAAGTTGAGGGGAAGAGCTTCCCTTAACGGGAGAACACAGATCAAAATCAGCATTATTGCGAAGCAAATCCATAAACGTTAGTAGCATATGCATCTGTTTACTCAGTTTGTCAAAACTGCATTGGTAAGAGTCTTCTTGAAGTTGAAGCACTTTGGGAAAGCCTCAGCCTAACTATCTGTTAGACACTTAAAGAGGCAAGGTTAAAGATCGCATGACAAGGGGTTGCGAAGGAAGCTTAATCAAGTGGCTCTCATGTAACCGTCAGCATGGCTGACTGATTATCCCAAGGCATACCTGCATTTCAGAAACTTTGTACCCTTTCTAGAATATCGACAGGTGTGCCATGTATCCATCCTGTGTAATTGGAGAAGCTTCTCCCCCATTTCACAATGTTTTCTCTGTAATTTCCATACCAGATATACGACTGAAATAGTCCTCCTTGAGTTGCCTTAAGGGCCCCGCAACTAATCCAAAGTTAACAAAATATTTCAAAACACCTGGTCCAATAAGCTCATCAGTCCTTTGAAGAGAATTCTTCTTTCTTCTCCAAAGTGAGAAGAGATCTTAAAAGCAAATCGAGATCCCTTAAAGGCAGGACAGTTCACATACCATGGTATTGAAAGCAGCATTGCAAGTAAACGTGTTCTCTTGGCAGAGGGGAACCCAATCCAGCCTTGAAAAAAACGCATTTTTAATAACAGTATCCATTTCCCGAAGTGGAGTTTCGTTTCAGCCCAATGATGCATCAAATGTTGGTTTTTGGCTCAACACATTTATCCCACCTTCCTACTCTATCCTGAAATGTGTTCCTTTTCATGAGTTTCTTAGCTTTAATTACATATTTCGATTACAATCCTCAAGTCCTTAACACCTTCACTTAGTGAAAACCAAGATGCAAGCAATTGTCAGCTGGATGCCATACCAGCATTTCTGATTGCAAACGGATGCTTTTGAGACCTTCTGCTAAGTAGGCAAAGGTAGGGAATCTTAGATGTGCCCAGCATCCAATGTTCCAATCCTCTATCCTCTTTGAAATGACCTGGAGAGTCAAGGAATGCTTGCCACTTACCTTGGTGAAGTTTCATGCTACCCAAATCTAGAGAGGCCATTTAGAAAGACTTCAAGTGTCATCATTTCAACTTATGGTCCTTGCTGTCAAATTGGCAACAGATATAAGGTCTTTTTGGATCTCTAAGAAACCTAGGGACTGCAGAAGGTTTATACTTCAGAATGCAAGAAGCTTAAGGCAGCTTCCATACCAGATATCAGTTCAGTACTAGCTATTTGCCAGATCATCAGGACCTGAAATCCATGGAGGCCAATTCTCTCCAGAGGAGGAAGTATTGAATAGGTAAGTGCTTCCCTTTCAGTGAAGTGGAGCTCATTTACACATCAACTCGGCAGTTGATGTCAATTGCCTTATCCCTAAAAGTGGCCCAAATCTGGAGAATGCACCTGAAAGGGGTGCGTTGGGGAAGCACATTTGAGTTTCCCAGAGCCACAACACTTTCACACAAAACAAACGCAAAAGTACATGCACAAAAGAAACTCTCAGTCCTGAGGACCAAAGCAAAGGGTGAGGATGAACAACATCCTCAATGTTTTCGAGCTACGTTCCCTCATTTTAACAACAAAACGACAAACAGCATGCAAATTGAAAGATAGGGAATCAGGACCACAGTTGTCATGCCTACTGACCTGGGAAGCAGAAAGAGCCAAAAAGTAAAAAGCAAAGAAATTAGGAAAAGTTCAATTTGCTTCATTAACTTCCACATGTCTCCTGGAAATATGCTCGTTTTCTCAGGGTCACAATGATGAAAACCAAAAGGATTTCACTGAACAAACTTTCTCTAACTGAATATTTTACATAGACTGGTTTTGGAGATATGAAAATGATTCATTTGATGCCATGTTTCACCAGAATCTGTAGAATATGCTGGCCATGCAATGTAAAAAAAAAAAAAATACTTGCTTGTCCCTTAGCGGACTACAAGATGGACTAGAGCTCTGCTGATCACAGCAGGTGTTATCCAATAGCAGAGAGACAAATGCAATGCCAAAAGGTCTCTCAGGATCGCAGTTCCCAGGCACCAAAGGGCAGATTCCTACCCATTGGAAAGGGAATATGTCAACCAATGTTCCACCACAGCTGAAACACAATGCAGGAGGGAATGATACCTAGTTGGATCATATGCAAGCTCCGTTACTGACCAAAGACGTCTCAAGTACTCAATGCAAGTGCTGTTTCACACACCTACAATGTACGAATCACAAAGAGGATCCCACAAACCAAAGCACAGACTGCCGTGATTAACACCACATTGACACACACAAACACATGAAGAACAAATAAACACTCCAATCACAAAGACAGAAAGCCAGAGAAGGCATTTTGTCAACTTCCACTTCCACTCCCACATGGAGGCCCCCAGTTCTCAAGAGGGAATGGACTCAGAGGGGCTCACATCCGCTAAGGGGAGCAGCCCAGTTGGAGTAGACCTATTTCCCAGCCTGTGCAAGCTGGAGCGACTTACCCCCAAATGACATGAACTGTATACCACTGCTCTGGACATGTCTCCAAGACAAGCAGCCTCGTGCTGTAGGGCAGCCACTGCATATCAGGGAGAATCCCTGCCAGTATCCTGGAGCCAAATGTACTCTGGCATGTGCTGGGAAGTATAAATGGCGACGCCCCTGATCGAGATCAATACACCATGGGCACAGACCTCCTGGCTGGCTCGCTATAATTGGTAACCAAAGACCAGGATGTGTGCCCGACGCACAGTGAGGCCAAACAGCAGCAAAACATTGGACTTTGGAGCCGAGAAATATTTGTTGTTGAGACATTCAAGGAAATGGGTGGCTTATGCTGGGTAATCCCCAACCTTGAAAGCTTTTAGCAAAGCCCTCTTAGAGGTAAGGTGATGGAGGGGTGTGGCTTTTCGTTGAAAACTTCTCCCTGTCCGATCCATTGTTCTTGAGGACAGGTCATAGTCAGGTCTCAATGATCCTATCAATCTCCAGCAAACAAATGTCACTCTCTGGGTGACAAGAAAGGGCAAGGTCCCAAGGCACAAGACTCACCCTCTGAGGTCCAGACCCACCTAAGAGAAAGGGGTCCCTGGGAGGGGTGGTGGTCCTCCTGCCATGGAGGGTTTGTCCAGGAGCAGGTCTGGGTCCTCCCACCACTGCCCACGCCTCACAGAGGAGGCAGCTCTGCCTTGGTGGCTCCCTCAGGGCCAGGTCCCAGACGCTTGCTAGCTCTCATCACTGAGGGAGCCGGGTGCACATGACCCAACAGGTCTTAATGCTCCTCAGGCCACCCAAACAGTGGTGGTCAGGTACCCCAGACTGTGAGCCATACCCTTAGGGTCACAGTGGCGGTGTGTGGTAGAGGTTCAACACTGCCTCAAGGCCTGGTCTGGGCCAATGGTCATTCATGGCCTTGGCTCTGGAGCCCTGCAGGACACACCCCCAGCCTGTTCTCTGGGCTCCCCATCACACAAGCTGGCCCAAGGCCGTGTGAGCAGAAGAATGCTGGGGAGAAGGCTGGCACTTGCCTCTTACCTCATGCTCCAGGTCTGAAGGGGCAGCACTCCACTGACTGCTGCCTAACAAAGGGCCCCCACTAAAGATGGCTGACAGACAGTGGCTTGCTTGGGGCAGGGGCCCACTACACTGCCCACCAATGGCTGAGCAGGGTGGTCACAGTGGCATTAGTGGTCTCCTGGTAACCATTGCCTGGTAACGGGGCAGTGGGTCACAGTGCACAGCAAGGGCTGCCTGGGAAGGGCTGCATTCAGCTGGCTATGGTACAATTCCCCCTTTTCTTTGGTCCTCTGCAACCCTGAGGAGAATATGTGGGTATGATTTGGATAGAGTGGTTAATCATAAACTCAGCAGCGGATCTCTGTTTTAGGGGACTTGCTTTCAACCTAGATTCCTGGTTCATCTTTTCCCAAGTCTTTCAGGGAATGGGGTGACGACCACTCTAGCTACGTGCTGCTGGAGGAAAGCAAAGCCCTACAGTGCATTCTGAGTTGGAAGCAATGCCACGTTGCAAGTCTTGATCCAAGTCTTATATAAACTTGTATAAGGAATCCAGGAGAATAAGCCTGAAAAGCAGCGTGAGGGTGGCACTCTGGGGGAGACGTTCTGGCAGGTAATCCAGACACGCAGAAGCAGAAGGGAAGAAATTGTTGTAAGTTGTTAGGAAGTTGAGGGGAAGAGCTTCCCTTAACGGGAGAACACAGATCAAAATCAGCATTATTGCGAAGCAAATCCATAAACGTTAGTAGCATATGCATCTGTTTACTCAGTTTGTCAAAACTGCATTGGTAAGAGTCTTCTTGAAGTTGAAGCACTTTGGGAAAGCCTCAGCCTAACTATCTGTTAGACACTTAAAGAGGCAAGGTTAAAGATCGCATGACAAGGGGTTGCGAAGGAAGCTTAATCAAGTGGCTCTCATGTAACCGTCAGCATGGCTGACCGATTATCCCAAGGCATACCTGCATTTCAGAAACTTTGTACCCTTTCTAGAATATCGACAGGTGTGCCATGTATCCATCCTGTGTAATTGGAGAAGCTTCTCCCCCATTTCACAATGTTTTCTCTGTAATTTCCATACCAGATATACGACTGAAATAGTCCTCCTTGAGTTGCCTTAAGGGCCCCGCAACTAATCCAAAGTTAACAAAATATTTCAAAACACCTGGTCCAATAAGCTCATCAGTCCTTTGAAGAGAATTCTTCTTTCTTCTCCAAAGTGAGAAGAGATCTTAAAAGCAAATCGAGATCCCTTAAAGGCAGGACAGTTCACATACCATGGTATTGAAAGCAGCATTGCAAGTAAACGTGTTCTCTTGGCAGAGGGGAACCCAATCCAGCCTTGAAAAAAACGCATTTTTAATAACAGTATCCATTTCCCGAAGTGGAGTTTCGTTTCAGCACAATGATGCATCAAATGTTGGTTTTTGGCTCAACACATTTATCCCACCTTCCTACTCTATCCTGAAATGTGTTCCTTTTCATGAGTTTCTTAGCTTTAATTACATATTTCGATTACAATCCTCAAGTCCTTAACACCTTCACTTAGTGAAAACCAAGAAGCAAGCAATTGTCAGATGGATGCCATACCAGCATTTCTGATTGCAAACGGATGCTTTTGAGACCTTCTGCTAAGTAGGCAAAGGTAGGGAATCTTAGATGTGCCCAGCATCCAATGTTCCAATCCTCTATCCTCTTTGAAATGACCCGGAGAGTCAAGGAATGCTTGCCACTTAACTTGGTGAAGTTTCATGCTCCCCAAATCTAGAGAGGCCATTTAGAAAGACTTCAAGTGTCATCATTTCAACTTATGGTCCTTGCTGTCAAATTGGCAACAGATATAAGGTCTTTTTGGACCTCTAAGAAACCTAGGGACCGCAGAAGGTTTACACTTCAGAATGCAAGAAGCTTAAGGCAGCTTCCATACCAGATATCAGTTCAGTACTAGCTATTTGCCAGATCATCAGGACCTGAAATCCATGGAGGCCAATTCTCTCCAGAGGAGGAAGTATTGAATAGGTAAGTGCTTCCCTTTCAGTGAAGTGGAGCTCATTTACACATCAACTCGGCAGTTGATGTCAATTGCCTTATCCCTAAAAGTGGCCCAAATCTGGAGAATGCACCTGAAAGGGGTGCGTTGGGGAAGCACATTTGAGTTTCCCAGAGCCACAACACTTTCACACAAAACAAACGCAAAAGTACATGCACAAAAGAAACTCTCAGTCCTGAGGACCAAAGCAAAGGGTGAGGATGAACAACATCCTCAATGTTTTCGAACTACGTTCCCTCATTTTAACAACAAAACGACAAACAGCATGCAAATTGAAAGATAGGGAATCAGGACCACAGTTGTCATGCCTACTGACCTGGGAAGCAGGAAGAGCCAAAAAGTAAAAAGCAAAGAAATTAGGAAAAGTTCAATTTGCTTCATTAACTTCCACATGTCTCCTGGAAATATGCTCGTTTTCTCAGGGTCACAATGATGAAAACCAAAAGGATTTCACTGAACAAACTTTCTCTAACTGAATATTTTACATAGACTGGTTTTGGAGATATGAAAATGATTCATTTGATGCCATGTTTCACCAGAATCTGTAGAATATGCTGGCCATGCAATGTAAAAAAAAAAAAAATACTTGCTTGTCCCTTAGCGGACTACAAGATGGACTAGAGCTCTGCTGATCACAGCAGGTGTTATCCAATAGCAGAGAGACAAATGCAATGCCAAAAGGTCTCTCAGGATCGCAGTTCCCAGGCACCAAAGGGCAGATTCCTACCCATTGGAAAGGGAATATGTCAACCAATGTTCCACCACAGCTGAAACACAATGCAGGAGGGAATGATACCTAGTTGGATCATATGCAAGCTCCGTTACTGACCAAAGACGTCTCAAGTACTCAATGCAAGTGCTGTTTCACACACCTACAATGTACGAATCACAAAGAGGATCCCACAAACCAAAGCACAGACTGCCGTGATTAACACCACATTGACACACACAAACACATGAAGAACAAATAAACACTCCAATCACAAAGACAGAAAGCCAGAGAAGGCATTTTGTCAACTTCCACTTCCACTCCCACATGGAGGCCCCCAGTTCTCAAGAGGGAATGGACTCAGAGGGGCTCACATCCGCTAAGGGGAGCAGCCCAGTTGGAGTAGACCTATTTCCCAGCCTGTGCAAGCTGGAGCGACTTACCCCCAAATGACATGAACCGTATACCACTGCTCTGGACATGTCTCCAAGACAAGCAGCCTCGTGCTGTAGGGCAGCCACTGCATATCAGGGAGAATCCCTGCCAGTATCCTGGAGCCAAATGTACTCTGGCATGTGCTGGGAAGTATAAATGGCGACGCCCCTGATCGAGATCAATACACCATGGGCACAGACCTCCTGGCTGGCTCGCTATAATTGGTAACCAAAGACCAGGATGTGTGCCCGACGCACAGTGAGGCCAAACAGCAGCAAAACATTGGACTTTGGAGCCGAGAAATATTTGTTGTTGAGACATTCAAGGAAATGGGTGGCTTATGCTGGGTAATCCCCAACCTTGAAAGCTTTTAGCAAAGCCCTCTTAGAGGTAAGGTGATGGAGGGGTGTGGCTTTTCGTTGAAAACTTCTCCCTGTCCGATCCATTGTTCTTGAGGACAGGTCATAGTCAGGTCTCAATGATCCTATCAATCTCCAGCAAACAAATGTCACTCTCTGGGTGACAAGAAAGGGCAAGGTCCCAAGGCACAAGACTCACCCTCTGAGGTCCAGACCCACCTAAGAGAAAGGGGTCCCTGGGAGGGGTGGTGGTCCTCCTGCCATGGAGGGTTTGTCCAGGAGCTGGTCTGGGTCCTCCCACCACTGCCCACGCCTCACAGAGGAGGCAGCTCTGCCTTGGTGGCTCCCTCAGGGCCAGGTCCCAGACGCTTGCTAGCTCTCATCACTGAGGGAGCCGGGTGCACATGACCCAACAGGTCTTAATGCTCCTCAGGCCACCCAAACAGTGGTGGTCAGGTACCCCAGACTGTGAGCCATACCCTTAGGGTCACAGTGGCGGTGTGTGGTAGAGGTTCAACACTGCCTCAAGGCCTGGTCTGGGCCAATGGTCATTCATGGCCTTGGCTCTGGAGCCCTGCAGGACACACCCCCAGCCTGTTCTCTGGGCTCCCCATCACACAAGCTGGCCCAAGGCCGTGTGAGCAGAAGAATGCTGGGGAGAAGGCTGGCACTTGCCTCTTACCTCATGCTCCAGGTCTGAAGGGGCAGCACTCCACTGACTGCTGCCTAACAAAGGGCCCCCACTAAAGATGGCTGACAGACAGTGGCTTGCTTGGGGCAGGGGCCCACTACACTGCCCACCAATGGCTGAGCAGGGTGGTCACAGTGGCATTAGTGGTCTCCTGGTAACCATTGCCTGGTAACGGGGCAGTGGGTCACAGTGCACAGCAAGGGCTGCCTGGGAAGGGCTGCATTCAGCTGGCTATGGTACAATTCCCCCTTTTCTTTGGTCCTCTGCAACCCTGAGGAGAATATGTGGGTATGATTTGGATAGAGTGGTTAATCATAAACTCAGCAGTGGATCTCTGTTTTAGGGGACTTGCTTTCAACCTAGATTCCTGGTTCATCTTTTCCCAAGTCTTTCAGGGAATGGGGTGACGACCACTCTAGCTACGTCCTGCTGCAGGAAAGCAAAGCCCTACAGTGCATTCTGAGTTGGAAGCAATGCCACGTTGCAAGTCTTGATCCAAGTCTTATATAAACTTGTATAAGGAATCCAGGAGAATAAGCCTGAAAAACAGCGTGAGGGTGGCACTCTGGGGGAGACGTTCTGGCAGGTAATCCAGACACGCAGAAGCAGAAGGGAAGACATTGTTGTAAGTTGTTAGGAAGTTGAGGGGAAGAGCTTCCCTTAACGGGAGAACACAGATCAAAATCAGCATTATTGCGAAGCAAATCCATAAACGTTAGTAGCATATGCATCTGTTTACTCAGTTTGTCAAAACTGCATTGGTAAGAGTCTTCTTGAAGTTGAAGCACTTTGGGAAAGCCTCAGCCTAACTATCTGTTAGACACTTAAAGAGGCAAGGTTAAAGATCGCATGACAAGGGGTTGCGAAGGAAGCTTAATCAAGTGGCTCTCATGTAACCGTCAGCATGGCTGACTGATTATCCCAAGGCATACCTGCATTTCAGAAACTTTGTACCCTTTCTAGAATATCGACAGGTGTGCCATGTATCCATCCTGTGTAATTGGAGAAGCTTCTCCCCCATTTCACAATGTTTTCTCTGTAATTTCCATACCAGATATACGACTGAAATAGTCCTCCTTGAGTTGCCTTAAGGGCCCCGCAACTAATCCAAAGTTAACAAAATATTTCAAAACACCTGGTCCAATAAGCTCATCAGTCCTTTGAAGAGAATTCTTCTTTCTTCTCCAAAGTGAGAAGAGATCTTAAAAGCAAATCGAGATCCCTTAAAGGCAGGACAGTTCACATACCATGTTATTGAAAGCAGCATTGCAAGTAAACGTGTTCTCTTGGCAGAGGGGAACCCAATCCAGCCTTGAAAAAAACGCATTTTTAATAACAGTATCCATTTCCCAAAGTGGAGTTTCGTTTCAGCCCAATGATGCATCAAATGTTGGTTTTTGGCTCAACACATTTATCCCACCTTCCTACTCTATCCTGAAATGTGTTCCTTTTCATGAGTTTCTTAGCTTTAATTACATATTTCGATTACAATCCTCAAGTCCTTAACACCTTCACTTAGTGAAAACCAAGAAGCAAGCAATTGTCAGATGGATGCCATACCAGCATTTCTGATTGCAAACGGATGCTTTTGAGACCTTCTGCTAAGTAGGCAAAGGTAGGGAATCTTAGATGTGCCCAGCATCCAATGTTCCAATCCTCTATCCTCTTTGAAATGACCTGGAGAGTCAAGGAATGCTTGCCACTTACCTTGGTGAAGTTTCATGCTCCCCAAATCTAGAGAGGCCATTTAGAAAGACTTCAAGTGTCATCATTTCAACTTATGGTCCTTGCTGTCAAATTGGCAACAGATATAAGGTCTTTTTGGATCTCTAAGAAACCTAGGGACTGCAGAAGGTTTATACTTCAGAATGCAAGAAGCTTAAGGCAGCTTCCATACCAGATATCAGTTCAGTACTAGCTATTTGCCAGATCATCAGGACCTGAAATCCATGGAGGCCAATTCTCTCCAGAGGAGGAAGTATTGAATAGGTAAGTGCTTCCCTTTCAGTGAAGTGGAGCTCATTTACACATCAACTCGGCAGTTGATGTCAATTGCCTTATCCCTAAAAGTGGCCCAAATCTGGAGAATGCACCTGAAAGGGGTGCGTTGGGGAAGCACATTTGAGTTTCCCAGAGCCACAACACTTTCACACAAAACAAACGCAAAAGTACATGCACAAAAGAAACTCTCAGTCCTGAGGACCAAAGCAAAGGGTGAGGATGAACAACATCCTCAGTGTTTTCGAACTACGTTCCCTCATTTTAACAACAAAACGACAAACAGCATGCAAATTGAAAGATAGGGAATCAGGACCACAGTTGTCATGCCTACTGACCTGGGAAGCAGAAAGAGCCAAAAAGTAAAAAGCAAAGAAATTAGGAAAAGTTCAATTTGCTTCATTAACTTCCACATGTCTCCTGGAAATATGCTCGTTTTCTCAGGGTCACAATGATGAAAACCAAAAGGATTTCACTGAACAAACTTTCTCTACCTGAATATTTTACATAGACTGGTTTTGGAGATATGAAAATGATTCATTTGATGCCATGTTTCACCAGAATCTGTAGAATATGCTGGCCATGCAATGTAAAAAAAAAAAAAAAATACTTGCTTGTCCTTTAGCGGACTACAAGATGGACTAGAGCTCTGCTGATCACAGCAGGTGTTATCCAATAGCAGAGAGACAAATGCAATGCCAAAAGGTCTCTCAGGATCGCAGTTCCCAGGCACCAAAGGGCAGATTCCTACCCATTGGAAAGGGAATATGTCAACCAATGTTCCACCACAGCTGAAACACAATGCAGGAGGGAATGATACCTAGTTGGATCATATGCAAGCTCCGTTACTGACCAAAGACGTCTCAAGTACTCAATGCAAGTGCTGTTTCACACACCTACAATGTACGAATCACAAAGAGGATCCCACAAACCAAAGCACAGACTGCCGTGATTAACACCACATTGACACACACAAACACATGAAGAACAAATAAACACTCCAATCACAAAGACAGAAAGCCAGAGAAGGCATTTTGTCAACTTCCACTTCCACTCCCACATGGAGGCCCCCAGTTCTCAAGAGGGAATGGACTCAGAGGGGCTCACATCCGCTAAGGGGAGCAGCCCAGTTGGAGTAGACCTATTTCCCAGCCTGTGCAAGCTGGAGCGACTTACCCCCAAATGACATGAACCGTATACCACTGCTCTGGACATGTCTCCAAGACAAGCAGCCTCGTGCTGTAGGGCAGCCACTGCATATCAGGGAGAATCCCTGCCAGTATCCTGGAGCCAAATGTACTCTGGCATGTGCTGGGAAGTATAAATGGCGACGCCCCTGATCGAGATCAATACACCATGGGCACAGACCTCCTGGCTGGCTCGCTATAATTGGTAACCAAAGACCAGGATGTGTGCCCGACGCACAGTGAGGCCAAACAGCAGCAAAACATTGGACTTTGGAGCCGAGAAATATTTGTTGTTGAGACATTCAAGGAAATGGGTGGCTTATGCTGGGTAATCCCCAACCTTGAAAGCTTTTAGCAAAGCCCTCTTAGAGGTAAGGTGATGGAGGGGTGTGGCTTTTCGTTGAAAACTTCTCCCTGTCCGATCCATTGTTCTTGAGGACAGGTCATAGTCAGGTCTCAATGATCCTATCAATCTCCAGCAAACAAATGTCACTCTCTGGGTGACAAGAAAGGGCAAGGTCCCAAGGCACAAGACTCACCCTCTGAGGTCCAGACCCACCTAAGAGAAAGGGGTCCCTGGGAGGGGTGGTGGTCCTCCTGCCATGGAGGGTTTGTCCAGGAGCTGGTCTGGGTCCTCCCACCACTGCCCACGCCTCACAGAGGAGGCAGCTCTGCCTTGGTGGCTCCCTCAGGGCCAGGTCCCAGACGCTTGCTAGCTCTCATCACTGAGGGAGCCGGGTGCACATGACCCAACAGGTCTTAATGCTCCTCAGGCCACCCAAACAGTGGTGGTCAGGTACCCCAGACTGTGAGCCATACCCTTAGGGTCACAGTGGCGGTGTGTGGTAGAGGTTCAACACTGCCTCAAGGCCTGGTCTGGGCCAATGGTCATTCATGGCCTTGGCTCTGGAGCCCTGCAGGACACACCCCCAGCCTGTTCTCTGGGCTCCCCATCACACAAGCTGGCCCAAGGCCGTGTGAGCAGAAGAATGCTGGGGAGAAGGCTGGCACTTGCCTCTTACCTCATGCTCCAGGTCTGAAGGGGCAGCACTCCACTGACTGCTGCCTAACAAAGGGCCCCCACTAAAGATGGCTGACAGACAGTGGCTTGCTTGGGGCAGGGGCCCACTACACTGCCCACCAATGGCTGAGCAGGGTGGTCACAGTGGCATTAGTGGTCTCCTGGTAACCATTGCCTGGTAACGGGGCAGTGGGTCACAGTGCACAGCAAGGGCTGCCTGGGAAGGGCTGCATTCAGCTGGCTATGGTACAATTCCCCCTTTTCTTTGGTCCTCTGCAACCCTGAGGAGAATATGTGGGTATGATTTGGATAGAGTGGTTAATCATAAACTCAGCAGTGGATCTCTGTTTTAGGGGACTTGCTTTCAACCTAGATTCCTGGTTCATCTTTTCCCAAGTCTTTCAGGGAATGGGGTGACGACCACTCTAGCTACGTGCTGCTGCAGGAAAGCAAAGCCCTACAGTGCATTCTGAGTTGGAAGCAATGCCACGTTGCAAGTCTTGATCCAAGTCTTATATAAACTTGTATAAGGAATCCAGGAGAATAAGCCTGAAAAGCAGCGTGAGGGTGGCACTCTGGGAGAGACGTTCTGGCAGGTAATCCAGACACGCAGAAGCAGAAGGGAAGACATTGTTGTAAGTTGTTAGGAAGTTGAGGGGAAGAGCTTCCCTTAACGGGAGAACACAGATCAAAATCAGCATTATTGCGAAGCAAATCCATAAACGTTAGTAGCATATGCATCTGTTTACTCAGTTTGTCAAAACTGCATTGGTAAGAGTCTTCTTGAAGTTGAAGCACTTTGGGAAAGCCTCAGCCTAACTATCTGTTAGACACTTAAAGAGGCAAGGTTAAAGATCGCATGACAAGGGGTTGCGAAGGAAGCTTAATCAAGTGGCTCTCATGTAACCGTCAGCATGGCTGACTGATTATCCCAAGGCATACCTGCATTTCAGAAACTTTGTACCCTTTCTAGAATATCGACAGGTGTGCCATGTATCCATCCTGTGTAATTGGAGAAGCTTCTCCCCCATTTCACAATGTTTTCTCTGTAATTTCCATACCAGATATACGACTGAAATAGTCCTCCTTGAGTTGCCTTAAGGGCCCCGCAACTAATCCAAAGTTAACAAACTATTTCAAAACACCTGGTCCAATAAGCTCATCAGTCCTTTGAAGAGAATTCTTCTTTCTTCTCCAAAGTGAGAAGAGATCTTAAAAGCAAATCGAGATCCCTTAAAGGCAGGACAGTTCACATACCATGTTATTGAAAGCAGCATTGCAAGTAAACGTGTTCTCTTGCCAGAGGGGAACCCAATCCAGCCTTGAAAAAAACGCATTTTTAATAACAGTATCCATTTCCCGAAGTGGAGTTTCGTTTCAGCCCAATGATGCATCAAATGTTGGTTTTTGGCTCAACACATTTATCCCACCTTCCTACTCTATCCTGAAATGTGTTCCTTTTCATGAGTTTCTTAGCTTTAATTACATATTTCGATTACAATCCTCAAGTCCTTAACACCTTCACTTAGTGAAAACCAAGAAGCAAGCAATTGTCAGCTGGATGCCATACCAGCATTTCTGATTGCAAACGGATGCTTTTGAGACCTTCTGCTAAGTAGGCAAAGGTAGGGAATCTTAGATGTGCCCAGCATCCAATGTTCCAATCCTCTATCCTCTTTGAAATGACCTGGAGAGTCAAGGAATGCTTGCCACTTACCTTGGTGAAGTTTCATGCTACCCAAATCTAGAGAGGCCATTTAGAAAGACTTCAAGTGTCATCATTTCAACTTATGGTCCTTGCTGTCAAATTGGCAACAGATATAAGGTCTTTTTGGATCTCTAAGAAACCTAGGGACTGCAGAAGGTTTATACTTCAGAATGCAAGAAGCTTAAGGCAGCTTCCATACCAGATATCAGTTCAGTACTAGCTATTTGCCAGATCATCAGGACCTGAAATCCATGGAGGCCAATTCTCTCCAGAGGAGGAAGTATTGAATAGGTAAGTGCTTCCCTTTCAGTGAAGTGGAGCTCATTTACACATCAACTCGGCAGTTGATGTCAATTGCCTTATCCCTAAAAGTGGCCCAAATCTGGAGAATGCACCTGAAAGGGGTGCGTTGGGGAAGCACATTTGAGTTTCCCAGAGCCACAACACTTTCACACAAAACAAACGCAAAAGTACATGCACAAAAGAAACTCTCAGTCCTGAGGACCAAAGCAAAGGGTGAGGATGAACAACATCCTCAATGTTTTCGAACTACGTTCCCTCATTTTAACAACAAAACGACAAACAGCATGCAAATTGAAAGATAGGGAATCAGGACCACAGTTGTCATGCCTACTGACCTGGGAAGCAGAAAGAGCCAAAAAGTAAAAAGCAAAGAAATTAGGAAAAGTTCAATTTGCTTCATTAACTTCCACATGTCTCCTGGAAATATGCTCGTTTTCTCAGGGTCACAATGATGAAAACCAAAAGGATTTCACTGAACAAACTTTCTCTAACTGAATATTTTACATAGACTGGTTTTGGAGATATGAAAATGATTCATTTGATGCCATGTTTCACCAGAATCTGTAGAATATGCTGGCCATGCAATGTAAAAAAAAAAAAAATACTTGCTTGTCCCTTAGCGGACTACAAGATGGACTAGAGCTCTGCTGATCACAGCAGGTGTTATCCAATAGCAGAGAGACAAATGCAATGCCAAAAGGTCTCTCAGGATCGCAGTTCCCAGGCACCAAAGGGCAGATTCCTACCCATTGGAAAGGGAATATGTCAACCAATGTTCCACCACAGCTGAAACACAATGCAGGAGGGAATGATACCTAGTTGGATCATATGCAAGCTCCGTTACTGACCAAAGACGTCTCAAGTACTCAATGCAAGTGCTGTTTCACACACCTACAATGTACGAATCACAAACAGGATCCCACAAACCAAAGCACAGACTGCCGTGATTAACACCACATTGACACACACAAACACATGAAGAACAAATAAACACTCCAATCACAAAGACAGAAAGCCAGAGAAGGCATTTTGTCAACTTCCACTTCCACTCCCACATGGAGGCCCCCAGTTCTCAAGAGGGAATGGACTCAGAGGGGCTCCCATCCGCTAAGGGGAGCAGCCCAGTTGGAGTAGACCTATTTCCCAGCCTGTGCAAGCTGGAGCGACTTACCCCCAAATGACATGAACTGTATACCACTGCTCTGGACATGTCTCCAAGACAAGCAGCCTCGTGCTGTAGGGCAGCCACTGCATATCAGGGAGAATCCCTGCCAGTATCCTGGAGCCAAATGTACTCTGGCATGTGCTGGGAACTTTAAATGGCGACGCCCCTGATCGAGATCAACACACCATGGGCACAGACCTCCTGGCTGGCTCGCTATAATTGGTAACCAAAGGCCAGGATGTGTGCCCGACGCACAGTGAGGCCAAACAGCAGCAAAACATTGGACTTTGGAGCCGAGAAATATTTGTTGTTGAGACATTCAAGGAAATGGGTGGCTTATGCTGGGTAATCCCCAACCTTGAAAGCTTTTAGCAAAGCCCTCTTAGAGGTAAGGTGATGGAGGGGTGTGGCTTTTCGTTGAAAACTTCTCCCTGTCCGATCCATTGTTCTTGAGGACAGGTCATAGTCAGGTCTCAATGATCCTATCAATCTCCAGCAAACAAATGTCACTCTCTGGGTGACAAGAAAGGGCAAGGTCCCAAGGCACAAGACTCACCCTCTGAGGTCCAGACCCACCTAAGAGAAAGGGGTCCCTGGGAGGGGTGGTGGTCCTCCTGCCATGGAGGGTTTGTCCAGGAGCTGGTCTGGGTCCTCCCACCACTGCCCACGCCTCACAGAGGAGGCAGCTCTGCCTTGGTGGCTCCCTCAGGGCCAGGTCCCAGACGCTTGCTAGCTCTCATCACTGAGGGAGCCGGGTGCACATGACCCAACAGGTCTTAATGCTCCTCAGGCCACCCAAACAGTGGTGGTCAGGTACCCCAGACTGTGAGCCATACCCTTAGGGTCACAGTGGCGGTGTGTGGTAGAGGTTCAACACTGCCTCAAGGCCTGGTCTGGGCCAATGGTCATTCATGGCCTTGGCTCTGGAGCCCTGCAGGACACATCCCCAGCCTGTTCTCTGGGCTCCCCATCACACAAGCTGGCCCAAGGCCGTGTGAGCAGAAGAATGCTGGGGAGAAGGCTGGCACTTGCCTCTTACCTCATGCTCCAGGTCTGAAGGGGCAGCACTCCACTGACTGCTGCCTAACAAAGGGCCCCCACTAAAGATGGCTGACAGACAGTGGCTTGCTTGGGGCAGGGGCCCACTACACTGCCCACCAATGGCTGAGCAGGGTGGTCACAGTGGCATTAGTGGTCTCCTGGTAACCATTGCCTGGTAACGGGGCAGTGGGTCACAGTGCACAGCAAGGGCTGCCTGGGAAGGGCTGCATTCAGCTGGCTATGGTACAATTCCCCCTTTTCTTTGGTCCTCTGCAACCCTGAGGAGAATATGTGGGTATGATTTGGATAGAGTGGTTAATCATAAACTCAGCAGCGGATCTCTGTTTTAGGGGACTTGCTTTCAACCTAGATTCCTGGTTCATCTTTTCCCAAGTCTTTCAGGGAATGGGGTGACGACCACTCTAGCTACGTGCTGCTGGAGGAAAGCAAAGCCCTACAGTGCATTCTGAGTTGGAAGCAATGCCACGTTGCAAGTCTTGATCCAAGTCTTATATAAACTTGTATAAGGAATCCAGGAGAATAAGCCTGAAAAGCAGCGTGAGGGTGGCACTCTGGGGGAGACGTTCTGGCAGGTAATCCAGACACGCAGAAGCAGAAGGGAAGAAATTGTTGTAAGTTGTTAGGAAGTTGAGGGGAAGAGCTTCCCTTAACGGGAGAACACAGATCAAAATCAGCATTATTGCGAAGCAAATCCATAAACGTTAGTAGCATATGCATCTGTTTACTCAGTTTGTCAAAACTGCATTGGTAAGAGTCTTCTTGAAGTTGAAGCACTTTGGGAAAGCCTCAGCCTAACTATCTGTTAGACACTTAAAGAGGCAAGGTTAAAGATCGCATGACAAGGGGTTGCGAAGGAAGCTTAATCAAGTGGCTCTCATGTAACCGTCAGCATGGCTGACCGATTATCCCAAGGCATACCTGCATTTCAGAAACTTTGTACCCTTTCTAGAATATCGACAGGTGTGCCATGTATCCATCCTGTGTAATTGGAGAAGCTTCTCCCCCATTTCACAATGTTTTCTCTGTAATTTCCATACCAGATATACGACTGAAATAGTCCTCCTTGAGTTGCCTTAAGGGCCCCGCAACTAATCCAAAGTTAACAAAATATTTCAAAACACCTGGTCCAATAAGCTCATCAGTCCTTTGAAGAGAATTCTTCTTTCTTCTCCAAAGTGAGAAGAGATCTTAAAAGCAAATCGAGATCCCTTAAAGGCAGGACAGTTCACATACCATGTTATTGAAAGCAGCATTGCAAGTAAACGTGTTCTCTTGGCAGAGGGGAACCCAATCCAGCCTTGAAAAAAACGCATTTTTAATAACAGTATCCATTTCCCGAAGTGGAGTTTCGTTTCACCCAATGATGCATCAAATGTTGGTTTTTGGCTCAACACATTTATCCCACCTTCCTACTCTATCCTGAAATGTGTTCCTTTTCATGAGTTTCTTAGCTTTAATTACATATTTCGATTACAATCCTCAAGTCCTTAACACCTTCACTTAGTGAAAACCAAGAAGCAAGCAATTGTCAGATGGATGCCATACCAGCATTTCTGATTGCAAACGGATGCTTTTGAGACCTTCTGCTAAGTAGGCAAAGGTAGGGAATCTTAGATGTGCCCAGCATCCAATGTTCCAATCCTCTATCCTCTTTGAAATGACCTGGAGAGTCAAGGAATGCTTGCCACTTACCTTGGTGAAGTTTCATGCTACCCAAATCTAGAGAGGCCATTTAGAAAGACTTCAAGTGTCATCATTTCAACTTATGGTCCTTGCTGTCAAATTGGCAACAGATATAAGGTCTTTTTGGATCTCTAAGAAACCTAGGGACTGCAGAAGGTTTATACTTCAGAATGCAAGAAGCTTAAGGCAGCTTCCATACCAGATATCAGTTCAGTACTAGCTATTTGCCAGATCATCAGGACCTGAAATCCATGGAGGCCAATTCTCTCCAGAGGAGGAAGTATTGAATAGGTAAGTGCTTCCCTTTCAGTGAAGTGGAGCTCATTTACACATCAACTCGGCAGTTGATGTCAATTGCCTTATCCCTAAAAGTGGCCCAAATCTGGAGAATGCACCTGAAAGGGGTGCGTTGGGGAAGCACATTTGAGTTTCCCAGAGCCACAACACTTTCACACAAAACAAACGCAAAAGTACATGCACAAAAGAAACTCTCAGTCCTGAGGACCAAAGCAAAGGGTGAGGATGAACAACATCCTCAATGTTTTCGAACTACGTTCCCTCATTTTAACAACAAAACGACAAACAGCATGCAAATTGAAAGATAGGGAATCAGGACCACAGTTGTCATGCCTACTGACCTGGGAAGCAGAAAGAGCCAAAAAGTAAAAAGCAAAGAAATTAGGAAAAGTTCAATTTGCTTCATTAACTTCCACATGTCTCCTGGAAATATGCTCGTTTTCTCAGGGTCACAATGATGAAAACCAAAAGGATTTCACTGAACAAACTTTCTCTAACTGAATATTTTACATAGACTGGTTTTGGAGATATGAAAATGATTCATTTGATGCCATGTTTCACCAGAATCTGTAGAATATGCTGGCCATGCAATGTAAAAAAAAAAAAAATACTTGCTTGTCCCTTAGCGGACTACAAGATGGACTAGAGCTCTGCTGATCACAGCAGGTGTTATCCAATAGCAGAGAGACAAATGCAATGCCAAAAGGTCTCTCAGGATCGCAGTTCCCAGGCACCAAAGGGCAGATTCCTACCCATTGGAAAGGGAATATGTCAACCAATGTTCCACCACAGCTGAAACACAATGCAGGAGGGAATGATACCTAGTTGGATCATATGCAAGCTCCGTTACTGACCAAAGACGTCTCAAGTACTCAATGCAAGTGCTGTTTCACACACCTACAATGTACGAATCACAAAGAGGATCCCACAAACCAAAGCACAGACTGCCGTGATTAACACCACATTGACACACACAAACACATGAAGAACAAATAAACACTCCAATCACAAAGACAGAAAGCCAGAGAAGGCATTTTGTCAACTTCCACTTCCACTCCCACATGGAGGCCCCCAGTTCTCAAGAGGGAATGGACTCAGAGGGGCTCACATCCGCTAAGGGGAGCAGCCCAGTTGGAGTAGACCTATTTCCCAGCCTGTGCAAGCTGGAGCGACTTACCCCCAAATGACATGAACTGTATACCACTGCTCTGGACATGTCTCCAAGACAAGCAGCCTCGTGCTGTAGGGCAGCCACTGCATATCAGGGAGAATCCCTGCCAGTATCCTGGAGCCAAATGTACTCTGGCATGTGCTGGGAAGTATAAATGGCGACGCCCCTGATCGAGATCAATACACCATGGGCACAGACCTCCTGGCTGGCTCGCTATAATTGGTAACCAAAGGCCAGGATGTGTGCCCGACGCACAGTGAGGCCAAACAGCAGCAAAACATTGGACTTTGGAGCCGAGAAATATTTGTTGTTGAGACATTCAAGGAAATGGGTGGCTTATGCTGGGTAATCCCCAACCTTGAAAGCTTTTAGCAAAGCCCTCTTAGAGGTAAGGTGATGGAGGGGTGTGGCTTTTCGTTGAAAACTTCTCCCTGTCCGATCCATTGTTCTTGAGGACAGGTCATAGTCAGGTCTCAATGATCCTATCAATCTCCAGCAAACAAATGTCACTCTCTGGGTGACAAGAAAGGGCAAGGTCCCAAGGCACAAGACTCACCCTCTGAGGTCCAGACCCACCTAAGAGAAAGGGGTCCCTGGGAGGGGTGGTGGTCCTCCTGCCATGGAGGGTTTGTCCAGGAGCTGGTCTGGGTCCTCCCACCACTGCTCACGCCTCACAGAGGAGGCAGCTCTGCCTTGGTGGCTCCCTCAGGGCCAGGTCCCAGACGCTTGCTAGCTCTCATCACTGAGGGAGCCGGGTGCACATGACCCAACAGGTCTTAATGCTCCTCAGGCCACCCAAACAGTGGTGGTCAGGTACCCCAGACTGTGAGCCATACCCTTAGGGTCACAGTGGCGGTGTGTGGTAGAGGTTCAACACTGCCTCAAGGCCTGGTCTGGGCCAATGGTCATTCATGGCCTTGGCTCTGGAGCCCTGCAGGACACACCCCCAGCCTGTTCTCTGGGCTCCCCATCACACAAGCTGGCCCAAGGCCGTGTGAGCAGAAGAATGCTGGGGAGAAGGCTGGCACTTGCCTCTTACCTCATGCTCCAGGTCTGAAGGGGCAGCACTCCACTGACTGCTGCCTAACAAAGGGCCCCCACTAAAGATGGCTGACAGACAGTGGCTTGCTTGGGGCAGGGGCCCACTACACTGCCCACCAATGGCTGAGCAGGGTGGTCACAGTGGCATTAGTGGTCTCCTGGTAACCATTGCCTGGTAACGGGGCAGTGGGTCACAGTGCACAGCAAGGGCTGCCTGGGAAGGGCTGCATTCAGCTGGCTATGGTACAATTCCCCCTTTTCTTTGGTCCTCTGCAACCCTGAGGAGAATATGTGGGTATGATTTGGATAGAGTGGTTAATCATAAACTCAGCAGCGGATCTCTGTTTTAGGGGACTTGCTTTCAACCTAGATTCCTGGTTCATCTTTTCCCAAGTCTTTCAGGGAATGGGGTGACGACCACTCTAGCTACGTGCTGCTGGAGGAAAGCAAAGCCCTACAGTGCATTCTGAGTTGGAAGCAATGCCACGTTGCAAGTCTTGATCCAAGTCTTATATAAACTTGTATAAGGAATCCAGGAGAATAAGCCTGAAAAGCAGCGTGAGGGTGGCACTCTGGGGGAGACGTTCTGGCAGGTAATCCAGACACGCAGAAGCAGAAGGGAAGAAATTGTTGTAAGTTGTTAGGAAGTTGAGGGGAAGAGCTTCCCTTAACGGGAGAACACAGATCAAAATCAGCATTATTGCGAAGCAAATCCATAAACGTTAGTAGCATATGCATCTGTTTACTCAGTTTGTCAAAACTGCATTGGTAAGAGTCTTCTTGAAGTTGAAGCACTTTGGGAAAGCCTCAGCCTAACTATCTGTTAGACACTTAAAGAGGCAAGGTTAAAGATCGCATGACAAGGGGTTGCGAAGGAAGCTTAATCAAGTGGCTCTCATGTAACCGTCAGCATGGCTGACTGATTATCCCAAGGCATACCTGCATTTCAGAAACTTTGTACCCTTTCTAGAATATCGACAGGTGTGCCATGTATCCATCCTGTGTAATTGGAGAAGCTTCTCCCCCATTTCACAATGTTTTCTCTGTAATTTCCATACCAGATATACGACTGAAATAGTCCTCCTTGAGTTTCCTTAAGGGCCCCGCAACTAATCCAAAGTTAACAAAATATTTCAAAACACCTGGTCCAATAAGCTCATCAGTCCTTTGAAGAGAATTCTTCTTTCTTCTCCAAAGTGAGAAGAGATCTTAAAAGCAAATCGAGATCCCTTAAAGGCAGGACAGTTCACATACCATGGTATTGAAAGCAGCATTGCAAGTAAACGTGTTCTCTTGGCAGAGGGGAACCCAATCCAGCCTTGAAAAAAACGCATTTTTAATAACAGTATCCATTTCCCGAAGTGGAGTTTCGTTTCAGCCCAATGATGCATCAAATGTTGGTTTTTGGCTCAACACATTTATCCCACCTTCCTACTCTATCCTGAAATGTGTTCCTTTTCATGAGTTTCTTAGCTTTAATTACATATTTCGATTACAATCCTCAAGTCCTTAACACCTTCACTTAGTGAAAACCAAGATGCAAGCAATTGTCAGATGGATGCCATACCAGCATTTCTGATTGCAAACGGATTCTTTTGAGACCTTCTGCTAAGTAGGCAAAGGTAGGGAATCTTAGATGTGCCCAGCATCCAATGTTCCAATCCTCTATCCTCTTTGAAATGACCTGGAGAGTCAAGGAATGCTTGCCACTTACCTTGGTGAAGTTTCATGCTCCCCAAATCTAGAGAGGCCATTTAGAAAGACTTCAAGTGTCATCATTTCAACTTATGGTCCTTGCTGTCAAATTGGCAACAGATATAAGGTCTTTTTGGATCTCTAAGAAACCTAGGGACTGCAGAAGGTTTATACTTCAGAATGCAAGAAGCTTAAGGCAGCTTCCATACCAGATATCAGTTCAGTACTAGCTATTTGCCAGATCATCAGGACCTGAAATCCATGGAGGCCAATTCTCTCCAGAGGAGGAAGTATTGAATAGGTAAGTGCTTCCCTTTCAGTGAAGTGGAGCTCATTTACACATCAACTCGGCAGTTGATGTCAATTGCCTTATCCCTAAAAGTGGCCCAAATCTGGAGAATGCACCTGAAAGGGGTGCGTTGGGGAAGCACATTTGAGTTTCCCAGAGCCACAACACTTTCACACAAAACAAACGCAAAAGTACATGCACAAAAGAAACTCTCAGTCCTGAGGACCAAAGCAAAGGGTGAGGATGAACAACATCCTCAATGTTTTCGAACTACGTTCCCTCATTTTAACAACAAAACGACAAACAGCATGCAAATTGAAAGATAGGGAATCAGGACCACAGTTGTCATGCCTACTGACCTGGGAAGCAGAAAGAGCCAAAAAGTAAAAAGCAAAGAAATTAGGAAAAGTTCAATTTGCTTCATTAACTTCCACATGTCTCCTGGAAATATGCTCGTTTTCTCAGGGTCACAATGATGAAAACCAAAAGGATTTCACTGAACAAACTTTCTCTAACTGAATATTTTACATAGACTGCTTTTGGAGATATGAAAATGATTCATTTGATGCCATGTTTCACCAGAATCTGTAGAATATGCTGGCCATGCAATGTAAAAAAAAAAAAAAATACTTGCTTGTCCCTTAGCGGACTACAAGATGGACTAGAGCTCTGCTGATCACAGCAGGTGTTATCCAATAGCAGAGAGACAAATGCAATGCCAAAAGGTCTCTCAGGATCGCAGTTCCCAGGCACCAAAGGGCAGATTCCTACCCATTGGAAAGGGAATATGTCAACCAATGTTCCACCACAGCTGAAACACAATGCAGGAGGGAATGATACCTAGTTGGATCATATGCAAGCTCCGTTACTGACCAAAGACGTCTCAAGTACTCAATGCAAGTGCTGTTTCACACACCTACAATGTACGAATCACAAACAGGATCCCACAAACCAAAGCACAGACTGCCGTGATTAACACCACATTGACACACACAAACACATGAAGAACAAATAAACACTCCAATCACAAAGACAGAAAGCCAGAGAAGGCATTTTGTCAACTTCCACTTCCACTCCCACATGGAGGCCCCCAGTTCTCAAGAGGGAATGGACTCAGAGGGGCTCCCATCCGCTAAGGGGAGCAGCCCAGTTGGAGTAGACCTATTTCCCAGCCTGTGCAAGCTGGAGCGACTTACCCCCAAATGACATGAACTGTATACCACTGCTCTGGACATGTCTCCAAGACAAGCAGCCTCGTGCTGTAGGGCAGCCACTGCATATCAGGGAGAATCCCTGCCAGTATCCTGGAGCCAAATGTACTCTGGCATGTGCTGGGAAGTATAAATGGCGACGCCCCTGATCGAGATCAATACACCATGGGCACAGACCTCCTGGCTGGCTCGCTATAATTGGTAACCAAAGACCAGGATGTGTGCCCGACGCACAGTGAGGCCAAACAGCAGCAAAACATTGGACTTTGGAGCCGAGAAATATTTGTTGTTGAGACATTCAAGGAAATGGGTGGCTTATGCTGGGTAATCCCCAACCTTGAAAGCTTTTAGCAAAGCCCTCTTAGAGGTAAGGTGATGGAGGGGTGTGGCTTTTCGTTGAAAACTTCTCCCTGTCCGATCCATTGTTCTTGAGGACAGGTCATAGTCAGGTCTCAATGATCCTATCAATCTCCAGCAAACAAATGTCACTCTCTGGGTGACAAGAAAGGGCAAGGTCCCAAGGCACAAGACTCACCCTCTGAGGTCCAGACCCACCTAAGAGAAAGGGGTCCCTGGGAGGGGTGGTGGTCCTCCTGCCATGGAGGGTTTGTCCAGGAGCTGGTCTGGGTCCTCCCACCACTGCCCACGCCTCACAGAGGAGGCAGCTCTGCCTTGGTGGCTCCCTCAGGGCCAGGTCCCAGACGCTTGCTAGCTCTCATCACTGAGGGAGCCGGGTGCACATGACCCAACAGGTCTTAATGCTCCTCAGGCCACCCAAACAGTGGTGGTCAGGTACCCCAGACTGTGAGCCATACCCTTAGGGTCACAGTGGCGGTGTGTGGTAGAGGTTCAACACTGCCTCAAGGCCTGGTCTGGGCCAATGGTCATTCATGGCCTTGGCTCTGGAGCCCTGCAGGACACACCCCCAGCCTGTTCTCTGGGCTCCCCATCACACAAGCTGGCCCAAGGCCGTGTGAGCAGAAGAATGCTGGGGAGAAGGCTGGCACTTGCCTCTTACCTCATGCTCCAGGTCTGAAGGGGCAGCACTCCACTGACTGCTGCCTAACAAAGGGCCCCCACTAAAGATGGCTGACAGACAGTGGCTTGCTTGGGGCAGGGGCCCACTACACTGCCCACCAATGGCTGAGCAGGGTGGTCACAGTGGCATTAGTGGTCTCCTGGTAACCATTGCCTGGTAACGGGGCAGTGGGTCACAGTGCACAGCAAGGGCTGCCTGGGAAGGGCTGCATTCAGCTGGCTATGGTACAATTCCCCCTTTTCTTTGGTCCTCTGCAACCCTGAGGAGAATATGTGGGTATGATTTGGATAGAGTGGTTAATCATAAACTCAGCAGCGGATCTCTGTTTTAGGGGACTTGCTTTCAACCTAGATTCCTGGTTCATCTTTTCCCAAGTCTTTCAGGGAATGGGGTGACGACCACTCTAGCTACGTGCTGCTGGAGGAAAGCAAAGCCCTACAGTGCATTCTGAGTTGGAAGCAATGCCACGTTGCAAGTCTTGATCCAAGTCTTATATAAACTTGTATAAGGAATCCAGGAGAATAAGCCTGAAAAGCAGCGTGAGGGTGGCACTCTGGGGGAGACGTTCTGGCAGGGAATCCAGACACGCAGAAGCAGAAGGGAAGACATTGTTGTAAGTTGTTAGGAAGTTGAGGGGAAGAGCTTCCCTTAACGGGAGAACACAGATCAAAATCAGCATTATTGCGAAGCAAATCCATAAACGTTAGTAGCATATGCATCTGTTTACTCAGTTTGTCAAAACTGCATTGGTAAGAGTCTTCTTGAAGTTGAAGCACTTTGGGAAAGCCTCAGCCTAACTATCTGTTAGACACTTAAAGAGGCAAGGTTAAAGATCGCATGACAAGGGGTTGCGAAGGAAGCTTAATCAAGTGGCTCTCATGTAACCGTCAGCATGGCTGACCGATTATCCCAAGGCATACCTGCATTTCAGAAACTTTGTACCCTTTCTAGAATATCGACAGGTGTGCCATGTATCCATCCTGTGTAATTGGAGAAGCTTCTCCCCCATTTCACAATGTTTTCTCTGTAATTTCCATACCAGATATACGACTGAAATAGTCCTCCTTGAGTTGCCTTAAGGGCCCCGCAACTAATCCAAAGTTAACAAAATATTTCAAAACACCTGGTCCAATAAGCTCATCAGTCCTTTGAAGAGAATTCTTCTTTCTTCTCCAAAGTGAGAAGAGATCTTAAAAGCAAATCGAGATCCCTTAAAGGCAGGACAGTTCACATACCATGGTATTGAAAGCAGCATTGCAAGTAAACGTGTTCTCTTGGCAGAGGGGAACCCAATCCAGCCTTGAAAAAAACGCATTTTTAATAACAGTATCCATTTCCCGAAGTGGAGTTTCGTTTCACCCAATGATGCATCAAATGTTGGTTTTTGGCTCAACACATTTATCCCACCTTCCTACTCTATCCTGAAATGTGTTCCTTTTCATGAGTTTCTTAGCTTTAATTACATATTTCGATTACAATCCTCAAGTCCTTAACACCTTCACTTAGTGAAAACCAAGAAGCAAGCAATTGTCAGATGGATGCCATACCAGCATTTCTGATTGCAAACGGATGCTTTTGAGACCTTCTGCTAAGTAGGCAAAGGTAGGGAATCTTAGATGTGCCCAGCATCCAATGTTCCAATCCTCTATCCTCTTTGAAATGACCTGGAGAGTCAAGGAATGCTTGCCACTTACCTTGGTGAAGTTTCATGCTACCCAAATCTAGAGAGGCCATTTAGAAAGACTTCAAGTGTCATCATTTCAACTTATGGTCCTTGCTGTCAAATTGGCAACAGATATAAGGTCTTTTTGGATCTCTAAGAAACCTAGGGACTGCAGAAGGTTTATACTTCAGAATGCAAGAAGCTTAAGGCAGCTTCCATACCAGATATCAGTTCAGTACTAGCTATTTGCCAGATCATCAGGACCTGAAATCCATGGAGGCCAATTCTCTCCAGAGGAGGAAGTATTGAATAGGTAAGTGCTTCCCTTTCAGTGAAGTGGAGCTCATTTACACATCAACTCGGCAGTTGATGTCAATTGCCTTATCCCTAAAAGTGGCCCAAATCTGGAGAATGCACCTGAAAGGGGTGCGTTGGGGAAGCACATTTGAGTTTCCCAGAGCCACAACACTTTCACACAAAACAAACGCAAAAGTACATGCACAAAAGAAACTCTCAGTCCTGAGGACCAAAGCAAAGGGTGAGGATGAACAACATCCTCAATGTTTTCGAACTACGTTCCCTCATTTTAACAACAAAACGACAAACAGCATGCAAATTGAAAGATAGGGAATCAGGACCACAGTTGTCATGCCTACTGACCTGGGAAGCAGAAAGAGCCAAAAAGTAAAAAGCAAAGAAATTAGGAAAAGTTCAATTTGCTTCATTAACTTCCACATGTCTCCTGGAAATATGCTCGTTTTCTCAGGGTCACAATGATGAAAACCAAAAGGATTTCACTGAACAAACTTTCTCTAACTGAATATTTTACATAGACTGGTTTTGGAGATATGAAAATGATTCATTTGATGCCATGTTTCACCAGAATCTGTAGAATATGCTGGCCATGCAATGTAAAAAAAAAAAAATACTTGCTTGTCCCTTAGCGGACTACAAGATGGACTAGAGCTCTGCTGATCACAGCAGGTGTTATCCAATAGCAGAGAGACAAATGCAATGCCAAAAGGTCTCTCAGGATCGCAGTTCCCAGGCACCAAAGGGCAGATTCCTACCCATTGGAAAGGGAATATGTCAACCAATGTTCCACCACAGCTGAAACACAATGCAGGAGGGAATGATACCTAGTTGGATCATATGCAAGCTCCGTTACTGACCAAAGACGTCTCAAGTACTCAATGCAAGTGCTGTTTCACACACCTACAATGTACGAATCACAAACAGGATCCCACAAACCAAAGCACAGACTGCCGTGATTAACACCACATTGACACACACAAACACATGAAGAACAAATAAACACTCCAATCACAAAGACAGAAAGCCAGAGAAGGCATTTTGTCAACTTCCACTTCCACTCCCACATGGAGGCCCCCAGTTCTCAAGAGGGAATGGACTCAGAGGGGCTCACATCCGCTAAGGGGAGCAGCCCAGTTGGAGTAGACCTATTTCCCAGCCTGTGCAAGCTGGAGCGACTTACCCCCAAATGACATGAACTGTATACCACTGCTCTGGACATGTCTCCAAGACAAGCAGCCTCGTGCTGTAGGGCAGCCACTGCATATCAGGGAGAATCCCTGCCAGTATCCTGGAGCCAAATGTACTCTGGCATGTGCTGGGAAGTATAAATGGCGACGCCCCTGATCGAGATCAATACACCATGGGCACAGACCTCCTGGCTGGCTCGCTATAATTGGTAACCAAAGGCCAGGATGTGTGCCCGACGCACAGTGAGGCCAAACAGCAGCAAAACATTGGACTTTGGAGCCGAGAAATATTTGTTGTTGAGACATTCAAGGAAATGGGTGGCTTATGCTGGGTAATCCCCAACCTTGAAAGCTTTTAGCAAAGCCCTCTTAGAGGTAAGGTGATGGAGGGGTGTGGCTTTTCGTTGAAAACTTCTCCCTGTCCGATCCATTGTTCTTGAGGACAGGTCATAGTCAGGTCTCAATGATCCTATCAATCTCCAGCAAACAAATGTCACTCTCTGGGTGACAAGAAAGGGCAAGGTCCCAAGGCACAAGACTCACCCTCTGAGGTCCAGACCCACCTAAGAGAAAGGGGTCCCTGGGAGGGGTGGTGGTCCTCCTGCCATGGAGGGTTTGTCCAGGAGCTGGTCTGGGTCCTCCCACCACTGCTCACGCCTCACAGAGGAGGCAGCTCTGCCTTGGTGGCTCCCTCAGGGCCAGGTCCCAGACGCTTGCTAGCTCTCATCACTGAGGGAGCCGGGTGCACATGACCCAACAGGTCTTAATGCTCCTCAGGCCACCCAAACAGTGGTGGTCAGGTACCCCAGACTGTGAGCCATACCCTTAGGGTCACAGTGGCGGTGTGTGGTAGAGGTTCAACACTGCCTCAAGGCCTGGTCTGGGCCAATGGTCATTCATGGCCTTGGCTCTGGAGCCCTGCAGGACACACCCCCAGCCTGTTCTCTGGGCTCCCCATCACACAAGCTGGCCCAAGGCCGTGTGAGCAGAAGAATGCTGGGGAGAAGGCTGGCACTTGCCTCTTACCTCATGCTCCAGGTCTGAAGGGGCAGCACTCCACTGACTGCTGCCTAACAAAGGGCCCCCACTAAAGATGGCTGACAGACAGTGGCTTGCTTGGGGCAGGGGCCCACTACACTGCCCACCAATGGCTGAGCAGGGTGGTCACAGTGGCATTAGTGGTCTCCTGGTAACCATTGCCTGGTAACGGGGCAGTGGGTCACAGTGCACAGCAAGGGCTGCCTGGGAAGGGCTGCATTCAGCTGGCTATGGTACAATTCCCCCTTTTCTTTGGTCCTCTGCAACCCTGAGGAGAATATGTGGGTATGATTTGGATAGAGTGGTTAATCATAAACTCAGCAGCGGATCTCTGTTTTAGGGGACTTGCTTTCAACCTAGATTCCTGGTTCATCTTTTCCCAAGTCTTTCAGGGAATGGGGTGACGACCACTCTAGCTACGTGCTGCTGGAGGAAAGCAAAGCCCTACAGTGCATTCTGAGTTGGAAGCAATGCCACGTTGCAAGTCTTGATCCAAGTCTTATATAAACTTGTATAAGGAATCCAGGAGAATAAGCCTGAAAAGCAGCGTGAGGGTGGCACTCTGGGGGAGACGTTCTGGCAGGTAATCCAGACACGCAGAAGCAGAAGGGAAGAAATTGTTGTAAGTTGTTAGGAAGTTGAGGGGAAGAGCTTCCCTTAACGGGAGAACACAGATCAAAATCAGCATTATTGCGAAGCAAATCCATAAACGTTAGTAGCATATGCATCTGTTTACTCAGTTTGTCAAAACTGCATTGGTAAGAGTCTTCTTGAAGTTGAAGCACTTTGGGAAAGCCTCAGCCTAACTATCTGTTAGACACTTAAAGAGGCAAGGTTAAAGATCGCATGACAAGGGGTTGCGAAGGAAGCTTAATCAAGTGGCTCTCATGTAACCGTCAGCATGGCTGACTGATTATCCCAAGGCATACCTGCATTTCAGAAACTTTGTACCCTTTCTAGAATATCGACAGGTGTGCCATGTATCCATCCTGTGTAATTGGAGAAGCTTCTCCCCCATTTCACAATGTTTTCTCTGTAATTTCCATACCAGATATACGACTGAAATAGTCCTCCTTGAGTTTCCTTAAGGGCCCCGCAACTAATCCAAAGTTAACAAAATATTTCAAAACACCTGGTCCAATAAGCTCATCAGTCCTTTGAAGAGAATTCTTCTTTCTTCTCCAAAGTGAGAAGAGATCTTAAAAGCAAATCGAGATCCCTTAAAGGCAGGACAGTTCACATACCATGGTATTGAAAGCAGCATTGCAAGTAAACGTGTTCTCTTGGCAGAGGGGAACCCAATCCAGCCTTGAAAAAAACGCATTTTTAATAACAGTATCCATTTCCCGAAGTGGAGTTTCGTTTCAGCCCAATGATGCATCAAATGTTGGTTTTTGGCTCAACACATTTATCCCACCTTCCTACTCTATCCTGAAATGTGTTCCTTTTCATGAGTTTCTTAGCTTTAATTACATATTTCGATTACAATCCTCAAGTCCTTAACACCTTCACTTAGTGAAAACCAAGATGCAAGCAATTGTCAGATGGATGCCATACCAGCATTTCTGATTGCAAACGGATTCTTTTGAGACCTTCTGCTAAGTAGGCAAAGGTAGGGAATCTTAGATGTGCCCAGCATCCAATGTTCCAATCCTCTATCCTCTTTGAAATGACCTGGAGAGTCAAGGAATGCTTGCCACTTACCTTGGTGAAGTTTCATGCTCCCCAAATCTAGAGAGGCCATTTAGAAAGACTTCAAGTGTCATCATTTCAACTTATGGTCCTTGCTGTCAAATTGGCAACAGATATAAGGTCTTTTTGGATCTCTAAGAAACCTAGGGACTGCAGAAGGTTTATACTTCAGAATGCAAGAAGCTTAAGGCAGCTTCCATACCAGATATCAGTTCAGTACTAGCTATTTGCCAGATCATCAGGACCTGAAATCCATGGAGGCCAATTCTCTCCAGAGGAGGAAGTATTGAATAGGTAAGTGCTTCCCTTTCAGTGAAGTGGAGCTCATTTACACATCAACTCGGCAGTTGATGTCAATTGCCTTATCCCTAAAAGTGGCCCAAATCTGGAGAATGCACCTGAAAGGGGTGCGTTGGGGAAGCACATTTGAGTTTCCCAGAGCCACAACACTTTCACACAAAACAAACGCAAAAGTACATGCACAAAAGAAACTCTCAGTCCTGAGGACCAAAGCAAAGGGTGAGGATGAACAACATCCTCAATGTTTTCGAACTACGTTCCCTCATTTTAACAACAAAACGACAAACAGCATGCAAATTGAAAGATAGGGAATCAGGACCACAGTTGTCATGCCTACTGACCTGGGAAGCAGAAAGAGCCAAAAAGGAAAAAGCAAAGAAATTAGGAAAAGTTCAATTTGCTTCATTAACTTCCACATGTCTCCTGGAAATATGCTCGTTTTCTCAGGGTCACAATGATGAAAACCAAAAGGATTTCACTGAACAAACTTTCTCTAACTGAATATTTTACATAGACTGCTTTTGGAGATATGAAAATGATTCATTTGATGCCATGTTTCACCAGAATCTGTAGAATATGCTGGCCATGCAATGTAAAAAAAAAAAAAAATACTTGCTTGTCCCTTAGCGGACTACAAGATGGACTAGAGCTCTGCTGATCACAGCAGGTGTTATCCAATAGCAGAGAGACAAATGCAATGCCAAAAGGTCTCTCAGGATCGCAGTTCCCAGGCACCAAAGGGCAGATTCCTACCCATTGGAAAGGGAATATGTCAACCAATGTTCCACCACAGCTGAAACACAATGCAGGAGGGAATGATACCTAGTTGGATCATATGCAAGCTCCGTTACTGACCAAAGACGTCTCAAGTACTCAATGCAAGTGCTGTTTCACACACCTACAATGTACGAATCACAAACAGGATCCCACAAACCAAAGCACAGACTGCCGTGATTAACACCACATTGACACACACAAACACATGAAGAACAAATAAACACTCCAATCACAAAGACAGAAAGCCAGAGAAGGCATTTTGTCAACTTCCACTTCCACTCCCACATGGAGGCCCCCAGTTCTCAAGAGGGAATGGACTCAGAGGGGCTCCCATCCGCTAAGGGGAGCAGCCCAGTTGGAGTAGACCTATTTCCCAGCCTGTGCAAGCTGGAGCGACTTACCCCCAAATGACATGAACTGTATACCACTGCTCTGGACATGTCTCCAAGACAAGCAGCCTCGTGCTGTAGGGCAGCCACTGCATATCAGGGAGAATCCCTGCCAGTATCCTGGAGCCAAATGTACTCTGGCATGTGCTGGGAAGTATAAATGGCGACGCCCCTGATCGAGATCAATACACCATGGGCACAGACCTCCTGGCTGGCTCGCTATAATTGGTAACCAAAGACCAGGATGTGTGCCCGACGCACAGTGAGGCCAAACAGCAGCAAAACATTGGACTTTGGAGCCGAGAAATATTTGTTGTTGAGACATTCAAGGAAATGGGTGGCTTATGCTGGGTAATCCCCAACCTTGAAAGCTTTTAGCAAAGCCCTCTTAGAGGTAAGGTGATGGAGGGGTGTGGCTTTTCGTTGAAAACTTCTCCCTGTCCGATCCATTGTTCTTGAGGACAGGTCATAGTCAGGTCTCAATGATCCTATCAATCTCCAGCAAACAAATGTCACTCTCTGGGTGACAAGAAAGGGCAAGGTCCCAAGGCACAAGACTCACCCTCTGAGGTCCAGACCCACCTAAGAGAAAGGGGTCCCTGGGAGGGGTGGTGGTCCTCCTGCCATGGAGGGTTTGTCCAGGAGCTGGTCTGGGTCCTCCCACCACTGCCCACGCCTCACAGAGGAGGCAGCTCTGCCTTGGTGGCTCCCTCAGGGCCAGGTCCCAGACGCTTGCTAGCTCTCATCACTGAGGGAGCCGGGTGCACATGACCCAACAGGTCTTAATGCTCCTCAGGCCACCCAAACAGTGGTGGTCAGGTACCCCAGACTGTGAGCCATACCCTTAGGGTCCCAGTGGCGGTGTGTGGTAGAGGTTCAACACTGCCTCAAGGCCTGGTCTGGGCCAATGGTCATTCATGGCCTTGGCTCTGGAGCCCTGCAGGACACACCCCCAGCCTGTTCTCTGGGCTCCCCATCACACAAGCTGGCCCAAGGCCGTGTGAGCAGAAGAATGCTGGGGAGAAGGCTGGCACTTGCCTCTTACCTCATGCTCCAGGTCTGAAGGGGCAGCACTCCACTGACTGCTGCCTAACAAAGGGCCCCCACTAAAGATGGCTGACAGACAGTGGCTTGCTTGGGGCAGGGGCCCACTACACTGCCCACCAATGGCTGAGCAGGGTGGTCACAGTGGCATTAGTGGTCTCCTGGTAACCATTGCCTGGTAACGGGGCAGTGGGTCACAGTGCACAGCAAGGGCTGCCTGGGAAGGGCTGCATTCAGCTGGCTATGGTACAATTCCCCCTTTTCTTTGGTCCTCTGCAACCCTGAGGAGAATATGTGGGTATGATTTGGACAGAGTGGTTAATCATAAACTCAGCAGCGGATCTCTGTTTTAGGGGACTTGCTTTCAACCTAGATTCCTGGTTCATCTTTTCCCAAGTCTTTCAGGGAATGGGGTGACGACCACTCTAGCTACGTGCTGCTGGAGGAAAGCAAAGCCCTACAGTGCATTCTGAGTTGGAAGCAATGCCACGTTGCAAGTCTTGATCCAAGTCTTATATAAACTTGTATAAGGAATCCAGGAGAATAAGCCTGAAAAGCAGCGTGAGGGTGGCACTCTGGGGGAGACGTTCTGGCAGGGAATCCAGACACGCAGAAGCAGAAGGGAAGAAATTGTTGTAAGTTGTTAGGAAGTTGAGGGGAAGAGCTTCCCTTAACGGGAGAACACAGATCAAAATCAGCATTATTGCGAAGCAAATCCATAAACGTTAGTAGCATATGCATCTGTTTACTCAGTTTGTCAAAACTGCATTGGTAAGAGTCTTCTTGAAGTTGAAGCACTTTGGGAAAGCCTCAGCCTAACTATCTGTTAGACACTTAAAGAGGCAAGGTTAAAGATCGCATGACAAGGGGTTGCGAAGGAAGCTTAATCAAGTGGCTCTCATGTAACCGTCAGCATGGCTGACTGATTATCCCAAGGCATACCTGCATTTCAGAAACTTTGTACCCTTTCTAGAATATCGACAGGTGTGCCATGTATCCATCCTGTGTAATTGGAGAAGCTTCTCCCCCATTTCACAATGTTTTCTCTGTAATTTCCATACCAGATATACGACTGAAATAGTCCTCCTTGAGTTTCCTTAAGGGCCCCGCAACTAATCCAAAGTTAACAAAATATTTCAAAACACCTGGTCCAATAAGCTCATCAGTCCTTTGAAGAGAATTCTTCTTTCTTCTCCAAAGTGAGAAGAGATCTTAAAAGCAAATCGAGATCCCTTAAAGGCAGGACAGTTCACATACCATGGTATTGAAAGCAGCATTGCAAGTAAACGTGTTCTCTTGGCAGAGGGGAACCCAATCCAGCCTTGAAAAAAACGCATTTTTAATAACAGTATCCATTTCCCGAAGTGGAGTTTCGTTTCAGCACAATGATGCATCAAATGTTGGTTTTTGGCTCAACACATTTATCCCACCTTCCTACTCTATCCTGAAATGTGTTCCTTTTCATGAGTTTCTTAGCTTTAATTACATATTTCGATTACAATCCTCAAGTCCTTAACACCTTCACTTAGTGAAAACCAAGATGCAAGCAATTGTCAGATGGATGCCATACCAGCATTTCTGATTGCAAACGGATGCTTTTGAGACCTTCTGCTAAGTAGGCAAAGGTAGGGAATCTTAGATGTGCCCAGCATCCAATGTTCCAATCCTCTATCCTCTTTGAAATGACCTGGAGAGTCAAGGAATGCTTGCCACTTACCTTGGTGAAGTTTCATGCTCCCCAAATCTAGAGAGGCCATTTAGAAAGACTTCAAGTGTCATCATTTCAACTTATGGTCCTTGCTGTCAAATTGGCAACAGATATAAGGTCTTTTTGGATCTCTAAGAAACCTAGGGACTGCAGAAGGTTTATACTTCAGAATGCAAGAAGCTTAAGGCAGCTTCCATACCAGATATCAGTTCAGTACTAGCTATTTGCCAGATCATCAGGACCTGAAATCCATGGAGGCCAATTCTCTCCAGAGGAGGAAGTATTGAATAGGTAAGTGCTTCCCTTTCAGTGAAGTGGAGCTCATTTACACATCAACTCGGCAGTTGATGTCAATTGCCTTATCCCTAAAAGTGGCCCAAATCTGGAGAATGCACCTGAAAGGGGTGCGTTGGGGAAGCACATTTGAGTTTCCCAGAGCCACAACACTTTCACACAAAACAAACGCAAAAGTACATGCACAAAAGAAACTCTCAGTCCTGAGGACCAAAGCAAAGGGTGAGGATGAACAACATCCTCAATGTTTTCGAACTACGTTCCCTCATTTTAACAACAAAACGACAAACAGCATGCAAATTGAAAGATAGGGAATCAGGACCACAGTTGTCATGCCTACTGACCTGGGAAGCAGAAAGAGCCAAAAAGGAAAAAGCAAAGAAATTAGGAAAAGTTCAATTTGCTTCATTAACTTCCACATGTCTCCTGGAAATATGCTCGTTTTCTCAGGGTCACAATGATGAAAACCAAAAGGATTTCACTGAACAAACTTTCTCTAACTGAATATTTTACATAGACTGGTTTTGGAGATATGAAAATGATTCATTTGATGCCATGTTTCACCAGAATCTGTAGAATATGCTGGCCATGCAATGTAAAAAAAAAAAAAAAATACTTGCTTGTCCCTTAGCGGACTACAAGATGGACTAGAGCTCTGCTGATCACAGCAGGTGTTATCCAATAGCAGAGAGACAAATGCAATGCCAAAAGGTCTCTCAGGATCGCAGTTCCCAGGCACCAAAGGGCAGATTCCTACCCATTGGAAAGGGAATATGTCAACCAATGTTCCACCACAGCTGAAACACAATGCAGGAGGGAATGATACCTAGTTGGATCATATGCAAGCTCCGTTACTGACCAAAGACGTCTCAAGTACTCAATGCAAGTGCTGTTTCACACACCTACAATGTACGAATCACAAAGAGGATCCCACAAACCAAAGCACAGACTGCCGTGATTAACACCACATTGACACACACAAACACATGAAGAACAAATAAACACTCCAATCACAAAGACAGAAAGCCAGAGAAGGCATTTTGTCAACTTCCACTTCCACTCCCACATGGAGGCCCCCAGTTCTCAAGAGGGAATGGACTCAGAGGGGCTCCCATCCGCTAAGGGGAGCAGCCCAGTTGGAGTAGACCTATTTCCCAGCCTGTGCAAGCTGGAGCGACTTACCCCCAAATGACATGAACTGTATACCACTGCTCTGGACATGTCTCCAAGACAAGCAGCCTCGTGCTGTAGGGCAGCCACTGCATATCAGGGAGAATCCCTGCCAGTATCCTGGAGCCAAATGTACTCTGGCATGTGCTGGGAAGTATAAATGGCGACGCCCCTGATCGAGATCAATACACCATGGGCACAGACCTCCTGGCTGGCTCGCTATAATTGGTAACCAAAGACCAGGATGTGTGCCCGATGCACAGTGAGGCCAAACAGCAGCAAAACATTGGACTTTGGAGCCGAGAAATATTTGTTGTTGAGACATTCAAGGAAATGGGTGGCTTATGCTGGGTAATCCCCAACCTTGAAAGCTTTTAGCAAAGCCCTCTTAGAGGTAAGGTGATGGAGGGGTGTGGCTTTTCGTTGAAAACTTCTCCCTGTCCGATCCATTGTTCTTGAGGACAGGTCATAGTCAGGTCTCAATGATCCTATCAATCTCCAGCAAACAAATGTCACTCTCTGGGTGACAAGAAAGGGCAAGGTCCCAAGGCACAAGACTCACCCTCTGAGGTCCAGACCCACCTAAGAGAAAGGGGTCCCTGGGAGGGGTGGTGGTCCTCCTGCCATGGAGGGTTTGTCCAGGAGCTGGTCTGGGTCCTCCCACCACTGCCCACGCCTCACAGAGGAGGCAGCTCTGCCTTGGTGGCTCCCTCAGGGCCAGGTCCCAGACGCTTGCTAGCTCTCATCACTGAGGGAGCCGGGTGCACATGACCCAACAGGTCTTAATGCTCCTCAGGCCACCCAAACAGTGGTGGTCAGGTACCCCAGACTGTGAGCCATACCCTTAGGGTCACAGTGGTGGTGTGTGGTAGAGGTTCAACACTGCCTCAAGGCCTGGTCTGGGCCAATGGTCATTCATGGCCTTGGCTCTGGAGCCCTGCAGGACACACCCCCAGCCTGTTCTCTGGGCTCCCCATCACACAAGCTGGCCCAAGGCCGTGTGAGCAGAAGAATGCTGGGGAGAAGGCTGGCACTTGCCTCTTACCTCATGCTCCAGGTCTGAAGGGGCAGCACTCCACTGACTGCTGCCTAACAAAGGGCCCCCACTAAAGATGGCTGACAGACAGTGGCTTGCTTGGGGCAGGGGCCCACTACACTGCCCACCAATGGCTGAGCAGGGTGGTCACAGTGGCATTAGTGGTCTCCTGGTAACCATTGCCTGGTAACGGGGCAGTGGGTCACAGTGCACAGCAAGGGCTGCCTGGGAAGGGCTGCATTCAGCTGGCTATGGTACAATTCCCCCTTTTCTTTGGTCCTCTGCAACCCTGAGGAGAATATGTGGGTATGATTTGGATAGAGTGGTTAATCATAAACTCAGCAGTGGATCTCTGTTTTAGGGGACTTGCTTTCAACCTAGATTCCTGGTTCATCTTTTCCCAAGTCTTTCAGGGAATGGGGTGACGACCACTCTAGCTACGTCCTGCTGCAGGAAAGCAAAGCCCTACAGTGCATTCTGAGTTGGAAGCAATGCCACGTTGCAAGTCTTGATCCAAGTCTTATATAAACTTGTATAAGGAATCCAGGAGAATAAGCCTGAAAAGCAGCGTGAGGGTGGCACTCTGGGGGAGACGTTCTGGCAGGTAATCCAGACACGCAGAAGCAGAAGGGAAGAAATTGTTGTAAGTTGTTAGGAAGTTGAGGGGAAGAGCTTCCCTTAACGGGAGAACACAGATCAAAATCAGCATTATTGCGAAGCAAATCCATAAACGTTAGTAGCATATGCATCTGTTTACTCAGTTTGTCAAAACTGCATTGGTAAGAGTCTTCTTGAAGTTGAAGCACTTTGGGAAAGCCTCAGCCTAACTATCTGTTAGACACTTAAAGAGGCAAGGTTAAAGATCGCATGACAAGGGGTTGCGAAGGAAGCTTAATCAAGTGGCTCTCATGTAACCGTCAGCATGGCTGACTGATTATCCCAAGGCATACCTGCATTTCAGAAACTTTGTACCCTTTCTAGAATATCGACAGGTGTGCCATGTATCCATCCTGTGTAATTGGAGAAGCTTCTCCCCCATTTCACAATGTTTTCTCTGTAATTTCCATACCAGATATACGACTGAAATAGTCCTCCTTGAGTTGCCTTAAGGGCCCCGCAACTAATCCAAAGTTAACAAAATATTTCAAAACACCTGGTCCAATAAGCTCATCAGTCCTTTGAAGAGAATTCTTCTTTCTTCTCCAAAGTGAGAAGAGATCTTAAAAGCAAATCGAGATCCCTTAAAGGCAGGACAGTTCACATACCATGTTATTGAAAGCAGCATTGCAAGTAAACGTGTTCTCTTGGCAGAGGGGAACCCAATCCAGCCTTGAAAAAAACGCATTTTTAATAACAGTATCCATTTCCCGAAGTGGAGTTTCGTTTCAGCACAATGATGCATCAAATGTTGGTTTTTGGCTCAACACATTTATCCCACCTTCCTACTCTATCCTGAAATGTGTTCCTTTTCATGAGTTTCTTAGCTTTAATTACATATTTCGATTACAATCCTCAAGTCCTTAACACCTTCACTTAGTGAAAACCAAGAAGCAAGCAATTGTCAGCTGGATGCCATACCAGCATTTCTGATTGCAAACGGATGCTTTTGAGACCTTCTGCTAAGTAGGCAAAGGTAGGGAATCTTAGATGTGCCCAGCATCCAATGTTCCAATCCTCTATCCTCTGTGAAATGACCCGGAGATTCAAGGAATGCTTGCCACTTAGCTTGGTGAAGTTTCATGCTCCCCAAATCTAGAGAGGCCATTTAGAAAGACTTCAAGTGTCATCATTTCAACTTATGGTCCTTGCTGTCAAATTGGCAACAGATATAAGGTCTTTTTGGATCTCTAAGAAACCTAGGGACTGCAGAAGGTTTATACTTCAGAATGCAAGAAGCTTAAGGCAGCTTCCATACCAGATATCAGTTCAGTACTAGCTATTTGCCAGATCATCAGGACCTGAAATCCATGGAGGCCAATTCTCTCCAGAGGAGGAAGTATTGAATAGGTAAGTGCTTCCCTTTCAGTGAAGTGGAGCTCATTTACACATCAACTCGGCAGTTGATGTCAATTGCCTTATCCCTAAAAGTGGCCCAAATCTGGAGAATGCACCTGAAAGGGGTGCGTTGGGGAAGCACATTTGAGTTTCCCAGAGCCACAACACTTTCACACAAAACAAACGCAAAAGTACATGCACAAAAGAAACTCTCAGTCCTGAGGACCAAAGCAAAGGGTGAGGATGAACAACATCCTCAATGTTTTCGAACTACGTTCCCTCATTTTAACAACAAAACGACAAACAGCATGCAAATTGAAAGATAGGGAATCAGGACCACAGTTGTCATGCCTACTGACCTGGGAAGCAGAAAGAGCCAAAAAGTAAAAAGCAAAGAAATTAGGAAAAGTTCAATTTGCTTCATTAACTTCCACATGTCTCCTGGAAATATGCTCGTTTTCTCAGGGTCACAATGATGAAAACCAAAAGGATTTCACTGAACAAACTTTCTCTAACTGAATATTTTACATAGACTGGTTTTGGAGATATGAAAATGATTCATTTGATGCCATGTTTCACCAGAATCTGTAGAATATGCTGGCCATGCAATGTAAAAAAAAAAAAAAAATACTTGCTTGTCCCTTAGCGGACTACAAGATGGACTAGAGCTCTGCTGATCACAGCAGGTGTTATCCAATAGCAGAGAGACAAATGCAATGCCAAAAGGTCTCTCAGGATCGCAGTTCCCAGGCACCAAAGGGCAGATTCCTACCCATTGGAAAGGGAATATGTCAACCAATGTTCCACCACAGCTGAAACACAATGCAGGAGGGAATGATACCTAGTTGGATCATATGCAAGCTCCGTTACTGACCAAAGACGTCTCAAGTACTCAATGCAAGTGCTGTTTCACACACCTACAATGTACGAATCACAAACAGGATCCCACAAACCAAAGCACAGACTGCCGTGATTAACACCACATTGACACACACAAACACATGAAGAACAAATAAACACTCCAATCACAAAGACAGAAAGCCAGAGAAGGCATTTTGTCAACTTCCACTTCCACTCCCACATGGAGGCCCCCAGTTCTCAAGAGGGAATGGACTCAGAGGGGCTCCCATCCGCTAAGGGGAGCAGCCCAGTTGGAGTAGACCTATTTCCCAGCCTGTGCAAGCTGGAGCGACTTACCCCCAAATGACATGAACTGTATACCACTGCTCTGGACATGTCTCCAAGACAAGCAGCCTCGTGCTGTAGGGCAGCCACTGCATATCAGGGAGAATCCCTGCCAGTATCCTGGAGCCAAATGTACTCTGGCATGTGCTGGGAAGTATAAATGGCGACGCCCCTGATCGAGATCAATACACCATGGGCACAGACCTCCTGGCTGGCTCGCTATAATTGGTAACCAAAGACCAGGATGTGTGCCCGACGCACAGTGAGGCCAAACAGCAGCAAAACATTGGACTTTGGAGCCGAGAAATATTTGTTGTTGAGACATTCAAGGAAATGGGTGGCTTATGCTGGGTAATCCCCAACCTTGAAAGCTTTTAGCAAAGCCCTCTTAGAGGTAAGGTGATGGAGGGGTGTGGCTTTTCGTTGAAAACTTCTCCCTGTCCGATCCATTGTTCTTGAGGACAGGTCATAGTCAGGTCTCAATGTTCCTATCAATCTCCAGCAAACAAATGTCACTCTCTGGGTGACAAGAAAGGGCAAGGTCCCAAGGCACAAGACTCACCCTCTGAGGTCCAGACCCACCTAAGAGAAAGGGGTCCCTGGGAGGGGTGGTGGTCCTCCTGCCATGGAGGGTTTGTCCAGGAGCTGGTCTGGGTCCTCCCACCACTGCCCACGCCTCACAGAGGAGGCAGCTCTGCCTTGGTGGCTCCCTCAGGGCCAGGTCCCAGACGCTTGCTAGCTCTCATCACTGAGGGAGCCGGGTGCACATGACCCAACAGGTCTTAATGATCCTCAGGCCACCCAAACAGTGGTGGTCAGGTACCCCAGACTGTGAGCCATACCCTTAGGGTCACAGTGGCGGTGTGTGGTAGAGGTTCAACACTGCCTCAAGGCCTGGTCTGGGCCAATGGTCATTCATGGCCTTGGCTCTGGAGCCCTGCAGGACACACCCCCAGCCTGTTCTCTGGGCTCCCCATCACACAAGCTGGCCCAAGGCCGTGTGAGCAGAAGAATGCTGGGGAGAAGGCTGGCACTTGCCTCTTACCTCATGCTCCAGGTCTGAAGGGGCAGCACTCCACTGACTGCTGCCTAACAAAGGGCCCCCACTAAAGATGGCTGACAGACAGTGGCTTGCTTGGGGCAGGGGCCCACTACACTGCCCACCAATGGCTGAGCAGGGTGGTCACAGTGGCATTAGTGGTCTCCTGGTAACCATTGCCTGGTAACGGGGCAGTGGGTCACAGTGCACAGCAAGGGCTGCCTGGGAAGGGCTGCATTCAGCTGGCTATGGTACAATTCCCCCTTTTCTTTGGTCCTCTGCAACCCTGAGGAGAATATGTGGGTATGATTTGGATAGAGTGGTTAATCATAAACTCAGCAGCGGATCTCTGTTTTAGGGGACTTGCTTTCAACCTAGATTCCTGGTTCATCTTTTCCCAAGTCTTTCAGGGAATGGGGTGACGACCACTCTAGCTACGTGCTGATGCAGGAAAGCAAAGCCCTACAGTGCATTCTGAGTTGGAAGCAATGCCACGTTGCAAGTCTTGATCCAAGTCTTATATAAACTTGTATAAGGAATCCAGGAGAATAAGCCTGAAAAGCAGCGTGAGGGTGGCACTCTGGGGGAGACGTTCTGGCAGGTAATCCAGACACGCAGAAGCAGAAGGGAAGAAATTGTTGTAAGTTGTTAGGAAGTTGAGGGGAAGAGCTTCCCTTAACGGGAGAACACAGATCAAAATCAGCATTATTGCGAAGCAAATCCATAAACGTTAGTAGCATATGCATCTGTTTACTCAGTTTGTCAAAACTGCATTGGTAAGAGTCTTCTTGAAGTTGAAGCACTTTGGGAAAGCCTCAGCCTAACTATCTGTTAGACACTTAAAGAGGCAAGGTTAAAGATCGCATGACAAGGGGTTGCGAAGGAAGCTTAATCAAGTGGCTCTCATGTAACCGTCAGCATGGCTGACTGATTATCCCAAGGCATACCTGCATTTCAGAAACTTTGTACCCTTTCTAGAATATCGACAGGTGTGCCATGTATCCATCCTGTGTAATTGGAGAAGCTTCTCCCCCATTTCACAATGTTTTCTCTGTAATTTCCATACCAGATATACGACTGAAATAGTCCTCCTTGAGTTGCCTTAAGGGCCCCGCAACTAATCCAAAGTTAACAAAATATTTCAAAACACCTGGTCCAATAAGCTCATCAGTCCTTTGAAGAGAATTCTTCTTTCTTCTCCAAAGTGAGAAGAGATCTTAAAAGCAAATCGAGATCCCTTAAAGGCAGGACAGTTCACATACCATGTTATTGAAAGCAGCATTGCAAGTAAACGTGTTCTCTTGGCAGAGGGGAACCCAATCCAGCCTTGAAAAAAACGCATTTTTAATAACAGTATCCATTTCCCGAAGTGGAGTTTCGTTTCAGCCCAATGATGCATCAAATGTTGGTTTTTGGCTCAACACATTTATCCCACCTTCCTACTCTATCCTGAAATGTGTTCCTTTTCATGAGTTTCTTAGCTTTAATTACATATTTCGATTACAATCCTCAAGTCCTTAACACCTTCACTTAGTGAAAACCAAGAAGCAAGCAATTGTCAGCTGGATGCCATACCAGCATTTCTGATTGCAAACGGATGCTTTTGAGACCTTCTGCTAAGTAGGCAAAGGTAGGGAATCTTAGATGTGCCCAGCATCCAATGTTCCAATCCTCTATCCTCTTTGAAATGACCCGGAGATTCAAGGAATGCTTGCCACTTAGCTTGGTGAAGTTTCATGCTACCCAAATCTAGAGAGGCCATTTAGAAAGACTTCAAGTCTCATCATTTCAACTTATGGTCCTTGCTGTCAAATTGGCAACAGATATAAGGTCTTTTTGGATCTCTAAGAAACCTAGGGACTGCAGAAGGTTTATACTTCAGAATGCAAGAAGCTTAAGGCAGCTTCCATACCAGATATCAGTTCAGTACTAGCTATTTGCCAGATCATCAGGACCTGAAATCCATGGAGGCCAATTCTCTCCAGAGGAGGAAGTATTGAATAGGTAAGTGCTTCCCTTTCAGTGAAGTGGAACTCATTTACACATCAACTCGGCAGTTGATGTCAATTGCCTTATCCCTAAAAGTGGCCCAAATCTGGAGAATGCACCTGAAAGGGGTGCGTTGGGGAAGCACATTTGAGTTTCCCAGAGCCACAACACTTTCACACAAAACAAACGCAAAAGTACATGCACAAAAGAAACTCTCAGTCCTGAGGACCAAAGCAAAGGGTGAGGATGAACAACATCCTCAATGTTTTCGAACTACGTTCCCTCATTTTAACAACAAAACGACAAACAGCATGCAAATTGAAAGATAGGGAATCAGGACCACAGTTGTCATGCCTACTGACCTGGGAAGCAGAAAGAGCCAAAAAGTAAAAAGCAAAGAAATTAGGAAAAGTTCAATTTGCTTCATTAACTTCCACATGTCTCCTGGAAATATGCTCGTTTTCTCAGGGTCACAATGATGAAAACCAAAAGGATTTCACTGAACAAACTTTCTCTAACTGAATATTTTACATAGACTGGTTTTGGAGATATGAAAATGATTCATTTGATGCCATGTTTCACCAGAATCTGTAGAATATGCTGGCCATGCAATGTAAAAAAAAAAAAAATACTTGCTTGTCCCTTAGCGGACTACAAGATGGACTAGAGCTCTGCTGATCACAGCAGGTGTTATCCAATAGCAGAGAGACAAATGCAATGCCAAAAGGTCTCTCAGGATCGCAGTTCCCAGGCACCAAAGGGCAGATTCCTACCCATTGGAAAGGGAATATGTCAACCAATGTTCCACCACAGCTGAAACACAATGCAGGAGGGAATGATACCTAGTTGGATCATATGCAAGCTCCGTTACTGACCAAAGACGTCTCAAGTACTCAATGCAAGTGCTGTTTCACACACCTACAATGTACGAATCACAAAGAGGATCCCACAAACCAAAGCACAGACTGCCGTGATTAACACCACATTGACACACACAAACACATGAAGAACAAATAAACACTCCAATCACAAAGACAGAAAGCCAGAGAAGGCATTTTGTCAACTTCCACTTCCACTCCCACATGGAGGCCCCCAGTTCTCAAGAGGGAATGGACTCAGAGGGGCTCCCATCCGCTAAGGGGAGCAGCCCAGTTGGAGTAGACCTATTTCCCAGCCTGTGCAAGCTGGAGCGACTTACCCCCAAATGACATGAACTGTATACCACTGCTCTGGACATGTCTCCAAGACAAGCAGCCTCGTGCTGTAGGGCAGCCACTGCATATCAGGGAGAATCCCTGCCAGTATCCTGGAGCCAAATGTACTCTGGCATGTGCTGGGAAGTATAAATGGCGACGCCCCTGATCGAGATCAATACACCATGGGCACAGACCTCCTGGCTGGCTCGCTATAATTGGTAACCAAAGACCAGGATGTGTGCCCGACGCACAGTGAGGCCAAACAGCAGCAAAACATTGGACTTTGGAGCCGAGAAATATTTGTTGTTGAGACATTCAAGGAAATGGGTGGCTTATGCTGGGTAATCCCCAACCTTGAAAGCTTTTAGCAAAGCCCTCTTAGAGGTAAGGTGATGGAGGGGTGTGGCTTTTCGTTGAAAACTTCTCCCTGTCCGATCCATTGTTCTTGAGGACAGGTCATAGTCAGGTCTCAATGATCCTATCAATCTCCAGCCAACAAATGTCACTCTCTGGGTGACAAGAAAGGGCAAGGTCCCAAGGCACAAGACTCACCCTCTGAGGTCCAGACCCACCTAAGAGAAAGGGGTCCCTGGGAGGGGTGGTGGTCCTCCTGCCATGGAGGGTTTGTCCAGGAGCTGGTCTGGGTCCTCCCACCACTGCCCACGCCTCACAGAGGAGGCAGCTCTGCCTTGGTGGCTCCCTCAGGGCCAGGTCCCAGACGCTTGCTAGCTCTCATCACTGAGGGAGCCGGGTGCACATGACCCAACAGGTCTTAATGCTCCTCAGGCCACCCAAACAGTGGTGGTCAGGTACCCCAGACTGTGAGCCATACCCTTAGGGTCACAGTGGCGGTGTGTGGTAGAGGTTCAACACTGCCTCAAGGCCTGGTCTGGGCCAGTGGGCATTCATGGCCTTGGCTCTGGAGCCCTGCAGGACACACCCCCAGCCTGTTCTCTGGGCTCCCCATCACACAAGCTGGCCCAAGGCCGTGTGAGCAGAAGAATGCTGGGGAGAAGGCTGGCACTTGCCTCTTACCTCATGCTCCAGGTCTGAAGGGGCAGCACTCCACTGACTGCTGCCTAACAAAGGGCCCCCACTAAAGATGGCTGACAGACAGTGGCTTGCTTGGGGCAGGGGCCCACTACACTGCCCACCAATGGCTGAGCAGGGTGGTCACAGTGGCATTAGTGGTCTCCTGGTAACCATTGCCTGGTAACGGGGCAGTGGGTCACAGTGCACAGCAAGGGCTGCCTGGGAAGGGCTGCATTCAGCTGGCTATGGTACAATTCCCCCTTTTCTTTGGTCCTCTGCAACCCTGAGGAGAATATGTGGGTATGATTTGGATAGAGTGGTTAATCATAAACTCAGCAGCGGATCTCTGTTTTAGGGGACTTGCTTTCAACCTCGATTCCTGGTTCATCTTTTCCCAAGTCTTTCAGGGAATGGGGTGACGACCACTCTAGCTACGTGCTGCTGGAGGAAAGCAAAGCCCTACAGTGCATTCTGAGTTGGAAGCAATGCCACGTTGCAAGTCTTGATCCAAGTCTTATATAAACTTGTATAAGGAATCCAGGAGAATAAGCCTGAAAAGCAGCGTGAGGGTGGCACTCTGGGGGAGACGTTCTGGCAGGTAATCCAGACACGCAGAAGCAGAAGGGAAGACATTGTTGTAAGTTGTTAGGAAGTTGAGGGGAAGAGCTTCCCTTAACGGGAGAACACAGATCAAAATCAGCATTATTGCGAAGCAAATCCATAAACGTTAGTAGCATATGCATCTGTTTACTCAGTTTGTCAAAACTGCATTGGTAAGAGTCTTCTTGAAGTTGAAGCACTTTGGGAAAGCCTCAGCCTAACTATCTGTTAGACACTTAAAGAGGCAAGGTTAAAGATCGCATGACAAGGGGTTGCGAAGGAAGCTTAATCAAGTGGCTCTCATGTAACCGTCAGCATGGCTGACCGATTATCCCAAGGCATACCTGCATTTCAGAAACTTTGTACCCTTTCTAGAATATCGACAGGTGTGCCATGTATCCATCCTGTGTAATTGGAGAAGCTTCTCCCCCATTTCACAATGTTTTCTCTGTAATTTCCATACCAGATATACGACTGAAATAGTCCTCCTTGAGTTGCCTTAAGGGCCCCGCAACTAATCCAAAGTTAACAAACTATTTCAAAACACCTGGTCCAATAAGCTCATCAGTCCTTTGAAGAGAATTCCTCTTTCTTCTCCAAAGTGAGAAGAGATCTTAAAAGCAAATAGAGATCCCTTAAAGCAGGACAGTTCACATACCATGGTATTGAAAGCAGCATTGCAAGTAAACGTGTTCTCTTGGCAGAGGGGAACCCAATCCAGCCTTGAAAAAAACGTATTTTTAATAACAGTATCCATTTCCCCAGGTGGAGTTTCGTTTCAGCCCAATGATGCATCAAATGTTGGTTTTTGGCTCAACACATTTATCCCACCTTCCTACTCTATCCTGAAATGTGTTCCTTTTCATGAGTTTCTTAGCTTTAATTACATATTTCGATTACAATCCTCAAGTCCTTAACATCTTCACTTAGTGAAAACCAAGATGCAAGCAATTGTCAGCTGGATGCCATACCAGCATTTCTGATTGCAAACGGATGCTTTTGAGACCTTCTGCTAAGTAGGCAAAGGTAGGGAATCTTAGATGTGCCCAGCATCCAATGTTCCAATCCTCTATCCTCTTTGAAATGACCCGGAGATTCAAGGAATGCTTGCCACTTAGCTTGGTGAAGTTTCATGCTACCCAAATCTAGAGAGGCCATTTAGAAAGACTTCAAGTGTCATCATTTCAACTTATGGTCTTTGCTGTCAAATTGGCAACAGATATAAGGTCTTTTTGGATCTCTAAGAAACCTAGGGACTGCAGAAGGTTTATACTTCAGAATGCAAGAAGCTTAAGGCAGCTTCCATACCAGATATCAGTTCAGTACTAGCTATTTGCCAGATAATCAGGACCTGAAATCCATGGAGGCCAATTCTCTCCAGAGGAGGAAGTATTGAATAGGTAAGTGCTTCCCTTTCAGTGAAGTGGAGCTCATTTACACATCAACTCGGCAGTTGATGTCAATTGCCTTATCCCTAAAAGTGGCCCAAATCTGGAGAATGCACCTGAAAGGGGTGCGTTGGGGAAGCACATTTGAGTTTCCCAGAGCCACAACACTTTCACACAAAACAAACGCAAAAGTACATGCACAAAAGAAACTCTCAGTCCTGAGGACCAAAGCAAAGGGTGAGGATGAACAACATCCTCAATGTTTTCGAACTACGTTCCCTCATTTTAACAACAAAACGACAAACAGCATGCAAATTGAAAGATAGGGAATCAGGACCACAGTTGTCATGCCTACTGACCTGGGAAGCAGAAAGAGCCAAAAAGGAAAAAGCAAAGAAATTAGGAAAAGTTCAATTTGCTTCATTAACTTCCACATGTCTCCTGGAAATATGCTCGTTTTCTCAGGGTCACAATGATGAAAACCAAAAGGATTTCACTGAACAAACTTTCTCTAACTGAATATTTTACATAGACTGGTTTTGGAGATATGAAAATGATTCATTTGATGCCATGTTTCACCAGAATCTGTAGAATATGCTGGCAATGCAATGTAAAAAAAAAAAAAATACTTGCTTGTCCCTTAGTGGACTACAAGATGGACTAGAGCTCTGCTGATCACAGCAGGTGTTATCCAATAGCAGAGAGACAAATGCAATGCCAAAAGGTCTCTCAGGATCGCAGTTCCCAGGCACCAAAGGGCAGATTCCTACCCATTGGAAAGGGAATATGTCAACCAATGTTCCACCACAGCTGAAACACAATGCAGGAGGGAATGATACCTAGTTGGATCATATGCAAGCTCCGTTACTGTCCAAAGACGTCTCAAGTACTCAATGCAAGTGCTGTTTCACACACCTACAATGTACGAATCACAAAGAGGATCCCACAAACCAAAGCACAGACTGCCGTGATTAACACCACATTGACACACACAAACACATGAAGAACAAATAAACACTCCAATCACAAAGACAGAAAGCCAGAGAAGGCATTTTGTCAACTTCCACTTCCACTCCCACATGGAGGCCCCCAGTTCTCAAGAGGGAATGGACTCAGAGGGGCTCCCATCCGCTAAGGGGAGCAGCCCAGTTGGAGTAGACCTATTTCCCAGCCTGTGCAAGCTGGAGCGACTTACCCCCAAATGACATGAACTGTATACCACTGCTCTGGACATGTCTCCAAGACAAGCAGCCTCGTGCTGTAGGGCAGCCACTGCATATCAGGGAGAATCCCTGCCAGTATCCTGGAGCCAAATGTACTCTGGCATGTGCTGGGAAGTATAAATGGCGACGCCCCTGATCGAGATCAATACACCATGGGCACAGACCTCCTGGCTGGCTCGCTATAATTGGTAACCAAAGACCAGGATGCGTGCCCGACGCACAGTGAGGCCAAACAGCAGCAAAACATTGGACTTTGGAGCCGAGAAATATTTGTTGTTGAGACATTCAAGGAAATGGGTGGCTTATGCTGGGTAATCCCCAACCTTGAAAGCTTTTAGCAAAGCCCTCTTAGAGGTAAGGTGATGGAGGGGTGTGGCTTTTCGTTGAAAACTTCTCCCTGTCCGATCCATTGTTCTTGAGGACAGGTCATAGTCAGGTCTCAATGATCCTATCAATCTCCAGCAAACAAATGTCACTCTCTGGGTGACAAGAAAGGGCAAGGTCCCAAGGCACAAGCCTCACCCTCTGAGGTCCAGACCCACCTAAGAGAAAGGGGTCCCTGGGAGGGGTGGTGGTCCTCCTGCCATGGAGGGTTTGTCCAGGAGCTGGTCTGGGTCCTCCCACCACTGCCCACGCCTCACAGAGGAGGCAGCTCTGCCTTGGTGGCTCCCTCAGGGCCAGGTCCCAGACGCTTGCTAGCTCTCATCACTGAGGGAGCCGGGTGCACATGACCCAACAGGTCTTAATGCTCCTCAGGCCACCCAAACAGTGGTGGTCAGGTACCCCAGACTGTGAGCCATACCCTTAGGGTCACAGTGGCGGTGTGTGGTAGAGGTTCAACACTGCCTCAAGGCCTGGTCTGGGCCAATGGTCATTCATGGCCTTGGCTCTGGAGCCCTGCAGGACACACCCCCAGCCTGTTCTCTGGGCTCCCCATCACACAAGCTGGCCCAAGGCCGTGTGAGCAGAAGAATGCTGGGGAGAAGGCTGGCACTTGCCTCTTACCTCATGCTCCAGGTCTGAAGGGGCAGCACTCCACTGACTGCTGCCTAACAAAGGGCCCCCACTAAAGATGGCTGACAGACAGTGGCTTGCTTGGGGCAGGGGCCCACTACACTGCCCACCAATGGCTGAGCAGGGTGGTCACAGTGGCATTAGTGGTCTCCTGGTAACCATTGCCTGGTAACGGGGCAGTGGGTCACAGTGCACAGCAAGGGCTGCCTGGGAAGGGCTGCATTCAGCTGGCTATGGTACAATTCCCCCTTTTCTTTGGTCCTCTGCAACCCTGAGGAGAATATGTGGGTATGATTTGGATAGAGTGGTTAATCATAAACTCAGCAGCGGATCTCTGTTTTAGGGGACTTGCTTTCAACCTAGATTCCTGGTTCATCTTTTCCCAAGTCTTTCAGGGAATGGGGTGACGACCACTCTAGCTACGTGCTGCTGGAGGAAAGCAAAGCCCTACAGTGCATTCTGAGTTGGAAGCAATGCCACGTTGCAAGTCTTGATCCAAGTCTTATATAAACTTGTATAAGGAATCCAGGAGAATAAGCCTGAAAAGCAGCGTGAGGGTGGCACTCTGGGGGAGACGTTCTGGCAGGTAATCCAGACACGCAGAAGCAGAAGGGAAGAAATTGTTGTAAGTTGTTAGGAAGTTGAGGGGAAGAGCTTCCCTTAACGGGAGAACACAGATCAAAATCAGCATTATTGCGAAGCAAATCCATAAACGTTAGTAGCATATGCATCTGTTTACTCAGTTTGTCAAAACTGCATTGGTAAGAGTCTTCTTGAAGTTGAAGCACTTTGGGAAAGCCTCAGCCTAACTATCTGTTAGACACTTAAAGAGGCAAGGTTAAAGATCGCATGACAAGGGGTTGCGAAGGAAGCTTAATCAAGTGGCTCTCATGTAACCGTCAGCATGGCTGACCGATTATCCCAAGGCATACCTGCATTTCAGAAACTTTGTACCCTTTCTAGAATATCGACAGGTGTGCCATGTATCCATCCTGTGTAATTGGAGAAGCTTCTCCCCCATTTCACAATGTTTTCTCTGTAATTTCCATACCAGATATACGACTGAAATAGTCCTCCTTGAGTTGCCTTAAGGGCCCCGCAACTAATCCAAAGTTAACAAAATATTTCAAAACACCTGGTCCAATAAGCTCATCAGTCCTTTGAAGAGAATTCTTCTTTCTTCTCCAAAGTGAGAAGAGATCTTAAAAGCAAATCGAGATCCCTTAAAGGCAGGACAGTTCACATACCATGGTATTGAAAGCAGCATTGCAAGTAAACGTGTTCTCTTGGCAGAGGGGAACCCAATCCAGCCTTGAAAAAAACGCATTTTTAATAACAGTATCCATTTCCCGAAATGGAGTTTCGTTTCAGCCCAATGATGCATCAAATGTTGGTTTTTGGCTCAACACATTTATCCCACCTTCCTACTCTATCCTGAAATGTGTTCCTTTTCATGAGTTTCTTAGCTTTAATTACATATTTCGATTACAATCCTCAAGTCCTTAACACCTTCACTTAGTGAAAACCAAGAAGCAAGCAATTGTCAGCTGGATGCCATACCAGCATTTCTGATTGCAAACGGATGCTTTTGAGACCTTCTGCTAAGTAGGCAAAGGTAGGGAATCTTAGATGTGCCCAGCATCCAATGTTCCAATCCTCTATCCTCTTTGAAATGACCCGGAGAGTCAAGGAATGCTTGCCACTTAGCTTGGTGAAGTTTCATGCTACCCAAATCTAGAGAGGCCATTTAGAAAGACTTCAAGTGTCATCATTTCAACTTATGGTCCTTGCTGTCAAATTGGCAACAGATATAAGGTCTTTTTGGATCTCTAAGAAACCTAGGGACTGCAGAAGGTTTATACTTCAGAATGCAAGAAGCTTAAGGCAGCTTCCATACCAGATATCAGTTCAGTACTAGCTATTTGCCAGATCATCAGGACCTGAAATCCATGGAGGCCAATTCTCTCCAGAGGAGGAAGTATTGAATAGGTAAGTGCTTCCCTTTCAGTGAAGTGGAGCTCATTTACACATCAACTCGGCAGTTGATGTCAATTGCCTTATCCCTAAAAGTGGCCCAAATCTGGAGAATGCACCTGAAAGGGGTGCGTTGGGGAAGCACATTTGAGTTTCCCAGAGCCACAACACTTTCACACAAAACAAACGCAAAAGTACATGCACAAAAGAAACTCTCAGTCCTGAGGACCAAAGCAAAGGGTGAGGATGAACAACATCCTCAATGTTTTCGAACTACGTTCCCTCATTTTAACAACAAAACGACAAACAGCATGCAAATTGAAAGATAGGGAATCAGGACCACAGTTGTCATGCCTACTGACCTGGGAAGCAGAAAGAGCCAAAAAGTAAAAAGCAAAGAAATTAGGAAAAGTTCAATTTGCTTCATTAACTTCCACATGTCTCCTGGAAATATGCTCGTTTTCTCAGGGTCACAATGATGAAAACCAAAAGGATTTCACTGAACAAACTTTCTCTAACTGAATATTTTACATAGACTGGTTTTGGAGATATGAAAATGATTCATTTGATGCCATGTTTCACCAGAATCTGTAGAATATGCTGGCCATGCAATGTAAAAAAAAAAAAAAATACTTGCTTGTCCCTTAGCGGACTACAAGATGGACTAGAGCTCTGCTGATCACAGCAGGTGTTATCCAATAGCAGAGAGACAAATGCAATGCCAAAAGGTCTCTCAGGATCGCAGTTCCCAGGCACCAAAGGGCAGATTCCTACCCATTGGAAAGGGAATATGTCAACCAATGTTCCACCACAGCTGAAACACAATGCAGGAGGGAATGATACCTAGTTGGATCATATGCAAGCTCCGTTACTGACCAAAGACGTCTCAAGTACTCAATGCAAGTGCTGTTTCACACACCTACAATGTACGAATCACAAACAGGATCCCACAAACCAAAGCACAGACTGCCGTGATTAACACCACATTGACACACACAAACACATGAAGAACAAATAAACACTCCAATCACAAAGACAGAAAGCCAGAGAAGGCATTTTGTCAACTTCCACTTCCACTCCCACATGGAGGCCCCCAGTTCTCAAGAGGGAATGGACTCAGAGGGGCTCCCATCCGCTAAGGGGAGCAGCCCAGTTGGAGTAGACCTATTTCCCAGCCTGTGCAAGCTGGAGCGACTTACCCCCAAATGACATGAACTGTATACCACTGCTCTGGACATGTCTCCAAGACAAGCAGCCTCGTGCTGTAGGGCAGCCACTGCATATCAGGGAGAATCCCTGCCAGTATCCTGGAGCCAAATGTACTCTGGCATGTGCTGGGAAGTATAAATGGCGACGCCCCTGATCGAGATCAATACACCATGGGCACAGACCTCCTGGCTGGCTCGCTATAATTGGTAACCAAAGACCAGGATGTGTGCCCGACGCACAGTGAGGCCAAACAGCAGCAAAACATTGGACTTTGGAGCCGAGAAATATTTGTTGTTGAGACATTCAAGGAAATGGGTGGCTTATGCTGGGTAATCCCCAACCTTGAAAGCTTTTAGCAAAGCCCTCTTAGAGGTAAGGTGATGGAGGGGTGTGGCTTTTCGTTGAAAACTTCTCCCTGTCCGATCCATTGTTCTTGAGGACAGGTCATAGTCAGGTCTCAATGATCCTATCAATCTCCAGCAAACAAATGTCACTCTCTGGGTGACAAGAAAGGGCAAGGTCCCAAGGCACAAGACTCACCCTCTGAGGTCCAGACCCACCTAAGAGAAAGGGGTCCCTGGGAGGGGTGGTGGTCCTCCTGCCATGGAGGGTTTGTCCAGGAGCTGGTCTGGGTCCTCCCACCACTGCCCACGCCTCACAGAGGAGGCAGCTCTGCCTTGGTGGCTCCCTCAGGGCCAGGTCCCAGACGCTTGCTAGCTCTCATCACTGAGGGAGCCGGGTGCACATGACCCAACAGGTCTTAATGCTCCTCAGGCCACCCAAACAGTGGTGGTCAGGTACCCCAGACTGTGAGCCATACCCTTAGGGTCACAGTGGCGGTGTGTGGTAGAGGTTCAACACTGCCTCAAGGCCTGGTCTGGGCCAGTGGGCATTCATGGCCTTGGCTCTGGAGCCCTGCAGGACACACCCCCAGCCTGTTCTCTGGGCTCCCCATCACACAAGCTGGCCCAAGGCCGTGTGAGCAGAAGAATGCTGGGGAGAAGGCTGGCACTTGCCTCTTACCTCATGCTCCAGGTCTGAAGGGGCAGCACTCCACTGACTGCTGCCTAACAAAGGGCCCCCACTAAAGATGGCTGACAGACAGTGGCTTGCTTGGGGCAGGGGCCCACTACACTGCCCACCAATGGCTGAGCAGGGTGGTCACAGTGGCATTAGTGGTCTCCTGGTAACCATTGCCTGGTAACGGGGCAGTGGGTCACAGTGCACAGCAAGGGCTGCCTGGGAAGGGCTGCATTCAGCTGGCTATGGTACAATTCCCCCTTTTCTTTGGTCCTCTGCAACCCTGAGGAGAATATGTGGGTATGATTTGGATAGAGTGGTTAATCATAAACTCAGCAGCGGATCTCTGTTTTAGGGGACTTGCTTTCAACCTAGATTCCTGGTTCATCTTTTCCCAAGTCTTTCAGGGAATGGGGTGACGACCACTCTAGCTACGTGCTGCTGGAGGAAAGCAAAGCCCTACAGTGCATTCTGAGTTGGAAGCAATGCCACGTTGCAAGTCTTGATCCAAGTCTTATATAAACTTGTATAAGGAATCCAGGAGAATAAGCCTGAAAAGCAGCGTGAGGGTGGCACTCTGGGGGAGACGTTCTGGCAGGTAATCCAGACACGCAGAAGCAGAAGGGAAGAAATTGTTGTAAGTTGTTAGGAAGTTGAGGGGAAGAGCTTCCCTTAACGGGAGAACACAGATCAAAATCAGCATTATTGCGAAGCAAATCCATAAACGTTAGTAGCATATGCATCTGTTTACTCAGTTTGTCAAAACTGCATTGGTAAGAGTCTTCTTGAAGTTGAAGCACTTTGGGAAAGCCTCAGCCTAACTATCTGTTAGACACTTAAAGAGGCAAGGTTAAAGATCGCATGACAAGGGGTTGCGAAGGAAGCTTAATCAAGTGGCTCTCATGTAACCGTCAGCATGGCTGACCGATTATCCCAAGGCATACCTGCATTTCAGAAACTTTGTACCCTTTCTAGAATATCGACAGGTGTGCCATGTATCCATCCTGTGTAATTGGAGAAGCTTCTCCCCCATTTCACAATGTTTTCTCTGTAATTTCCATACCAGATATACGACTGAAATAGTCCTCCTTGAGTTGCCTTAAGGGCCCCGCAACTAATCCAAAGTTAACAAACTATTTCAAAACACCTGGTCCAATAAGCTCATCAGTCCTTTGAAGAGAATTCCTCTTTCTTCTCCAAAGTGAGAAGAGATCTTAAAAGCAAATAGAGATCCCTTAAAGCAGGACAGTTCACATACCATGGTATTGAAAGCAGCGTTCCAAGTAAACGTGTTCTCTTGGCAGAGGGGAACCCAATCCAGCCTTGAAAAAAACGTATTTTTAATAACAGTATCCATTTCCCCAGGTGGAGTTTCGTTTCAGCCCAATGATGCATCAAATGTTGGTTTTTGGCTCAACACATTTATCCCACCTTCCTACTCTATCCTGAAATGTGTTCCTTTTCATGAGTTTCTTAGCTTTAATTACATATTTCGATTACAATCCTCAAGTCCTTAACATCTTCACTTAGTGAAAACCAAGAAGCAAGCAATTGTCAGCTGGATGCCATACCAGCATTTCTGATTGCAAACGGATGCTTTTGAGACCTTCTGCTAAGTAGGCAAAGGTAGGGAATCTTAGATGTGCCCAGCATCCAATGTTCCAATCCTCTATCCTCTTTGAAATGACCCGGAGAGTCAAGGAATGCTTGCCACTTACCTTGGTGAAGTTTCATGCTACCCAAATCTAGAGAGGCCATTTAGAAAGACTTCAAGTGTCATCATTTCAACTTATGGTCTTTGCTGTCAAATTGGCAACAGATATAAGGTCTTTTTGGATCTCTAAGAAACCTAGGGACTGCAGAAGGTTTATACTTCAGAATGCAAGAAGCTTAAGGCAGCTTCCATACCAGATATCAGTTCAGTACTAGCTATTTGCCAGATCATCAGGACCTGAAATCCATGGAGGCCAATTCTCTCCAGAGGAGGAAGTATTGAATAGGTAAGTGCTTCCCTTTCAGTGAAGTGGAGCTCATTTACACATCAACTCGGCAGTTGATGTCAATTGCCTTATCCCTAAAAGTGGCCCAAATCTGGAGAATGCACCTGAAAGGGGTGCGTTGGGGAAGCACATTTGAGTTTCCCAGAGCCACAACACTTTCACACAAAACAAACGCAAAAGTACATGCACAAAAGAAACTCTCAGTCCTGAGGACCAAAGCAAAGGGTGAGGATGAACAACATCCTCAATGTTTTCGAACTACGTTCCCTCATTTTAACAACAAAACGACAAACAGCATGCAAATTGAAAGATAGGGAATCAGGACCACAGTTGTCATGCCTACTGACCTGGGAAGCAGAAAGAGCCAAAAAGTAAAAAGCAAAGAAATTAGGAAAAGTTCAATTTGCTTCATTAACTTCCACATGTCTCCTGGAAATATGCTCGTTTTCTCAGGGTCACAATGATGAAAACCAAAAGGATTTCACTGAACAAACTTTCTCTAACTGAATATTTTACATAGACTGGTTTTGGAGATATGAAAATGATTCATTTGATGCCATGTTTCACCAGAATCTGTAGAATATGCTGGCCATGCAATGTAAAAAAAAAAAAAAAATACTTGCTTGTCCCTTAGCGGACTACAAGATGGACTAGAGCTCTGCTGATCACAGCAGGTGTTATCCAATAGCAGAGAGACAAATGCAATGCCAAAAGGTCTCTCAGGATCGCAGTTCCCAGGCACCAAAGGGCAGATTCCTACCCATTGGAAAGGGAATATGTCAACCAATGTTCCACCACAGCTGAAACACAATGCAGGAGGGAATGATACCTAGTTGGATCATATGCAAGCTCCGTTACTGTCCAAAGACGTCTCAAGTACTCAATGCAAGTGCTGTTTCACACACCTACAATGTACGAATCACAAAGAGGATCCCACAAACCAAAGCACAGACTGCCGTGATTAACACCACATTGACACACACAAACACATGAAGAACAAATAAACACTCCAATCACAAAGACAGAAAGCCAGAGAAGGCATTTTGTCAACTTCCACTTCCACTCCCACATGGAGGCCCCCAGTTCTCAAGAGGGAATGGACTCAGAGGGGCTCCCATCCGCTAAGGGGAGCAGCCCAGTTGGAGTAGACCTATTTCCCAGCCTGTGCAAGCTGGAGCGACTTACCCCCTAATGACATGAACTGTATACCACTGCTCTGGACATGTCTCCAAGACAAGCAGCCTCGTGCTGTAGGGCAGCCACTGCATATCAGGGAGAATCCCTGCCAGTATCCTGGAGCCAAATGTACTCTGGCATGTGCTGGGAAGTATAAATGGCGACGCCCCTGATCGAGATCAATACACCATGGGCACAGACCTCCTGGCTGGCTCGCTATAATTGGTAACCAAAGACCAGGATGCGTGCCCGACGCACAGTGAGGCCAAACAGCAGCAAAACATTGGACTTTGGAGCCGAGAAATATTTGTTGTTGAGACATTCAAGGAAATGGGTGGCTTATGCTGGGTAATCCCCAACCTTGAAAGCTTTTAGCAAAGCCCTCTTAGAGGTAAGGTGATGGAGGGGTGTGGCTTTTCGTTGAAAACTTCTCCCTGTCCGATCCATTGTTCTTGAGGACAGGTCATAGTCAGGTCTCAATGATCCTATCAATCTCCAGCAAACAAATGTCACTCTCTGGGTGACAAGAAAGGGCAAGGTCCCAAGGCACAAGACTCACCCTCTGAGGTCCAGACCCACCTAAGAGAAAGGGGTCCCTGGGAGGGGTGGTGGTCCTCCTGCCATGGAGGGTTTGTCCAGGAGCTGGTCTGGGTCCTCCCACCACTGCCCACGCCTCACAGAGGAGGCAGCTCTGCCTTGGTGGCTCCCTCAGGGCCAGGTCCCAGACGCTTGCTAGCTCTCATCACTGAGGGAGCCGGGTGCACATGACCCAACAGGTCTTAATGCTCCTCAGGCCACCCAAACAGTGGTGGTCAGGTACCCCAGACTGTGAGCCATACCCTTAGGGTCACAGTGGCGGTGTGTGGTAGAGGTTCAACACTGCCTCAAGGCCTGGTCTGGGCCAATGGTCATTCATGGCCTTGGCTCTGGAGCCCTGCAGGACACACCCCCAGCCTGTTCTCTGGGCTCCCCATCACACAAGCTGGCCCAAGGCCGTGTGAGCAGAAGAATGCTGGGGAGAAGGCTGGCACTTGCCTCTTACCTCATGCTCCAGGTCTGAAGGGGCAGCACTCCACTGACTGCTGCCTAACAAAGGGCCCCCACTAAAGATGGCTGACAGACAGTGGCTTGCTTGGGGCAGGGGCCCACTACACTGCCCACCAATGGCTGAGCAGGGTGGTCACAGTGGCATTAGTGGTCTCCTGGTAACCATTGCCTGGTAACGGGGCAGTGGGTCACAGTGCACAGCAAGGGCTGCCTGGGAAGGGCTGCATTCAGCTGTCTATGGTACAATTCCCCCTTTTCTTTGGTCCTCTGCAACCCTGAGGAGAATATGTGGGTATGATTTGGATAGAGTGGTTAATCATAAACTCAGCAGCGGATCTCTGTTTTAGGGGACTTGCTTTCAACCTAGATTCCTGGTTCATCTTTTCCCAAGTCTTTCAGGGAATGGGGTGACGACCACTCTAGCTACGTGCTGCTGGAGGAAAGCAAAGCCCTACAGTGCATTCTGAGTTGGAAGCAATGCCACGTTGCAAGTCTTGATCCAAGTCTTATATAAACTTGTATAAGGAATCCAGGAGAATAAGCCTGAAAAGCAGTGTGAGGGTGGCACTCTGGGGGAGACGTTCTGGCAGGTAATCCAGACACGCAGAAGCAGAAGGGAAGAAATTGTTGTAAGTTGTTAGGAAGTTGAGGGGAAGAGCTTCCCTTAACGGGAGAACACAGATCAAAATCAGCATTATTGCGAAGCAAATCCATAAACGTTAGTAGCATATGCATCTGTTTACTCAGTTTGTCAAAACTGCATTGGTAAGAGTCTTCTTGAAGTTGAAGCACTTTGGGAAAGCCTCAGCCTAACTATCTGTTAGACACTTAAAGAGGCAAGGTTAAAGATCGCATGACAAGGGGTTGCGAAGGAAGCTTAATCAAGTGGCTCTCATGTAACTGTCAGCATGGCTGACCGATTATCCCAAGGCATACCTGCATTTCAGAAACTTTGTACCCTTTCTAGAATATCGACAGGTGTGCCATGTATCCATCCTGTGTAATTGGAGAAGCTTCTCCCCCATTTCACAATGTTTTCTCTGTAATTTCCATACCAGATATACGACTGAAATAGTCCTCCTTGAGTTGCCTTAAGGGCCCCGCAACTAATCCAAAGTTAACAAAATATTTCAAAACACCTGGTCCAATAAGCTCATCAGTCCTTTGAAGAGAATTCTTCTTTCTTCTCCAAAGTGAGAAGAGATCTTAAAAGCAAATCGAGATCCCTTAAAGGCAGGACAGTTCACATACCATGGTATTGAAAGCAGCATTGCAAGTAAACGTGTTCTCTTGGCAGAGGGGAACCCAATCCAGCCTTGAAAAAAACGCATTTTTAATAACAGTATCCATTTCCCGAAGTGGAGTTTCGTTTCAGCCCAATGATGCATCAAATGTTGGTTTTTGGCTCAACACATTTATCCCACCTTCCTACTCTATCCTGAAATGTGTTCCTTTTCATGAGTTTCTTAGCTTTAATTACATATTTCAATTACAATCCTCAAGTCCTTAACACCTTCACTTAGTGAAAACCAAGAAGCAAGCAATTGTCAGCTGGATGCCATACCAGCATTTCTGATTGCAAACGGATGCTTTTGAGACCTTCTGCTAAGTAGGCAAAGGTAGGGAATCTTAGATGTGCCCAGCATCCAATGTTCCAATCCTCTATCCTCTTTGAAATGACCCGGAGAGTCAAGGAATGCTTGCCACTTAGCTTGGTGAAGTTTCATGCTACCCAAATCTAGAGAGGCCATTTAGAAAGACTTCAAGTGTCATCATTTCAACTTATGGTCCTTGCTGTCAAATTGGCAACAGATATAAGGTCTTTTTGGATCTCTAAGAAACCTAGGGACTGCAGAAGGTTTATACTTCAGAATGCAAGAAGCTTAAGGCAGCTTCCATACCAGATATCAGTTCAGTACTAGCTATTTGCCAGATCATCAGGACCTGAAATCCATGGAGGCCAATTCTCTCCAGAGGAGGAAGTATTGAATAGGTAAGTGCTTCCGTTTCAGGGAAGTGGAGCTCATTTACACATCAACTCGGCAGTTGATGTCAATTGCCTTATCCCTAAAAGTGGCCCAAATCTGGAGAATGCACCTGAAAGGGGTGCGTTGGGGAAGCACATTTGAGTTTCCCAGAGCCACAACACTTTCACACAAAACAAACGCAAAAGTACATGCACAAAAGAAACTCTCAGTCCTGATGACCAAAGCAAAGGGTGAGGATGAACAACATCCTCAATGTTTTCGAACTACGTTCCCTCATTTTAACAACAAAATGACAAACAGCATGCAAATTGAAAGATAGGGAATCAGGACCACAGTTGTCATGCCTACTGACCTGGGAAGCAGAAAGAGCCAAAAAGTAAAAAGCAAAGAAATTAGGAAAAGTTCAATTTGCTTCATTAACTTCCACATGTCTCCTGGAAATATGCTCGTTTTCTCAGAGTCACAATGATGAAAACCAAAAGGATTTCACTGAACAAACTTTCTCTAACTGAATATTTTACATAGACTGGTTTTGGAGATATGAAAATGATTCATTTGATGCCATGTTTCACCAGAATCTGTAGAATATGCTGGCCATGCAATGTAAAAAAAAAAAAAAAAAATACTTGCTTGTCCCTTAGCGGACTACAAGATGGACTAGAGCTCTGCTGATCACAGCAGGTGTTATCCAATAGCAGAGAGACAAATGCAATGCCAAAAGGTCTCTCAGGATCGCAGTTCCCAGGCACCAAAGGGCAGATTCCTACCCATTGGAAAGGGAATATGTCAACCAATGTTCCACCACAGCTGAAACACAATGCAGGAGGGAATGATACCTAGTTGGATCATATGCAAGCTCCGTTACTGTCCAAAGACGTCTCAAGTACTCAATGCAAGTGCTGTTTCACACACCTACAATGTACGAATCACAAAGAGGATCCCACAAACCAAAGCACAGACTGCCGTGATTAACACCACATTGACACACACAAACACATGAAGAACAAATAAACACTCCAATCACAAAGACAGAAAGCCAGAGAAGGCATTTTGTCAACTTCCACTTCCACTCCCACATGGAGGCCCCCAGTTCTCAAGAGGGAATGGACTCAGAGGGGCTCCCATCCGCTAAGGGGAGCAGCCCAGTTGGAGTAGACCTATTTCCCAGCCTGTGCAAGCTGGAGCGACTTACCCCCAAATGACATGAACTGTATACCACTGCTCTGGACATGTCTCCAAGACAAGCAGCCTCGTGCTGTAGGGCAGCCACTGCATATCAGGGAGAATCCCTGCCAGTATCCTGGAGCCAAATGTACTCTGGCATGTGCTGGGAAGTATAAATGGCGACGCCCCTGATCGAGATCAATACACCATGGGCACAGACCTCCTGGCTGGCTCGCTATAATTGGTAACCAAAGACCAGGATGTGTGCCCGACGCACAGTGAGGCCAAACAGCAGCAAAACATTGGACTTTGGAGCCGAGAAATATTTGTTGTTGAGACATTCAAGGAAATGGGTGGCTTATGCTGGGTAATCCCCAACCTTGAAAGCTTTTAGCAAAGCCCTCTTAGAGGTAAGGTGATGGAGGGGTGTGGCTTTTCGTTGAAAATTTCTCCCTGTCCGATCCATTGTTCTTGAGGACAGGTCATAGTCAGGTCTCAATGATCCTATCAATCTCCAGCAAACAAATGTCACTCTCTGGGTGACAAGAAAGGGCAAGGTCCCAAGGCACAAGACTCACCCTCTGAGGTCCAGACCCACCTAAGAGAAAGGGGTCCCTGGGAGGGGTGGTGGTCCTCCTGCCATGGAGGGTTTGTCCAGGAGCTGGTCTGGGTCCTCCCACCACTGCCCACGCCTCACAGAGGAGGCAGCTCTGCCTTGGTGGCTCCCTCAGGGCCAGGTCCCAGACGCTTGCTAGCTCTCATCACTGAGGGAGCCGGGTGCACATGACCCAACAGGTCTTAATGCTCCTCAGGCCACCCAAACAGTGGTGGTCAGGTACCCCAGACTGTGAGCCATACCCTTAGGGTCACAGTGGCGGTGTGTGGTAGAGGTTCAACACTGCCTCAAGGCCTGGTCTGGGCCAATGGTCATTCATGGCCTTGGCTCTGGAGCCCTGCAGGACACACCCCCAGCCTGTTCTCTGGGCTCCCCATCACACAAGCTGGCCCAAGGCCGTGTGAGCAGAAGAATGCTGGGGAGAAGGCTGGCACTTGCCTCTTACCTCATGCTCCAGGTCTGAAGGGGCAGCACTCCACTGACTGCTGCCTAACAAAGGGCCCCCACTAAAGATGGCTGACAGACAGTGGCTTGCTTGGGGCAGGGGCCCACTACACTGCCCACCAATGGCTGAGCAGGGTGGTCACAGTGGCATTAGTGGTCTCCTGGTAACCATTGCCTGGTAACGGGGCAGTGGGTCACAGTGCACAGCAAGGGCTGCCTGGGAAGGGCTGCATTCAGCTGGCTATGGTACAATTCCCCCTTTTCTTTGGTCCTCTGCAACCCTGAGGAGAATATGTGGGTATGATTTGGATAGAGTGGTTAATCATAAACTCAGCAGCGGATCTCTGTTTTAGGGGACTTGCTTTCAACCTAGATTCCTGGTTCATCTTTTCCCAAGTCTTTCAGGGAATGGGGTGACGACCACTCTAGCTACGTGCTGCTGGAGGAAAGCAAAGCCCTACAGTGCATTCTGAGTTGGAAGCAATGCCACGTTGCAAGTCTTGATCCAAGTCTTATATAAACTTGTATAAGGAATCCAGGAGAATAAGCCTGAAAAGCAGCGTGAGGGTGGCACTCTGGGGGAGACGTTCTGGCAGGTAATCCAGACACGCAGAAGCAGAAGGGAAGAAATTGTTGTAAGTTGTTAGGAAGTTGAGGGGAAGAGCTTCCCTTAACGGGAGAACACAGATCAAAATCAGCATTATTGCGAAGCAAATCCATAAACGTTAGTAGCATATGCATCTGTTTACTCAGTTTGTCAAAACTGCATTGGTAAGAGTCTTCTTGAAGTTGAAGCACTTTGGGAAAGCCTCAGCCTAACTATCTGTTAGACACTTAAAGAGGCAAGGTTAAAGATCGCATGACAAGGGGTTGCGAAGGAAGCTTAATCAAGTGGCTCTCATGTAACCGTCAGCATGGCTGACCGATTATCCCAAGGCATACCTGCATTTCAGAAACTTTGTACCCTTTCTAGAATATCGACAGGTGTGCCATGTATCCATCCTGTGTAATTGGAGAAGCTTCTCCCCCATTTCACAATGTTTTCTCTGTAATTTCCATACCAGATATACGACTGAAATAGTCCTCCTTGAGTTGCCTTAAGGGCCCCGCAACTAATCCAAAGTTAACAAAATATTTCAAAACACCTGGTCCAATAAGCTCATCAGTCCTTTGAAGAGAATTCTTCTTTCTTCTCCAAAGTGAGAAGAGATCTTAAAAGCAAATCGAGATCCCTTAAAGGCAGGACAGTTCACATACCATGGTATTGAAAGCAGCATTGCAAGTAAACGTGTTCTCTTGGCAGAGGGGAACCCAATCCAGCCTTGAAAAAAACGCATTTTTAATAACAGTATCCATTTCCCGAAGTGGAGTTTCGTTTCAGCCCAATGATGCATCAAATGTTGGTTTTTGGCTCAACACATTTATCCCACCTTCCTACTCTATCCTGAAATGTGTTCCTTTTCATGAGTTTCTTAGCTTTAATTACATATTTCAATTACAATCCTCAAGTCCTTAACACCTTCACTTAGTGAAAACCAAGAAGCAAGCAATTGTCAGCTGGATGCCATACCAGCATTTCTGATTGCAAACGGATGCTTTTGAGACCTTCTGCTAAGTAGGCAAAGGTAGGGAATCTTAGATGTGCCCAGCATCCAATGTTCCAATCCTCTATCCTCTTTGAAATGACCCGGAGAGTCAAGGAATGCTTGCCACTTAGCTTGGTGAAGTTTCATGCTACCCAAATCTAGAGAGGCCATTTAGAAAGACTTCAAGTGTCATCATTTCAACTTATGGTCCTTGCTGTCAAATTGGCAACAGATATAAGGTCTTTTTGGATCTCTAAGAAACCTAGGGACTGCAGAAGGTTTATACTTCAGAATGCAAGAAGCTTAAGGCAGCTTCCATACCAGATATCAGTTCAGTACTAGCTATTTGCCAGATCATCAGGACCTGAAATCCATGGAGGCCAATTCTCTCCAGAGGAGGAAGTATTGAATAGGTAAGTGCTTCCGTTTCAGGGAAGTGGAGCTCATTTACACATCAACTCGGCAGTTGATGTCAATTGCCTTATCCCTAAAAGTGGCCCAAATCTGGAGAATGCACCTGAAAGGGGTGCGTTGGGGAAGCACATTTGAGTTTCCCAGAGCCACAACACTTTCACACAAAACAAACGCAAAAGTACATGCACAAAAGAAACTCTCAGTCCTGATGACCAAAGCAAAGGGTGAGGATGAACAACATCCTCAATGTTTTCGAACTACGTTCCCTCATTTTAACAACAAAATGACAAACAGCATGCAAATTGAAAGATAGGGAATCAGGACCACAGTTGTCATGCCTACTGACCTGGGAAGCAGAAAGAGCCAAAAAGTAAAAAGCAAAGAAATTAGGAAAAGTTCAATTTGCTTCATTAACTTCCACATGTCTCCTGGAAATATGCTCGTTTTCTCAGAGTCACAATGATGAAAACCAAAAGGATTTCACTGAACAAACTTTCTCTAACTGAATATTTTACATAGACTGGTTTTGGAGATATGAAAATGATTCATTTGATGCCATGTTTCACCAGAATCTGTAGAATATGCTGGCCATGCAATGTAAAAAAAAAAAAAAAAATACTTGCTTGTCCCTTAGCGGACTACAAGATGGACTAGAGCTCTGCTGATCACAGCAGGTGTTATCCAATAGCAGAGAGACAAATGCAATGCCAAAAGGTCTCTCAGGATCGCAGTTCCCAGGCACCAAAGGGCAGATTCCTACCCATTGGAAAGGGAATATGTCAACCAATGTTCCACCACAGCTGAAACACAATGCAGGAGGGAATGATACCTAGTTGGATCATATGCAAGCTCCGTTACTGTCCAAAGACGTCTCAAGTACTCAATGCAAGTGCTGTTTCACACACCTACAATGTACGAATCACAAAGAGGATCCCACAAACCAAAGCACAGACTGCCGTGATTAACACCACATTGACACACACAAACACATGAAGAACAAATAAACACTCCAATCACAAAGACAGAAAGCCAGAGAAGGCATTTTGTCAACTTCCACTTCCACTCCCACATGGAGGCCCCCAGTTCTCAAGAGGGAATGGACTCAGAGGGGCTCCCATCCGCTAAGGGGAGCAGCCCAGTTGGAGTAGACCTATTTCCCAGCCTGTGCAAGCTGGAGCGACTTACCCCCAAATGACATGAACTGTATACCACTGCTCTGGACATGTCTCCAAGACAAGCAGCCTCGTGCTGTAGGGCAGCCACTGCATATCAGGGAGAATCCCTGCCAGTATCCTGGAGCCAAATGTACTCTGGCATGTGCTGGGAAGTATAAATGGCGACGCCCCTGATCGAGATCAATACACCATGGGCACAGACCTCCTGGCTGGCTCGCTATAATTGGTAACCAAAGACCAGGATGCGTGCCCGACGCACAGTGAGGCCAAACAGCAGCAAAACATTGGACTTTGGAGCCGAGAAATATTTGTTGTTGAGACATTCAAGGAAATGGGTGGCTTATGCTGGGTAATCCCCAACCTTGAAAGCTTTTAGCAAAGCCCTCTTAGAGGTAAGGTGATGGAGGGGTGTGGCTTTTCGTTGAAAACTTCTCCCTGTCCGATCCATTGTTCTTGAGGACAGGTCATAGTCAGGTCTCAATGATCCTATCAATCTCCAGCAAACAAATGTCACTCTCTGGGTGACAAGAAAGGGCAAGGTCCCAAGGCACAAGACTCACCCTCTGAGGTCCAGACCCACCTAAGAGAAAGGGGTCCCTGGGAGGGGTGGTGGTCCTCCTGCCATGGAGGGTTTGTCCAGGAGCTGGTCTGGGTCCTCCCACCACTGCCCACGCCTCACAGAGGAGGCAGCTCTGCCTTGGTGGCTCCCTCAGGGCCAGGTCCCAGACGCTTGCTAGCTCTCATCACTGAGGGAGCCGGGTGCACATGACCCAACAGGTCTTAATGCTCCTCAGGCCACCCAAACAGTGGTGGTCAGGTACCCCAGACTGTGAGCCATACCCTTAGGGTCACAGTGGCGGTGTGTGGTAGAGGTTCAACACTGCCTCAAGGCCTGGTCTGGGCCAATGGTCATTCATGGCCTTGGCTCTGGAGCCCTGCAGGACACACCCCCAGCCTGTTCTCTGGGCTCCCCATCACACAAGCTGGCCCAAGGCCGTGTGAGCAGAAGAATGCTGGGGAGAAGGCTGGCACTTGCCTCTTACCTCATGCTCCAGGTCTGAAGGGGCAGCACTCCACTGACTGCTGCCTAACAAAGGGCCCCCACTAAAGATGGCTGACAGACAGTGGCTTGCTTGGGGCAGGGGCCCACTACACTGCCCACCAATGGCTGAGCAGGGTGGTCACAGTGGCATTAGTGGTCTCCTGGTAACCATTGCCTGGTAACGGGGCAGTGGGTCACAGTGCACAGCAAGGGCTGCCTGGGAAGGGCTGCATTCAGCTGGCTATGGTACAATTCCCCCTTTTCTTTGGTCCTCTGCAACCCTGAGGAGAATATGTGGGTATGATTTGGATAGAGTGGTTAATCATAAACTCAGCAGCGGATCTCTGTTTTAGGGGACTTGCTTTCAACCTAGATTCCTGGTTCATCTTTTCCCAAGTCTTTCAGGGAATGGGGTGACGACCACTCTAGCTACGTGCTGCTGGAGGAAAGCAAAGCCCTACAGTGCATTCTGAGTTGGAAGCAATGCCACGTTGCAAGTCTTGATCCAAGTCTTATATAAACTTGTATAAGGAATCCAGGAGAATAAGCCTGAAAAGCAGCGTGAGGGTGGCACTCTGGGGGAGACGTTCTGGCAGGTAATCCAGACACGCAGAAGCAGAAGGGAAGAAATTGTTGTAAGTTGTTAGGAAGTTGAGGGGAAGAGCTTCCCTTAACGGGAGAACACAGATCAAAATCAGCATTATTGCGAAGCAAATCCATAAACGTTAGTAGCATATGCATCTGTTTACTCAGTTTGTCAAAACTGCATTGGTAAGAGTCTTCTTGAAGTTGAAGCACTTTGGGAAAGCCTCAGCCTAACTATCTGTTAGACACTTAAAGAGGCAAGGTTAAAGATCGCATGACAAGGGGTTGCGAAGGAAGCTTAATCAAGTGGCTCTCATGTAACCGTCAGCATGGCTGACCGATTATCCCAAGGCATACCTGCATTTCAGAAACTTTGTACCCTTTCTAGAATATCGACAGGTGTGCCATGTATCCATCCTGTGTAATTGGAGAAGCTTCTCCCCCATTTCACAATGTTTTCTCTGTAATTTCCATACCAGATATACGACTGAAATAGTCCTCCTTGAGTTGCCTTAAGGGCCCCGCAACTAATCCAAAGTTAACAAAATATTTCAAAACACCTGGTCCAATAAGCTCATCAGTCCTTTGAAGAGAATTCTTCTTTCTTCTCCAAAGTGAGAAGAGATCTTAAAAGCAAATCGAGATCCCTTAAAGGCAGGACAGTTCACATACCATGGTATTGAAAGCAGCATTGCAAGTAAACGTGTTCTCTTGGCAGAGGGGAACCCAATCCAGCCTTGAAAAAAACGCATTTTTAATAACAGTATCCATTTCCCGAAGTGGAGTTTCGTTTCAGCCCAATGATGCATCAAATGTTGGTTTTTGGCTCAACACATTTATCCCACCTTCCTACTCTATCCTGAAATGTGTTCCTTTTCATGAGTTTCTTAGCTTTAATTACATATTTCAATTACAATCCTCAAGTCCTTAACACCTTCACTTAGTGAAAACCAAGAAGCAAGCAATTGTCAGCTGGATGCCATACCAGCATTTCTGATTGCAAACGGATGCTTTTGAGACCTTCTGCTAAGTAGGCAAAGGTAGGGAATCTTAGATGTGCCCAGCATCCAATGTTCCAATCCTCTATCCTCTTTGAAATGACCCGGAGAGTCAAGGAATGCTTGCCACTTAGCTTGGTGAAGTTTCATGCTACCCAAATCTAGAGAGGCCATTTAGAAAGACTTCAAGTGTCATCATTTCAACTTATGGTCCTTGCTGTCAAATTGGCAACAGATATAAGGTCTTTTTGGATCTCTAAGAAACCTAGGGACTGCAGAAGGTTTATACTTCAGAATGCAAGAAGCTTAAGGCAGCTTCCATACCAGATATCAGTTCAGTACTAGCTATTTGCCAGATCATCAGGACCTGAAATCCATGGAGGCCAATTCTCTCCAGAGGAGGAAGTATTGAATAGGTAAGTGCTTCCCTTTCAGTGAAGTGGAGCTCATTTACACATCAACTCGGCAGTTGATGTCAATTGCCTTATCCCTAAAAGTGGCCCAAATCTGGAGAATGCACCTGAAAGGGGTGCGTTGGGGAAGCACATTTGAGTTTCCCAGAGCCACAACACTTTCACACAAAACAAACGCAAAAGTACATGCACAAAAGAAACTCTCAGTCCTGAGGACCAAAGCAAAGGGTGAGGATGAACAACATCCTCAATGTTTTCGAACTACGTTCCCTCATTTTAACAACAAAACGACAAACAGCATGCAAATTGAAAGATAGGGAATCAGGACCACAGTTGTCATGCCTACTGACCTGGGAAGCAGAAAGAGCCAAAAAGTAAAAAGCAAAGAAATTAGGAAAAGTTCAATTTGCTTCATTAACTTCCACATGTCTCCTGGAAATATGCTCGTTTTCTCAGGGTCACAATGATGAAAACCAAAAGGATTTCACTGAACAAACTTTCTCTAACTGAATATTTTACATAGACTGGTTTTGGAGATATGAAAATGATTCATTTGATGCCATGTTTCACCAGAATCTGTAGAATATGCTGGCCATGCAATGTAAAAAAAAAAAAAAAATACTTGCTTGTCCCTTAGCGGACTACAAGATGGACTAGAGCTCTGCTGATCACAGCAGGTGTTATCCAATAGCAGAGAGACAAATGCAATGCCAAAAGGTCTCTCAGGATCGCAGTTCCCAGGCACCAAAGGGCAGATTCCTACCCATTGGAAAGGGAATATGTCAACCAATGTTCCACCACAGCTGAAACACAATGCAGGAGGGAATGATACCTAGTTGGATCATATGCAAGCTCCGTTACTGACCAAAGACGTCTCAAGTACTCAATGCAAGTGCTGTTTCACACACCTACAATGTACGAATCACAAAGAGGATCCCACAAACCAAAGCACAGACTGCCGTGATTAACACCACATTGACACACACAAACACATGAAGAACAAATAAACACTCCAATCACAAAGACAGAAAGCCAGAGAAGGCATTTTGTCAACTTCCACTTCCACTCCCACATGGAGGCCCCCAGTTCTCAAGAGGGAATGGACTCAGAGGGGCTCCCATCCGCTAAGGGGAGCAGCCCAGTTGGAGTAGACCTATTTCCCAGCCTGTGCAAGCTGGAGCGACTTACCCCCAAATGACATGAACTGTATACCACTGCTCTGGACATGTCTCCAAGACAAGCAGCCTCGTGCTGTAGGGCAGCCACTGCATATCAGGGAGAATCCCTGCCAGTATCCTGGAGCCAAATGTACTCTGGCATGTGCTGGGAAGTATAAATGGCGACGCCCCTGATCGAGATCAATACACCATGGGCACAGACCTCCTGGCTGGCTCGCTATAATTGGTAACCAAAGACCAGGATGTGTGCCCGACGCACAGTGAGGCCAAACAGCAGCAAAACATTGGACTTTGGAGCCGAGAAATATTTGTTGTTGAGACATTCAAGGAAATGGGTGGCTTATGCTGGGTAATCCCCAACCTTGAAAGCTTTTAGCAAAGCCCTCTTAGAGGTAAGGTGATGGAGGGGTGTGGCTTTTCGTTGAAAACTTCTCCCTGTCCGATCCATTGTTCTTGAGGACAGGTCATAGTCAGGTCTCAATGATCCTATCAATCTCCAGCAAACAAATGTCACTCTCTGGGTGACAAGAAAGGGCAAGGTCCCAAGGCACAAGACTCACCCTCTGAGGTCCAGACCCACCTAAGAGAAAGGGGTCCCTGGGAGGGGTGGTGGTCCTCCTGCCATGGAGGGTTTGTCCAGGAGCTGGTCTGGGTCCTCCCACCACTGCCCACGCCTCACAGAGGAGGCAGCTCTGCCTTGGTGGCTCCCTCAGGGCCAGGTCCCAGACGCTTGCTAGCTCTCATCACTGAGGGAGCCGGGTGCACATGACCCAACAGGTCTTAATGCTCCTCAGGCCACCCAAACAGTGGTGGTCAGGTACCCCAGACTGTGAGCCATACCCTTAGGGTCACAGTGGCGGTGTGTGGTAGAGGTTCAACACTGCCTCAAGGCCTGGTCTGGGCCAGTGGGCATTCATGGCCTTGGCTCTGGAGCCCTGCAGGACACACCCCCAGCCTGTTCTCTGGGCTCCCCATCACACAAGCTGGCCCAAGGCCGTGTGAGCAGAAGAATGCTGGGGAGAAGGCTGGCACTTGCCTCTTACCTCATGCTCCAGGTCTGAAGGGGCAGCACTCCACTGACTGCTGCCTAACAAAGGGCCCCCACTAAAGATGGCTGACAGACAGTGGCTTGCTTGGGGCAGGGGCCCACTACACTGCCCACCAATGGCTGAGCAGGGTGGTCACAGTGGCATTAGTGGTCTCCTGGTAACCATTGCCTGGTAACGGGGCAGTGGGTCACAGTGCACAGCAAGGGCTGCCTGGGAAGGGCTGCATTCAGCTGGCTATGGTACAATTCCCCCTTTTCTTTGGTCCTCTGCAACCCTGAGGAGAATATGTGGGTATGATTTGGATAGAGTGGTTAATCATAAACTCAGCAGCGGATCTCTGTTTTAGGGGACTTGCTTTCAACCTAGATTCCTGGTTCATCTTTTCCCAAGTCTTTCAGGGAATGGGGTGACGACCACTCTAGCTACGTGCTGCTGGAGGAAAGCAAAGCCCTACAGTGCATTCTGAGTTGGAAGCAATGCCACGTTGCAAGTCTTGATCCAAGTCTTATATAAACTTGTATAAGGAATCCAGGAGAATAAGCCTGAAAAGCAGCGTGAGGGTGGCACTCTGGGGGAGACGTTCTGGCAGGTAATCCAGACACGCAGAAGCAGAAGGGAAGAAATTGTTGTAAGTTGTTAGGAAGTTGAGGGGAAGAGCTTCCCTTAACGGGAGAACACAGATCAAAATCAGCATTATTGCGAAGCAAATCCATAAACGTTAGTAGCATATGCATCTGTTTACTCAGTTTGTCAAAACTGCATTGGTAAGAGTCTTCTTGAAGTTGAAGCACTTTGGGAAAGCCTCAGCCTAACTATCTGTTAGACACTTAAAGAGGCAAGGTTAAAGATCGCATGACAAGGGGTTGCGAAGGAAGCTTAATCAAGTGGCTCTCATGTAACCGTCAGCATGGCTGACCGATTATCCCAAGGCATACCTGCATTTCAGAAACTTTGTACCCTTTCTAGAATATCGACAGGTGTGCCATGTATCCATCCTGTGTAATTGGAGAAGCTTCTCCCCCATTTCACAATGTTTTCTCTGTAATTTCCATACCAGATATACGACTGAAATAGTCCTCCTTGAGTTGCCTTAAGGGCCCCGCAACTAATCCAAAGTTAACAAACTATTTCAAAACACCTGGTCCAATAAGCTCATCAGTCCTTTGAAGAGAATTCCTCTTTCTTCTCCAAAGTGAGAAGAGATCTTAAAAGCAAATAGAGATCCCTTAAAGCAGGACAGTTCACATACCATGGTATTGAAAGCAGCGTTCCAAGTAAACGTGTTCTCTTGGCAGAGGGGAACCCAATCCAGCCTTGAAAAAAACGTATTTTTAATAACAGTATCCATTTCCCCAGGTGGAGTTTCGTTTCAGCCCAATGATGCATCAAATGTTGGTTTTTGGCTCAACACATTTATCCCACCTTCCTACTCTATCCTGAAATGTGTTCCTTTTCATGAGTTTCTTAGCTTTAATTACATATTTCGATTACAATCCTCAAGTCCTTAACATCTTCACTTAGTGAAAACCAAGAAGCAAGCAATTGTCAGCTGGATGCCATACCAGCATTTCTGATTGCAAACGGATGCTTTTGAGACCTTCTGCTAAGTAGGCAAAGGTAGGGAATCTTAGATGTGCCCAGCATCCAATGTTCCAATCCTCTATCCTCTTTGAAATGACCCGGAGATTCAAGGAATGCTTGCCACTTACCTTGGTGAAGTTTCATGCTACCCAAATCTAGAGAGGCCATTTAGAAAGACTTCAAGTGTCATCATTTCAAATTATGGTCTTTGCTGTCAAATTGGCAACAGATATAAGGTCTTTTTGGATCTCTAAGAAACCTAGGGACTGCAGAAGGTTTATACTTCAGAATGCAAGAAGCTTAAGGCAGCTTCCATACCAGATATCAGTTCAGTACTAGCTATTTGCCAGATCATCAGGACCTGAAATCCATGGAGGCCAATTCTCTCCAGAGGAGGAAGTATTGAATAGGTAAGTGCTTCCCTTTCAGTGAAGTGGAGCTCATTTACACATCAACTCGGCAGTTGATGTCAATTGCCTTATCCCTAAAAGTGGCCCAAATCTGGAGAATGCACCTGAAAGGGGTGCGTTGGGGAAGCACATTTGAGTTTCCCAGAGCCACAACACTTTCACACAAAACGAACGCAAAAGTACATGCACAAAAGAAACTCTCAGTCCTGAGGACCAAAGCAAAGGGTGAGGATGAACAACATCCTCAATGTTTTCGAACTACGTTCCCTCATTTTAACAACAAAACGACAAACAGCATGCAAATTGAAAGATAGGGAATCAGGACCACAGTTGTCATGCCTACTGACCTGGGAAGCAGAAAGAGCCAAAAAGTAAAAAGCAAAGAAATTAGGAAAAGTTCAATTTGCTTCATTAACTTCCACATGTCTCCTGGAAATATGCTCGTTTTCTCAGGGTCACAATGATGAAAACCAAAAGGATTTCACTGAACAAACTTTCTCTAACTGAATATTTTACATAGACTGGTTTTGGAGATATGAAAATGATTCATTTGATGCCATGTTTCACCAGAATCTGTAGAATATGCTGGCCATGCAATGTAAAAAAAAAAAAAATACTTGCTTGTCCCTTAGCGGACTACAAGATGGACTAGAGCTCTGCTGATCACAGCAGGTGTTATCCAATAGCAGAGAGACAAATGCAATGCCAAAAGGTCTCTCAGGATCGCAGTTCCCAGGCACCAAAGGGCAGATTCCTACCCATTGGAAAGGGAATATGTCAACCAATGTTCCACCACAGCTGAAACACAATGCAGGAGGGAATGATACCTAGTTGGATCATATGCAAGCTCCGTTACTGTCCAAAGACGTCTCAAGTACTCAATGCAAGTGCTGTTTCACACACCTACAATGTACGAATCACAAAGAGGATCCCACAAACCAAAGCACAGACTGCCGTGATTAACACCACATTGACACACACAAACACATGAAGAACAAATAAACACTCCAATCACAAAGACAGAAAGCCAGAGAAGGCATTTTGTCAACTTCCACTTCCACTCCCACATGGAGGCCCCCAGTTCTCAAGAGGGAATGGACTCAGAGGGGCTCCCATCCGCTAAGGGGAGCAGCCCAGTTGGAGTAGACCTATTTCCCAGCCTGTGCAAGCTGGAGCGACTTACCCCCAAATGACATGAACTGTATACCACTGCTCTGGACATGTCTCCAAGACAAGCAGCCTCGTGCTGTAGGGCAGCCACTGCATATCAGGGAGAATCCCTGCCAGTATCCTGGAGCCAAATGTACTCTGGCATGTGCTGGGAAGTATAAATGGCGACGCCCCTGATCGAGATCAATACACCATGGGCACAGACCTCCTGGCTGGCTCGCTATAATTGGTAACCAAAGACCAGGATGCGTGCCCGACGCACAGTGAGGCCAAACAGCAGCAAAACATTGGACTTTGGAGCCGAGAAATATTTGTTGTTGAGACATTCAAGGAAATGGGTGGCTTATGCTGGGTAATCCCCAACCTTGAAAGCTTTTAGCAAAGCCCTCTTAGAGGTAAGGTGATGGAGGGGTGTGGCTTTTCGTTGAAAACTTCTCCCTGTCCGATCCATTGTTCTTGAGGACAGGTCATAGTCAGGTCTCAATGATCCTATCAATCTCCAGCAAACAAATGTCACTCTCTGGGTGACAAGAAAGGGCAAGGTCCCAAGGCACAAGACTCACCCTCTGAGGTCCAGACCCACCTAAGAGAAAGGGGTCCCTGGGAGGGGTGGTGGTCCTCCTGCCATGGAGGGTTTGTCCAGGAGCTGGTCTGGGTCCTCCCACCACTGCCCACGCCTCACAGAGGAGGCAGCTCTGCCTTGGTGGCTCCCTCAGGGCCAGGTCCCAGACGCTTGCTAGCTCTCATCACTGAGGGAGCCGGGTGCACATGACCCAACAGGTCTTAATGCTCCTCAGGCCACCCAAACAGTGGTGGTCAGGTACCCCAGACTGTGAGCCATACCCTTAGGGTCACAGTGGCGGTGTGTGGTAGAGGTTCAACACTGCCTCAAGGCCTGGTCTGGGCCAATGGTCATTCATGGCCTTGGCTCTGGAGCCCTGCAGGACACACCCCCAGCCTGTTCTCTGGGCTCCCCATCACACAAGCTGGCCCAAGGCCGTGTGAGCAGAAGAATGCTGGGGAGAAGGCTGGCACTTGCCTCTTACCTCATGCTCCAGGTCTGAAGGGGCAGCACTCCACTGACTGCTGCCTAACAAAGGGCCCCCACTAAAGATGGCTGACAGACAGTGGCTTGCTTGGGGCAGGGGCCCACTACACTGCCCACCAATGGCTGAGCAGGGTGGTCACAGTGGCATTAGTGGTCTCCTGGTAACCATTGCCTGGTAACGGGGCAGTGGGTCACAGTGCACAGCAAGGGCTGCCTGGGAAGGGCTGCATTCAGCTGGCTATGGTACAATTCCCCCTTTTCTTTGGTCCTCTGCAACCCTGAGGAGAATATGTGGGTATGATTTGGATAGAGTGGTTAATCATAAACTCAGCAGCGGATCTCTGTTTTAGGGGACTTGCTTTCAACCTAGATTCCTGGTTCATCTTTTCCCAAGTCTTTCAGGGAATGGGGTGACGACCACTCTAGCTACGTGCTGCTGGAGGAAAGCAAAGCCCTACAGTGCATTCTGAGTTGGAAGCAATGCCACGTTGCAAGTCTTGATCCAAGTCTTATATAAACTTGTATAAGGAATCCAGGAGAATAAGCCTGAAAAGCAGTGTGAGGGTGGCACTCTGGGGGAGACGTTCTGGCAGGTAATCCAGACACGCAGAAGCAGAAGGGAAGAAATTGTTGTAAGTTGTTAGGAAGTTGAGGGGAAGAGCTTCCCTTAACGGGAGAACACAGATCAAAATCAGCATTATTGCGAAGCAAATCCATAAACGTTAGTAGCATATGCATCTGTTTACTCAGTTTGTCAAAACTGCATTGGTAAGAGTCTTCTTGAAGTTGAAGCACTTTGGGAAAGCCTCAGCCTAACTATCTGTTAGACACTTAAAGAGGCAAGGTTAAAGATCGCATGACAAGGGGTTGCGAAGGAAGCTTAATCAAGTGGCTCTCATGTAACCGTCAGCATGGCTGACCGATTATCCCAAGGCATACCTGCATTTCAGAAACTTTGTACCCTTTCTAGAATATCGACAGGTGTGCCATGTATCCATCCTGTGTAATTGGAGAAGCTTCTCCCCCATTTCACAATGTTTTCTCTGTAATTTCCATACCAGATATACGACTGAAATAGTCCTCCTTGAGTTGCCTTAAGGGCCCCGCAACTAATCCAAAGTTAACAAAATATTTCAAAATACCTGGTCCAATAAGCTCATCAGTCCTTTGAAGAGAATTCTTCTTTCTTCTCCAAAGTGAGAAGAGATCTTAAAAGCAAATCGAGATCCCTTAAAGGCAGGACAGTTCACATACCATGGTATTGAAAGCAGCATTGCAAGTAAACGTGTTCTCTTGGCAGAGGGGAACCCAATCCAGCCTTGAAAAAAACGCATTTTTAATAACAGTATCCATTTCCCGAAGTGGAGTTTCGTTTCAGCCCAATGATGCATCAAATGTTGGTTTTTGGCTCAACACATTTATCCCACCTTCCTACTCTATCCTGAAATGTGTTCCTTTTCATGAGTTTCTTAGCTTTAATTACATATTTCAATTACAATCCTCAAGTCCTTAACACCTTCACTTAGTGAAAACCAAGAAGCAAGCAATTGTCAGCTGGATGCCATACCAGCATTTCTGATTGCAAACGGATGCTTTTGAGACCTTCTGCTAAGTAGGCAAAGGTAGGGAATCTTAGATGTGCCCAGCATCCAATGTTCCAATCCTCTATCCTCTTTGAAATGACCCGGAGAGTCAAGGAATGCTTGCCACTTACCTTGGTGAAGTTTCATGCTACCCAAATCTAGAGAGGCCATTTAGAAAGACTTCAAGTGTCATCATTTCAACTTATGGTCCTTGCTGTCAAATTGGCAACAGATATAAGGTCTTTTTGGATCTCTAAGAAACCTAGGGACCGCAGAAGGTTTATACTTCAGAATGCAAGAAGCTTAAGGCAGCTTCCATACCAGATATCAGTTCAGTACTAGCTATTTGCCAGATCATCAGGACCTGAAATCCATGGAGGCCAATTCTCTCCAGAGGAGGAAGTATTGAATAGGTAAGTGCTTCCCTTTCAGTGAAGTGGAGCTCATTTACACATCAACTCGGCAGTTGATGTCAATTGCCTTATCCCTAAAAGTGGCCCAAATCTGGAGAATGCACCTGAAAGGGGTGCGTTGGGGAAGCACATTTGAGTTTCCCAGAGCCACAACACTTTCACACAAAACGAACGCAAAAGTACATGCATAAAAGAAACTCTCAGTCCTGAGGACCAAAGCAAAGGGTGAGGATGAACAACATCCTCAATGTTTTTGAACTACGTTCCCTCATTTTAACAACAAAACGACAAACAGCATGCAAATTGAAAGATAGGGAATCAGGACCACAGTTGTCATGCCTACTGACCTGGGAAGCAGAAAGAGCCAAAAAGTAAAAAGCAAAGAAATTAGGAAAAGTTCAATTTGCTTCATTAACTTCCACATGTCTCCTGGAAATATGCTCGTTTTCTCAGGGTCACAATGATGAAAACCAAAAGGATTTCACTGAACAAACTTTCTCTAACTGAATATTTTACATAGACTGGTTTTGGAGATATGAAAATGATTCATTTGATGCCATGTTTCACCAGAATCTGTAGAATATGCTGGCCATGCAATGTAAAAAAAAAAAAATACTTGCTTGTCCCTTAGCGGACTACAAGATGGACTAGAGCTCTGCTGATCACAGCAGGTGTTATCCAATAGCAGAGAGACAAATGCAATGCCAAAAGGTCTCTCAGGATCGCAGTTCCCAGGCACCAAAGGGCAGATTCCTACCCATTGGAAAGGGAATATGTCAACCAATGTTCCACCACAGCTGAAACACAATGCAGGAGGGAATGATACCTAGTTGGATCATATGCAAGCTCCGTTACTGACCAAAGACGTCTCAAGTACTCAATGCAAGTGCTGTTTCACACACCTACAATGTACGAATCACAAAGAGGATCCCACAAACCAAAGCACAGACTGCCGTGATTAACACCACATTGACACACACAAACACATGAAGAACAAATAAACACTCCAATCACAAAGACAGAAAGCCAGAGAAGGCATTTTGTCAACTTCCACTTCCACTCCCACATGGAGGCCCCCAGTTCTCAAGAGGGAATGGACTCAGAGGGGCTCCCATCCGCTAAGGGGAGCAGCCCAGTTGGAGTAGACCTATTTCCCAGCCTGTGCAAGCTGGAGCGACTTACCCCCAAATGACATGAACTGTATACCACTGCTCTGGACATGTCTCCAAGACAAGCAGCCTCGTGCTGTAGGGCAGCCACTGCATATCAGGGAGAATCCCTGCCAGTATCCTGGAGCCAAATGTACTCTGGCATGTGCTGGGAAGTATAAATGGCGACGCCCCTGATCGAGATCAATACACCATGGGCACAGACCTCCTGGCTGGCTCGCTATAATTGGTAACCAAAGACCAGGATGCGTGCCCGACGCACAGTGAGGCCAAACAGCAGCAAAACATTGGACTTTGGAGCCGAGAAATATTTGTTGTTGAGACATTCAAGGAAATGGGTGGCTTATGCTGGGTAATCCCCAACCTTGAAAGCTTTTAGCAAAGCCCTCTTAGAGGTAAGGTGATGGAGGGGTGTGGCTTTTCGTTGAAAACTTCTCCCTGTCCGATCCATTGTTCTTGAGGACAGGTCATAGTCAGGTCTCAATGATCCTATCAATCTCCAGCAAACAAATGTCACTCTCTGGGTGACAAGAAAGGGCAAGGTCCCAAGGCACAAGACTCACCCTCTGAGGTCCAGACCCACCTAAGAGAAAGGGGTCCCTGGGAGGGGTGGTGGTCCTCCTGCCATGGAGGGTTTGTCCAGGAGCTGGTCTGGGTCCTCCCACCACTGCCCACGCCTCACAGAGGAGGCAGCTCTGCCTTGGTGGCTCCCTCAGGGCCAGGTCCCAGACGCTTGCTAGCTCTCATCACTGAGGGAGCCGGGTGCACATGACCCAACAGGTCTTAATGCTCCTCAGGCCACCCAAACAGTGGTGGTCAGGTACCCCAGACTGTGAGCCATACCCTTAGGGTCACAGTGGCGGTGTGTGGTAGAGGTTCAACACTGCCTCAAGGCCTGGTCTGGGCCAATGGTCATTCATGGCCTTGGCTCTGGAGCCCTGCAGGACACACCCCCAGCCTGTTCTCTGGGCTCCCCATCACACAAGCTGGCCCAAGGCCGTGTGAGCAGAAGAATGCTGGGGAGAAGGCTGGCACTTGCCTCTTACCTCATGCTCCAGGTCTGAAGGGGCAGCACTCCACTGACTGCTGCCTAACAAAGGGCCCCCACTAAAGATGGCTGACAGACAGTGGCTTGCTTGGGGCAGGGGCCCACTACACTGCCCACCAATGGCTGAGCAGGGTGGTCACAGTGGCATTAGTGGTCTCCTGGTAACCATTGCCTGGTAACGGGGCAGTGGGTCACAGTGCACAGCAAGGGCTGCCTGGGAAGGGCTGCATTCAGCTGGCTATGGTACAATTCCCCCTTTTCTTTGGTCCTCTGCAACCCTGAGGAGAATATGTGGGTATGATTTGGATAGAGTGGTTAATCATAAACTCAGCAGCGGATCTCTGTTTTAGGGGACTTGCTTTCAACCTAGATTCCTGGTTCATCTTTTCCCAAGTCTTTCAGGGAATGGGGTGACGACCACTCTAGCTACGTGCTGCTGGAGGAAAGCAAAGCCCTACAGTGCATTCTGAGTTGGAAGCAATGCCACGTTGCAAGTCTTGATCCAAGTCTTATATAAACTTGTATAAGGAATCCAGGAGAATAAGCCTGAAAAGCAGTGTGAGGGTGGCACTCTGGGGGAGACGTTCTGGCAGGTAATCCAGACACGCAGAAGCAGAAGGGAAGAAATTGTTGTAAGTTGTTAGGAAGTTGAGGGGAAGAGCTTCCCTTAACGGGAGAACACAGATCAAAATCAGCATTATTGCGAAGCAAATCCATAAACGTTAGTAGCATATGCATCTGTTTACTCAGTTTGTCAAAACTGCATTGGTAAGAGTCTTCTTGAAGTTGAAGCACTTTGGGAAAGCCTCAGCCTAACTATCTGTTAGACACTTAAAGAGGCAAGGTTAAAGATCGCATGACAAGGGGTTGCGAAGGAAGCTTAATCAAGTGGCTCTCATGTAACCGTCAGCATGGCTGACCGATTATCCCAAGGCATACCTGCATTTCAGAAACTTTGTACCCTTTCTAGAATATCGACAGGTGTGCCATGTATCCATCCTGTGTAATTGGAGAAGCTTCTCCCCCATTTCACAATGTTTTCTCTGTAATTTCCATACCAGATATACGACTGAAATAGTCCTCCTTGAGTTGCCTTAAGGGCCCCGCAACTAATCCAAAGTTAACAAAATATTTCAAAATACCTGGTCCAATAAGCTCATCAGTCCTTTGAAGAGAATTCTTCTTTCTTCTCCAAAGTGAGAAGAGATCTTAAAAGCAAATCGAGATCCCTTAAAGGCAGGACAGTTCACATACCATGGTATTGAAAGCAGCATTGCAAGTAAACGTGTTCTCTTGGCAGAGGGGAACCCAATCCAGCCTTGAAAAAAACGCATTTTTAATAACAGTATCCATTTCCCGAAGTGGAGTTTCGTTTCAGCCCAATGATGCATCAAATGTTGGTTTTTGGCTCAACACATTTATCCCACCTTCCTACTCTATCCTGAAATGTGTTCCTTTTCATGAGTTTCTTAGCTTTAATTACATATTTCAATTACAATCCTCAAGTCCTTAACACCTTCACTTAGTGAAAACCAAGAAGCAAGCAATTGTCAGCTGGATGCCATACCAGCATTTCTGATTGCAAACGGATGCTTTTGAGACCTTCTGCTAAGTAGGCAAAGGTAGGGAATCTTAGATGTGCCCAGCATCCAATGTTCCAATCCTCTATCCTCTTTGAAATGACCCGGAGAGTCAAGGAATGCTTGCCACTTACCTTGGTGAAGTTTCATGCTACCCAAATCTAGAGAGGCCATTTAGAAAGACTTCAAGTGTCATCATTTCAACTTATGGTCCTTGCTGTCAAATTGGCAACAGATATAAGGTCTTTTTGGATCTCTAAGAAACCTAGGGACCGCAGAAGGTTTATACTTCAGAATGCAAGAAGCTTAAGGCAGCTTCCATACCAGATATCAGTTCAGTACTAGCTATTTGCCAGATCATCAGGACCTGAAATCCATGGAGGCCAATTCTCTCCAGAGGAGGAAGTATTGAATAGGTAAGTGCTTCCCTTTCAGTGAAGTGGAGCTCATTTACACATCAACTCGGCAGTTGATGTCAATTGCCTTATCCCTAAAAGTGGCCCAAATCTGGAGAATGCACCTGAAAGGGGTGCGTTGGGGAAGCACATTTGAGTTTCCCAGAGCCACAACACTTTCACACAAAACGAACGCAAAAGTACATGCATAAAAGAAACTCTCAGTCCTGAGGACCAAAGCAAAGGGTGAGGATGAACAACATCCTCAATGTTTTTGAACTACGTTCCCTCATTTTAACAACAAAACGACAAACAGCATGCAAATTGAAAGATAGGGAATCAGGACCACAGTTGTCATGCCTACTGACCTGGGAAGCAGAAAGAGCCAAAAAGTAAAAAGCAAAGAAATTAGGAAAAGTTCAATTTGCTTCATTAACTTCCACATGTCTCCTGGAAATATGCTCGTTTTCTCAGGGTCACAATGATGAAAACCAAAAGGATTTCACTGAACAAACTTTCTCTAACTGAATATTTTACATAGACTGGTTTTGGAGATATGAAAATGATTCATTTGATGCCATGTTTCACCAGAATCTGTAGAATATGCTGGCCATGCAATGTAAAAAAAAAAAAATACTTGCTTGTCCCTTAGCGGACTACAAGATGGACTAGAGCTCTGCTGATCACAGCAGGTGTTATCCAATAGCAGAGAGACAAATGCAATGCCAAAAGGTCTCTCAGGATCGCAGTTCCCAGGCACCAAAGGGCAGATTCCTACCCATTGGAAAGGGAATATGTCAACCAATGTTCCACCACAGCTGAAACACAATGCAGGAGGGAATGATACCTAGTTGGATCATATGCAAGCTCCGTTACTGACCAAAGACGTCTCAAGTACTCAATGCAAGTGCTGTTTCACACACCTACAATGTACGAATCACAAAGAGGATCCCACAAACCAAAGCACAGACTGCCGTGATTAACACCACATTGACACACACAAACACATGAAGAACAAATAAACACTCCAATCACAAAGACAGAAAGCCAGAGAAGGCATTTTGTCAACTTCCACTTCCACTCCCACATGGAGGCCCCCAGTTCTCAAGAGGGAATGGACTCAGAGGGGCTCCCATCCGCTAAGGGGAGCAGCCCAGTTGGAGTAGACCTATTTCCCAGCCTGTGCAAGCTGGAGCGACTTACCCCCAAATGACATGAACTGTATACCACTGCTCTGGACATGTCTCCAAGACAAGCAGCCTCGTGCTGTAGGGCAGCCACTGCATATCAGGGAGAATCCCTGCCAGTATCCTGGAGCCAAATGTACTCTGGCATGTGCTGGGAAGTATAAATGGCGACGCCCCTGATCGAGATCAATACACCATGGGCACAGACCTCCTGGCTGGCTCGCTATAATTGGTAACCAAAGACCAGGATGTGTGCCCGACGCACAGTGAGGCCAAACAGCAGCAAAACATTGGACTTTGGAGCCGAGAAATATTTGTTGTTGAGACATTCAAGGAAATGGGTGGCTTATGCTGGGTAATCCCCAACCTTGAAAGCTTTTAGCAAAGCCCTCTTAGAGGTAAGGTGATGGAGGGGTGTGGCTTTTCGTTGAAAACTTCTCCCTGTCCGATCCATTGTTCTTGAGGACAGGTCATAGTCAGGTCTCAATGATCCTATCAATCTCCAGCAAACAAATGTCACTCTCTGGGTGACAAGAAAGGGCAAGGTCCCAAGGCACAAGACTCACCCTCTGAGGTCCAGACCCACCTAAGAGAAAGGGGTCCCTGGGAGGGGTGGTGGTCCTCCTGCCATGGAGGGTTTGTCCAGGAGCTGGTCTGGGTCCTCCCACCACTGCCCACGCCTCACAGAGGAGGCAGCTCTGCCTTGGTGGCTCCCTCAGGGCCAGGTCCCAGACGCTTGCTAGCTCTCATCACTGAGGGAGCCGGGTGCACATGACCCAACAGGTCTTAATGCTCCTCAGGCCACCCAAACAGTGGTGGTCAGGTACCCCAGACTGTGAGCCATACCCTTAGGGTCACAGTGGCGGTGTGTGGTAGAGGTTCAACACTGCCTCAAGGCCTGGTCTGGGCCAATGGTCATTCATGGCCTTGGCTCTGGAGCCCTGCAGGACACACCCCCAGCCTGTTCTCTGGGCTCCCCATCACACAAGCTGGCCCAAGGCCGTGTGAGCAGAAGAATGCTGGGGAGAAGGCTGGCACTTGCCTCTTACCTCATGCTCCAGGTCTGAAGGGGCAGCACTCCACTGACTGCTGCCTAACAAAGGGCCCCCACTAAAGATGGCTGACAGACAGTGGCTTGCTTGGGGCAGGGGCCCACTACACTGCCCACCAATGGCTGAGCAGGGTGGTCACAGTGGCATTAGTGGTCTCCTGGTAACCATTGCCTGGTAACGGGGCAGTGGGTCACAGTGCACAGCAAGGGCTGCCTGGGAAGGGCTGCATTCAGCTGGCTATGGTACAATTCCCCCTTTTCTTTGGTCCTCTGCAACCCTGAGGAGAATATGTGGGTATGATTTGGATAGAGTGGTTAATCATAAACTCAGCAGCGGATCTCTGTTTTAGGGGACTTGCTTTCAACCTAGATTCCTGGTTCATCTTTTCCCAAGTCTTTCAGGGAATGGGGTGACGACCACTCTAGCTACGTGCTGCTGGAGGAAAGCAAAGCCCTACAGTGCATTCTGAGTTGGAAGCAATGCCACGTTGCAAGTCTTGATCCAAGTCTTATATAAACTTGTATAAGGAATCCAGGAGAATAAGCCTGAAAAGCAGCGTGAGGGTGGCACTCTGGGGGAGACGTTCTGGCAGGTAATCCAGACACGCAGAAGCAGAAGGGAAGAAATTGTTGTAAGTTGTTAGGAAGTTGAGGGGAAGAGCTTCCCTTAACGGGAGAACACAGATCAAAATCAGCATTATTGCGAAGCAAATCCATAAACGTTAGTAGCATATGCATCTGTTTACTCAGTTTGTCAAAACTGCATTGGTAAGAGTCTTCTTGAAGTTGAAGCACTTTGGGAAAGCCTCAGCCTAACTATCTGTTAGACACTTAAAGAGGCAAGGTTAAAGATCGCATGACAAGGGGTTGCGAAGGAAGCTTAATCAAGTGGCTCTCATGTAACCGTCAGCATGGCTGACCGATTATCCCAAGGCATACCTGCATTTCAGAAACTTTGTACCCTTTCTAGAATATCGACAGGTGTGCCATGTATCCATCCTGTGTAATTGGAGAAGCTTCTCCCCCATTTCACAATGTTTTCTCTGTAATTTCCATACCAGATATACGACTGAAATAGTCCTCCTTGAGTTGCCTTAAGGGCCCCGCAACTAATCCAAAGTTAACAAACTATTTCAAAACACCTGGTCCAATAAGCTCATCAGTCCTTTGAAGAGAATTCTTCTTTCTTCTCCAAAGTGAGAAGAGATCTTAAAAGCAAATCGAGATCCCTTAAAGGCAGGACAGTTCACATACCATGGTATTGAAAGCAGCATTGCAAGTAAACGTGTTCTCTTGGCAGAGGGGAACCCAATCCAGCCTTGAAAAAAACGCATTTTTAATAACAGTATCCATTTCCCGAAGTGGAGTTTCGTTTCAGCCCAATGATGCATCAAATGTTGGTTTTTGGCTCAACACATTTATCCCACCTTCCTACTCTATCCTGAAATGTGTTCCTTTTCATGAGTTTCTTAGCTTTAATTACATATTTCAATTACAATCCTCAAGTCCTTAACACCTTCACTTAGTGAAAACCAAGAAGCAAGCAATTGTCAGCTGGATGCCATACCAGCATTTCTGATTGCAAACGGATGCTTTTGAGACCTTCTGCTAAGTAGGCAAAGGTAGGGAATCTTAGATGTGCCCAGCATCCAATGTTCCAATCCTCTATCCTCTTTGAAATGACCCGGAGAGTCAAGGAATGCTTGCCACTTAGCTTGGTGAAGTTTCATGCTACCCAAATCTAGAGAGGCCATTTAGAAAGACTTCAAGTGTCATCATTTCAACTTATGGTCTTTGCTGTCAAATTGGCAACAGATATAAGGTCTTTTTGGATCTCTAAGAAACCTAGGGACTGCAGAAGGTTTATACTTCAGAATGCAAGAAGCTTAAGGCAGCTTCCATACCAGATATCAGTTCAGTACTAGCTATTTGCCAGATCATCAGGACCTGAAATCCATGGAGGCCAATTCTCTCCAGAGGAGGAAGTATTGAATAGGTAAGTGCTTCCCTTTCAGTGAAGTGGAGCTCATTTACACATCAACTCGGCAGTTGATGTCAATTGCCTTATCCCTAAAAGTGGCCCAAATCTGGAGAATGCACCTGAAAGGGGTGCGTTGGGGAAGCACATTTGAGTTTCCCAGAGCCACAACACTTTCACACAAAACAAACGCAAAAGTACATGCACAAAAGAAACTCTCAGTCCTGAGGACCAAAGCAAAGGGTGAGGATGAACAACATCCTCAATGTTTTCGAACTACGTTCCCTCATTTTAACAACAAAACGACAAACAGCATGCAAATTGAAAGATAGGGAATCAGGACCACAGTTGTCATGCCTACTGACCTGGGAAGCAGAAAGAGCCAAAAAGTAAAAAGCAAAGAAATTAGGAAAAGTTCAATTTGCTTCATTAACTTCCACATGTCTCCTGGAAATATGCTCGTTTTCTCAGGGTCACAATGATGAAAACCAAAAGGATTTCACTGAACAAACTTTCTCTAACTGAATATTTTACATAGACTGGTTTTGGAGATATGAAAATGATTCATTTGATGCCATGTTTCACCAGAATCTGTAGAATATGCTGGCCATGCAATGTAAAAAAAAAAAATACTTGCTTGTCCCTTAGCGGACTACAAGATGGACTAGAGCTCTGCTGATCACAGCAGGTGTTATCCAATAGCAGAGAGACAAATGCAATGCCAAAAGGTCTCTCAGGATCGCAGTTCCCAGGCACCAAAGGGCAGATTCCTACCCATTGGAAAGGGAATATGTCAACCAATGTTCCACCACAGCTGAAACACAATGCAGGAGGGAATGATACCTAGTTGGATCATATGCAAGCTCCGTTACTGACCAAAGACGTCTCAAGTACTCAATGCAAGTGCTGTTTCACACACCTACAATGTACGAATCACAAAGAGGATCCCACAAACCAAAGCACAGACTGCCGTGATTAACACCACATTGACACACACAAACACATGAAGAACAAATAAACACTCCAATCACAAAGACAGAAAGCCAGAGAAGGCATTTTGTCAACTTCCACTTCCACTCCCACATGGAGGCCCCCAGTTCTCAAGAGGGAATGGACTCAGAGGGGCTCCCATCCGCTAAGGGGAGCAGCCCAGTTGGAGTAGACCTATTTCCCAGCCTGTGCAAGCTGGAGCGACTTACCCCCAAATGACATGAACTGTATACCACTGCTCTGGACATGTCTCCAAGACAAGCAGCCTCGTGCTGTAGGGCAGCCACTGCATATCAGGGAGAATCCCTGCCAGTATCCTGGAGCCAAATGTACTCTGGCATGTGCTGGGAAGTATAAATGGCGACGCCCCTGATCGAGATCAATACACCATGGGCACAGACCTCCTGGCTGGCTCGCTATAATTGGTAACCAAAGACCAGGATGCGTGCCCGACGCACAGTGAGGCCAAACAGCAGCAAAACATTGGACTTTGGAGCCGAGAAATATTTGTTGTTGAGACATTCAAGGAAATGGGTGGCTTATGCTGGGTAATCCCCAACCTTGAAAGCTTTTAGCAAAGCCCTCTTAGAGGTAAGGTGATGGAGGGGTGTGGCTTTTCGTTGAAAACTTCTCCCTGTCCGATCCATTGTTCTTGAGGACAGGTCATAGTCAGGTCTCAATGATCCTATCAATCTCCAGCAAACAAATGTCACTCTCTGGGTGACAAGAAAGGGCAAGGTCCCAAGGCACAAGACTCACCCTCTGAGGTCCAGACCCACCTAAGAGAAAGGGGTCCCTGGGAGGGGTGGTGGTCCTCCTGCCATGGAGGGTTTGTCCAGGAGCTGGTCTGGGTCCTCCCACCACTGCCCACGCCTCACAGAGGAGGCAGCTCTGCCTTGGTGGCTCCCTCAGGGCCAGGTCCCAGACGCTTGCTAGCTCTCATCACTGAGGGAGCCGGGTGCACATGACCCAACAGGTCTTAATGCTCCTCAGGCCACCCAAACAGTGGTGGTCAGGTACCCCAGACTGTGAGCCATACCCTTAGGGTCACAGTGGCGGTGTGTGGTAGAGGTTCAACACTGCCTCAAGGCCTGGTCTGGGCCAATGGTCATTCATGGCCTTGGCTCTGGAGCCCTGCAGGACACACCCCCAGCCTGTTCTCTGGGCTCCCCATCACACAAGCTGGCCCAAGGCCGTGTGAGCAGAAGAATGCTGGGGAGAAGGCTGGCACTTGCCTCTTACCTCATGCTCCAGGTCTGAAGGGGCAGCACTCCACTGACTGCTGCCTAACAAAGGGCCCCCACTAAAGATGGCTGACAGACAGTGGCTTGCTTGGGGCAGGGGCCCACTACACTGCCCACCAATGGCTGAGCAGGGTGGTCACAGTGGCATTAGTGGTCTCCTGGTAACCATTGCCTGGTAATGGGGCAGTGGGTCACAGTGCACAGCAAGGGCTGCCTGGGAAGGGCTGCATTCAGCTGGCTATGGTACAATTCCCCCTTTTCTTTGGTCCTCTGCAACCCTGAGGAGAATATGTGGGTATGATTTGGATAGAGTGGTTAATCATAAACTCAGCAGCGGATCTCTGTTTTAGGGGACTTGCTTTCAACCTAGATTCCTGGTTCATCTTTTCCCAAGTCTTTCAGGGAATGGGGTGACGACCACTCTAGCTACGTGCTGCTGGAGGAAAGCAAAGCCCTACAGTGCATTCTGAGTTGGAAGCAATGCCACGTTGCAAGTCTTGATCCAAGTCTTATATAAACTTGTATAAGGAATCCAGGAGAATAAGCCTGAAAAGCAGCGTGAGGGTGGCACTCTGGGGGAGACGTTCTGGCAGGTAATCCAGACACGCAGAAGCAGAAGGGAAGAAATTGTTGTAAGTTGTTAGGAAGTTGAGGGGAAGAGCTTCCCTTAACGGGAGAACACAGATCAAAATCAGCATTATTGCGAAGCAAATCCATAAACGTTAGTAGCATATGCATCTGTTTACTCAGTTTGTCAAAACTGCATTGGTAAGAGTCTTCTTGAAGTTGAAGCACTTTGGGAAAGCCTCAGCCTAACTATCTGTTAGACACTTAAAGAGGCAAGGTTAAAGATCGCATGACAAGGGGTTGCGAAGGAAGCTTAATCAAGTGGCTCTCATGTAACCGTCAGCATGGCTGACCGATTATCCCAAGGCATACCTGCATTTCAGAAACTTTGTACCCTTTCTAGAATATCGACAGGTGTGCCATGTATCCATCCTGTGTAATTGGAGAAGCTTCTCCCCCATTTCACAATGTTTTCTCTGTAATTTCCATACCAGATATACGACTGAAATAGTCCTCCTTGAGTTGCCTTAAGGGCCCCGCAACTAATCCAAAGTTAACAAACTATTTCAAAACACCTGGTCCAATAAGCTCATCAGTCCTTTGAAGAGAATTCTTCTTTCTTCTCCAAAGTGAGAAGAGATCTTAAAAGCAAATCGAGATCCCTTAAAGGCAGGACAGTTCACATACCATGGTATTGAAAGCAGCATTGCAAGTAAACGTGTTCTCTTGGCAGAGGGGAACCCAATCCAGCCTTGAAAAAAACGCATTTTTAATAACAGTATCCATTTCCCGAAGTGGAGTTTCGTTTCAGCCCAATGATGCATCAAATGTTGGTTTTTGGCTCAACACATTTATCCCACCTTCCTACTCTATCCTGAAATGTGTTCCTTTTCATGAGTTTCTTAGCTTTAATTACATATTTCAATTACAATCCTCAAGTCCTTAACACCTTCACTTAGTGAAAACCAAGAAGCAAGCAATTGTCAGCTGGATGCCATACCAGCATTTCTGATTGCAAACGGATGCTTTTGAGACCTTCTGCTAAGTAGGCAAAGGTAGGGAATCTTAGATGTGCCCAGCATCCAATGTTCCAATCCTCTATCCTCTTTGAAATGACCCGGAGAGTCAAGGAATGCTTGCCACTTACCTTGGTGAAGTTTCATGCTACCCAAATCTAGAGAGGCCATTTAGAAAGACTTCAAGTGTCATCATTTCAACTTATGGTCCTTGCTGTCAAATTGGCAACAGATATAAGGTCTTTTTGGATCTCTAAGAAACCTAGGGACCGCAGAAGGTTTATACTTCAGAATGCAAGAAGCTTAAGGCAGCTTCCATACCAGATATCAGTTCAGTACTAGCTATTTGCCAGATCATCAGGACCTGAAATCCATGGAGGCCAATTCTCTCCAGAGGAGGAAGTATTGAATAGGTAAGTGCTTCCCTTTCAGTGAAGTGGAGCTCATTTACACATCAACTCGGCAGTTGATGTCAATTGCCTTATCCCTAAAAGTGGCCCAAATCTGGAGAATGCACCTGAAAGGGGTGCGTTGGGGAAGCACATTTGAGTTTCCCAGAGCCACAACACTTTCACACAAAACGAACGCAAAAGTACATGCATAAAAGAAACTCTCAGTCCTGAGGACCAAAGCAAAGGGTGAGGATGAACAACATCCTCAATGTTTTTGAACTACGTTCCCTCATTTTAACAACAAAACGACAAACAGCATGCAAATTGAAAGATAGGGAATCAGGACCACAGTTGTCATGCCTACTGACCTGGGAAGCAGAAAGAGCCAAAAAGTAAAAAGCAAAGAAATTAGGAAAAGTTCAATTTGCTTCATTAACTTCCACATGTCTCCTGGAAATATGCTCGTTTTCTCAGGGTCACAATGATGAAAACCAAAAGGATTTCACTGAACAAACTTTCTCTAACTGAATATTTTACATAGACTGGTTTTGGAGATATGAAAATGATTCATTTGATGCCATGTTTCACCAGAATCTGTAGAATATGCTGGCCATGCAATGTAAAAAAAAAAAAAATACTTGCTTGTCCCTTAGCGGACTACAAGATGGACTAGAGCTCTGCTGATCACAGCAGGTGTTATCCAATAGCAGAGAGACAAATGCAATGCCAAAAGGTCTCTCAGGATCGCAGTTCCCAGGCACCAAAGGGCAGATTCCTACCCATTGGAAAGGGAATATGTCAACCAATGTTCCACCACAGCTGAAACACAATGCAGGAGGGAATGATACCTAGTTGGATCATATGCAAGCTCCGTTACTGACCAAAGACGTCTCAAGTACTCAATGCAAGTGCTGTTTCACACACCTACAATGTACGAATCACAAACAGGATCCCACAAACCAAAGCACAGACTGCCGTGATTAACACCACATTGACACACACAAACACATGAAGAACAAATAAACACTCCAATCACAAAGACAGAAAGCCAGAGAAGGCATTTTGTCAACTTCCACTTCCACTCCCACATGGAGGCCCCCAGTTCTCAAGAGGGAATGGACTCAGAGGGGCTCCCATCCGCTAAGGGGAGCAGCCCAGTTGGAGTAGACCTATTTCCCAGCCTGTGCAAGCTGGAGCGACTTACCCCCAAATGACATGAACTGTATACCACTGCTCTGGACATGTCTCCAAGACAAGCAGCCTCGTGCTGTAGGGCAGCCACTGCATATCAGGGAGAATCCCTGCCAGTATCCTGGAGCCAAATGTACTCTGGCATGTGCTGGGAAGTATAAATGGCGACGCCCCTGATCGAGATCAATACACCATGGGCACAGACCTCCTGGCTGGCTCGCTATAATTGGTAACCAAAGACCAGGATGCGTGCCCGACGCACAGTGAGGCCAAACAGCAGCAAAACATTGGACTTTGGAGCCGAGAAATATTTGTTGTTGAGACATTCAAGGAAATGGGTGGCTTATGCTGGGTAATCCCCAACCTTGAAAGCTTTTAGCAAAGCCCTCTTAGAGGTAAGGTGATGGAGGGGTGTGGCTTTTCGTTGAAAACTTCTCCCTGTCCGATCCATTGTTCTTGAGGACAGGTCATAGTCAGGTCTCAATGATCCTATCAATCTCCAGCAAACAAATGTCACTCTCTGGGTGACAAGAAAGGGCAAGGTCCCAAGGCACAAGACTCACCCTCTGAGGTCCAGACCCACCTAAGAGAAAGGGGTCCCTGGGAGGGGTGGTGGTCCTCCTGCCATGGAGGGTTTGTCCAGGAGCTGGTCTGGGTCCTCCCACCACTGCCCACGCCTCCCAGAGGAGGCAGCTCTGCCTTGGTGGCTCCCTCAGGGCCAGGTCCCAGACGCTTGCTAGCTCTCATCACTGAGGGAGCCGGGTGCACATGACCCAACAGGTCTTAATGCTCCTCAGGCCACCCAAACAGTGGTGGTCAGGTACCCCAGACTGTGAGCCATACCCTTAGGGTCACAGTGGCGGTGTGTGGTAGAGGTTCAACACTGCCTCAAGGCCTGGTCTGGGCCAATGGTCATTCATGGCCTTGGCTCTGGAGCCCTGCAGGACACACCCCCAGCCTGTTCTCTGGGCTCCCCATCACACAAGCTGGCCCAAGGCCGTGTGAGCAGAAGAATGCTGGGGAGAAGGCTGGCACTTGCCTCTTACCTCATGCTCCAGGTCTGAAGGGGCAGCACTCCACTGACTGCTGCCTAACAAAGGGCCCCCACTAAAGATGGCTGACAGACAGTGGCTTGCTTGGGGCAGGGGCCCACTACACTGCCCACCAATGGCTGAGCAGGGTGGTCACAGTGGCATTAGTGGTCTCCTGGTAACCATTGCCTGGTAACGGGGCAGTGGGTCACAGTGCACAGCAAGGGCTGCCTGGGAAGGGCTGCATTCAGCTGGCTATGGTACAATTCCCCCTTTTCTTTGGTCCTCTGCAACCCTGAGGAGAATATGTGGGTATGATTTGGATAGAGTGGTTAATCATAAACTCAGCAGCGGATCTCTGTTTTAGGGGACTTGCTTTCAACCTAGATTCCTGGTTCATCTTTTCCCAAGTCTTTCAGGGAATGGGGTGACGACCACTCTAGCTACGTGCTGCTGGAGGAAAGCAAAGCCCTACAGTGCATTCTGAGTTGGAAGCAATGCCACGTTGCAAGTCTTGATCCAAGTCTTATATAAACTTGTATAAGGAATCCAGGAGAATAAGCCTGAAAAGCAGCGTGAGGGTGGCACTCTGGGGGAGACGTTCTGGCAGGTAATCCAGACACGCAGAAGCAGAAGGGAAGAAATTGTTGTAAGTTGTTAGGAAGTTGAGGGGAAGAGCTTCCCTTAACGGGAGAACACAGATCAAAATCAGCATTATTGCGAAGCAAATCCATAAACGTTAGTAGCATATGCATCTGTTTACTCAGTTTGTCAAAACTGCATTGGTAAGAGTCTTCTTGAAGTTGAAGCACTTTGGGAAAGCCTCAGCCTAACTATCTGTTAGACACTTAAAGAGGCAAGGTTAAAGATCGCATGACAAGGGGTTGCGAAGGAAGCTTAATCAAGTGGCTCTCATGTAACCGTCAGCATGGCTGACCGATTATCCCAAGGCATACCTGCATTTCAGAAACTTTGTACCCTTTCTAGAATATCGACAGGTGTGCCATGTATCCATCCTGTGTAATTGGAGAAGCTTCTCCCCCATTTCACAATGTTTTCTCTGTAATTTCCATACCAGATATACGACTGAAATAGTCCTCCTTGAGTTGCCTTAAGGGCCCCGCAACTAATCCAAAGTTAACAAACTATTTCAAAACACCTGGTCCAATAAGCTCATCAGTCCTTTGAAGAGAATTCTTCTTTCTTCTCCAAAGTGAGAAGAGATCTTAAAAGCAAATCGAGATCCCTTAAAGGCAGGACAGTTCACATACCATGGTATTGAAAGCAGCATTGCAAGTAAACGTGTTCTCTTGGCAGAGGGGAACCCAATCCAGCCTTGAAAAAAACGCATTTTTAATAACAGTATCCATTTCCCGAAGTGGAGTTTCGTTTCAGCCCAATGATGCATCAAATGTTGGTTTTTGGCTCAACACATTTATCCCACCTTCCTACTCTATCCTGAAATGTGTTCCTTTTCATGAGTTTCTTAGCTTTAATTACATATTTCAATTACAATCCTCAAGTCCTTAACACCTTCACTTAGTGAAAACCAAGAAGCAAGCAATTGTCAGCTGGATGCCATACCAGCATTTCTGATTGCAAACGGATGCTTTTGAGACCTTCTGCTAAGTAGGCAAAGGTAGGGAATCTTAGATGTGCCCAGCATCCAATGTTCCAATCCTCTATCCTCTTTGAAATGACCCGGAGAGTCAAGGAATGCTTGCCACTTACCTTGGTGAAGTTTCATGCTACCCAAATCTAGAGAGGCCATTTAGAAAGACTTCAAGTGTCATCATTTCAACTTATGGTCCTTGCTGTCAAATTGGCAACAGATATAAGGTCTTTTTGGATCTCTAAGAAACCTAGGGACCGCAGAAGGTTTATACTTCAGAATGCAAGAAGCTTAAGGCAGCTTCCATACCAGATATCAGTTCAGTACTAGCTATTTGCCAGATCATCAGGACCTGAAATCCATGGAGGCCAATTCTCTCCAGAGGAGGAAGTATTGAATAGGTAAGTGCTTCCCTTTCAGTGAAGTGGAGCTCATTTACACATCAACTCGGCAGTTGATGTCAATTGCCTTATCCCTAAAAGTGGCCCAAATCTGGAGAATGCACCTGAAAGGGGTGCGTTGGGGAAGCACATTTGAGTTTCCCAGAGCCACAACACTTTCACACAAAACGAACGCAAAAGTACATGCATAAAAGAAACTCTCAGTCCTGAGGACCAAAGCAAAGGGTGAGGATGAACAACATCCTCAATGTTTTTGAACTACGTTCCCTCATTTTAACAACAAAACGACAAACAGCATGCAAATTGAAAGATAGGGAATCAGGACCACAGTTGTCATGCCTACTGACCTGGGAAGCAGAAAGAGCCAAAAAGTAAAAAGCAAAGAAATTAGGAAAAGTTCAATTTGCTTCATTAACTTCCACATGTCTCCTGGAAATATGCTCGTTTTCTCAGGGTCACAATGATGAAAACCAAAAGGATTTCACTGAACAAACTTTCTCTAACTGAATATTTTACATAGACTGGTTTTGGAGATATGAAAATGATTCATTTGATGCCATGTTTCACCAGAATCTGTAGAATATGCTGGCCATGCAATGTAAAAAAAAAAAAAAATACTTGCTTGTCCCTTAGCGGACTACAAGATGGACTAGAGCTCTGCTGATCACAGCAGGTGTTATCCAATAGCAGAGAGACAAATGCAATGCCAAAAGGTCTCTCAGGATCGCAGTTCCCAGGCACCAAAGGGCAGATTCCTACCCATTGGAAAGGGAATATGTCAACCAATGTTCCACCACAGCTGAAACACAATGCAGGAGGGAATGATACCTAGTTGGATCATATGCAAGCTCCGTTACTGACCAAAGACGTCTCAAGTACTCAATGCAAGTGCTGTTTCACACACCTACAATGTACGAATCACAAAGAGGATCCCACAAACCAAAGCACAGACTGCCGTGATTAACACCACATTGACACACACAAACACATGAAGAACAAATAAACACTCCAATCACAAAGACAGAAAGCCAGAGAAGGCATTTTGTCAACTTCCACTTCCACTCCCACATGGAGGCCCCCAGTTCTCAAGAGGGAATGGACTCAGAGGGGCTCCCATCCGCTAAGGGGAGCAGCCCAGTTGGAGTAGACCTATTTCCCAGCCTGTGCAAGCTGGAGCGACTTACCCCCAAATGACATGAACTGTATACCACTGCTCTGGACATGTCTCCAAGACAAGCAGCCTCGTGCTGTAGGGCAGCCACTGCATATCAGGGAGAATCCCTGCCAGTATCCTGGAGCCAAATGTACTCTGGCATGTGCTGGGAAGTATAAATGGCGACGCCCCTGATCGAGATCAATACACCATGGGCACAGACCTCCTGGCTGGCTCGCTATAATTGGTAACCAAAGACCAGGATGCGTGCCCGACGCACAGTGAGGCCAAACAGCAGCAAAACATTGGACTTTGGAGCCGAGAAATATTTGTTGTTGAGACATTCAAGGAAATGGGTGGCTTATGCTGGGTAATCCCCAACCTTGAAAGCTTTTAGCAAAGCCCTCTTAGAGGTAAGGTGATGGAGGGGTGTGGCTTTTCGTTGAAAACTTCTCCCTGTCCGATCCATTGTTCTTGAGGACAGGTCATAGTCAGGTCTCAATGATCCTATCAATCTCCAGCAAACAAATGTCACTCTCTGGGTGACAAGAAAGGGCAAGGTCCCAAGGCACAAGACTCACCCTCTGAGGTCCAGACCCACCTAAGAGAAAGGGGTCCCTGGGAGGGGTGGTGGTCCTCCTGCCATGGAGGGTTTGTCCAGGAGCTGGTCTGGGTCCTCCCACCACTGCCCACGCCTCACAGAGGAGGCAGCTCTGCCTTGGTGGCTCCCTCAGGGCCAGGTCCCAGACGCTTGCTAGCTCTCATCACTGAGGGAGCCGGGTGCACATGACCCAACAGGTCTTAATGCTCCTCAGGCCACCCAAACAGTGGTGGTCAGGTACCCCAGACTGTGAGCCATACCCTTAGGGTCACAGTGGCGGTGTGTGGTAGAGGTTCAACACTGCCTCAAGGCCTGGTCTGGGCCAATGGTCATTCATGGCCTTGGCTCTGGAGCCCTGCAGGACACACCCCCAGCCTGTTCTCTGGGCTCCCCATCACACAAGCTGGCCCAAGGCCGTGTGAGCAGAAGAATGCTGGGGAGAAGCCTGGCACTTGCCTCTTACCTCATGCTCCAGGTCTGAAGGGGCAGCACTCCACTGACTGCTGCCTAACAAAGGGCCCCCACTAAAGATGGCTGACAGACAGTGGCTTGCTTGGGGCAGGGGCCCACTACACTGCCCACCAATGGCTGAGCAGGGTGGTCACAGTGGCATTAGTGGTCTCCTGGTAACCATTGCCTGGTAACGGGGCAGTGGGTCACAGTGCACAGCAAGGGCTGCCTGGGAAGGGCTGCATTCAGCTGGCTATGGTACAATTCCCCCTTTTCTTTGGTCCTCTGCAACCCTGAGGAGAATATGTGGGTATGATTTGGATAGAGTGGTTAATCATAAACTCAGCAGCGGATCTCTGTTTTAGGGGACTTGCTTTCAACCTAGATTCCTGGTTCATCTTTTCCCAAGTCTTTCAGGGAATGGGGTGACGACCACTCTAGCTACGTGCTGCTGGAGGAAAGCAAAGCCCTACAGTGCATTCTGAGTTGGAAGCAATGCCACGTTGCAAGTCTTGATCCAAGTCTTATATAAACTTGTATAAGGAATCCAGGAGAATAAGCCTGAAAAGCAGCGTGAGGGTGGCACTCTGGGGGAGACGTTCTGGCAGGTAATCCAGACACGCAGAAGCAGAAGGGAAGACATTGTTGTAAGTTGTTAGGAAGTTGAGGGGAAGAGCTTCCCTTAACGGGAGAACACAGATCAAAATCAGCATTATTGCGAAGCAAATCCATAAACGTTAGTAGCATATGCATCTGTTTACTCAGTTTGTCAAAACTGCATTGGTAAGAGTCTTCTTGAAGTTGAAGCACTTTGGGAAAGCCTCAGCCTAACTATCTGTTAGACACTTAAAGAGGCAAGGTTAAAGATCGCATGACAAGGGGTTGCGAAGGAAGCTTAATCAAGTGGCTCTCATGTAACCGTCAGCATGGCTGACCGATTATCCCAAGGCATACCTGCATTTCAGAAACTTTGTACCCTTTCTAGAATATCGACAGGTGTGCCATGTATCCATCCTGTGTAATTGGAGAAGCTTCTCCCCCATTTCACAATGTTTTCTCTGTAATTTCCATACCAGATATACGACTGAAATAGTCCTCCTTGAGTTTCCTTAAGGGCCCCGCAACTAATCCAAAGTTAACAAAATATTTCAAAACACCTGGTCCAATAAGCTCATCAGTCCTTTGAAGAGAATTCTTCTTTCTTCTCCAAAGTGAGAAGAGATCTTAAAAGCAAATCGAGATCCCTTAAAGGCAGGACAGTTCACATACCATGTTATTGAAAGCAGCATTGCAAGTAAACGTGTTCTCTTGGCAGAGGGGAACCCAATCCAGCCTTGAAAAAAACGCATTTTTAATAACAGTATCCATTTCCCGAAGTGGAGTTTCGTTTCAGCCCAATGATGCATCAAATGTTGGTTTTTGGCTCAACACATTTATCCCACCTTCCTACTCTATCCTGAAATGTGTTCCTTTTCATGAGTTTCTTAGCTTTAATTACATATTTCAATTACAATCCTCAAGTCCTTAACACCTTCACTTAGTGAAAACCAAGAAGCAAGCAATTGTCAGCTGGATGCCATACCAGCATTTCTGATTGCAAACGGATGCTTTTGAGACCTTCTGCTAAGTAGGCAAAGGTAGGGAATCTTAGATGTGCCCAGCATCCAATGTTCCAATCCTCTATCCTCTTTGAAATGACCCGGAGAGTCAAGGAATGCTTGCCACTTAGCTTGGTGAAGTTTCATGCTACCCAAATCTAGAGAGGCCATTTAGAAAGACTTCAAGTGTCATCATTTCAACTTATGGTCTTTGCTGTCAAATTGGCAACAGATATAAGGTCTTTTTGGATCTCTAAGAAACCTAGGGACTGCAGAAGGTTTATACTTCAGAATGCAAGAAGCTTAAGGCAGCTTCCATACCAGATATCAGTTCAGTACTAGCTATTTGCCAGATCATCAGGACCTGAAATCCATGGAGGCCAATTCTCTCCAGAGGAGGAAGTATTGAATAGGTAAGTGCTTCCCTTTCAGTGAAGTGGAGCTCATTTACACATCAACTCGGCAGTTGATGTCAATTGCCTTATCCCTAAAAGTGGCCCAAATCTGGAGAATGCACCTGAAAGGGGTGCGTTGGGGAAGCACATTTGAGTTTCCCAGAGCCACAACACTTTCACACAAAACAAACGCAAAAGTACATGCACAAAAGAAACTCTCAGTCCTGAGGACCAAAGCAAAGGGTGAGGATGAACAACATCCTCAATGTTTTCGAACTACGTTCCCTCATTTTAACAACAAAACGACAAACAGCATGCAAATTGAAAGATAGGGAATCAGGACCACAGTTGTCATGCCTACTGACCTGGGAAGCAGAAAGAGCCAAAAAGTAAAAAGCAAAGAAATTAGGAAAAGTTCAATTTGCTTCATTAACTTCCACATGTCTCCTGGAAATATGCTCGTTTTCTCAGGGTCACAATGATGAAAACCAAAAGGATTTCACTGAACAAACTTTCTCTAACTGAATATTTTACATAGACTGGTTTTGGAGATATGAAAATGATTCATTTGATGCCATGTTTCACCAGAATCTGTAGAATATGCTGGCCATGCAATGTAAAAAAAAAAAAATACTTGCTTGTCCCTTAGCGGACTACAAGATGGACTAGAGCTCTGCTGATCACAGCAGGTGTTATCCAATAGCAGAGAGACAAATGCAATGCCAAAAGGTCTCTCAGGATCGCAGTTCCCAGGCACCAAAGGGCAGATTCCTACCCATTGGAAAGGGAATATGTCAACCAATGTTCCACCACAGCTGAAACACAATGCAGGAGGGAATGATACCTAGTTGGATCATATGCAAGCTCCGTTACTGACCAAAGACGTCTCAAGTACTCAATGCAAGTGCTGTTTCACACACCTACAATGTACGAATCACAAAGAGGATCCCACAAACCAAAGCACAGACTGCCGTGATTAACACCACATTGACACACACAAACACATGAAGAACAAATAAACACTCCAATCACAAAGACAGAAAGCCAGAGAAGGCATTTTGTCAACTTCCACTTCCACTCCCACATGGAGGCCCCCAGTTCTCAAGAGGGAATGGACTCAGAGGGGCTCCCATCCGCTAAGGGGAGCAGCCCAGTTGGAGTAGACCTATTTCCCAGCCTGTGCAAGCTGGAGCGACTTACCCCCAAATGACATGAACTGTATACCACTGCTCTGGACATGTCTCCAAGACAAGCAGCCTCGTGCTGTAGGGCAGCCACTGCATATCAGGGAGAATCCCTGCCAGTATCCTGGAGCCAAATGTACTCTGGCATGTGCTGGGAAGTATAAATGGCGACGCCCCTGATCGAGATCAATACACCATGGGCACAGACCTCCTGGCTGGCTCGCTATAATTGGTAACCAAAGACCAGGATGTGTGCCCGACGCACAGTGAGGCCAAACAGCAGCAAAACATTGGACTTTGGAGCCGAGAAATATTTGTTGTTGAGACATTCAAGGAAATGGGTGGCTTATGCTGGGTAATCCCCAACCTTGAAAGCTTTTAGCAAAGCCCTCTTAGAGGTAAGGTGATGGAGGGGTGTGGCTTTTCGTTGAAAACTTCTCCCTGTCCGATCCATTGTTCTTGAGGACAGGTCATAGTCAGGTCTCAATGATCCTATCAATCTCCAGCAAACAAATGTCACTCTCTGGGTGACAAGAAAGGGCAAGGTCCCAAGGCACAAGACTCACCCTCTGAGGTCCAGACCCACCTAAGAGAAAGGGGTCCCTGGGAGGGGTGGTGGTCCTCCTGCCATGGAGGGTTTGTCCAGGAGCTGGTCTGGGTCCTCCCACCACTGCCCACGCCTCCCAGAGGAGGCAGCTCTGCCTTGGTGGCTCCCTCAGGGCCAGGTCCCAGACGCTTGCTAGCTCTCATCACTGAGGGAGCCGGGTGCACATGACCCAACAGGTCTTAATGCTCCTCAGGCCACCCAAACAGTGGTGGTCAGGTACCCCAGACTGTGAGCCATACCCTTAGGGTCACAGTGGCGGTGTGTGGTAGAGGTTCAACACTGCCTCAAGGCCTGGTCTGGGCCAATGGTCATTCATGGCCTTGGCTCTGGAGCCCTGCAGGACACACCCCCAGCCTGTTCTCTGGGCTCCCCATCACACAAGCTGGCCCAAGGCCGTGTGAGCAGAAGAATGCTGGGGAGAAGGCTGGCACTTGCCTCTTACCTCATGCTCCAGGTCTGAAGGGGCAGCACTCCACTGACTGCTGCCTAACAAAGGGCCCCCACTAAAGATGGCTGACAGACAGTGGCTTGCTTGGGGCAGGGGCCCACTACACTGCCCACCAATGGCTGAGCAGGGTGGTCACAGTGGCATTAGTGGTCTCCTGGTAACCATTGCCTGGTAACGGGGCAGTGGGTCACAGTGCACAGCAAGGGCTGCCTGGGAAGGGCTGCATTCAGCTGGCTATGGTACAATTCCCCCTTTTCTTTGGTCCTCTGCAACCCTGAGGAGAATATGTGGGTATGATTTGGATAGAGTGGTTAATCATAAACTCAGCAGCGGATCTCTGTTTTAGGGGACTTGCTTTCAACCTAGATTCCTGGTTCATCTTTTCCCAAGTCTTTCAGGGAATGGGGTGACGACCACTCTAGCTACGTGCTGCTGGAGGAAAGCAAAGCCCTACAGTGCATTCTGAGTTGGAAGCAATGCCACGTTGCAAGTCTTGATCCAAGTCTTATATAAACTTGTATAAGGAATCCAGGAGAATAAGCCTGAAAAGCAGCGTGAGGGTGGCACTCTGGGGGAGACGTTCTGGCAGGTAATCCAGACACGCAGAAGCAGAAGGGAAGACATTGTTGTAAGTTGTTAGGAAGTTGAGGGGAAGAGCTTCCCTTAACGGGAGAACACAGATCAAAATCAGCATTATTGCGAAGCAAATCCATAAACGTTAGTAGCATATGCATCTGTTTACTCAGTTTGTCAAAACTGCATTGGTAAGAGTCTTCTTGAAGTTGAAGCACTTTGGGAAAGCCTCAGCCTAACTATCTGTTAGACACTTAAAGAGGCAAGGTTAAAGATCGCATGACAAGGGGTTGCGAAGGAAGCTTAATCAAGTGGCTCTCATGTAACCGTCAGCATGGCTGACCGATTATCCCAAGGCATACCTGCATTTCAGAAACTTTGTACCCTTTCTAGAATATCGACAGGTGTGCCATGTATCCATCCTGTGTAATTGGAGAAGCTTCTCCCCCATTTCACAATGTTTTCTCTGTAATTTCCATACCAGATATACGACTGAAATAGTCCTCCTTGAGTTGCCTTAAGGGCCCCGCAACTAATCCAAAGTTAACAAACTATTTCAAAACACCTGGTCCAATAAGCTCATCAGTCCTTTGAAGAGAATTCTTCTTTCTTCTCCAAAGTGAGAAGAGATCTTAAAAGCAAATCGAGATCCCTTAAAGGCAGGACAGTTCACATACCATGGTATTGAAAGCAGCATTGCAAGTAAACGTGTTCTCTTGGCAGAGGGGAACCCAATCCAGCCTTGAAAAAAACGCATTTTTAATAACAGTATCCATTTCCCGAAGTGGAGTTTCGTTTCAGCCCAATGATGCATCAAATGTTGGTTTTTGGCTCAACACATTGATCCCACCTTCCTACTCTATCCTGAAATGTGTTCCTTTTCATGAGTTTCTTAGCTTTAATTACATATTTCAATTACAATCCTCAAGTCCTTAACACCTTCACTTAGTGAAAACCAAGAAGCAAGCAATTGTCAGCTGGATGCCATACCAGCATTTCTGATTGCAAACGGATGCTTTTGAGACCTTCTGCTAAGTAGGCAAAGGTAGGGAATCTTAGATGTGCCCAGCATCCAATGTTCCAATCCTCTATCCTCTTTGAAATGACCCGGAGAGTCAAGGAATGCTTGCCACTTACCTTGGTGAAGTTTCATGCTCCCCAAATCTAGAGAGGCCATTTAGAAAGACTTCAAGTGTCATCATTTCAACTTATGGTCTTTGCTGTCAAATTGGCAACAGATATAAGGTCTTTTTGGATCTCTAAGAAACCTAGGGACTGCAGAAGGTTTATACTTCAGAATGCAAGAAGCTTAAGGCAGCTTCCATACCAGATATCAGTTCAGTACTAGCTATTTGCCAGATCATCAGGACCTGAAATCCATGGAGGCCAATTCTCTCCAGAGGAGGAAGTATTGAATAGGTAAGTGCTTCCCTTTCAGTGAAGTGGAGCTCATTTACACATCAACTCGGCAGTTGATGTCAATTGCCTTATCCCTAAAAGTGGCCCAAATCTGGAGAATGCACCTGAAAGGGGTGCGTTGGGGAAGCACATTTGAGTTTCCCAGAGCCACAACACTTTCACACAAAACAAACGCAAAAGTACATGCACAAAAGAAACTCTCAGTCCTGAGGACCAAAGCAAAGGGTGAGGATGAACAACATCCTCAATGTTTTCGAACTACGTTCCCTCATTTTAACAACAAAACGACAAACAGCATGCAAATTGAAAGATAGGGAATCAGGACCACAGTTGTCATGCCTACTGACCTGGGAAGCAGAAAGAGCCAAAAAGTAAAAAGCAAAGAAATTAGGAAAAGTTCAATTTGCTTCATTAACTTCCACATGTCTCCTGGAAATATGCTCGTTTTCTCAGGGTCACAATGATGAAAACCAAAAGGATTTCACTGAACAAACTTTCTCTAACTGAATATTTTACATAGACTGGTTTTGGAGATATGAAAATGATTCATTTGATGCCATGTTTCACCAGAATCTGTAGAATATGCTGGCCATGCAATGTAAAAAAAAAAAAAAATACTTGCTTGTCCCTTAGCGGACTACAAGATGGACTAGAGCTCTGCTGATCACAGCAGGTGTTATCCAATAGCAGAGAGACAAATGCAATGCCAAAAGGTCTCTCAGGATCGCAGTTCCCAGGCACCAAAGGGCAGATTCCTACCCATTGGAAAGGGAATATGTCAACCAATGTTCCACCACAGCTGAAACACAATGCAGGAGGGAATGATACCTAGTTGGATCATATGCAAGCTCCGTTACTGACCAAAGACGTCTCAAGTACTCAATGCAAGTGCTGTTTCACACACCTACAATGTACGAATCACAAAGAGGATCCCACAAACCAAAGCACAGACTGCCGTGATTAACACCACATTGACACACACAAACACATGAAGAACAAATAAACACTCCAATCACAAAGACAGAAAGCCAGAGAAGGCATTTTGTCAACTTCCACTTCCACTCCCACATGGAGGCCCCCAGTTCTCAAGAGGGAATGGACTCAGAGGGGCTCCCATCCGCTAAGGGGAGCAGCCCAGTTGGAGTAGACCTATTTCCCAGCCTGTGCAAGCTGGAGCGACTTACCCCCAAATGACATGAACTGTATACCACTGCTCTGGACATGTCTCCAAGACAAGCAGCCTCGTGCTGTAGGGCAGCCACTGCATATCAGGGAGAATCCCTGCCAGTATCCTGGAGCCAAATGTACTCTGGCATGTGCTGGGAAGTATAAATGGCGACGCCCCTGATCGAGATCAATACACCATGGGCACAGACCTCCTGGCTGGCTCGCTATAATTGGTAACCAAAGACCAGGATGTGTGCCCGACGCACAGTGAGGCCAAACAGCAGCAAAACATTGGACTTTGGAGCCGAGAAATATTTGTTGTTGAGACATTCAAGGAAATGGGTGGCTTATGCTGGGTAATCCCCAACCTTGAAAGCTTTTAGCAAAGCCCTCTTAGAGGTAAGGTGATGGAGGGGTGTGGCTTTTCGTTGAAAACTTCTCCCTGTCCAATCCATTGTTCTTGAGGACAGGTCATAGTCAGGTCTCAATGTTCCTATCAATCTCCAGCAAACAAATGTCACTCTCTGGGTGACAAGAAAGGGCAAGGTCCCAAGGCACAAGACTCACCCTCTGAGGTCCAGACCCACCTAAGAGAAAGGGGTCCCTGGGAGGGGTGGTGGTCCTCCTGCCATGGAGGGTATGTCCAGGAGCTGGTCTGGGTCCTCCCACCACTGCCCACGCCTCACAGAGGAGGCAGCTCTGCCTTGGTGGCTCCCTCAGGGCCAGGTCCCAGATGCTTGCTAGCTCTCATCACTGAGGGAGCCGGGTGCACATGACCCAACAGGTCTTAATGCTCCTCAGGCCACCCAAACAGTGGTGGTCAGGTACCCCAGACTGTGAGCCATACCCTTAGGGTCACAGTGGCGGTGTGTGGTAGAGGTTCAACACTGCCTCAAGGCCTGGTCTGGGCCAATGGTCATTCATGGCCTTGGCTCTGGAGCCCTGCAGGACACACCCCCAGCCTGTTCTCTGGGCTCCCCATCACACAAGCTGGCCCAAGGCCGTGTGAGCAGAAGAATGCTGGGGAGAAGGCTGGCACTTGCCTCTTACCTCATGCTCCAGGTCTGAAGGGGCAGCACTCCACTGACTGCTGCCAAACAAAGGGCCCCCACTAAAGATGGCTGACAGACAGTGGCTTGCTTGGGGCAGGGGCCCACTACACTGCCCACCAATGGCTGAGCAGGGTGGTCACAGTGGCATTAGTGGTCTCCTGGTAACCATTGCCTGGTAACGGGGCAGTGGGTCACAGTGCACAGCAAGGGCTGCCTGGGAAGGGCTGCATTCAGCTGGCTATGGTACAATTCCCCCTTTTCTTTGGTCCTCTGCAACCCTGAGGAGAATATGTGGGTATGATTTGGATAGAGTGGTTAATCATAAACTCAGCAGCGGATCTCTGTTTTAGGGGACTTGCTTGCAACCTCCATTCCTGGTTCATCTTTTCCCAAGTCTTTCAGGGAATGGGGTGACGACCACTCTAGCTTCGTGCTGCTGGAGGAAAGCAAAGCCCTACAGTGCATTCTGAGTTGGAAGCAATGCCACGTTGCAAGTCTTGATCCAAGTCTTATATAAACTTGTATAAGGAATCCAGGAGAATAAGCCTGAAAAGCAGCGTGAGGGTGGTACTCTGGGGGAGACGTTCTGGCAGGTAATCCAGACACGCAGAAGCAGAAGGGAAGACATTGTTGTAAGTTGTTAGGAAGTTGAGGGGAAGAGCTTCCCTTAACGGGAGAACACAGATCAAAATCAGCATTATTGCGAAGCAAATCCATAAACGTTAGTAGCATATGCATCTGTTTACTCAGTTTGTCAAAACTGCATTGGTAAGAGTCTTCTTGAAGTTGAAGCACTTTGGGAAAGCCTCAGCCTAACTATCTGTTAGACACTTAAAGAGGCAAGGTTAAAGATCGCATGACAAGGGGTTGCGAAGGAAGCTTAATCAAGTGGCTCTCATGTAACCGTCAGCATGGCTGACCGATTATCCCAAGGCATACCTGCATTTCAGAAACTTTGTACCCTTTCTAGAATATCGACAGGTGTGCCATGTATCCATCCTGTGTAATTGGAGAAGCTTCTCCCCCATTTCACAATGTTTTCTCTGTAATTTCCATACCAGATATACGACTGAAATAGTCCTCCTTGAGTTGCCTTAAGGGCCCCGCAACTAATCCAAAGTTAACAAAATATTTCAAAACACCTGGTCCAATAAGCTCATCAGTCCTTTGAAGAGAATTCTTCTTTCTTCTCCAAAGTGAGAAGAGATCTTAAAAGCAAATCGAGATCCCTTAAAGGCAGGACAGTTCACATACCATGGTATTGAAAGCAGCATTGCAAGTAAACGTGTTCTCTTGGCAGAGGGGAACCCAATCCAGCCTTGAAAAAAACGCATTTTTAATAACAGTATCCATTTCCCGAAGTGGAGTTTCGTTTCAGCCCAATGATGCATCAAATGTTGGTTTTTGGCTCAACACATTTATCCCACCTTCCTACTCTATCCTGAAATGTGTTCCTTTTCATGAGTTTCTTAGCTTTAATTACATATTTCAATTACAATCCTCAAGTCCTTAACACCTTCACTTAGTGAAAACCAAGAAGCAAGCAATTGTCAGCTGGATGCCATACCAGCATTTCTGATTGCAAACGGATGCTTTTGAGACCTTCTGCTAAGTAGGCAAAGGTAGGGAATCTTAGATGTGCCCAGCATCCAATGTTCCAATCCTCTATCCTCTTTGAAATGACCCGGAGAGTCAAGGAATGCTTGCCACTTAGCTTGGTGAAGTTTCATGCTACCCAAATCTAGAGAGGCCATTTAGAAAGACTTCAAGTGTCATCATTTCAACTTATGGTCTTTGCTGTCAAATTGGCAACAGATATAAGGTCTTTTTGGATCTCTAAGAAACCTAGGGACTGCAGAAGGTTTATACTTCAGAATGCAAGAAGCTTAAGGCAGCTTCCATACCAGATATCAGTTCAGTACTAGCTATTTGCCAGATCATCAGGACCTGAAATCCATGGAGGCCAATTCTCTCCAGAGGAGGAAGTATTGAATAGGTAAGTGCTTCCCTTTCAGTGAAGTGGAGCTCATTTACACATCAACTCGGCAGTTGATGTCAATTGCCTTATCCCTAAAAGTGGCCCAAATCTGGAGAATGCACCTGAAAGGGGTGCGTTGGGGAAGCACATTTGAGTTTCCCAGAGCCACAACACTTTCACACAAAACAAACGCAAAAGTACATGCACAAAAGAAACTCTCAGTCCTGAGGACCAAAGCAAAGGGTGAGGATGAACAACATCCTCAATGTTTTCGAACTACGTTCCCTCATTTTAACAACAAAACGACAAACAGCATGCAAATTGAAAGATAGGGAATCAGGACCACAGTTGTCATGCCTACTGACCTGGGAAGCAGAAAGAGCCAAAAAGTAAAAAGCAAAGAAATTAGGAAAAGTTCAATTTGCTTCATTAACTTCCACATGTCTCCTGGAAATATGCTCGTTTTCTCAGGGTCACAATGATGAAAACCAAAAGGATTTCACTGAACAAACTTTCTCTAACTGAATATTTTACATAGACTGGTTTTGGAGATATGAAAATGATTCATTTGATGCCATGTTTCACCAGAATCTGTAGAATATGCTGGCCATGCAATGTAAAAAAAAAAAAAAATACTTGCTTGTCCCTTAGCGGACTACAAGATGGACTAGAGCTCTGCTGATCACAGCAGGTGTTATCCAATAGCAGAGAGACAAATGCAATGCCAAAAGGTCTCTCAGGATCGCAGTTCCCAGGCACCAAAGGGCAGATTCCTACCCATTGGAAAGGGAATATGTCAACCAATGTTCCACCACAGCTGAAACACAATGCAGGAGGGAATGATACCTAGTTGGATCATATGCAAGCTCCGTTACTGACCAAAGACGTCTCAAGTACTCAATGCAAGTGCTGTTTCACACACCTACAATGTACGAATCACAAAGAGGATCCCACAAACCAAAGCACAGACTGCCGTGATTAACACCACATTGACACACACAAACACATGAAGAACAAATAAACACTCCAATCACAAAGACAGAAAGCCAGAGAAGGCATTTTGTCAACTTCCACTTCCACTCCCACATGGAGGCCCCCAGTTCTCAAGAGGGAATGGACTCAGAGGGGCTCCCATCCGCTAAGGGGAGCAGCCCAGTTGGAGTAGACCTATTTCCCAGCCTGTGCAAGCTGGAGCGACTTACCCCCAAATGACATGAACTGTATACCACTGCTCTGGACATGTCTCCAAGACAAGCAGCCTCGTGCTGTAGGGCAGCCACTGCATATCAGGGAGAATCCCTGCCAGTATCCTGGAGCCAAATGTACTCTGGCATGTGCTGGGAAGTATAAATGGCGACGCCCCTGATCGAGATCAATACACCATGGGCACAGACCTCCTGGCTGGCTCGCTATAATTGGTAACCAAAGACCAGGATGTGTGCCCGACGCACAGTGAGGCCAAACAGCAGCAAAACATTGGACTTTGGAGCCGAGAAATATTTGTTGTTGAGACATTCAAGGAAATGGGTGGCTTATGCTGGGTAATCCCCAACCTTGAAAGCTTTTAGCAAAGCCCTCTTAGAGGTAAGGTGATGGAGGGGTGTGGCTTTTCGTTGAAAACTTCTCCCTGTCCAATCCATTGTTCTTGAGGACAGGTCATAGTCAGGTCTCAATGTTCCTATCAATCTCCAGCAAACAAATGTCACTCTCTGGGTGACAAGAAAGGGCAAGGTCCCAAGGCACAAGACTCACCCTCTGAGGTCCAGACCCACCTAAGAGAAAGGGGTCCCTGGGAGGGGTGGTGGTCCTCCTGCCATGGAGGGTATGTCCAGGAGCTGGTCTGGGTCCTCCCACCACTGCCCACGCCTCACAGAGGAGGCAGCTCTGCCTTGGTGGCTCCCTCAGGGCCAGGTCCCAGACGCTTGCTAGCTCTCATCACTGAGGGAGCCGGGTGCACATGACCCAACAGGTCTTAATGCTCCTCAGGCCACCCAAACAGTGGTGGTCAGGTACCCCAGACTGTGAGCCATACCCTTAGGGTCACAGTGGCGGTGTGTGGTAGAGGTTCAACACTGCCTCAAGGCCTGGTCTGGGCCAATGGTCATTCATGGCCTTGGCTCTGGAGCCCTGCAGGACACACCCCCAGCCTGTTCTCTGGGCTCCCCATCACACAAGCTGGCCCAAGGCCGTGTGAGCAGAAGAATGCTGGGGAGAAGGCTGGCACTTGCCTCTTACCTCATGCTCCAGGTCTGAAGGGGCAGCACTCCACTGACTGCTGCCTAACAAAGGGCCCCCACTAAAGATGGCTGACAGACAGTGGCTTGCTTGGGGCAGGGGCCCACTACACTGCCCACCAATGGCTGAGCAGGGTGGTCACAGTGGCATTAGTGGTCTCCTGGTAACCATTGCCTGGTAACGGGGCAGTGGGTCACAGTGCACAGCAAGGGCTGCCTGGGAAGGGCTGCATTCAGCTGGCTATGGTACAATTCCCCCTTTTCTTTGGTCCTCTGCAACCCTGAGGAGAATATGTGGGTATGATTTGGATAGAGTGGTTAATCATAAACTCAGCAGCGGATCTCTGTTTTAGGGGACTTGCTTGCAACCTCCATTCCTGGTTCATCTTTTCCCAAGTCTTTCAGGGAATGGGGTGACGACCACTCTAGCTTCGTGCTGCTGGAGGAAAGCAAAGCCCTACAGTGCATTCTGAGTTGGAAGCAATGCCACGTTGCAAGTCTTGATCCAAGTCTTATATAAACTTGTATAAGGAATCCAGGAGAATAAGCCTGAAAAGCAGCGTGAGGGTGGCACTCTGGGGGAGACGTTCTGGCAGGTAATCCAGACACACAGAAGCAGAAGGGAAGACATTGTTGTAAGTTGTTAGGAAGTTGAGGGGAAGAGCTTCCCTTAACGGGAGAACACAGATCAAAATCAGCATTATTGCGAAGCAAATCCATAAACGTTAGTAGCATATGCATCTGTTTACTCAGTTTGTCAAAACTGCATTGGTAAGAGTCTTCTTGAAGTTGAAGCACTTTGGGAAAGCCTCAGCCTAACTATCTGTTAGACACTTAAAGAGGCAAGGTTAAAGATCGCATGACAAGGGGTTGCGAAGGAAGCTTAATCAAGTGGTTCTCATGTAACCGTCAGCATGGCTGACCGATTATCCCAAGGCATACCTGCATTTCAGAAACTTTGTACCCTTTCTAGAATATCGACAGGTGTGCCATGTATCCATCCTGTGTAATTGGAGAAGCTTCTCCCCCATTTCACAATGTTTTCTCTGTAATTTCCATACCAGATATACGACTGAAATAGTCCTCCTTGAGTTGCCTTAAGGGCCCCGCAACTAATCCAAAGTTAACAAAATATTTCAAAACACCTGGTCCAATAAGCTCATCAGTCCTTTGAAGAGAATTCTTCTTTCTTCTCCAAAGTGAGAAGAGATCTTAAAAGCAAATCGAGATCCCTTAAAGGCAGGACAGTTCACATACCATGTTATTGAAAGCAGCATTGCAAGTAAACGTGTTCTCTTGGCAGAGGGGAACCCAATCCAGCCTTGAAAAAAACGCATTTTTAATAACAGTATCCATTTCCCGAAGTGGAGTTTCGTTTCAGCCCAATGATGCATCAAATGTTGGTTTTTGGCTCAACACATTTATCCCACCTTCCTACTCTATCCTGAAATGTGTTCCTTTTCATGAGTTTCTTAGCTTTAATTACATATTTCAATTACAATCCTCAAGTCCTTAACACCTTCACTTAGTGAAAACCAAGAAGCAAGCAATTGTCAGCTGGATGCCATACCAGCATTTCTGATTGCAAACGGATGCTTTTGAGACCTTCTGCTAAGTAGGCAAAGGTAGGGAATCTTAGATGTGCCCAGCATCCAATGTTCCAATCCTCTATCCTCTTTGAAATGACCCGGAGAGTCAAGGAATGCTTGCCACTTACCTTGGTGAAGTTTCATGCTACCCAAATCTAGAGAGGCCATTTAGAAAGACTTCAAGTGTCATCATTTCAACTTATGGTCCTTGCTGTCAAATTGGCAACAGATATAAGGTCTTTTTGGATCTCTAAGAAACCTAGGGACCGCAGAAGGTTTATACTTCAGAATGCAAGAAGCTTAAGGCAGCTTCCATACCAGATATCAGTTCAGTACTAGCTATTTGCCAGATCATCAGGACCTGAAATCCATGGAGGCCAATTCTCTCCAGAGGAGGAAGTATTGAATAGGTAAGTGCTTCCCTTTCAGTGAAGTGGAGCTCATTTACACATCAACTCGGCAGTTGATGTCAATTGCCTTATCCCTAAAAGTGGCCCAAATCTGGAGAATGCACCTGAAAGGGGTGCGTTGGGGAAGCACATTTGAGTTTCCCAGAGCCACAACACTTTCACACAAAACGAACGCAAAAGTACATGCATAAAAGAAACTCTCAGTCCTGAGGACCAAAGCAAAGGGTGAGGATGAACAACATCCTCAATGTTTTTGAACTACGTTCCCTCATTTTAACAACAAAACGACAAACAGCATGCAAATTGAAAGATAGGGAATCAGGACCACAGTTGTCATGCCTACTGACCTGGGAAGCAGAAAGAGCCAAAAAGTAAAAAGCAAAGAAATTAGGAAAAGTTCAATTTGCTTCATTAACTTCCACATGTCTCCTGGAAATATGCTCGTTTTCTCAGGGTCACAATGATGAAAACCAAAAGGATTTCACTGAACAAACTTTCTCTAACTGAATATTTTACATAGACTGGTTTTGGAGATATGAAAATGATTCATTTGATGCCATGTTTCACCAGAATCTGTAGAATATGCTGGCCATGCAATGTAAAAAAAAAAAAATACTTGCTTGTCCCTTAGCGGACTACAAGATGGACTAGAGCTCTGCTGATCACAGCAGGTGTTATCCAATAGCAGAGAGACAAATGCAATGCCAAAAGGTCTCTCAGGATCGCAGTTCCCAGGCACCAAAGGGCAGATTCCTACCCATTGGAAAGGGAATATGTCAACCAATGTTCCACCACAGCTGAAACACAATGCAGGAGGGAATGATACCTAGTTGGATCATATGCAAGCTCCGTTACTGACCAAAGACGTCTCAAGTACTCAATGCAAGTGCTGTTTCACACACCTACAATGTACGAATCACAAAGAGGATCCCACAAACCAAAGCACAGACTGCCGTGATTAACACCACATTGACACACACAAACACATGAAGAACAAATAAACACTCCAATCACAAAGACAGAAAGCCAGAGAAGGCATTTTGTCAACTTCCACTTCCACTCCCACATGGAGGCCCCCAGTTCTCAAGAGGGAATGGACTCAGAGGGGCTCCCATCCGCTAAGGGGAGCAGCCCAGTTGGAGTAGACCTATTTCCCAGCCTGTGCAAGCTGGAGCGACTTACCCCCAAATGACATGAACTGTATACCACTGCTCTGGACATGTCTCCAAGACAAGCAGCCTCGTGCTGTAGGGCAGCCACTGCATATCAGGGAGAATCCCTGCCAGTATCCTGGAGCCAAATGTACTCTGGCATGTGCTGGGAACTATAAATGGCGACGCCCCTGATCGAGATCAATACACCATGGGCACAGACCTCTTGGCTGGCTCGCTATAATTGGTAACCAAAGACCAGGATGTGTGCCCGACGCACAGTGAGGCCAAACAGCAGCAAAACATTGGACTTTGGAGCCGAGAAATATTTGTTGTTGAGACATTCAAGGAAATGGGTGGCTTATGCTGGGTAATCCCCAACCTTGAAAGCTTTTAGCAAAGCCCTCTTAGAGGTAAGGTGATGGAGGGGTGTGGCTTTTCGTTGAAAACTTCTCCCTGTCCGATCCATTGTTCTTGAGGACAGGTCATAGTCAGGTCTCAATGATCCTATCAATCTCCAGCAAACAAATGTCACTCTCTGGGTGACAAGAAAGGGCAAGGTTCCAAGGCACAAGACTCACCCTCTGAGGTCCAGACCCACCTAAGAGAAAGGGGTCCCTGGGAGGGGTGGTGGTCCTCCTGCCATGGAGGGTTTGTCCAGGAGCTGGTCTGGGTCCTCCCACCACTGCCCACGCCTCACAGAGGAGGCAGCTCTGCCTTGGTGGCTCCCTCAGGGCCAGGTCCCAGACGCTTGCTAGCTCTCATCACTGAGGGAGCCGGGTGCACATGACCCAACAGGTCTTAATGCTCCTCAGGCCACCCAAACAGTGGTGGTCAGGTACCCCAGACTGTGAGCCATACCCTTAGGGTCACAGTGGCGGTGTGTGGTAGAGGTTCAACACTGCCTCAAGGCCTGGTCTGGGCCAATGGTCATTCATGGCCTTGGCTCTGGAGCCCTGCAGGACACACCCCCAGCCTGTTCTCTGGGCTCCCCATCACACAAGCTGGCCCAAGGCCGTGTGAGCAGAAGAATGCTGGGGAGAAGGCTGGCACTTGCCTCTTACCTCATGCTCCAGGTCTGAAGGGGCAGCACTCCACTGACTGCTGCCTAACAAAGGGCCCCCACTAAAGATGGCTGACAGACAGTGGCTTGCTTGGGGCAGGGGCCCACTACACTGCCCACCAATGGCTGAGCAGGGTGGTCACAGTGGCATTAGTGGTCTCCTGGTAACCATTGCCTGGTAACGGGGCAGTGGGTCACAGTGCACAGCAAGGGCTGCCTGGGAAGGGCTGCATTCAGCTGGCTATGGTACAATTCCCCCTTTTCTTTGGTCCTCTGCAACCCTGAGGAGAATATGTGGGTATGATTTGGATAGAGTGGTTAATCATAAACTCAGCAGCGGATCTCTGTTTTAGGGGACTTGCTTTCAACCTAGATTCCTGGTTCATCTTTTCCCAAGTCTTTCAGGGAATGGGGTGACGACCACTCTAGCTACGTGCTGCTGGAGGAAAGCAAAGCCCTACAGTGCATTCTGAGTTGGAAGCAATGCCACGTTGCAAGTCTTGATCCAAGTCTTATATAAACTTGTATAAGGAATCCAGGAGAATAAGCCTGAAAAGCAGCGTGAGGGTGGCACTCTGGGGGAGACGTTCTGGCAGGTAATCCAGACACGCAGAAGCAGAAGGGAAGAAATTGTTGTAAGTTGTTAGGAAGTTGAGGGGAAGAGCTTCCCTTAACGGGAGAACACAGATCAAAATCAGCATTATTGCGAAGCAAATCCATAAACGTTAGTAGCATATGCATCTGTTTACTCAGTTTGTCAAAACTGCATTGGTAAGAGTCTTCTTGAAGTTGAAGCACTTTGGGAAAGCCTCAGCCTAACTATCTGTTAGACACTTAAAGAGGCAAGGTTAAAGATCGCATGACAAGGGGTTGCGAAGGAAGCTTAATCAAGTGGCTCTCATGTAACCGTCAGCATGGCTGACCGATTATCCCAAGGCATACCTGCATTTCAGAAACTTTGTACCCTTTCTAGAATATCGACAGGTGTGCCATGTATCCATCCTGTGTAATTGGAGAAGCTTCTCCCCCATTTCACAATGTTTTCTCTGTAATTTCCATACCAGATATACGACTGAAATAGTCCTCCTTGAGTTGCCTTAAGGGCCCCGCAACTAATCCAAAGTTAACAAAATATTTCAAAACACCTGGTCCAATAAGCTCATCAGTCCTTTGAAGAGAATTCTTCTTTCTTCTCCAAAGTGAGAAGAGATCTTAAAAGCAAATCGAGATCCCTTAAAGGCAGGACAGTTCACATACCATGTTATTGAAAGCAGCATTGCAAGTAAACGTGTTCTCTTGGCAGAGGGGAACCCAATCCAGCCTTGAAAAAAACGCATTTTTAATAACAGTATCCATTTCCCGAAGTGGAGTTTCGTTTCAGCCCAATGATGCATCAAATGTTGGTTTTTGGCTCAACACATTTATCCCACCTTCCTACTCTATCCTGAAATGTGTTCCTTTTCATGAGTTTCTTAGCTTTAATTACATATTTCAATTACAATCCTCAAGTCCTTAACACCTTCACTTAGTGAAAACCAAGAAGCAAGCAATTGTCAGCTGGATGCCATACCAGCATTTCTGATTGCAAACGGATGCTTTTGAGACCTTCTGCTAAGTAGGCAAAGGTAGGGAATCTTAGATGTGCCCAGCATCCAATGTTCCAATCCTCTATCCTCTTTGAAATGACCCGGAGAGTCAAGGAATGCTTGCCACTTACCTTGGTGAAGTTTCATGCTCCCCAAATCTAGAGAGGCCATTTAGAAAGACTTCAAGTGTCATCATTTCAACTTATGGTCCTTGCTGTCAAATTGGCAACAGATATAAGGTCTTTTTGGATCTCTAAGAAACCTAGGGACCGCAGAAGGTTTATACTTCAGAATGCAAGAAGCTTAAGGCAGCTTCCATACCAGATATCAGTTCAGTACTAGCTATTTGCCAGATCATCAGGACCTGAAATCCATGGAGGCCAATTCTCTCCAGAGGAGGAAGTATTGAATAGGTAAGTGCTTCCCTTTCAGTGAAGTGGAGCTCATTTACACATCAACTCGGCAGTTGATGTCAATTGCCTTATCCCTAAAAGTGGCCCAAATCTGGAGAATGCACCTGAAAGGGGTGCGTTGGGGAAGCACATTTGAGTTTCCCAGAGCCACAACACTTTCACACAAAACGAACGCAAAAGTACATGCATAAAAGAAACTCTCAGTCCTGAGGACCAAAGCAAAGGGTGAGGATGAACAACATCCTCAATGTTTTTGAACTACGTTCCCTCATTTTAACAACAAAACGACAAACAGCATGCAAATTGAAAGATAGGGAATCAGGACCACAGTTGTCATGCCTACTGACCTGGGAAGCAGAAAGAGCCAAAAAGTAAAAAGCAAAGAAATTAGGAAAAGTTCAATTTGCTTCATTAACTTCCACATGTCTCCTGGAAATATGCTCGTTTTCTCAGGGTCACAATGATGAAAACCAAAAGGATTTCACTGAACAAACTTTCTCTAACTGAATATTTTACATAGACTGGTTTTGGAGATATGAAAATGATTCATTTGATGCCATGTTTCACCAGAATCTGTAGAATATGCTGGCCATGCAATGTAAAAAAAAAAAAAAATACTTGCTTGTCCCTTAGCGGACTACAAGATGGACTAGAGCTCTGCTGATCACAGCAGGTGTTATCCAATAGCAGAGAGACAAATGCAATGCCAAAAGGTCTCTCAGGATCGCAGTTCCCAGGCACCAAAGGGCAGATTCCTACCCATTGGAAAGGGAATATGTCAACCAATGTTCCACCACAGCTGAAACACAATGCAGGAGGGAATGATACCTAGTTGGATCATATGCAAGCTCCGTTACTGACCAAAGACGTCTCAAGTACTCAATGCAAGTGCTGTTTCACACACCTACAATGTACGAATCACAAAGAGGATCCCACAAACCAAAGCACAGACTGCCGTGATTAACACCACATTGACACACACAAACACATGAAGAACAAATAAACACTCCAATCACAAAGACAGAAAGCCAGAGAAGGCATTTTGTCAACTTCCACTTCCACTCCCACATGGAGGCCCCCAGTTCTCAAGAGGGAATGGACTCAGAGGGGCTCCCATCCGCTAAGGGGAGCAGCCCAGTTGGAGTAGACCTATTTCCCAGCCTGTGCAAGCTGGAGCGACTTACCCCCAAATGACATGAACTGTATACCACTGCTCTGGACATGTCTCCAAGACAAGCAGCCTCGTGCTGTAGGGCAGCCACTGCATATCAGGGAGAATCCCTGCCAGTATCCTGGAGCCAAATGTACTCTGGCATGTGCTGGGAAGTATAAATGGCGACGCCCCTGATCGAGATCAATACACCATGGGCACAGACCTCCTGGCTGGCTCGCTATAATTGGTAACCAAAGACCAGGATGTGTGCCCGACGCACAGTGAGGCCAAACAGCAGCAAAACATTGGACTTTGGAGCCGAGAAATATTTGTTGTTGAGACATTCAAGGAAATGGGTGGCTTATGCTGGGTAATCCCCAACCTTGAAAGCTTTTAGCAAAGCCCTCTTAGAGGTAAGGTGATGGAGGGGTGTGGCTTTTCGTTGAAAACTTCTCCCTGTCCGATCCATTGTTCTTGAGGACAGGTCATAGTCAGGTCTCAATGATCCTATCAATCTCCAGCAAACAAATGTCACTCTCTGGGTGACAAGAAAGGGCAAGGTCCCAAGGCACAAGACTCACCCTCTGAGGTCCAGACCCACCTAAGAGAAAGGGGTCCCTGGGAGGGGTGGTGGTCCTCCTGCCATGGAGGGTTTGTCCAGGAGCTGGTCTGGGTCCTCCCACCACTGCCCACGCCTCCCAGAGGAGGCAGCTCTGCCTTGGTGGCTCCCTCAGGGCCAGGTCCCAGACGCTTGCTAGCTCTCATCACTGAGGGAGCCGGGTGCACATGACCCAACAGGTCTTAATGCTCCTCAGGCCACCCAAACAGTGGTGGTCAGGTACCCCAGACTGTGAGCCATACCCTTAGGGTCACAGTGGCGGTGTGTGGTAGAGGTTCAACACTGCCTCAAGGCCTGGTCTGGGCCAATGGTCATTCATGGCCTTGGCTCTGGAGCCCTGCAGGACACACCCCCAGCCTGTTCTCTGGGCTCCCCATCACACAAGCTGGCCCAAGGCCGTGTGAGCAGAAGAATGCTGGGGAGAAGGCTGGCACTTGCCTCTTACCTCATGCTCCAGGTCTGAAGGGGCAGCACTCCACTGACTGCTGCCTAACAAAGGGCCCCCACTAAAGATGGCTGACAGACAGTGGCTTGCTTGGGGCAGGGGCCCACTACACTGCCCACCAATGGCTGAGCAGGGTGGTCACAGTGGCATTAGTGGTCTCCTGGTAACCATTGCCTGGTAAGAGGGCAGTGGGTCACAGTGCACAGCAAGGTTTGCCTGGGAAGGGCTGCATTCAGCTGGCTATGGTACAATTCCCCCTTTTCTTTGGTCCTCTGCAACCCTGAGGAGAATATGTGGGTATGATTTGGATAGAGTGGTTAATCATAAACTCAGCAGCGGATCTCTGTTTTAGGGGACTTGCTTTCAACCTAGATTCCTGGTTCATCTTTTCCCAAGTCTTTCAGGGAATGGGGTGACGACCACTCTAGCTACGTGCTGCTGGAGGAAAGCAAAGCCCTACAGTGCATTCTGAGTTGGAAGCAATGCCACGTTGCAAGTCTTGATCCAAGTCTTATATAAACTTGTATAAGGAATCCAGGAGAATAAGCCTGAAAAGCAGCGTGAGGGTGGCACTCTGGGGGAGACGTTCTGGCAGGTAATCCAGACACGCAGAAGCAGAAGGGAAGACATTGTTGTAAGTTGTTAGGAAGTTGAGGGGAAGAGCTTCCCTTAACGGGAGAACACAGATCAAAATCAGCATTATTGCGAAGCAAATCCATAAACGTTAGTAGCATATGCATCTGTTTACTCAGTTTGTCAAAACTGCATTGGTAAGAGTCTTCTTGAAGTTGAAGCACTTTGGGAAAGCCTCAGCCTAACTATCTGTTAGACACTTAAAGAGGCAAGGTTAAAGATCGCATGACAAGGGGTTGCGAAGGAAGCTTAATCAAGTGGCTCTCATGTAACCGTCAGCATGGCTGACCGATTATCCCAAGGCATACCTGCATTTCAGAAACTTTGTACCCTTTCTAGAATATCGACAGGTGTGCCATGTATCCATCCTGTGTAATTGGAGAAGCTTCTCCCCCATTTCACAATGTTTTCTCTGTAATTTCCATACCAGATATACGACTGAAATAGTCCTCCTTGAGTTGCCTTAAGGGCCCCGCAACTAATCCAAAGTTAACAAAATATTTCAAAACACCTGGTCCAATAAGCTCATCAGTCCTTTGAAGAGAATTCTTCTTTCTTCTCCAAAGTGAGAAGAGATCTTAAAAGCAAATCGAGATCCCTTAAAGGCAGGACAGTTCACATACCATGTTATTGAAAGCAGCATTGCAAGTAAACGTGTTCTCTTGGCAGAGGGGAACCCAATCCAGCCTTGAAAAAAACGCATTTTTAATAACAGTATCCATTTCCCGAAGTGGAGTTTCGTTTCAGCCCAATGATGCATCAAATGTTGGTTTTTGGCTCAACACATTTATCCCACCTTCCTACTCTATCCTGAAATGTGTTCCTTTTCATGAGTTTCTTAGCTTTAATTACATATTTCAATTACAATCCTCAAGTCCTTAACACCTTCACTTAGTGAAAACCAAGAAGCAAGCAATTGTCAGCTGGATGCCATACCAGCATTTCTGATTGCAAACGGATGCTTTTGAGACCTTCTGCTAAGTAGGCAAAGGTAGGGAATCTTAGATGTGCCCAGCATCCAATGTTCCAATCCTCTATCCTCTTTGAAATGACCCGGAGAGTCAAGGAATGCTTGCCACTTACCTTGGTGAAGTTTCATGCTCCCCAAATCTAGAGAGGCCATTTAGAAAGACTTCAAGTGTCATCATTTCAACTTATGGTCCTTGCTGTCAAATTGGCAACAGATATAAGGTCTTTTTGGATCTCTAAGAAACCTAGGGACCGCAGAAGGTTTATACTTCAGAATGCAAGAAGCTTAAGGCAGCTTCCATACCAGATATCAGTTCAGTACTAGCTATTTGCCAGATCATCAGGACCTGAAATCCATGGAGGCCAATTCTCTCCAGAGGAGGAAGTATTGAATAGGTAAGTGCTTCCCTTTCAGTGAAGTGGAGCTCATTTACACATCAACTCGGCAGTTGATGTCAATTGCCTTATCCCTAAAAGTGGCCCAAATCTGGAGAATGCACCTGAAAGGGGTGCGTTGGGGAAGCACATTTGAGTTTCCCAGAGCCACAACACTTTCACACAAAACGAACGCAAAAGTACATGCATAAAAGAAACTCTCAGTCCTGAGGACCAAAGCAAAGGGTGAGGATGAACAACATCCTCAATGTTTTTGAACTACGTTCCCTCATTTTAACAACAAAACGACAAACAGCATGCAAATTGAAAGATAGGGAATCAGGACCACAGTTGTCATGCCTACTGACCTGGGAAGCAGAAAGAGCCAAAAAGTAAAAAGCAAAGAAATTAGGAAAAGTTCAATTTGCTTCATTAACTTCCACATGTCTCCTGGAAATATGCTCGTTTTCTCAGGGTCACAATGATGAAAACCAAAAGGATTTCACTGAACAAACTTTCTCTAACTGAATATTTTACATAGACTGCTTTTGGAGATATGAAAATGATTCATTTGATGCCATGTTTCACCAGAATCTGTAGAATATGCTGGCCATGCAATGTAAAAAAAAAAAAATACTTGCTTGTCCCTTAGCGGACTACAAGATGGACTAGAGCTCTGCTGATCACAGCAGGTGTTATCCAATAGCAGAGAGACAAATGCAATGCCAAAAGGTCTCTCAGGATCGCAGTTCCCAGGCACCAAAGGGCAGATTCCTACCCATTGGAAAGGGAATATGTCAACCAATGTTCCACCACAGCTGAAACACAATGCAGGAGGGAATGATACCTAGTTGGATCATATGCAAGCTCCGTTACTGACCAAAGATGTCTCAAGTACTCAATGCAAGTGCTGTTTCACACACCTACAATGTACGAATCACAAACAGGATCCCACAAACCAAAGCACAGACTGCCGTGATTAACACCACATTGACACACACAAACACATGAAGAACAAATAAACACTCCAATCACAAAGACAGAAAGCCAGAGAAGGCATTTTGTCAACTTCCACTTCCACTCCCACATGGAGGCCCCCAGTTCTCAAGAGGGAATGGACTCAGAGGGGCTCCCATCCGCTAAGGGGAGCAGCCCAGTTGGAGTAGACCTATTTCCCAGCCTGTGCAAGCTGGAGCGACTTACCCCCAAATGACATGAACTGTATACCACTGCTCTGGACATGTCTCCAAGACAAGCAGCCTCGTGCTGTAGGGCAGCCACTGCATATCAGGGAGAATCCCTGCCAGTATCCTGGAGCCAAATGTACTCTGGCATGTGCTGGGAAGTATAAATGGCGACGCCCCTGATCGAGATCAATACACCATGGGCACAGACCTCCTGGCTGGCTCGCTATAATTGGTAACCAAAGACCAGGATGTGTGCCCGACGCACAGTGAGGCCAAACAGCAGCAAAACATTGGACTTTGGAGCCGAGAAATATTTGTTGTTGAGACATTCAAGGAAATGGGTGGCTTATGCTGGGTAATCCCCAACCTTGAAAGCTTTTAGCAAAGCCCTCTTAGAGGTAAGGTGATGGAGGGGTGTGGCTTTTCGTTGAAAACTTCTCCCTGTCCGATCCATTGTTCTTGAGGACAGGTCATAGTCAGGTCTCAATGATCCTATCAATCTCCAGCAAACAAATGTCACTCTCTGGGTGACAAGAAAGGGCAAGGTTCCAAGGCACAAGACTCACCCTCTGAGGTCCAGACCCACCTAAGAGAAAGGGGTCCCTGGGAGGGGTGGTGGTCCTCCTGCCATGGAGGGTTTGTCCAGGAGCTGGTCTGGGTCCTCCCACCACTGCCCACGCCTCACAGAGGAGGCAGCTCTGCCTTGGTGGCTCCCTCAGGGCCAGGTCCCAGACGCTTGCTAGCTCTCATCACTGAGGGAGCCGGGTGCACATGACCCAACAGGTCTTAATGCTCCTCAGGCCACCCAAACAGTGGTGGTCAGGTACCCCAGACTGTGAGCCATACCCTTAGGGTCACAGTGGCGGTGTGTGGTAGAGGTTCAACACTGCCTCAAGGCCTGGTCTGGGCCAATGGTCATTCATGGCCTTGGCTCTGGAGCCCTGCAGGACACACCCCCAGCCTGTTCTCTGGGCTCCCCATCACACAAGCTGGCCCAAGGCCGTGTGAGCAGAAGAATGCTGGGGAGAAGGCTGGCACTTGCCTCTTACCTCATGCTCCAGGTCTGAAGGGGCAGCACTCCACTGACTGCTGCCTAACAAAGGGCCCCCACTAAAGATGGCTGACAGACAGTGGCTTGCTTGGGGCAGGGGCCCACTACACTGCCCACCAATGGCTGAGCAGGGTGGTCACAGTGGCATTAGTGGTCTCCTGGTAACCATTGCCTGGTAACGGGGCAGTGGGTCACAGTGCACAGCAAGGGCTGCCTGGGAAGGGCTGCATTCAGCTGGCTATGGTACAATTCCCCCTTTTCTTTGGTCCTCTGCAACCCTGAGGAGAATATGTGGGTATGATTTGGATAGAGTGGTTAATCATAAACTCAGCAGCGGATCTCTGTTTTAGGGGACTTGCTTTCAACCTAGATTCCTGGTTCATCTTTTCCCAAGTCTTTCAGGGAATGGGGTGACGACCACTCTAGCTACGTGCTGCTGGAGGAAAGCAAAGCCCTACAGTGCATTCTGAGTTGGAAGCAATGCCACGTTGCAAGTCTTGATCCAAGTCTTATATAAACTTGTATAAGGAATCCAGGAGAATAAGCCTGAAAAGCAGCGTGAGGGTGGCACTCTGGGGGAGACGTTCTGGCAGGTAATCCAGACACGCAGAAGCAGAAGGGAAGAAATTGTTGTAAGTTGTTAGGAAGTTGAGGGGAAGAGCTTCCCTTAACGGGAGAACACAGATCAAAATCAGCATTATTGCGAAGCAAATCCATAAACGTTAGTAGCATATGCATCTGTTTACTCAGTTTGTCAAAACTGCATTGGTAAGAGTCTTCTTGAAGTTGAAGCACTTTGGGAAAGCCTCAGCCTAACTATCTGTTAGACACTTAAAGAGGCAAGGTTAAAGATCGCATGACAAGGGGTTGCGAAGGAAGCTTAATCAAGTGGCTCTCATGTAACCGTCAGCATGGCTGACCGATTATCCCAAGGCATACCTGCATTTCAGAAACTTTGTACCCTTTCTAGAATATCGACAGGTGTGCCATGTATCCATCCTGTGTAATTGGAGAAGCTTCTCCCCCATTTCACAATGTTTTCTCTGTAATTTCCATACCAGATATACGACTGAAATAGTCCTCCTTGAGTTGCCTTAAGGGCCCCGCAACTAATCCAAAGTTAACAAAATATTTCAAAACACCTGGTCCAATAAGCTCATCAGTCCTTTGAAGAGAATTCTTCTTTCTTCTCCAAAGTGAGAAGAGATCTTAAAAGCAAATCGAGATCCCTTAAAGGCAGGACAGTTCACATACCATGTTATTGAAAGCAGCATTGCAAGTAAACGTGTTCTCTTGGCAGAGGGGAACCCAATCCAGCCTTGAAAAAAACGCATTTTTAATAACAGTATCCATTTCCCGAAGTGGAGTTTCGTTTCAGCCCAATGATGCATCAAATGTTGGTTTTTGGCTCAACACATTTATCCCACCTTCCTACTCTATCCTGAAATGTGTTCCTTTTCATGAGTTTCTTAGCTTTAATTACATATTTCAATTACAATCCTCAAGTCCTTAACACCTTCACTTAGTGAAAACCAAGAAGCAAGCAATTGTCAGCTGGATGCCATACCAGCATTTCTGATTGCAAACGGATGCTTTTGAGACCTTCTGCTAAGTAGGCAAAGGTAGGGAATCTTAGATGTGCCCAGCATCCAATGTTCCAATCCTCTATCCTCTTTGAAATGACCCGGAGAGTCAAGGAATGCTTGCCACTTACCTTGGTGAAGTTTCATGCTCCCCAAATCTAGAGAGGCCATTTAGAAAGACTTCAAGTGTCATCATTTCAACTTATGGTCCTTGCTGTCAAATTGGCAACAGATATAAGGTCTTTTTGGATCTCTAAGAAACCTAGGGACCGCAGAAGGTTTATACTTCAGAATGCAAGAAGCTTAAGGCAGCTTCCATACCAGATATCAGTTCAGTACTAGCTATTTGCCAGATCATCAGGACCTGAAATCCATGGAGGCCAATTCTCTCCAGAGGAGGAAGTATTGAATAGGTAAGTGCTTCCCTTTCAGTGAAGTGGAGCTCATTTACACATCAACTCGGCAGTTGATGTCAATTGCCTTATCCCTAAAAGTGGCCCAAATCTGGAGAATGCACCTGAAAGGGGTGCGTTGGGGAAGCACATTTGAGTTTCCCAGAGCCACAACACTTTCACACAAAACGAACGCAAAAGTACATGCATAAAAGAAACTCTCAGTCCTGAGGACCAAAGCAAAGGGTGAGGATGAACAACATCCTCAATGTTTTTGAACTACGTTCCCTCATTTTAACAACAAAACGACAAACAGCATGCAAATTGAAAGATAGGGAATCAGGACCACAGTTGTCATGCCTACTGACCTGGGAAGCAGAAAGAGCCAAAAAGTAAAAAGCAAAGAAATTAGGAAAAGTTCAATTTGCTTCATTAACTTCCACATGTCTCCTGGAAATATGCTCGTTTTCTCAGGGTCACAATGATGAAAACCAAAAGGATTTCACTGAACAAACTTTCTCTAACTGAATATTTTACATAGACTGGTTTTGGAGATATGAAAATGATTCATTTGATGCCATGTTTCACCAGAATCTGTAGAATATGCTGGCCATGCAATGTAAAAAAAAAAAAAAATACTTGCTTGTCCCTTAGCGGACTACAAGATGGACTAGAGCTCTGCTGATCACAGCAGGTGTTATCCAATAGCAGAGAGACAAATGCAATGCCAAAAGGTCTCTCAGGATCGCAGTTCCCAGGCACCAAAGGGCAGATTCCTACCCATTGGAAAGGGAATATGTCAACCAATGTTCCACCACAGCTGAAACACAATGCAGGAGGGAATGATACCTAGTTGGATCATATGCAAGCTCCGTTACTGACCAAAGACGTCTCAAGTACTCAATGCAAGTGCTGTTTCACACACCTACAATGTACGAATCACAAAGAGGATCCCACAAACCAAAGCACAGACTGCCGTGATTAACACCACATTGACACACACAAACACATGAAGAACAAATAAACACTCCAATCACAAAGACAGAAAGCCAGAGAAGGCATTTTGTCAACTTCCACTTCCACTCCCACATGGAGGCCCCCAGTTCTCAAGAGGGAATGGACTCAGAGGGGCTCCCATCCGCTAAGGGGAGCAGCCCAGTTGGAGTAGACCTATTTCCCAGCCTGTGCAAGCTGGAGCGACTTACCCCCAAATGACATGAACTGTATACCACTGCTCTGGACATGTCTCCAAGACAAGCAGCCTCGTGCTGTAGGGCAGCCACTGCATATCAGGGAGAATCCCTGCCAGTATCCTGGAGCCAAATGTACTCTGGCATGTGCTGGGAAGTATAAATGGCGACGCCCCTGATCGAGATCAATACACCATGGGCACAGACCTCCTGGCTGGCTCGCTATAATTGGTAACCAAAGACCAGGATGTGTGCCCGACGCACAGTGAGGCCAAACAGCAGCAAAACATTGGACTTTGGAGCCGAGAAATATTTGTTGTTGAGACATTCAAGGAAATGGGTGGCTTATGCTGGGTAATCCCCAACCTTGAAAGCTTTTAGCAAAGCCCTCTTAGAGGTAAGGTGATGGAGGGGTGTGGCTTTTCGTTGAAAACTTCTCCCTGTCCGATCCATTGTTCTTGAGGACAGGTCATAGTCAGGTCTCAATGATCCTATCAATCTCCAGCAAACAAATGTCACTCTCTGGGTGACAAGAAAGGGCAAGGTCCCAAGGCACAAGACTCACCCTCTGAGGTCCAGACCCACCTAAGAGAAAGGGGTCCCTGGGAGGGGTGGTGGTCCTCCTGCCATGGAGGGTTTGTCCAGGAGCTGGTCTGGGTCCTCCCACCACTGCCCACGCCTCCCAGAGGAGGCAGCTCTGCCTTGGTGGCTCCCTCAGGGCCAGGTCCCAGACGCTTGCTAGCTCTCATCACTGAGGGAGCCGGGTGCACATGACCCAACAGGTCTTAATGCTCCTCAGGCCACCCAAACAGTGGTGGTCAGGTACCCCAGACTGTGAGCCATACCCTTAGGGTCACAGTGGCGGTGTGTGGTAGAGGTTCAACACTGCCTCAAGGCCTGGTCTGGGCCAATGGTCATTCATGGCCTTGGCTCTGGAGCCCTGCAGGACACACCCCCAGCCTGTTCTCTGGGCTCCCCATCACACAAGCTGGCCCAAGGCCGTGTGAGCAGAAGAATGCTGGGGAGAAGGCTGGCACTTGCCTCTTACCTCATGCTCCAGGTCTGAAGGGGCAGCACTCCACTGACTGCTGCCTAACAAAGGGCCCCCACTAAAGATGGCTGACAGACAGTGGCTTGCTTGGGGCAGGGGCCCACTACACTGCCCACCAATGGCTGAGCAGGGTGGTCACAGTGGCATTAGTGGTCTCCTGGTAACCATTGCCTGGTAAGAGGGCAGTGGGTCACAGTGCACAGCAAGGTTTGCCTGGGAAGGGCTGCATTCAGCTGGCTATGGTACAATTCCCCCTTTTCTTTGGTCCTCTGCAACCCTGAGGAGAATATGTGGGTATGATTTGGATAGAGTGGTTAATCATAAACTCAGCAGCGGATCTCTGTTTTAGGGGACTTGCTTTCAACCTAGATTCCTGGTTCATCTTTTCCCAAGTCTTTCAGGGAATGGGGTGACGACCACTCTAGCTACGTGCTGCTGGAGGAAAGCAAAGCCCTACAGTGCATTCTGAGTTGGAAGCAATGCCACGTTGCAAGTCTTGATCCAAGTCTTATATAAACTTGTATAAGGAATCCAGGAGAATAAGCCTGAAAAGCAGCGTGAGGGTGGCACTCTGGGGGAGACGTTCTGGCAGGTAATCCAGACACGCAGAAGCAGAAGGGAAGACATTGTTGTAAGTTGTTAGGAAGTTGAGGGGAAGAGCTTCCCTTAACGGGAGAACACAGATCAAAATCAGCATTATTGCGAAGCAAATCCATAAACGTTAGTAGCATATGCATCTGTTTACTCAGTTTGTCAAAACTGCATTGGTAAGAGTCTTCTTGAAGTTGAAGCACTTTGGGAAAGCCTCAGCCTAACTATCTGTTAGACACTTAAAGAGGCAAGGTTAAAGATCGCATGACAAGGGGTTGCGAAGGAAGCTTAATCAAGTGGCTCTCATGTAACCGTCAGCATGGCTGACCGATTATCCCAAGGCATACCTGCATTTCAGAAACTTTGTACCCTTTCTAGAATATCGACAGGTGTGCCATGTATCCATCCTGTGTAATTGGAGAAGCTTCTCCCCCATTTCACAATGTTTTCTCTGTAATTTCCATACCAGATATACGACTGAAATAGTCCTCCTTGAGTTGCCTTAAGGGCCCCGCAACTAATCCAAAGTTAACAAAATATTTCAAAACACCTGGTCCAATAAGCTCATCAGTCCTTTGAAGAGAATTCTTCTTTCTTCTCCAAAGTGAGAAGAGATCTTAAAAGCAAATCGAGATCCCTTAAAGGCAGGACAGTTCACATACCATGTTATTGAAAGCAGCATTGCAAGTAAACGTGTTCTCTTGGCAGAGGGGAACCCAATCCAGCCTTGAAAAAAACGCATTTTTAATAACAGTATCCATTTCCCGAAGTGGAGTTTCGTTTCAGCCCAATGATGCATCAAATGTTGGTTTTTGGCTCAACACATTTATCCCACCTTCCTACTCTATCCTGAAATGTGTTCCTTTTCATGAGTTTCTTAGCTTTAATTACATATTTCAATTACAATCCTCAAGTCCTTAACACCTTCACTTAGTGAAAACCAAGAAGCAAGCAATTGTCAGCTGGATGCCATACCAGCATTTCTGATTGCAAACGGATGCTTTTGAGACCTTCTGCTAAGTAGGCAAAGGTAGGGAATCTTAGATGTGCCCAGCATCCAATGTTCCAATCCTCTATCCTCTTTGAAATGACCCGGAGAGTCAAGGAATGCTTGCCACTTACCTTGGTGAAGTTTCATGCTCCCCAAATCTAGAGAGGCCATTTAGAAAGACTTCAAGTGTCATCATTTCAACTTATGGTCCTTGCTGTCAAATTGGCAACAGATATAAGGTCTTTTTGGATCTCTAAGAAACCTAGGGACCGCAGAAGGTTTATACTTCAGAATGCAAGAAGCTTAAGGCAGCTTCCATACCAGATATCAGTTCAGTACTAGCTATTTGCCAGATCATCAGGACCTGAAATCCATGGAGGCCAATTCTCTCCAGAGGAGGAAGTATTGAATAGGTAAGTGCTTCCCTTTCAGTGAAGTGGAGCTCATTTACACATCAACTCGGCAGTTGATGTCAATTGCCTTATCCCTAAAAGTGGCCCAAATCTGGAGAATGCACCTGAAAGGGGTGCGTTGGGGAAGCACATTTGAGTTTCCCAGAGCCACAACACTTTCACACAAAACGAACGCAAAAGTACATGCATAAAAGAAACTCTCAGTCCTGAGGACCAAAGCAAAGGGTGAGGATGAACAACATCCTCAATGTTTTTGAACTACGTTCCCTCATTTTAACAACAAAACGACAAACAGCATGCAAATTGAAAGATAGGGAATCAGGACCACAGTTGTCATGCCTACTGACCTGGGAAGCAGAAAGAGCCAAAAAGTAAAAAGCAAAGAAATTAGGAAAAGTTCAATTTGCTTCATTAACTTCCACATGTCTCCTGGAAATATGCTCGTTTTCTCAGGGTCACAATGATGAAAACCAAAAGGATTTCACTGAACAAACTTTCTCTAACTGAATATTTTACATAGACTGCTTTTGGAGATATGAAAATGATTCATTTGATGCCATGTTTCACCAGAATCTGTAGAATATGCTGGCCATGCAATGTAAAAAAAAAAAAATACTTGCTTGTCCCTTAGCGGACTACAAGATGGACTAGAGCTCTGCTGATCACAGCAGGTGTTATCCAATAGCAGAGAGACAAATGCAATGCCAAAAGGTCTCTCAGGATCGCAGTTCCCAGGCACCAAAGGGCAGATTCCTACCCATTGGAAAGGGAATATGTCAACCAATGTTCCACCACAGCTGAAACACAATGCAGGAGGGAATGATACCTAGTTGGATCATATGCAAGCTCCGTTACTGACCAAAGATGTCTCAAGTACTCAATGCAAGTGCTGTTTCACACACCTACAATGTACGAATCACAAACAGGATCCCACAAACCAAAGCACAGACTGCCGTGATTAACACCACATTGACACACACAAACACATGAAGAACAAATAAACACTCCAATCACAAAGACAGAAAGCCAGAGAAGGCATTTTGTCAACTTCCACTTCCACTCCCACATGGAGGCCCCCAGTTCTCAAGAGGGAATGGACTCAGAGGGGCTCCCATCCGCTAAGGGGAGCAGCCCAGTTGGAGTAGACCTATTTCCCAGCCTGTGCAAGCTGGAGCGACTTACCCCCAAATGACATGAACTGTATACCACTGCTCTGGACATGTCTCCAAGACAAGCAGCCTCGTGCTGTAGGGCAGCCACTGCATATCAGGGAGAATCCCTGCCAGTATCCTGGAGCCAAATGTACTCTGGCATGTGCTGGGAAGTATAAATGGCGACGCCCCTGATCGAGATCAATACACCATGGGCACAGACCTCCTGGCTGGCTCGCTATAATTGGTAACCAAAGACCAGGATGTGTGCCCGACGCACAGTGAGGCCAAACAGCAGCAAAACATTGGACTTTGGAGCCGAGAAATATTTGTTGTTGAGACATTCAAGGAAATGGGTGGCTTATGCTGGGTAATCCCCAACCTTGAAAGCTTTTAGCAAAGCCCTCTTAGAGGTAAGGTGATGGAGGGGTGTGGCTTTTCGTTGAAAACTTCTCCCTGTCCGATCCATTGTTCTTGAGGACAGGTCATAGTCAGGTCTCAATGTTCCTATCAATCTCCAGCAAACAAATGTCACTCTCTGGGTGACAAGAAAGGGCAAGGTCCCAAGGCACAAGACTCACCCTCTGAGGTCCAGACCCACCTAAGAGAAAGGGGTCCCTGGGAGGGGTGGTGGTCCTCCTGCCATGGAGGGTATGTCCAGGAGCTGGTCTGGGTCCTCCCACCACTGCCCACGCCTCACAGAGGAGGCAGCTCTGCCTTGGTGGCTCCCTCAGGGCCAGGTCCCAGACGCTTGCTAGCTCTCATCACTGAGGGAGCCGGGTGCACATGACCCAACAGGTCTTAATGCTCCTCAGGCCACCCAAACAGTGGTGGTCAGGTACCCCAGACTGTGAGCCATACCCTTAGGGTCACAGTGGCGGTGTGTGGTAGAGGTTCAACACTGCCTCAAGGCCTGGTCTGGGCCAATGGTCATTCATGGCCTTGGCTCTGGAGCCCTGCAGGACACACCCCCAGCCTGTTCTCTGGGCTCCCCATCACACAAGCTGGCCCAAGGCCGTGTGAGCAGAAGAATGCTGGGGAGAAGGCTGGCACTTGCCTCTTACCTCATGCTCCAGGTCTGAAGGGGCAGCACTCCACTGACTGCTGCCTAACAAAGGGCCCCCACTAAAGATGGCTGACAGACAGTGGCTTGCTTGGGGCAGGGGCCCACTACACTGCCCACCAATGGCTGAGCAGGGTGGTCACAGTGGCATTAGTGGTCTCCTGGTAACCATTGCCTGGTAACGGGGCAGTGGGTCACAGTGCACAGCAAGGGCTGCCTGGGAAGGGCTGCATTCAGCTGGCTATGGTACAATTCCCCCTTTTCTTTGGTCCTCTGCAACCCTGAGGAGAATATGTGGGTATGATTTGGATAGAGTGGTTAATCATAAACTCAGCAGCGGATCTCTGTTTTAGGGGACTTGCTTTCCACCTCGATTCCTGGTTCATCTTTTCCCAAGTCTTTCAGGGAATGGGGTGACGACCACTCTAGCTACGTGCTGCTGGAGGAAAGCAAAGCCCTACAGTGCATTCTGAGTTGGAAGCAATGCCACGTTGCAAGTCTTGATCCAAGTCTTATATAAACTTGTATAAGGAATCCAGGAGAATAAGCCTGAAAAGCAGCGTGAGGGTGGCACTCTGGGGGAGACGTTCTGGCAGGTAATCCAGACACGCAGAAGCAGAAGGGAAGACATTGTTGTAAGTTGTTAGGAAGTTGAGGGGAAGAGCTTCCCTTAACGGGAGAACACAGATCAAAATCAGCATTATTGCGAAGCAAATCCATAAACGTTAGTAGCATATGCATCTGTTTACTCAGTTTGTCAAAACTGCATTGGTAAGAGTCTTCTTGAAGTTGAAGCACTTTGGGAAAGCCTCAGCCTAACTATCTGTTAGACACTTAAAGAGGCAAGGTTAAAGATCGCATGACAAGGGGTTGCGAAGGAAGCTTAATCAAGTGGCTCTCATGTAACCGTCAGCATGGCTGACCGATTATCCCAAGGCATACCTGCATTTCAGAAACTTTGTACCCTTTCTAGAATATCGACAGGTGTGCCATGTATCCATCCTGTGTAATTGGAGAAGCTTCTCCCCCATTTCACAATGTTTTCTCTGTAATTTCCATACCAGATATACGACTGAAATAGTCCTCCTTGAGTTGCCTTAAGGGCCCCGCAACTAATCCAAAGTTAACAAAATATTTCAAAACACCTGGTCCAATAAGCTCATCAGTCCTTTGAAGAGAATTCTTCTTTCTTCTCCAAAGTGAGAAGAGATCTTAAAAGCAAATCGAGATCCCTTAAAGGCAGGACAGTTCACATACCATGTTATTGAAAGCAGCATTGCAAGTAAACGTGTTCTCTTGGCAGAGGGGAACCCAATCCAGCCTTGAAAAAAACGCATTTTTAATAACAGTATCCATTTCCCGAAGTGGAGTTTCGTTTCAGCCCAATGATGCATCAAATGTTGGTTTTTGGCTCAACACATTTATCCCACCTTCCTACTCTATCCTGAAATGTGTTCCTTCTCATGAGTTTCTTAGCTTTAATTACATATTTCGATTACAATCCTCAAGTGCTTAACACCTTCACTTAGTGAAAACCAAGAAGCAAGCAATTGTCAGCTGGATGCCATACCAGCATTTCTGATTGCAAACGGATGCTTTTGAGACCTTCTGCTAAGTAGGCAAAGGTAGGGAATCTTAGATGTGCCCAGCATCCAATGTTCCAATCCTCTATCCTCTTTGAAATGACCCGGAGAGTCAAGGAATGCTTGCCACTTACCTTGGTGAAGTTTCATGCTACCCAAATCTAGAGAGGCCATTTAGAAAGACTTCAAGTGTCATCATTTCAACTTATGGTCCTTGCTGTCAAATTGGCAACAGATATAAGGTCTTTTTGGATCTCTAAGAAACCTAGGGACCGCAGAAGGTTTATACTTCAGAATGCAAGAAGCTTAAGGCAGCTTCCATACCAGATATCAGTTCAGTACTAGCTATTTGCCAGATCATCAGGACCTGAAATCCATGGAGGCCAATTCTCTCCAGAGGAGGAAGTATTGAATAGGTAAGTGCTTCCCTTTCAGTGAAGTGGAGCTCATTTACACATCAACTCGGCAGTTGATGTCAATTGCCTTATCCCTAAAAGTGGCCCAAATCTGGAGAATGCACCTGAAAGGGGTGCGTTGGGGAAGCACATTTGAGTTTCCCAGAGCCACAACACTTTCACACAAAACGAACGCAAAAGTACATGCATAAAAGAAACTCTCAGTCCTGAGGACCAAAGCAAAGGGTGAGGATGAACAACATCCTCAATGTTTTTGAACTACGTTCCCTCATTTTAACAACAAAACGACAAACAGCATGCAAATTGAAAGATAGGGAATCAGGACCACAGTTGTCATGCCTACTGACCTGGGAAGCAGAAAGAGCCAAAAAGTAAAAAGCAAAGAAATTAGGAAAAGTTCAATTTGCTTCATTAACTTCCACATGTCTCCTGGAAATATGCTCGTTTTCTCAGGGTCACAATGATGAAAACCAAAAGGATTTCACTGAACAAACTTTCTCTAACTGAATATTTTACATAGACTGGTTTTGGAGATATGAAAATGATTCATTTGATGCCATGTTTCACCAGAATCTGTAGAATATGCTGGCCATGCAATGTAAAAAAAAAAAAATACTTGCTTGTCCCTTAGCGGACTACAAGATGGACTAGAGCTCTGCTGATCACAGCAGGTGTTATCCAATAGCAGAGAGACAAATGCAATGCCAAAAGGTCTCTCAGGATCGCAGTTCCCAGGCACCAAAGGGCAGATTCCTACCCATTGGAAAGGGAATATGTCAACCAATGTTCCACCACAGCTGAAACACAATGCAGGAGGGAATGATACCTAGTTGGATCATATGCAAGCTCCGTTACTGACCAAAGACGTCTCAAGTACTCAATGCAAGTGCTGTTTCACACACCTACAATGTACGAATCACAAAGAGGATCCCACAAACCAAAGCACAGACTGCCGTGATTAACACCACATTGACACACACAAACACATGAAGAACAAATAAACACTCCAATCACAAAGACAGAAAGCCAGAGAAGGCATTTTGTCAACTTCCACTTCCACTCCCACATGGAGGCCCCCAGTTCTCAAGAGGGAATGGACTCAGAGGGGCTCCCATCCGCTAAGGGGAGCAGCCCAGTTGGAGTAGACCTATTTCCCAGCCTGTGCAAGCTGGAGCGACTTACCCCCAAATGACATGAACTGTATACCACTGCTCTGGACATGTCTCCAAGACAAGCAGCCTCGTGCTGTAGGGCAGCCACTGCATATCAGGGAGAATCCCTGCCAGTATCCTGGAGCCAAATGTACTCTGGCATGTGCTGGGAAGTATAAATGGCGACGCCCCTGATCGAGATCAATACACCATGGGCACAGACCTCCTGGCTGGCTCGCTATAATTGGTAACCAAAGACCAGGATGTGTGCCCGACGCACAGTGAGGCCAAACAGCAGCAAAACATTGGACTTTGGAGCCGAGAAATATTTGTTGTTGAGACATTCAAGGAAATGGGTGGCTTATGCTGGGTAATCCCCAACCTTGAAAGCTTTTAGCAAAGCCCTCTTAGAGGTAAGGTGATGGAGGGGTGTGGCTTTTCGTTGAAAACTTCTCCCTGTCCGATCCATTGTTCTTGAGGACAGGTCATAGTCAGGTCTCAATGATCCTATCAATCTCCAGCAAACAAATGTCACTCTCTGGGTGACAAGAAAGGGCAAGGTCCCAAGGCACAAGACTCACCCTCTGAGGTCCAGACCCACCTAAGAGAAAGGGGTCCCTGGGAGGGGTGGTGGTCCTCCTGCCATGGAGGGTTTGTCCAGGAGCTGGTCTGGGTCCTCCCACCACTGCCCACGCCTCACAGAGGAGGCAGCTCTGCCTTGGTGGCTCCCTCAGGGCCAGGTCCCAGACGCTTGCTAGCTCTCATCACTGAGGGAGCCGGGTGCACATGACCCAACAGGTCTTAATGCTCCTCAGGCCACCCAAACAGTGGTGGTCAGGTACCCCAGACTGTGAGCCATACCCTTAGGGTCACAGTGGCGGTGTGTGGTAGAGGTTCAACACTGCCTCAAGGCCTGGTCTGGGCCAATGGTCATTCATGGCCTTGGCTCTGGAGCCCTGCAGGACACACCCCCAGCCTGTTCTCTGGGCTCCCCATCACACAAGCTGGCCCAAGGCCGTGTGAGCAGAAGAATGCTGGGGAGAAGGCTGGCACTTGCCTCTTACCTCATGCTCCAGGTCTGAAGGGGCAGCACTCCACTGACTGCTGCCTAACAAAGGGCCCCCACTAAAGATGGCTGACAGACAGTGGCTTGCTTGGGGCAGGGGCCCACTACACTGCCCACCAATGGCTGAGCAGGGTGGTCACAGTGGCATTAGTGGTCTCCTGGTAACCATTGCCTGGTAACGGGGCAGTGGGTCACAGTGCACAGCAAGGGCTGCCTGGGAAGGGCTGCATTCAGCTGGCTATGGTACAATTCCCCCTTTTCTTTGGTCCTCTGCAACCCTGAGGAGAATATGTGGGTATGATTTGGATAGAGTGGTTAATCATAAACTCAGCAGCGGATCTCTGTTTTAGGGGACTTGCTTTCAACCTAGATTCCTGGTTCATCTTTTCCCAAGTCTTTCAGGGAATGGGGTGACGACCACTCTAGCTACGTGCTGCTGGAGGAAAGCAAAGCCCTACAGTGCATTCTGAGTTGGAAGCAATGCCACGTTGCAAGTCTTGATCCAAGTCTTATATAAACTTGTATAAGGAATCCAGGAGAATAAGCCTGAAAAGCAGCGTGAGGGTGGCACTCTGGGGGAGACGTTCTGGCAGGTAATCCAGACACGCAGAAGCAGAAGGGAAGAAATTGTTGTAAGTTGTTAGGAAGTTGAGGGGAAGAGCTTCCCTTAACGGGAGAACACAGATCAAAATCAGCATTATTGCGAAGCAAATCCATAAACGTTAGTAGCATATGCATCTGTTTACTCAGTTTGTCAAAACTGCATTGGTAAGAGTCTTCTTGAAGTTGAAGCACTTTGGGAAAGCCTCAGCCTAACTATCTGTTAGACACTTAAAGAGGCAAGGTTAAAGATCGCATGACAAGGGGTTGCGAAGGAAGCTTAATCAAGTGGCTCTCATGTAACCGTCAGCATGGCTGACCGATTATCCCAAGGCATACCTGCATTTCAGAAACTTTGTACCCTTTCTAGAATATCGACAGGTGTGCCATGTATCCATCCTGTGTAATTGGAGAAGCTTCTCCCCCATTTCACAATGTTTTCTCTGTAATTTCCATACCAGATATACGACTGAAATAGTCCTCCTTGAGTTGCCTTAAGGGCCCCGCAACTAATCCAAAGTTAACAAAATATTTCAAAACACCTGGTCCAATAAGCTCATCAGTCCTTTGAAGAGAATTCTTCTTTCTTCTCCAAAGTGAGAAGAGATCTTAAAAGCAAATCGAGATCCCTTAAAGGCAGGACAGTTCACATACCATGGTATTGAAAGCAGCATTGCAAGTAAACGTGTTCTCTTGGCAGAGGGGAACCCAATCCAGCCTTGAAAAAAACGCATTTTTAATAACAGTATCCATTTCCCGAAGTGGAGTTTCGTTTCAGCCCAATGATGCATCAAATGTTGGTTTTTGGCTCAACACATTTATCCCACCTTCCTACTCTATCCTGAAATGTGTTCCTTTTCATGAGTTTCTTAGCTTTAATTACATATTTCAATTACAATCCTCAAGTCCTTAACACCTTCACTTAGTGAAAACCAAGAAGCAAGCAATTGTCAGCTGGATGCCATACCAGCATTTCTGATTGCAAACGGATGCTTTTGAGACCTTCTGCTAAGTAGGCAAAGGTAGGGAATCTTAGATGTGCCCAGCATCCAATGTTCCAATCCTCTATCCTCTTTGAAATGACCCGGAGAGTCAAGGAATGCTTGCCACTTAGCTTGGTGAAGTTTCATGCTACCCAAATCTAGAGAGGCCATTTAGAAAGACTTCAAGTGTCATCATTTCAACTTATGGTCTTTGCTGTCAAATTGGCAACAGATACAAGGTCTTTTTGGATCTCTAAGAAACCTAGGGACTGCAGAAGGTTTATACTTCAGAATGCAAGAAGCTTAAGGCAGCTTCCATACCAGATATCAGTTCAGTACTAGCTATTTGCCAGATCATCAGGACCTGAAATCCATGGAGGCCAATTCTCTCCAGAGGAGGAAGTATTGAATAGGTAAGTGCTTCCCTTTCAGTGAAGTGGAGCTCATTTACACATCAACTCGGCAGTTGATGTCAATTGCCTTATCCCTAAAAGTGGCCCAAATCTGGAGAATGCACCTGAAAGGGGTGCGTTGGGGAAGCACATTTGAGTTTCCCAGAGCCACAACACTTTCACACAAAACAAACGCAAAAGTACATGCACAAAAGAAACTCTCAGTCCTGAGGACCAAAACAAAGGGTGAGGATGAACAACATCCTCAATGTTTTTGAACTACGTTCCCTCATTTTAACAACAAAACGACAAACAGCATGCAAATTGAAAGATAGGGAATCAGGACCACAGTTGTCATGCCTACTGACCTGGGAAGCAGAAAGAGCCAAAAAGTAAAAAGCAAAGAAATTAGGAAAAGTTCAATTTGCTTCATTAACTTCCACATGTCTCCTGGAAATATGCTCGTTTTCTCAGGGTCACAATGATGAAAACCAAAAGGATTTCACTGAACAAACTTTCTCTAACTGAATATTTTACATAGACTGGTTTTGGAGATATGAAAATGATTCATTTGATGCCATGTTTCACCAGAATCTGTAGAATATGCTGGCCATGCAATGTAAAAAAAAAAAAAAATACTTGCTTGTCCCTTAGCGGACTACAAGATGGACTAGAGCTCTGCTGATCACAGCAGGTGTTATCCAATAGCAGAGAGACAAATGCAATGCCAAAAGGTCTCTCAGGATCGCAGTTCCCAGGCACCAAAGGGCAGATTCCTACCCATTGGAAAGGGAATATGTCAACCAATGTTCCACCACAGCTGAAACACAATGCAGGAGGGAATGATACCTAGTTGGATCATATGCAAGCTCCGTTACTGACCAAAGACGTCTCAAGTACTCAATGCAAGTGCTGTTTCACACACCTACAATGTACGAATCACAAAGAGGATCCCACAAACCAAAGCACAGACTGCCGTGATTAACACCACATTGACACACACAAACACATGAAGAACAAATAAACACTCCAATCACAAAGACAGAAAGCCAGAGAAGGCATTTTGTCAACTTCCACTTCCACTCCCACATGGAGGCCCCCAGTTCTCAAGAGGGAATGGACTCAGAGGGGCTCCCATCCGCTAAGGGGAGCAGCCCAGTTGGAGTAGACCTATTTCCCAGCCTGTGCAAGCTGGAGCGACTTACCCCCAAATGACATGAACTGTATACCACTGCTCTGGACATGTCTCCAAGACAAGCAGCCTCGTGCTGTAGGGCAGCCACTGCATATCAGGGAGAATCCCTGCCAGTATCCTGGAGCCAAATGTACTCTGGCATGTGCTGGGAAGTATAAATGGCGACGCCCCTGATCGAGATCAATACACCATGGGCACAGACCTCCTGGCTGGCTCGCTATAATTGGTAACCAAAGACCAGGATGTGTGCCCGACGCACAGTGAGGCCAAACAGCAGCAAAACATTGGACTTTGGAGCCGAGAAATATTTGTTGTTGAGACATTCAAGGAAATGGGTGGCTTATGCTGGGTAATCCCCAACCTTGAAAGCTTTTAGCAAAGCCCTCTTAGAGGTAAGGTGATGGAGGGGTGTGGCTTTTCGTTGAAAACTTCTCCCTGTCCGATCCATTGTTCTTGAGGACAGGTCATAGTCAGGTCTCAATGTTCCTATCAATCTCCAGCAAACAAATGTCACTCTCTGGGTGACAAGAAAGGGCAAGGTCCCAAGGCACAAGACTCACCCTCTGAGGTCCAGACCCACCTAAGAGAAAGGGGTCCCTGGGAGGGGTGGTGGTCCTCCTGCCATGGAGGGTATGTCCAGGAGCTGGTCTGGGTCCTCCCACCACTGCCCACGCCTCACAGAGGAGGCAGCTCTGCCTTGGTGGCTCCCTCAGGGCCAGGTCCCAGACGCTTGCTAGCTCTCATCACTGAGGGAGCCGGGTGCACATGACCCAACAGGTCTTAATGCTCCTCAGGCCACCCAAACAGTGGTGGTCAGGTACCCCAGACTGTGAGCCATACCCTTAGGGTCACAGTGGCGGTGTGTGGTAGAGGTTCAACACTGCCTCAAGGCCTGGTCTGGGCCAATGGTCATTCATGGCCTTGGCTCTGGAGCCCTGCAGGACACACCCCCAGCCTGTTCTCTGGGCTCCCCATCACACAAGCTGGCCCAAGGCCGTGTGAGCAGAAGAATGCTGGGGAGAAGGCTGGCACTTGCCTCTTACCTCATGCTCCAGGTCTGAAGGGGCAGCACTCCACTGACTGCTGCCTAACAAAGGGCCCCCACTAAAGATGGCTGACAGACAGTGGCTTGCTTGGGGCAGGGGCCCACTACACTGCCCACCAATGGCTGAGCAGGGTGGTCACAGTGGCATTAGTGGTCTCCTGGTAACCATTGCCTGGTAACGGGGCAGTGGGTCACAGTGCACAGCAAGGGCTGCCTGGGAAGGGCTGCATTCAGCTGGCTATGGTACAATTCCCCCTTTTCTTTGGTCCTCTGCAACCCTGAGGAGAATATGTGGGTATGATTTGGATAGAGTGGTTAATCATAAACTCAGCAGCGGATCTCTGTTTTAGGGGACTTGCTTGCAACCTCCATTCCTGGTTCATCTTTTCCCAAGTCTTTCAGGGAATGGAGTGACGACCACTCTAGCTTCATGCTGCTGGCGGAAAGCAAAGCCCTACAGTGCATTCTGAGTTGGAAGCAATGCCACGTTGCAAGTCTTGATCCAAGTCTTATATAAACTTGTATAAGGAATCCAGGAGAATAAGCCTGAAAAGCAGCGTGAGGGTGGCACTCTGGGGGAGACGTTCTGGCAGGGAATCCAGACACGCAGAAGCAGAAGGGAAGACATTGTTGTAAGTTGTTAGGAAGTTGAGGGGAAGAGCTTCCCTTAACGGGAGAACACAGATCAAAATCAGCATTATTGCGAAGCAAATCCATAAACGTTAGTAGCATATGCATCTGTTTACTCAGTTTGTCAAAACTGCATTGGTAAGAGTCTTCTTGAAGTTGAAGCACTTTGGGAAAGCCTCAGCCTAACTATCTGTTAGACACTTAAAGAGGCAAGGTTAAAGATCGCATGACAAGGGGTTGCGAAGGAAGCTTAATCAAGTGGCTCTCATGTAACCGTCAGCATGGCTGACCGATTATCCCAAGGCATACCTGCATTTCAGAAACTTTGTACCCTTTCTAGAATATCGACAGGTGTGCCATGTATCCATCCTGTGTAATTGGAGAAGCTTCTCCCCCATTTCACAATGTTTTCTCTGTAATTTCCATACCAGATATACGACTGAAATAGTCCTCCTTGAGTTGCCTTAAGGGCCCCGCAACTAATCCAAAGTTAACAAAATATTTCAAAACACCTGGTCCAATAAGCTCATCAGTCCTTTGAAGAGAATTCTTCTTTCTTCTCCAAAGTGAGAAGAGATCTTAAAAGCAAATCGAGATCCCTTAAAGGCAGGACAGTTCACATACCATGGTATTGAAAGCAGCATTGCAAGTAAACGTGTTCTCTTGGCAGAGGGGAACCCAATCCAGCCTTGAAAAAAACGCATTTTTAATAACAGTATCCATTTCCCGAAGTGGAGTTTCGTTTCAGCCCAATGATGCATCAAATGTTGGTTTTTGGCTCAACACATTTATCCCACCTTCCTACTCTATCCTGAAATGTGTTCCTTTTCATGAGTTTCTTAGCTTTAATTACATATTTCAATTACAATCCTCAAGTCCTTAACACCTTCACTTAGTGAAAACCAAGAAGCAAGCAATTGTCAGCTGGATGCCATACCAGCATTTCTGATTGCAAACGGATGCTTTTGAGACCTTCTGCTAAGTAGGCAAAGGTAGGGAATCTTAGATGTGCCCAGCATCCAATGTTCCAATAATCTATCCTCTTTGAAATGACCCGGAGAGTCAAGGAATGCTTGCCACTTACCTTGGTGAAGTTTCATGTTCCCCAAATCTAGAGAGGCCATTTAGAAAGACTTCAAGTGTCATCATTTCAACTTATGGTCCTTGCTGTCAAATTGGCAACAGATATAAGGTCTTTTTGGATCTCTAAGAAACCTAGGGACTGCAGAAGGTTTATACTTCAGAATGCAAGAAGCTTAAGGCAGCTTCCATACCAGATATCAGTTCAGTACTAGCTATTTGCCAGATCATCAGGACCTGAAATCCATGGAGGCCAATTCTCTCCAGAGGAGGAAGTATTGAATAGGTAAGTGCTTCCCTTTCAGTGAAATAGAGCTCATTTACACATCAACTCGGCAGTTGATGTCAATTGCCTTATCCCTAAAAGTGGCCCAAATCTGGAGAATGCACCTGAAAGGGGTGCGTTGGGGAAGCACATTTGAGTTTCCCAGAGCCACAACACTTTCACACAAAACAAACGCAAAAGTACATGCACAAAAGAAACTCTCAGTCCTGAGGACCAAAGCAAAGGGTGAGGATGAACAACATCCTCAATGTTTTCGAACTACGTTCCCTCATTTTAACAACAAAACGACAAACAGCATGCAAATTGAAAGATAGGGAATCAGGACCACAGTTGTCATGCCTACTGACCTGGGAAGCAGAAAGAGCCAAAAAGTAAAAAGCAAAGAAATTAGGAAAAGTTCAATTTGCTTCATTAACTTCCACATGTCTCCTGGAAATATGCTCGTTTTCTCAGGGTCACAATGATGAAAACCAAAAGGATTTCACTGAACAAACTTTCTCTAACTGAATATTTTACATAGACTGGTTTTGGAGATATGAAAATGATTCATTTGATGCCATGTTTCACCAGAATCTGTAGAATATGCTGGCCATGCAATGTAAAAAAAAAAAAAAAAATACTTGCTTGTCCCTTAGCGGACTACAAGATGGACTAGAGCTCTGCTGATCACAGCAGGTGTTATCCAATAGCAGAGAGACAAATGCAATGCCAAAAGGTCTCTCAGGATCGCAGTTCCCAGGCACCAAAGGGCAGATTCCTACCCATTGGAAAGGGAATATGTCAACCAATGTTCCACCACAGCTGAAACACAATGCAGGAGGGAATGATACCTAGTTGGATCATATGCAAGCTCCGTTACTGACCAAAGACGTCTCAAGTACTCAATGCAAGTGCTGTTTCACACACCTACAATGTACGAATCACAAAGAGGATCCCACAAACCAAAGCACAGACTGCCGTGATTAACACCACATTGACACACACAAACACATGAAGAACAAATAAACACTCCAATCACAAAGACAGAAAGCCAGAGAAGGCATTTTGTCAACTTCCACTTCCACTCCCACATGGAGGCCCCCAGTTCTCAAGAGGGAATGGACTCAGAGGGGCTCCCATCCGCTAAGGGGAGCAGCCCAGTTGGAGTAGACCTATTTCCCAGCCTGTGCAAGCTGGAGCGACTTACCCCCAAATGACATGAACTGTATACCACTGCTCTGGACATGTCTCCAAGACAAGCAGCCTCGTGCTGTAGGGCAGCCACTGCATATCAGGGAGAATCCCTGCCAGTATCCTGGAGCCAAATGTACTCTGGCATGTGCTGGGAAGTATAAATGGCGACGCCCCTGATCGAGATCAATACACCATGGGCACAGACCTCCTGGCTGGCTCGCTATAATTGGTAACCAAAGACCAGGATGTGTGCCCGACGCACAGTGAGGCCAAACAGCAGCAAAACATTGGACTTTGGAGCCGAGAAATATTTGTTGTTGAGACATTCAAGGAAATGGGTGGCTTATGCTGGGTAATCCCCAACCTTGAAAGCTTTTAGCAAAGCCCTCTTAGAGGTAAGGTGATGGAGGGGTGTGGCTTTTCGTTGAAAACTTCTCCCTGTCCGATCCATTGTTCTTGAGGACAGGTCATAGTCAGGTCTCAATGATCCTATCAATCTCCAGCAAACAAATGTCACTCTCTGGGTGACAAGAAAGGGCAAGGTCCCAAGGCACAAGACTCACCCTCTGAGGTCCAGACCCACCTAAGAGAAAGGGGTCCCTGGGAGGGGTGGTGGTCCTCCTGCCATGGAGGGTATGTCCAGGAGCTGGTCTGGGTCCTCCCACCACTGCCCACGCCTCACAGAGGAGGCAGCTCTGCCTTGGTGGCTCCCTCAGGGCCAGGTCCCAGACGCTTGCTAGCTCTCATCACTGAGGGAGCCGGGTGCACATGACCCAACAGGTCTTAATGCTCCTCAGGCCACCCAAACAGTGGTGGTCAGGTACCCCAGACTGTGAGCCATACCCTTAGGGTCACAGTGGCGGTGTGTGGTAGAGGTTCAACACTGCCTCAAGGCCTGGTCTGGGCCAATGGTCATTCATGGCCTTGGCTCTGGAGCCCTGCAGGACACACCCCCAGCCTGTTCTCTGGGCTCCCCATCACACAAGCTGGCCCAAGGCCGTGTGAGCAGAAGAATGCTGGGGAGAAGGCTGGCACTTGCCTCTTACCTCATGCTCCAGGTCTGAAGGGGCAGCACTCCACTGACTGCTGCCTAACAAAGGGCCCCCACTAAAGATGGCTGACAGACAGTGGCTTGCTTGGGGCAGGGGCCCACTACACTGCCCACCAATGGCTGAGCAGGGTGGTCACAGTGGCATTAGTGGTCTCCTGGTAACCATTGCCTGGTAACGGGGCAGTGGGTCACAGTGCACAGCAAGGGCTGCCTGGGAAGGGCTGCATTCAGCTGGCTATGGTACAATTCCCCCTTTTCTTTGGTCCTCTGCAACCCTGAGGAGAATATGTGGGTATGATTTGGATAGAGTGGTTAATCATAAACTCAGCAGCGGATCTCTGTTTTAGGGGACTTGCTTGCAACCTCCATTCCTGGTTCATCTTTTCCCAAGTCTTTCAGGGAATGGGGTGACGACCACTCTAGCTTCATGCTGCTGGCGGAAAGCAAAGCCCTACAGTGCATTCTGAGTTGGAAGCAATGCCACGTTGCAAGTCTTGATCCAAGTCTTATATAAACTTGTATAAGGAATCCAGGAGAATAAGCCTGAAAAGCAGCGTGAGGGTGGCACTCTGGGGGAGACGTTCTGGCAGGTAATCCAGACACGCAGAAGCAGAAGGGAAGACATTGTTGTAAGTTGTTAGGAAGTTGAGGGGAAGAGCTTCCCTTAACGGGAGAACACAGATCAAAATCAGCATTATTGCGAAGCAAATCCATAAACGTTAGTAGCATATGCATCTGTTTACTCAGTTTGTCAAAACTGCATTGGTAAGAGTCTTCTTGAAGTTGAAGCACTTTGGGAAAGCCTCAGCCTAACTATCTGTTAGACACTTAAAGAGGCAAGGTTAAAGATCGCATGACAAGGGGTTGCGAAGGAAGCTTAATCAAGTGGCTCTCATGTAACCGTCAGCATGGCTGACCGATTATCCCAAGGCATACCTGCATTTCAGAAACTTTGTACCCTTTCTAGAATATCGACAGGTGTGCCATGTATCCATCCTGTGTAATTGGAGAAGCTTCTCCCCCATTTCACAATGTTTTCTCTGTAATTTCCATACCAGATATACGACTGAAATAGTCCTCCTTGAGTTGCCTTAAGGGCCCCGCAACTAATCCAAAGTTAACAAAATATTTCAAAACACCTGGTCCAATAAGCTCATCAGTCCTTTGAAGAGAATTCTTCTTTCTTCTCCAAAGTGAGAAGAGATCTTAAAAGCAAATCGAGATCCCTTAAAGGCAGGACAGTTCACATACCATGGTATTGAAAGCAGCATTGCAAGTAAACGTGTTCTCTTGGCAGAGGGGAACCCAATCCAGCCTTGAAAAAAACGCATTTTTAATAACAGTATCCATTTCCCGAAGTGGAGTTTCGTTTCAGCCCAATGATGCATCAAATGTTGGTTTTTGGCTCAACACATTTATCCCACCTTCCTACTCTATCCTGAAATGTGTTCCTTTTCATGAGTTTCTTAGCTTTAATTACATATTTCAATTACAATCCTCAAGTCCTTAACACCTTCACTTAGTGAAAACCAAGAAGCAAGCAATTGTCAGCTGGATGCCATACCAGCATTTCTGATTGCAAACGGATGCTTTTGAGACCTTCTGCTAAGTAGGCAAAGGTAGGGAATCTTAGATGTGCCCAGCATCCAATGTTCCAATAATCTATCCTCTTTGAAATGACCCGGAGAGTCAAGGAATGCTTGCCACTTACCTTGGTGAAGTTTCATGTTCCCCAAATCTAGAGAGGCCATTTAGAAAGACTTCAAGTGTCATCATTTCAACTTATGGTCCTTGCTGTCAAATTGGCAACAGATATAAGGTCTTTTTGGATCTCTAAGAAACCTAGGGACTGCAGAAGGTTTATACTTCAGAATGCAAGAAGCTTAAGGCAGCTTCCATACCAGATATCAGTTCAGTACTAGCTATTTGCCAGATCATCAGGACCTGAAATCCATGGAGGCCAATTCTCTCCAGAGGAGGAAGTATTGAATAGGTAAGTGCTTCCCTTTCAGTGAAATAGAGCTCATTTACACATCAACTCGGCAGTTGATGTCAATTGCCTTATCCCTAAAAGTGGCCCAAATCTGGAGAATGCACCTGAAAGGGGTGCGTTGGGGAAGCACATTTGAGTTTCCCAGAGCCACAACACTTTCACACAAAACAAACGCAAAAGTACATGCACAAAAGAAACTCTCAGTCCTGAGGACCAAAGCAAAGGGTGAGGATGAACAACATCCTCAATGTTTTCGAACTACGTTCCCTCATTTTAACAACAAAACGACAAACAGCATGCAAATTGAAAGATAGGGAATCAGGACCACAGTTGTCATGCCTACTGACCTGGGAAGCAGAAAGAGCCAAAAAGTAAAATGCAAAGAAATTAGGAAAAGTTCAATTTGCTTCATTAACTTCCACATGTCTCCTGGAAATATGCTCGTTTTCTCAGGGTCACAATGATGAAAACCAAAAGGATTTCACTGAACAAACTTTCTCTAACTGAATATTTTACATAGACTGGTTTTGGAGATATGAAAATGATTCATTTGATGCCATGTTTCACCAGAATCTGTAGAATATGCTGGCCATGCAATGTAAAAAAAAAAAAAAAATACTTGCTTGTCCCTTAGCGGACTACAAGATGGACTAGAGCTCTGCTGATCACAGCAGGTGTTATCCAATAGCAGAGAGACAAATGCAATGCCAAAAGGTCTCTCAGGATCGCAGTTCCCAGGCACCAAAGGGCAGATTCCTACCCATTGGAAAGGGAATATGTCAACCAATGTTCCACCACAGCTGAAACACAATGCAGGAGGGAATGATACCTAGTTGGATCATATGCAAGCTCCGTTACTGACCAAAGACGTCTCAAGTACTCAATGCAAGTGCTGTTTCACACACCTACAATGTACGAATCACAAAGAGGATCCCACAAACCAAAGCACAGACTGCCGTGATTAACACCACATTGACACACACAAACACATGAAGAACAAATAAACACTCCAATCACAAAGACAGAAAGCCAGAGAAGGCATTTTGTCAACTTCCACTTCCACTCCCACATGGAGGCCCCCAGTTCTCAAGAGGGAATGGACTCAGAGGGGCTCCCATCCGCTAAGGGGAGCAGCCCAGTTGGAGTAGACCTATTTCCCAGCCTGTGCAAGCTGGAGCGACTTACCCCCAAATGACATGAACTGTATACCACTGCTCTGGACATGTCTCCAAGACAAGCAGCCTCGTGCTGTAGGGCAGCCACTGCATATCAGGGAGAATCCCTGCCAGTATCCTGGAGCCAAATGTACTCTGGCATGTGCTGGGAAGTATAAATGGCGACGCCCCTGATCGAGATCAATACACCATGGGCACAGACCTCCTGGCTGGCTCGCTATAATTGGTAACCAAAGACCAGGATGTGTGCCCGACGCACAGTGAGGCCAAACAGCAGCAAAACATTGGACTTTGGAGCCGAGAAATATTTGTTGTTGAGACATTCAAGGAAATGGGTGGCTTATGCTGGGTAATCCCCAACCTTGAAAGCTTTTAGCAAAGCCCTCTTAGAGGTAAGGTGATGGAGGGGTGTGGCTTTTCGTTGAAAACTTCTCCCTGTCCGATCCATTGTTCTTGAGGACAGGTCATAGTCAGGTCTCAATGATCCTATCAATCTCCAGCAAACAAATGTCACTCTCTGGGTGACAAGAAAGGGCAAGGTCCCAAGGCACAAGACTCACCCTCTGAGGTCCAGACCCACCTAAGAGAAAGGGGTCCCTGGGAGGGGTGGTGGTCCTCCTGCCATGGAGGGTTTGTCCAGGAGCTGGTCTGGGTCCTCCCACCACTGCCCACGCCTCACAGAGGAGGCAGCTCTGCCTTGGTGGCTCCCTCAGGGCCAGGTCCCAGACGCTTGCTAGCTCTCATCACTGAGGGAGCCGGGTGCACATGACCCAACAGGTCTTAATGCTCCTCAGGCCACCCAAACAGTGGTGGTCAGGTACCCCAGACTGTGAGCCATACCCTTAGGGTCACAGTGGCGGTGTGTGGTAGAGGTTCAACACTGCCTCAAGGCCTGGTCTGGGCCAATGGTCATTCATGGCCTTGGCTCTGGAGCCCTGCAGGACACACCCCCAGCCTGTTCTCTGGGCTCCCCATCACACAAGCTGGCCCAAGGCCGTGTGAGCAGAAGAATGCTGGGGAGAAGGCTGGCACTTGCCTCTTACCTCATGCTCCAGGTCTGAAGGGGCAGCACTCCACTGACTGCTGCCTAACAAAGGGCCCCCACTAAAGATGGCTGACAGACAGTGGCTTGCTTGGGGCAGGGGCCCACTACACTGCCCACCAATGGCTGAGCAGGGTGGTCACAGTGGCATTAGTGGTCTCCTGGTAACCATTGCCTGGTAACGGGGCAGTGGGTCACAGTGCACAGCAAGGGCTGCCTGGGAAGGGCTGCATTCAGCTGGCTATGGTACAATTCCCCCTTTTCTTTGGTCCTCTGCAACCCTGAGGAGAATATGTGGGTATGATTTGGATAGAGTGGTTAATCATAAACTCAGCAGCGGATCTCTGTTTTAGGGGACTTGCTTTCAACCTAGATTCCTGGTTCATCTTTTCCCAAGTCTTTCAGGGAATGGGGTGACGACCACTCTAGCTACGTGCTGCTGGAGGAAAGCAAAGCCCTACAGTGCATTCTGAGTTGGAAGCAATGCCACGTTGCAAGTCTTGATCCAAGTCTTATATAAACTTGTATAAGGAATCCAGGAGAATAAGCCTGAAAAGCAGCGTGAGGGTGGCACTCTGGGGGAGACGTTCTGGCAGGTAATCCAGACACGCAGAAGCAGAAGGGAAGAAATTGTTGTAAGTTGTTAGGAAGTTGAGGGGAAGAGCTTCCCTTAACGGGAGAACACAGATCAAAATCAGCATTATTGCGAAGCAAATCCATAAACGTTAGTAGCATATGCATCTGTTTACTCAGTTTGTCAAAACTGCATTGGTAAGAGTCTTCTTGAAGTTGAAGCACTTTGGGAAAGCCTCAGCCTAACTATCTGTTAGACACTTAAAGAGGCAAGGTTAAAGATCGCATGACAAGGGGTTGCGAAGGAAGCTTAATCAAGTGGCTCTCATGTAACCGTCAGCATGGCTGACCGATTATCCCAAGGCATACCTGCATTTCAGAAACTTTGTACCCTTTCTAGAATATCGACAGGTGTGCCATGTATCCATCCTGTGTAATTGGAGAAGCTTCTCCCCCATTTCACAATGTTTTCTCTGTAATTTCCATACCAGATATACGACTGAAATAGTCCTCCTTGAGTTGCCTTAAGGGCCCCGCAACTAATCCAAAGTTAACAAAATATTTCAAAACACCTGGTCCAATAAGCTCATCAGTCCTTTGAAGAGAATTCTTCTTTCTTCTCCAAAGTGAGAAGAGATCTTAAAAGCAAATCGAGATCCCTTAAAGGCACGACAGTTCACATACCATGGTATTGAAAGCAGCATTGCAAGTAAACGTGTTCTCTTGGCAGAGGGGAACCCAATCCAGCCTTGAAAAAAACGCATTTTTAATAACAGTATCCATTTCCCGAAGTGGAGTTTCGTTTCAGCCCAATGATGCATCAAATGTTGGTTTTTGGCTCAACACATTTATCCCACCTTCCTACTCTATCCTGAAATGTGTTCCTTTTCATGAGTTTCTTAGCTTTAATTACATATTTCAATTACAATCCTCAAGTCCTTAACACCTTCACTTAGTGAAAACCAAGAAGCAAGCAATTGTCAGCTGGATGCCATACCAGCATTTCTGATTGCAAACGGATGCTTTTGAGACCTTCTGCTAAGTAGGCAAAGGTAGGGAATCTTAGATGTGCCCAGCATCCAATGTTCCAATCCTCTATCCTCTTTGAAATGACCCGGAGAGTCAAGGAATGCTTGCCACTTAGCTTGGTGAAGTTTCATGCTACCCAAATCTAGAGAGGCCATTTAGAAAGACTTCAAGTGTCATCATTTCAACTTATGGTCTTTGCTGTCAAATTGGCAACAGATACAAGGTCTTTTTGGATCTCTAAGAAACCTAGGGACTGCAGAAGGTTTATACTTCAGAATGCAAGAAGCTTAAGGCAGCTTCCATACCAGATATCAGTTCAGTACTAGCTATTTGCCAGATCATCAGGACCTGAAATCCATGGAGGCCAATTCTCTCCAGAGGAGGAAGTATTGAATAGGTAAGTGCTTCCCTTTCAGTGAAGTGGAGCTCATTTACACATCAACTCGGCAGTTGATGTCAATTGCCTTATCCCTAAAAGTGGCCCAAATCTGGAGAATGCACCTGAAAGGGGTGCGTTGGGGAAGCACATTTGAGTTTCCCAGAGCCACAACACTTTCACACAAAACAAACGCAAAAGTACATGCACAAAAGAAACTCTCAGTCCTGAGGACCAAAACAAAGGGTGAGGATGAACAACATCCTCAATGTTTTTGAACTACGTTCCCTCATTTTAACAACAAAACGACAAACAGCATGCAAATTGAAAGATAGGGAATCAGGACCACAGTTGTCATGCCTACTGACCTGGGAAGCAGAAAGAGCCAAAAAGTAAAAAGCAAAGAAATTAGGAAAAGTTCAATTTGCTTCATTAACTTCCACATGTCTCCTGGAAATATGCTCGTTTTCTCAGGGTCACAATGATGAAAACCAAAAGGATTTCACTGAACAAACTTTCTCTAACTGAATATTTTACATAGACTGGTTTTGGAGATATGAAAATGATTCATTTGATGCCATGTTTCACCAGAATCTGTAGAATATGCTGGCCATGCAATGTAAAAAAAAAAAAAAATACTTGCTTGTCCCTTAGCGGACTACAAGATGGACTAGAGCTCTGCTGATCACAGCAGGTGTTATCCAATAGCAGAGAGACAAATGCAATGCCAAAAGGTCTCTCAGGATCGCAGTTCCCAGGCACCAAAGGGCAGATTCCTACCCATTGGAAAGGGAATATGTCAACCAATGTTCCACCACAGCTGAAACACAATGCAGGAGGGAATGATACCTAGTTGGATCATATGCAAGCTCCGTTACTGACCAAAGACGTCTCAAGTACTCAATGCAAGTGCTGTTTCACACACCTACAATGTACGAATCACAAAGAGGATCCCACAAACCAAAGCACAGACTGCCGTGATTAACACCACATTGACACACACAAACACATGAAGAACAAATAAACACTCCAATCACAAAGACAGAAAGCCAGAGAAGGCATTTTGTCAACTTCCACTTCCACTCCCACATGGAGGCCCCCAGTTCTCAAGAGGGAATGGACTCAGAGGGGCTCCCATCCGCTAAGGGGAGCAGCCCAGTTGGAGTAGACCTATTTCCCAGCCTGTGCAAGCTGGAGCGACTTACCCCCAAATGACATGAACTGTATACCACTGCTCTGGACATGTCTCCAAGACAAGCAGCCTCGTGCTGTAGGGCAGCCACTGCATATCAGGGAGAATCCCTGCCAGTATCCTGGAGCCAAATGTACTCTGGCATGTGCTGGGAAGTATAAATGGCGACGCCCCTGATCGAGATCAATACACCATGGGCACAGACCTCCTGGCTGGCTCGCTATAATTGGTAACCAAAGACCAGGATGTGTGCCCGACGCACAGTGAGGCCAAACAGCAGCAAAACATTGGACTTTGGAGCCGAGAAATATTTGTTGTTGAGACATTCAAGGAAATGGGTGGCTTATGCTGGGTAATCCCCAACCTTGAAAGCTTTTAGCAAAGCCCTCTTAGAGGTAAGGTGATGGAGGGGTGTGGCTTTTCGTTGAAAACTTCTCCCTGTCCGATCCATTGTTCTTGAGGACAGGTCATAGTCAGGTCTCAATGTTCCTATCAATCTCCAGCAAACAAATGTCACTCTCTGGGTGACAAGAAAGGGCAAGGTCCCAAGGCACAAGACTCACCCTCTGAGGTCCAGACCCACCTAAGAGAAAGGGGTCCCTGGGAGGGGTGGTGGTCCTCCTGCCATGGAGGGTATGTCCAGGAGCTGGTCTGGGTCCTCCCACCACTGCCCACGCCTCACAGAGGAGGCAGCTCTGCCTTGGTGGCTCCCTCAGGGCCAGGTCCCAGACGCTTGCTAGCTCTCATCACTGAGGGAGCCGGGTGCACATGACCCAACAGGTCTTAATGCTCCTCAGGCCACCCAAACAGTGGTGGTCAGGTACCCCAGACTGTGAGCCATACCCTTAGGGTCACAGTGGCGGTGTGTGGTAGAGGTTCAACACTGCCTCAAGGCCTGGTCTGGGCCAATGGTCATTCATGGCCTTGGCTCTGGAGCCCTGCAGGACACACCCCCAGCCTGTTCTCTGGGCTCCCCATCACACAAGCTGGCCCAAGGCCGTGTGAGCAGAAGAATGCTGGGGAGAAGGCTGGCACTTGCCTCTTACCTCATGCTCCAGGTCTGAAGGGGCAGCACTCCACTGACTGCTGCCTAACAAAGGGCCCCCACTAAAGATGGCTGACAGACAGTGGCTTGCTTGGGGCAGGGGCCCACTACACTGCCCACCAATGGCTGAGCAGGGTGGTCACAGTGGCATTAGTGGTCTCCTGGTAACCATTGCCTGGTAACGGGGCAGTGGGTCACAGTGCACAGCAAGGGCTGCCTGGGAAGGGCTGCATTCAGCTGGCTATGGTACAATTCCCCCTTTTCTTTGGTCCTCTGCAACCCTGAGGAGAATATGTGGGTATGATTTGGATAGAGTGGTTAATCATAAACTCAGCAGCGGATCTCTGTTTTAGGGGACTTGCTTGCAACCTCCATTCCTGGTTCATCTTTTCCCAAGTCTTTCAGGGAATGGGGTGACGACCACTCTAGCTTCATGCTGCTGGCGGAAAGCAAAGCCCTACAGTGCATTCTGAGTTGGAAGCAATGCCACGTTGCAAGTCTTGATCCAAGTCTTATATAAACTTGTATAAGGAATCCAGGAGAATAAGCCTGAAAAGCAGCGTGAGGGTGGCACTCTGGGGGAGACGTTCTGGCAGGGAATCCAGACACGCAGAAGCAGAAGGGAAGACATTGTTGTAAGTTGTTAGGAAGTTGAGGGGAAGAGCTTCCCTTAACGGGAGAACACAGATCAAAATCAGCATTATTGCGAAGCAAATCCATAAACGTTAGTAGCATATGCATCTGTTTACTCAGTTTGTCAAAACTGCATTGGTAAGAGTCTTCTTGAAGTTGAAGCACTTTGGGAAAGCCTCAGCCTAACTATCTGTTAGACACTTAAAGAGGCAAGGTTAAAGATCGCATGACAAGGGGTTGCGAAGGAAGCTTAATCAAGTGGCTCTCATGTAACCGTCAGCATGGCTGACCGATTATCCCAAGGCATACCTGCATTTCAGAAACTTTGTACCCTTTCTAGAATATCGACAGGTGTGCCATGTATCCATCCTGTGTAATTGGAGAAGCTTCTCCCCCATTTCACAATGTTTTCTCTGTAATTTCCATACCAGATATACGACTGAAATAGTCCTCCTTGAGTTGCCTTAAGGGCCCCGCAACTAATCCAAAGTTAACAAAATATTTCAAAACACCTGGTCCAATAAGCTCATCAGTCCTTTGAAGAGAATTCTTCTTTCTTCTCCAAAGTGAGAAGAGATCTTAAAAGCAAATCGAGATCCCTTAAAGGCACGACAGTTCACATACCATGGTATTGAAAGCAGCATTGCAAGTAAACGTGTTCTCTTGGCAGAGGGGAACCCAATCCAGCCTTGAAAAAAACGCATTTTTAATAACAGTATCCATTTCCCGAAGTGGAGTTTCGTTTCAGCCCAATGATGCATCAAATGTTGGTTTTTGGCTCAACACATTTATCCCACCTTCCTACTCTATCCTGAAATGTGTTCCTTTTCATGAGTTTCTTAGCTTTAATTACATATTTCAATTACAATCCTCAAGTCCTTAACACCTTCACTTAGTGAAAACCAAGAAGCAAGCAATTGTCAGCTGGATGCCATACCAGCATTTCTGATTGCAAACGGATGCTTTTGAGACCTTCTGCTAAGTAGGCAAAGGTAGGGAATCTTAGATGTGCCCAGCATCCAATGTTCCAATAATCTATCCTCTTTGAAATGACCCGGAGAGTCAAGGAATGCTTGCCACTTACCTTGGTGAAGTTTCATGTTCCCCAAATCTAGAGAGGCCATTTAGAAAGACTTCAAGTGTCATCATTTCAACTTATGGTCCTTGCTGTCAAATTGGCAACAGATATAAGGTCTTTTTGGATCTCTAAGAAACCTAGGGACTGCAGAAGGTTTATACTTCAGAATGCAAGAAGCTTAAGGCAGCTTCCATACCAGATATCAGTTCAGTACTAGCTATTTGCCAGATCATCAGGACCTGAAATCCATGGAGGCCAATTCTCTCCAGAGGAGGAAGTATTGAATAGGTAAGTGCTTCCCTTTCAGTGAAATAGAGCTCATTTACACATCAACTCGGCAGTTGATGTCAATTGCCTTATCCCTAAAAGTGGCCCAAATCTGGAGAATGCACCTGAAAGGGGTGCGTTGGGGAAGCACATTTGAGTTTCCCAGAGCCACAACACTTTCACACAAAACAAACGCAAAAGTACATGCACAAAAGAAACTCTCAGTCCTGAGGACCAAAGCAAAGGGTGAGGATGAACAACATCCTCAATGTTTTCGAACTACGTTCCCTCATTTTAACAACAAAACGACAAACAGCATGCAAATTGAAAGATAGGGAATCAGGACCACAGTTGTCATGCCTACTGACCTGGGAAGCAGAAAGAGCCAAAAAGTAAAAAGCAAAGAAATTAGGAAAAGTTCAATTTGCTTCATTAACTTCCACATGTCTCCTGGAAATATGCTCGTTTTCTCAGGGTCACAATGATGAAAACCAAAAGGATTTCACTGAACAAACTTTCTCTAACTGAATATTTTACATAGACTGGTTTTGGAGATATGAAAATGATTCATTTGATGCCATGTTTCACCAGAATCTGTAGAATATGCTGGCCATGCAATGTAAAAAAAAAAAAAAAATACTTGCTTGTCCCTTAGCGGACTACAAGATGGACTAGAGCTCTGCTGATCACAGCAGGTGTTATCCAATAGCAGAGAGACAAATGCAATGCCAAAAGGTCTCTCAGGATCGCAGTTCCCAGGCACCAAAGGGCAGATTCCTACCCATTGGAAAGGGAATATGTCAACCAATGTTCCACCACAGCTGAAACACAATGCAGGAGGGAATGATACCTAGTTGGATCATATGCAAGCTCCGTTACTGACCAAAGACGTCTCAAGTACTCAATGCAAGTGCTGTTTCACACACCTACAATGTACGAATCACAAAGAGGATCCCACAAACCAAAGCACAGACTGCCGTGATTAACACCACATTGACACACACAAACACATGAAGAACAAATAAACACTCCAATCACAAAGACAGAAAGCCAGAGAAGGCATTTTGTCAACTTCCACTTCCACTCCCACATGGAGGCCCCCAGTTCTCAAGAGGGAATGGACTCAGAGGGGCTCCCATCCGCTAAGGGGAGCAGCCCAGTTGGAGTAGACCTATTTCCCAGCCTGTGCAAGCTGGAGCGACTTACCCCCAAATGACATGAACTGTATACCACTGCTCTGGACATGTCTCCAAGACAAGCAGCCTCGTGCTGTAGGGCAGCCACTGCATATCAGGGAGAATCCCTGCCAGTATCCTGGAGCCAAATGTACTCTGGCATGTGCTGGGAAGTATAAATGGCGACGCCCCTGATCGAGATCAATACACCATGGGCACAGACCTCCTGGCTGGCTCGCTATAATTGGTAACCAAAGACCAGGATGTGTGCCCGACGCACAGTGAGGCCAAACAGCAGCAAAACATTGGACTTTGGAGCCGAGAAATATTTGTTGTTGAGACATTCAAGGAAATGGGTGGCTTATGCTGGGTAATCCCCAACCTTGAAAGCTTTTAGCAAAGCCCTCTTAGAGGTAAGGTGATGGAGGGGTGTGGCTTTTCGTTGAAAACTTCTCCCTGTCCGATCCATTGTTCTTGAGGACAGGTCATAGTCAGGTCTCAATGATCCTATCAATCTCCAGCAAACAAATGTCACTCTCTGGGTGACAAGAAAGGGCAAGGTCCCAAGGCACAAGACTCACCCTCTGAGGTCCAGACCCACCTAAGAGAAAGGGGTCCCTGGGAGGGGTGGTGGTCCTCCTGCCATGGAGGGTATGTCCAGGAGCTGGTCTGGGTCCTCCCACCACTGCCCACGCCTCACAGAGGAGGCAGCTCTGCCTTGGTGGCTCCCTCAGGGCCAGGTCCCAGACGCTTGCTAGCTCTCATCACTGAGGGAGCCGGGTGCACATGACCCAACAGGTCTTAATGCTCCTCAGGCCACCCAAACAGTGGTGGTCAGGTACCCCAGACTGTGAGCCATACCCTTAGGGTCACAGTGGCGGTGTGTGGTAGAGGTTCAACACTGCCTCAAGGCCTGGTCTGGGCCAATGGTCATTCATGGCCTTGGCTCTGGAGCCCTGCAGGACACACCCCCAGCCTGTTCTCTGGGCTCCCCATCCCACAAGCTGGCCCAAGGCCGTGTGAGCAGAAGAATGCTGGGGAGAAGGCTGGCACTTGCCTCTTACCTCATGCTCCAGGTCTGAAGGGGCAGCACTCCACTGACTGCTGCCTAACAAAGGGCCCCCACTAAAGATGGCTGACAGACAGTGGCTTGCTTGGGGCAGGGGCCCACTACACTGCCCACCAATGGCTGAGCAGGGTGGTCACAGTGGCATTAGTGGTCTCCTGGTAACCATTGCCTGGTAACGGGGCAGTGGGTCACAGTGCACAGCAAGGGCTGCCTGGGAAGGGCTGCATTCAGCTGGCTATGGTACAATTCCCCCTTTTCTTTGGTCCTCTGCAACCCTGAGGAGAATATGTGGGTATGATTTGGATAGAGTGGTTAATCATAAACTCAGCAGCGGATCTCTGTTTTAGGGGACTTGCTTTCAACCTAGATTCCTGGTTCATCTTTTCCCAAGTCTTTCAGGGAATGGGGTGACGACCACTCTAGCTTCATGCTGCTGGCGGAAAGCAAAGCCCTACAGTGCATTCTGAGTTGGAAGCAATGCCACGTTGCAAGTCTTGATCCAAGTCTTATATAAACTTGTATAAGGAATCCAGGAGAATAAGCCTGAAAAGCAGCGTGAGGGTGGCACTCTGGGGGAGACGTTCTGGCAGGTAATCCAGACACGCAGAAGCAGAAGGGAAGACATTGTTGTAAGTTGTTAGGAAGTTGAGGGGAAGAGCTTCCCTTAACGGGAGAACACAGATCAAAATCAGCATTATTGCGAAGCAAATCCATAAACGTTAGTAGCATATGCATCTGTTTACTCAGTTTGTCAAAACTGCATTGGTAAGAGTCTTCTTGAAGTTGAAGCACTTTGGGAAAGCCTCAGCCTAACTATCTGTTAGACACTTAAAGAGGCAAGGTTAAAGATCGCATGACAAGGGGTTGCGAAGGAAGCTTAATCAAGTGGCTCTCATGTAACCGTCAGCATGGCTGACCGATTATCCCAAGGCATACCTGCATTTCAGAAACTTTGTACCCTTTCTAGAATATCGACAGGTGTGCCATGTATCCATCCTGTGTAATTGGAGAAGCTTCTCCCCCATTTCACAATGTTTTCTCTGTAATTTCCATACCAGATATACGACTGAAATAGTCCTCCTTGAGTTGCCTTAAGGGCCCCGCAACTAATCCAAAGTTAACAAAATATTTCAAAACACCTGGTCCAATAAGCTCATCAGTCCTTTGAAGAGAATTCTTCTTTCTTCTCCAAAGTGAGAAGAGATCTTAAAAGCAAATCGAGATCCCTTAAAGGCAGGACAGTTCACATACCATGGTATTGAAAGCAGCATTGCAAGTAAACGTGTTCTCTTGGCAGAGGGGAACCCAATCCAGCCTTGAAAAAAACGCATTTTTAATAACAGTATCCATTTCCCGAAGTGGAGTTTCGTTTCAGCCCAATGATGCATCAAATGTTGGTTTTTGGCTCAACACATTTATCCCACCTTCCTACTCTATCCTGAAATGTGTTCCTTTTCATGAGTTTCTTAGCTTTAATTACATATTTCAATTACAATCCTCAAGTCCTTAACACCTTCACTTAGTGAAAACCAAGAAGCAAGCAATTGTCAGCTGGATGCCATACCAGCATTTCTGATTGCAAACGGATGCTTTTGAGACCTTCTGCTAAGTAGGCAAAGGTAGGGAATCTTAGATGTGCCCAGCATCCAATGTTCCAATAATCTATCCTCTTTGAAATGACCCGGAGAGTCAAGGAATGCTTGCCACTTACCTTGGTGAAGTTTCATGTTCCCCAAATCTAGAGAGGCCATTTAGAAAGACTTCAAGTGTCATCATTTCAACTTATGGTCCTTGCTGTCAAATTGGCAACAGATATAAGGTCTTTTTGGATCTCTAAGAAACCTAGGGACTGCAGAAGGTTTATACTTCAGAATGCAAGAAGCTTAAGGCAGCTTCCATACCAGATATCAGTTCAGTACTAGCTATTTGCCAGATCATCAGGACCTGAAATCCATGGAGGCCAATTCTCTCCAGAGGAGGAAGTATTGAATAGGTAAGTGCTTCCCTTTCAGTGAAATAGAGCTCATTTACACATCAACTCGGCAGTTGATGTCAATTGCCTTATCCCTAAAAGTGGCCCAAATCTGGAGAATGCACCTGAAAGGGGTGCGTTGGGGAAGCACATTTGAGTTTCCCAGAGCCACAACACTTTCACACAAAACAAACGCAAAAGTACATGCACAAAAGAAACTCTCAGTCCTGAGGACCAAAGCAAAGGGTGAGGATGAACAACATCCTCAATGTTTTCGAACTACGTTCCCTCATTTTAACAACAAAACGACAAACAGCATGCAAATTGAAAGATAGGGAATCAGGACCACAGTTGTCATGCCTACTGACCTGGGAAGCAGAAAGAGCCAAAAAGTAAAATGCAAAGAAATTAGGAAAAGTTCAATTTGCTTCATTAACTTCCACATGTCTCCTGGAAATATGCTCGTTTTCTCAGGGTCACAATGATGAAAACCAAAAGGATTTCACTGAACAAACTTTCTCTAACTGAATATTTTACATAGACTGGTTTTGGAGATATGAAAATGATTCATTTGATGCCATGTTTCACCAGAATCTGTAGAATATGCTGGCCATGCAATGTAAAAAAAAAAAAAAAATACTTGCTTGTCCCTTAGCGGACTACAAGATGGACTAGAGCTCTGCTGATCACAGCAGGTGTTATCCAATAGCAGAGAGACAAATGCAATGCCAAAAGGTCTCTCAGGATCGCAGTTCCCAGGCACCAAAGGGCAGATTCCTACCCATTGGAAAGGGAATATGTCAACCAATGTTCCACCACAGCTGAAACACAATGCAGGAGGGAATGATACCTAGTTGGATCATATGCAAGCTCCGTTACTGACCAAAGACGTCTCAAGTACTCAATGCAAGTGCTGTTTCACACACCTACAATGTACGAATCACAAACAGGATCCCACAAACCAAAGCACAGACTGCCGTGATTAACACCACATTGACACACACAAACACATGAAGAACAATAAACACTCCTATCACAAAGACAGAAAGCCAGAGAAGGCATTTTGTCAACTTCCACTTCCACTCCCACATGGAGGCCCCCAGTTCTCAAGAGGGAATGGACTCAGAGGGGCTCCCATCCGCTAAGGGGAGCAGCCCAGTTGGAGTAGACCTATTTCCCAGCCTGTGCAAGCTGGAGCGACTTACCCCCAAATGACATGAACTGTATACCACTGCTCTGGACATGTCTCCAAGACAAGCAGCCTCGTGCTGTAGGGCAGCCACTGCATATCAGGGAGAATCCCTGCCAGTATCCTGGAGCCAAATGTACTCTGGCATGTGCTGGGAAGTATAAATGGCGACGCCCCTGATCGAGATCAATACACCATGGGCACAGACCTCCTGGCTGGCTCGCTATAATTGGTAACCAAAGACCAGGATGTGTGCCCGACGCACAGTGAGGCCAAACAGCAGCAAAACATTGGACTTTGGAGCCGAGAAATATTTGTTGTTGAGACATTCAAGGAAATGGGTGGCTTATGCTGGGTAATCCCCAACCTTGAAAGCTTTTAGCAAAGCCCTCTTAGAGGTAAGGTGATGGAGGGGTGTGGCTTTTCGTTGAAAACTTCTCCCTGTCCGATCCATTGTTCTTGAGGACAGGTCATAGTCAGGTCTCAATGTTCCTATCAATCTCCAGCAAACAAATGTCACTCTCTGGGTGACAAGAAAGGGCAAGGTCCCAAGGCACAAGACTCACCCTCTGAGGTCCAGACCCACCTAAGAGAAAGGGGTCCCTGGGAGGGGTGGTGGTCCTCCTGCCATGGAGGGTATGTCCAGGAGCTGGTCTGGGTCCTCCCACCACTGCCCACGCCTCACAGAGGAGGCAGCTCTGCCTTGGTGGCTCCCTCAGGGCCAGGTCCCAGACGCTTGCTAGCTCTCATCACTGAGGGAGCCGGGTGCACATGACCCAACAGGTCTTAATGCTCCTCAGGCCACCCAAACAGTGGTGGTCAGGTACCCCAGACTGTGAGGCATACCCTTAGGGTCACAGTGGCGGTGTGTGGTAGAGGTTCAACACTGCCTCAAGGCCTGGTCTGGGCCAATGGTCATTCATGGCCTTGGCTCTGGAGCCCTGCAGGACACACCCCCAGCCTGTTCTCTGGGCTCCCCATCACACAAGCTGGCCCAAGGCCGTGTGAGCAGAAGAATGCTGGGGAGAAGGCTGGCACTTGCCTCTTACCTCATGCTCCAGGTCTGAAGGGGCAGCACTCCACTGACTGCTGCCTAACAAAGGGCCCCCACTAAAGATGGCTGACAGACAGTGGCTTGCTTGGGGCAGGGGCCCACTACACTGCCCACCAATGGCTGAGCAGGGTGGTCACAGTGGCATTAGTGGTCTCCTGGTAACCATTGCCTGGTAACGGGGCAGTGGGTCACAGTGCACAGCAAGGGCTGCCTGGGAACGGCTGCATTCATCTGGCTATGGTACAATTCCCCCTTTTCTTTGGTCCTCTGCAACCCTGAGGAGAATATGTGGGTATGATTTGGATAGAGTGGTTAATCATAAACTCAGCAGCGGATCTCTGTTTTAGGGGACTTGCTTTCAACCTAGATTCCTGGTTCATCTTTTCCCAAGTCTTTCAGGGAATGGGGTGACGACCACTCTAGCTACGTGCTGCTGGAGGAAAGCAAAGCCCTACAGTGCATTCTGAGTTGGAAGCAATGCCACGTTGCAAGTCTTGATCCAAGTCTTATATAAACTTGTATAAGGAATCCAGGAGAATAAGCCTGAAAAGCAGCGTGAGGGTGGCACTCTGGGGGAGACGTTCTGGCAGGTAATCCAGACACGCAGAAGCAGAAGGGAAGACATTGTTGTAAGTTGTTAGGAAGTTGAGGGGAAGAGCTTCCCTTAACGGGAGAACACAGATCAAAATCAGCATTATTGCGAAGCAAATCCATAAACGTTAGTAGCATATGCATCTGTTTACTCAGTTTGTCAAAACTGCATTGGTAAGAGTCTTCTTGAAGTTGAAGCACTTTGGGAAAGCCTCAGCCTAACTATCTGTTAGACACTTAAAGAGGCAAGGTTAAAGATCGCATGACAAGGGGTTGCGAAGGAAGCTTAATCAAGTGGCTCTCATGTAACCGTCAGCATGGCTGACCGATTATCCCAAGGCATACCTGCATTTCAGAAACTTTGTACCCTTTCTAGAATATCGACAGGTGTGCCATGTATCCATCCTGTGTAATTGGAGAAGCTTCTCCCCCATTTCACAATGTTTTCTCTGTAATTTCCATACCAGATATACGACTGAAATAGTCCTCCTTGAGTTGCCTTAAGGGCCCCGCAACTAATCCAAAGTTAACAAAATATTTCAAAACACCTGGTCCAATAAGCTCATCAGTCCTTTGAAGAGAATTCTTCTTTCTTCTCCAAAGTGAGAAGAGATCTTAAAAGCAAATCGAGATCCCTTAAAGGCAGGACAGTTCACATACCATGGTATTGAAAGCAGCATTGCAAGTAAACGTGTTCTCTTGGCAGAGGGGAACCCAATCCAGCCTTGAAAAAAACGCATTTTTAATAACAGTATCCATTTCCCGAAGTGGAGTTTCGTTTCAGCCCAATGATGCATCAAATGTTGGTTTTTGGCTCAACACATTTATCCCACCTTCCTACTCTATCCTGAAATGTGTTCCTTTTCATGAGTTTCTTAGCTTTAATTACATATTTCAATTACAATCCTCAAGTCCTTAACACCTTCACTTAGTGAAAACCAAGAAGCAAGCAATTGTCAGCTGGATGCCATACCAGCATTTCTGATTGCAAACGGATGCTTTTGAGACCTTCTGCTAAGTAGGCAAAGGTAGGGAATCTTAGATGTGCCCAGCATCCAATGTTCCAATCCTCTATCCTCTTTGAAATGACCCGGAGAGTCAAGGAATGCTTGCCACTTACCTTGGTGAAGTTTCATGTTCCCCAAATCTAGAGAGGCCATTTAGAAAGACTTCAAGTGTCATCATTTCAACTTATGGTCCTTGCTGTCAAATTGGCAACAGATATAAGGTCTTTTTGGATCTCTAAGAAACCTAGGGACTGCAGAAGGTTTATACTTCAGAATGCAAGAAGCTTAAGGCAGCTTCCATACCAGATATCAGTTCAGTACTAGCTATTTGCCAGATCATCAGGACCTGAAATCCATGGAGGCCAATTCTCTCCAGAGGAGGAAGTATTGAATAGGTAAGTGCTTCCCTTTCAGTGAAATAGAGCTCATTTACACATCAACTCGGCAGTTGATGTCAATTGCCTTATCCCTAAAAGTGGCCCAAATCTGGAGAATGCACCTGAAAGGGGTGCGTTGGGGAAGCACATTTGAGTTTCCCAGAGCCACAACACTTTCACACAAAACAAACGCAAAAGTACATGCACAAAAGAAACTCTCAGTCCTGAGGACCAAAGCAAAGGGTGAGGATGAACAACATCCTCAATGTTTTCGAACTACGTTCCCTCATTTTAACAACAAAACGACAAACAGCATGCAAATTGAAAGATAGGGAATCAGGACCACAGTTGTCATGCCTACTGACCTGGGAAGCAGAAAGAGCCAAAAAGTAAAATGCAAAGAAATTAGGAAAAGTTCAATTTGCTTCATTAACTTCCACATGTCTCCTGGAAATATGCTCGTTTTCTCAGGGTCACAATGATGAAAACCAAAAGGATTTCACTGAACAAACTTTCTCTAACTGAATATTTTACATAGACTGGTTTTGGAGATATGAAAATGATTCATTTGATGCCATGTTTCACCAGAATCTGTAGAATATGCTGGCCATGCAATGTAAAAAAAAAAAAAAAAATACTTGCTTGTCCCTTAGCGGACTACAAGATGGACTAGAGCTCTGCTGATCACAGCAGGTGTTATCCAATAGCAGAGAGACAAATGCAATGCCAAAAGATCTCTCAGGATCGCAGTTCCCAGGCACCAAAGGGCAGATTCCTACCCATTGGAAAGGGAATATGTCAACCAATGTTCCACCACAGCTGAAACACAATGCAGGAGGGAATGATACCTAGTTGGATCATATGCAAGCTCCGTTACTGACCAAAGACGTCTCAAGTACTCAATGCAAGTGCTGTTTCACACACCTACAATGTACGAATCACAAAGAGGATCCCACAAACCAAAGCACAGACTGCCGTGATTAACACCACATTGACACACACAAACACATGAAGAACAAATAAACACTCCAATCACAAAGACAGAAAGCCAGAGAAGGCATTTTGTCAACTTCCACTTCCACTCCCACATGGAGGCCCCCAGTTCTCAAGAGGGAATGGACTCAGAGGGGCTCCCATCCGCTAAGGGGAGCAGCCCAGTTGGAGTAGACCTATTTCCCAGCCTGTGCAAGCTGGAGCGACTTACCCCCAAATGACATGAACTGTATACCACTGCTCTGGACATGTCTCCAAGACAAGCAGCCTCGTGCTGTAGGGCAGCCACTGCATATCAGGGAGAATCCCTGCCAGTATCCTGGAGCCAAATGTACTCTGGCATGTGCTGGGAAGTATAAATGGCGACGCCCCTGATCGAGATCAATACACCATGGGCACAGACCTCCTGGCTGGCTCGCTATAATTGGTAACCAAAGACCAGGATGTGTGCCCGACGCACAGTGAGGCCAAACAGCAGCAAAACATTGGACTTTGGAGCCGAGAAATATTTGTTGTTGAGACATTCAAGGAAATGGGTGGCTTATGCTGGGTAATCCCCAACCTTGAAAGCTTTTAGCAAAGCCCTCTTAGAGGTAAGGTGATGGAGGGGTGTGGCTTTTCGTTGAAAACTTCTCCCTGTCCGATCCATTGTTCTTGAGGACAGGTCATAGTCAGGTCTCAATGATCCTATCAATCTCCAGCAAACAAATGTCACTCTCTGGGTGACAAGAAAGGGCAAGGTCCCAAGGCACAAGACTCACCCTCTGAGGTCCAGACCCACCTAAGAGAAAGGGGTCCCTGGGAGGGGTGGTGGTCCTCCTGCCATGGAGAGTATGTCCAGGAGCTGGTCTGGGTCCTCCCACCACTGCCCACGCCTCACAGAGGAGGCAGCTCTGCCTTGGTGGCTCCCTCAGGGCCAGGTCCCAGACGCTTGCTAGCTCTCATCACTGAGGGAGCCGGGTGCACATGACCCAACAGGTCTTAATGCTCCTCAGGCCACCCAAACAGTGGTGGTCAGGTACCCCAGACTGTGAGGCATACCCTTAGGGTCACAGTGGCGGTGTGTGGTAGAGGTTCAACACTGCCTCAAGGCCTGGTCTGGGCCAATGGTCATTCATGGCCTTGGCTCTGGAGCCCTGCAGGACACACCCCCAGCCTGTTCTCTGGGCTCCCCATCACACAAGCTGGCCCAAGGCCGTGTGAGCAGAAGAATGCTGGGGAGAAGGCTGGCACTTGCCTCTTACCTCATGCTCCAGGTCTGAAGGGGCAGCACTCCACTGACTGCTGCCTAACAAAGGGCCCCCACTAAAGATGGCTGACAGACAGTGGCTTGCTTGGGGCAGGGGCCCACTACACTGCCCACCAATGGCTGAGCAGGGTGGTCACAGTGGCATTAGTGGTCTCCTGGTAACCATTGCCTGGTAACGGGGCAGTGGGTCACAGTGCACAGCAAGGGCTGCCTGGGAACGGCTGCATTCATCTGGCTATGGTACAATTCCCCCTTTTCTTTGGTCCTCTGCAACCCTGAGGAGAATATGTGGGTATGATTTGGATAGAGTGGTTAATCATAAACTCAGCAGCGGATCTCTGTTTTAGGGGACTTGCTTTCAACCTAGATTCCTGGTTCATCTTTTCCCAAGTCTTTCAGGGAATGGGGTGACGACCACTCTAGCTACGTGCTGCTGGAGGAAAGCAAACCCCTACAGTGCATTCTGAGTTGGAAGCAATGCCACGTTGCAAGTCTTGATCCAAGTCTTATATAAACTTGTATAAGGAATCCAGGAGAATAAGCCTGAAAAGCAGCGTGAGGGTGGCACTCTGGGGGAGACGTTCTGGCAGGTAATCCAGACACGCAGAAGCAGAAGGGAAGACATTGTTGTAAGTTGTTAGGAAGTTGAGGGGAAGAGCTTCCCTTAACGGGAGAACACAGATCAAAATCAGCATTATTGCGAAGCAAATCCATAAACGTTAGTAGCATATGCATCTGTTTACTCAGTTTGTCAAAACTGCATTGGTAAGAGTCTTCTTGAAGTTGAAGCACTTTGGGAAAGCCTCAGCCTAACTATCTGTTAGACACTTAAAGAGGCAAGGTTAAAGATCGCATGACAAGGGGTTGCGAAGGAAGCTTAATCAAGTGGCTCTCATGTAACCGTCAGCATGGCTGACCGATTATCCCAAGGCATACCTGCATTTCAGAAACTTTGTACCCTTTCTAGAATATCGACAGGTGTGCCATGTATCCATCCTGTGTAATTGGAGAAGCTTCTCCCCCATTTCACAATGTTTTCTCTGTAATTTCCATACCAGATATACGACTGAAATAGTCCTCCTTGAGTTGCCTTAAGGGCCCCGCAACTAATCCAAAGTTAACAAAATATTTCAAAACACCTGGTCCAATAAGCTCATCAGTCCTTTGAAGAGAATTCTTCTTTCTTCTCCAAAGTGAGAAGAGATCTTAAAAGCAAATCGAGATCCCTTAAAGGCAGGACAGTTCACATACCATGGTATTGAAAGCAGCATTGCAAGTAAACGTGTTCTCTTGGCAGAGGGGAACCCAATCCAGCCTTGAAAAAAACGCATTTTTAATAACAGTATCCATTTCCCGAAGTGGAGTTTCGTTTCAGCCCAATGATGCATCAAATGTTGGTTTTTGGCTCAACACATTTATCCCACCTTCCTACTCTATCCTGAAATGTGTTCCTTTTCATGAGTTTCTTAGCTTTAATTACATATTTCAATTACAATCCTCAAGTCCTTAACACCTTCACTTAGTGAAAACCAAGAAGCAAGCAATTGTCAGCTGGATGCCATACCAGCATTTCTGATTGCAAACGGATGCTTTTGAGACCTTCTGCTAAGTAGGCAAAGGTAGGGAATCTTAGATGTGCCCAGCATCCAATGTTCCAATCCTCTATCCTCTTTGAAATGACCCGGAGAGTCAAGGAATGCTTGCCACTTACCTTGGTGAAGTTTCATGCTACCCAAATCTAGAGAGGCCATTTAGAAAGACTTCAAGTGTCATCATTTCAACTTATGGTCCTTGCTGTCAAATTGGCAACAGATATAAGGTCTTTTTGGATCTCTAAGAAACCTAGGGACCGCAGAAGGTTTATACTTCAGAATGCAAGAAGCTTAAGGCAGCTTCCATACCAGATATCAGTTCAGTACTAGCTATTTGCCAGATCATCAGGACCTGAAATCCATGGAGGCCAATTCTCTCCAGAGGAGGAAGTATTGAATAGGTAAGTGCTTCCCTTTCAGTGAAGTGGAGCTCATTTACACATCAACTCGGCAGTTGATGTCAATTGCCTTATCCCTAAAAGTGGCCCAAATCTGGAGAATGCACCTGAAAGGGGTGCGTTGGGGAAGCACATTTGAGTTTCCCAGAGCCACAACACTTTCACACAAAACGAACGCAAAAGTACATGCATAAAAGAAACTCTCAGTCCTGAGGACCAAAGCAAAGGGTGAGGATGAACAACATCCTCAATGTTTTTGAACTACGTTCCCTCATTTTAACAACAAAACGACAAACAGCATGCAAATTGAAAGATAGGGAATCAGGACCACAGTTGTCATGCCTACTGACCTGGGAAGCAGAAAGAGCCAAAAAGTAAAAAGCAAAGAAATTAGGAAAAGTTCAATTTGCTTCATTAACTTCCACATGTCTCCTGGAAATATGCTCGTTTTCTCAGGGTCACAATGATGAAAACCAAAAGGATTTCACTGAACAAACTTTCTCTAACTGAATATTTTACATAGACTGGTTTTGGAGATATGAAAATGATTCATTTGATGCCATGTTTCACCAGAATCTGTAGAATATGCTGGCCATGCAATGTAAAAAAAAAAAAAAATACTTGCTTGTCCCTTAGCGGACTACAAGATGGACTAGAGCTCTGCTGATCACAGCAGGTGTTATCCAATAGCAGAGAGACAAATGCAATGCCAAAAGGTCTCTCAGGATCGCAGTTCCCAGGCACCAAAGGGCAGATTCCTACCCATTGGAAAGGGAATATGTCAACCAATGTTCCACCACAGCTGAAACACAATGCAGGAGGGAATGATACCTAGTTGGATCATATGCAAGCTCCGTTACTGACCAAAGACGTCTCAAGTACTCAATGCAAGTGCTGTTTCACACACCTACAATGTATGAATCACAAACAGGATCCCACAAACCAAAGCACAGACTGCCGTGATTAACACCACATTGACACACACAAACACATGAAGAACAAATAAACACTCCAATCACAAAGACAGAAAGCCAGAGAAGGCATTTTGTCAACTTCCACTTCCACTCCCACATGGAGGCCCCCAGTTCTCAAGAGGGAATGGACTCAGAGGGGCTCCCATCCGCTATGGGGAGCAGCCCAGTTGGAGTAGACCTATTTCCCAGCCTGTGCAAGCTGGAGCGACTTACCCCCAAATGACATGAACTGTATACCACTGCTCTGGACATGTCTCCAAGACAAGCAGCCTCGTGCTGTAGGGCAGCCACTGCATATCAGGGAGAATCCCTGCCAGTATCCTGGAGCCAAATGTACTCTGGCATGTGCTGGGAAGTATAAATGGCGACGCCCCTGATCGAGATCAATACACCATGGGCACAGACCTCCTGGCTGGCTCGCTATAATTGGTAACCAAAGACCAGGATGTGTGCCCGACGCACAGTGAGGCCAAACAGCAGCAAAACATTGGACTTTGGAGCCGAGAAATATTTGTTGTTGAGACATTCAAGGAAATGGGTGGCTTATGCTGGGTAATCCCCAACCTTGAAAGCTTTTAGCAAAGCCCTCTTAGAGGTAAGGTGATGGAGGGGTGTGGCTTTTCGTTGAAAACTTCTCCCTGTCCGATCCATTGTTCTTGAGGACAGGTCATAGTCAGGTCTCAATGATCCTATCAATCTCCAGCAAACAAATGTCACTCTCTGGGTGACAAGAAAGGGCAAGGTCCCAAGGCACAAGACTCACCCTCTGAGGTCCAGACCCACCTAAGAGAAAGGGGTCCCTGGGAGGGGTGGTGGTCCTCCTGCCATGGAGGGTTTGTCCAGGAGCTGGTCTGGGTCCTCCCACCACTGCCCACGCCTCACAGAGGAGGCAGCTCTGCCTTGGTGGCTCCCTCAGGGCCAGGTCCCAGACGCTTGCTAGCTCTCATCACTGAGGGAGCCGGGTGCACATGACCCAACAGGTCTTAATGCTCCTCAGGCCACCCAAACAGTGGTGGTCAGGTACCCCAGACTGTGAGCCATACCCTTAGGGTCACAGTGGCGGTGTGTGGTAGAGGTTCAACACTGCCTCAAGGCCTGGTCTGGGCCAATGGTCATTCATGGCCTTGGCTCTGGAGCCCTGCAGGACACACCCCCAGCCTGTTCTCTGGGCTCCCCATCACACAAGCTGGCCCAAGGCCGTGTGAGCAGAAGAATGCTGGGGAGAAGGCTGGCACTTGCCTCTTACCTCATGCTCCAGGTCTGAAGGGGCAGCACTCCACTGACTGCTGCCTAACAAAGGGCCCCCACTAAAGATGGCTGACAGACAGTGGCTTGCTTGGGGCAGGGGCCCACTACACTGCCCACCAATGGCTGAGCAGGGTGGTCACAGTGGCATTAGTGGTCTCCTGGTAACCATTGCCTGGTAACGGGGCAGTGGGTCACAGTGCACAGCAAGGGCTGCCTGGGAACGGCTGCATTCATCTGGCTATGGTACAATTCCCCCTTTTCTTTGGTCCTCTGCAACCCTGAGGAGAATATGTGGGTATGATTTGGATAGAGTGGTTAATCATAAACTCAGCAGCGGATCTCTGTTTTAGGGGACTTGCTTTCAACCTAGATTCCTGGTTCATCTTTTCCCAAGTCTTTCAGGGAATGGGGTGACGACCACTCTAGCTACGTGCTGCTGGAGGAAAGCAAAGCCCTACAGTGCATTCTGAGTTGGAAGCAATGCCACGTTGCAAGTCTTGATCCAAGTCTTATATAAACTTGTATAAGGAATCCAGGAGAATAAGCCTGAAAAGCAGCGTGAGGGTGGCACTCTGGGGGAGACGTTCTGGCAGGTAATCCAGACACGCAGAAGCAGAAGGGAAGACATTGTTGTAAGTTGTTAGGAAGTTGAGGGGAAGAGCTTCCCTTAACGGGAGAACACAGATCAAAATCAGCATTATTGCGAAGCAAATCCATAAACGTTAGTAGCATATGCATCTGTTTACTCAGTTTGTCAAAACTGCATTGGTAAGAGTCTTCTTGAAGTTGAAGCACTTTGGGAAAGCCTCAGCCTAACTATCTGTTAGACACTTAAAGAGGCAAGGTTAAAGACCGCATGACAAGGGGTTGCGAAGGAAGCTTAATCAAGTGGCTCTCATGTAACCGTCAGCATGGCTGACCGATTATCCCAAGGCATACCTGCATTTCAGAAACTTTGTACCCTTTCTAGAATATCGACAGGTGTGCCATGTATCCATCCTGTGTAATTGGAGAAGCTTCTCCCCCATTTCACAATGTTTTCTCTGTAATTTCCATACCAGATATACGACTGAAATAGTCCTCCTTGAGTTGCCTTAAGGGCCCCGCAACTAATCCAAAGTTAACAAAATATTTCAAAACACCTGGTCCAATAAGCTCATCAGTCCTTTGAAGAGAATTCTTCTTTCTTCTCCAAAGTGAGAAGAGATCTTAAAAGCAAATCGAGATCCCTTAAAGGCAGGACAGTTCACATACCATGGTATTGAAAGCAGCATTGCAAGTAAACGTGTTCTCTTGGCAGAGGGGAACCCAATCCAGCCTTGAAAAAAACGCATTTTTAATAACAGTATCCATTTCCCGAAGTGGAGTTTCGTTTCAGCCCAATGATGCATCAAGTGTTGGTTTTTGGCTCAACACATTTATCCCACCTTCCTACTCTATCCTGAAATGTGTTCCTTTTCATGAGTTTCTTAGCTTTAATTACATATTTCAATTACAATCCTCAAGTCCTTAACACCTTCACTTAGTGAAAACCAAGAAGCAAGCAATTGTCAGCTGGATGCCATACCAGCATTTCTGATTGCAAACGGATGCTTTTGAGACCTTCTGCTAAGTAGGCAAAGGTAGGGAATCTTAGATGTGCCCAGCATCCAATGTTCCAATCCTCTATCATCTTTGAAATGACCCGGAGAGTCAAGGAATGCTTGCCACTTACCTTGGTGAAGTTTCATGTTCCCCAAATCTAGAGAGGCCATTTAGAAAGACTTCAAGTGTCATCATTTCAACTTATGGTCCTTGCTGTCAAATTGGCAACAGATATAAGGTCTTTTTGGATCTCTAAGAAACCTAGGGACTGCAGAAGGTTTATACTTCAGAATGCAAGAAGCTTAAGGCAGCTTCCATACCAGATATCAGTTCAGTACTAGCTATTTGCCAGATCATCAGGACCTGAAATCCATGGAGGCCAATTCTCTCCAGAGGAGGAAGTATTGAATAGGTAAGTGCTTCCCTTTCAGTGAAATAGAGCTCATTTACACATCAACTCGGCAGTTGATGTCAATTGCCTTATCCCTAAAAGTGGCCCAAATCTGGAGAATGCACCTGAAAGGGGTGCGTTGGGGAAGCACATTTGAGTTTCCCAGAGCCACAACACTTTCACACAAAACAAACGCAAAAGTACATGCACAAAAGAAACTCTCAGTCCTGAGGACCAAAGCAAAGGGTGAGGATGAACAACATCCTCAATGTTTTCGAACTACGTTCCCTCATTTTAACAACAAAACGACAAACAGCATGCAAATTGAAAGATAGGGAATCAGGACCACAGTTGTCATGCCTACTGACCTGGGAAGCAGAAAGAGCCAAAAAGTAAAATGCAAAGAAATTAGGAAAAGTTCAATTTGCTTCATTAACTTCCACATGTCTCCTGGAAATATGCTCGTTTTCTCAGGGTCACAATGATGAAAACCAAAAGGATTTCACTGAACAAACTTTCTCTAACTGAATATTTTACATAGACTGGTTTTGGAGATATGAAAATGATTCATTTGATGCCATGTTTCACCAGAATCTGTAGAATATGCTGGCCATGCAATGTAAAAAAAAAAAAAAAATACTTGCTTGTCCCTTAGCGGACTACAAGATGGACTAGAGCTCTGCTGATCACAGCAGGTGTTATCCAATAGCAGAGAGACAAATGCAATGCCAAAAGGTCTCTCAGGATCGCAGTTCCCAGGCACCAAAGGGCAGATTCCTACCCATTGGAAAGGGAATATGTCAACCAATGTTCCACCACAGCTGAAACACAATGCAGGAGGGAATGATACCTAGTTGGATCATATGCAAGCTCCGTTACTGACCAAAGACGTCTCAAGTACTCAATGCAAGTGCTGTTTCACACACCTACAATGTACGAATCACAAAGAGGATCCCACAAACCAAAGCACAGACTGCCGTGATTAACACCACATTGACACACACAAACACATGAAGAACAAATAAACACTCCAATCACAAAGACAGAAAGCCAGAGAAGGCATTTTGTCAACTTCCACTTCCACTCCCACATGGAGGCCCCCAGTTCTCAAGAGGGAATGGACTCAGAGGGGCTCCCATCCGCTAAGGGGAGCAGCCCAGTTGGAGTAGACCTATTTCCCAGCCTGTGCAAGCTGGAGCGACTTACCCCCAAATGACATGAACTGTATACCACTGCTCTGGACATGTCTCCAAGACAAGCAGCCTCGTGCTGTAGGGCAGCCACTGCATATCAGGGAGAATCCCTGCCAGTATCCTGGAGCCAAATGTACTCTGGCATGTGCTGGGAAGTATAAATGGCGACGCCCCTGATCGAGATCAATACACCATGGGCACAGACCTCCTGGCTGGCTCGCTATAATTGGTAACCAAAGACCAGGATGTGTGCCCGACGCACAGTGAGGCCAAACAGCAGCAAAACATTGGACTTTGGAGCCGAGAAATATTTGTTGTTGAGACATTCAAGGAAATGGGTGGCTTATGCTGGGTAATCCCCAACCTTGAAAGCTTTTAGCAAAGCCCTCTTAGAGGTAAGGTGATGGAGGGGTGTGGCTTTTCGTTGAAAACTTCTCCCTGTCCGATCCATTGTTCTTGAGGACAGGTCATAGTCAGGTCTCAATGATCCTATCAATCTCCAGCAAACAAATGTCACTCTCTGGGTGACAAGAAAGGGCAAGGTCCCAAGGCACAAGACTCACCCTCTGAGGTCCAGACCCACCTAAGAGAAAGGGGTCCCTGGGAGGGGTGGTGGTCCTCCTGCCATGGAGGGTATGTCCAGGAGCTGGTCTGGGTCCTCCCACCACTGCCCACGCCTCACAGAGGAGGCAGCTCTGCCTTGGTGGCTCCCTCAGGGCCAGGTCCCAGACGCTTGCTAGCTCTCATCACTGAGGGAGCCGGGTGCACATGACCCAACAGGTCTTAATGCTCCTCAGGCCACCCAAACAGTGGTGGTCAGGTACCCCAGACTGTGAGCCATACCCTTAGGGTCACAGTGGCGGTGTGTGGTAGAGGTTCAACACTGCCTCAAGGCCTGGTCTGGGCCAATGGTCATTCATGGCCTTGGCTCTGGAGCCCTGCAGGACACACCCCCAGCCTGTTCTCTGGGCTCCCCATCACACCAGCTGGCCCAAGGCCGTGTGAGCAGAAGAATGCTGGGGAGAAGGCTGGCACTTGCCTCTTACCTCATGCTCCAGGTCTGAAGGGGCAGCACTCCACTGACTGCTGCCTAACAAAGGGCCCCCACTAAAGATGGCTGACAGACAGTGGCTTGCTTGGGGCAGGGGCCCACTACACTGCCCACCAATGGCTGAGCAGGGTGGTCACAGTGGCATTAGTGGTCTCCTGGTAACCATTGCCTGGTAACGGGGCAGTGGGTCACAGTGCACAGCAAGGGCTGCCTGGGAACGGCTGCATTCATCTGGCTATGGTACAATTCCCCCTTTTCTTTGGTCCTCTGCAACCCTGAGGAGAATATGTGGGTATGATTTGGATAGAGTGGTTAATCATAAACTCAGCAGCGGATCTCTGTTTTAGGGGACTTGCTTTCAACCTAGATTCCTGGTTCATCTTTTCCCAAGTCTTTCAGGGAATGGGGTGACGACCACTCTAGCTACGTGCTGCTGGAGGAAAGCAAAGCCCTACAGTGCATTCTGAGTTGGAAGCAATGCCACGTTGCAAGTCTTGATCCAAGTCTTATATAAACTTGTATAAGGAATCCAGGAGAATAAGCCTGAAAAGCAGCGTGAGGGTGGCACTCTGGGGGAGACGTTCTGGCAGGTAATCCAGACACGCAGAAGCAGAAGGGAAGAAATTGTTGTAAGTTGTTAGGAAGTTGAGGGGAAGAGCTTCCCTTAACGGGAGAACACAGATCAAAATCAGCATTATTGCGAAGCAAATCCATAAACGTTAGTAGCATATGCATCTGTTTACTCAGTTTGTCAAAACTGCATTGGTAAGAGTCTTCTTGAAGTTGAAGCACTTTGGGAAAGCCTCAGCCTAACTATCTGTTAGACACTTAAAGAGGCAAGGTTAAAGATCGCATGACAAGGGGTTGCGAAGGAAGCTTAATCAAGTGGCTCTCATGTAACCGTCAGCATGGCTGACCGATTATCCCAAGGCATACCTGCATTTCAGAAACTTTGTACCCTTTCTAGAATATCGACAGGTGTGCCATGTATCCATCCTGTGTAATTGGAGAAGCTTCTCCCCCATTTCACAATGTTTTCTCTGTAATTTCCATACCAGATATACGACTGAAATAGTCCTCCTTGAGTTGCCTTAAGGGCCCCGCAACTAATCCAAAGTTAACAAAATATTTCAAAACACCTGGTCCAATAAGCTCATCAGTCCTTTGAAGAGAATTCTTCTTTCTTCTCCAAAGTGAGAAGAGATCTTAAAAGCAAATCGAGATCCCTTAAAGGCAGGACAGTTCACATACCATGGTATTGAAAGCAGCATTGCAAGTAAACGTGTTCTCTTGGCAGAGGGGAACCCAATCCAGCCTTGAAAAAAACGCATTTTTAATAACAGTATCCATTTCCCGAAGTGGAGTTTCGTTTCAGCCCAATGATGCATCAAATGTTGGTTTTTGGCTCAACACATTTATCCCACCTTCCTACTCTATCCTGAAATGTGTTCCTTTTCATGAGTTTCTTAGCTTTAATTACATATTTCAATTACAATCCTCAAGTCCTTAACACCTTCACTTAGTGAAAACCAAGAAGCAAGCAATTGTCAGCTGGATGCCATACCAGCATTTCTGATTGCAAACGGATGCTTTTGAGACCTTCTGCTAAGTAGGCAAAGGTAGGGAATCTTAGATGTGCCCAGCATCCAATGTTCCAATCCTCTATCCTCTTTGAAATGACCCGGAGAGTCAAGGAATGCTTGCCACTTACCTTGGTGAAGTTTCATGTTCCCCAAATCTAGAGAGGCCATTTAGAAAGACTTCAAGTGTCATCATTTCAACTTATGGTCCTTGCTGTCAAATTGGCAACAGATATAAGGTCTTTTTGGATCTCTAAGAAACCTAGGGACTGCAGAAGGTTTATACTTCAGAATGCAAGAAGCTTAAGGCAGCTTCCATACCAGATATCAGTTCAGTACTAGCTATTTTCCAGATCATCAGGACCTGAAATCCATGGAGGCCAATTCTCTCCAGAGGAGGAAGTATTGAATAGGTAAGTGCTTCCCTTTCAGTGAAATAGAGCTCATTTACACATCAACTCGGCAGTTGATGTCAATTGCCTTATCCCTCAAAGTGGCCCAAATCTGGAGAATGCACCTGAAAGGGGTGCGTTGGGGAAGCACATTTGAGTTTCCCAGAGCCACAACACTTTCACACAAAACAAACGCAAAAGTACATGCACAAAAGAAACTCTCAGTCCTGAGGACCAAAGCAAAGGGTGAGGATGAACAACATCCTCAATGTTTTCGAACTACGTTCCCTCATTTTAACAACAAAACGACAAACAGCATGCAAATTGAAAGATAGGGAATCAGGACCACAGTTGTCATGCCTACTGACCTGGGAAGCAGAAAGAGCCAAAAAGTAAAATGCAAAGAAATTAGGAAAAGTTCAATTTGCTTCATTAACTTCCACATGTCTCCTGGAAATATGCTCGTTTTCTCAGGGTCACAATGATGAAAACCAAAAGGATTTCACTGAACAAACTTTCTCTAACTGAATATTTTACATAGACTGGTTTTGGAGATATGAAAATGATTCATTTGATGCCATGTTTCACCAGAATCTGTAGAATATGCTGGCCATGCAATGTAAAAAAAAAAAAAAATACTTGCTTGTCCCTTAGCGGACTACAAGATGGACTAGAGCTCTGCTGATCACAGCAGGTGTTATCCAATAGCAGAGAGACAAATGCAATGCCAAAAGGTCTCTCAGGATCGCAGTTCCCAGGCACCAAAGGGCAGATTCCTACCCATTGGAAAGGGAATATGTCAACCAATGTTCCACCACAGCTGAAACACAATGCAGGAGGGAATGATACCTAGTTGGATCATATGCAAGCTCCGTTACTGACCAAAGACGTCTCAAGTACTCAATGCAAGTGCTGTTTCACACACCTACAATGTACGAATCACAAAGAGGATCCCACAAACCAAAGCACAGACTGCCGTGATTAACACCACATTGACACACACAAACACATGAAGAACAAATAAACACTCCAATCACAAAGACAGAAAGCCAAAGAAGGCATTTTGTCAACTTCCACTTCCACTCCCACATGGAGGCCCCCAGTTCTCAAGAGGGAATGGACTCAGAGGGGCTCCCATCCGCTATGGGGAGCAGCCCAGTTGGAGTAGACCTATTTCCCAGCCTGTGCAAGCTGGAGCGACTTACCCCCAAATGACATGAACTGTATACCACTGCTCTGGACATGTCTCCAAGACAAGCAGCCTCGTGCTGTAGGGCAGCCACTGCATATCAGGGAGAATCCCTGCCAGTATCCTGGAGCCAAATGTACTCTGGCATGTGCTGGGAAGTATAAATGGCGACGCCCCTGATCGAGATCAATACACCATGGGCACAGACCTCCTGGCTGGCTCGCTATAATTGGTAACCAAAGACCAGGATGTGTGCCCGACGCACAGTGAGGCCAAACAGCAGCAAAACATTGGACTTTGGAGCCGAGAAATATTTGTTGTTGAGACATTCAAGGAAATGGGTGGCTTATGCTGGGTAATCCCCAACCTTGAAAGCTTTTAGCAAAGCCCTCTTAGAGGTAAGGTGATGGAGGGGTGTGGCTTTTCGTTGAAAACTTCTCCCTGTCCGATCCATTGTTCTTGAGGACAGGTCATAGTCAGGTCTCAATGATCCTATCAATCTCCAGCAAACAAATGTCACTCTCTGGGTGACAAGAAAGGGCAAGGTCCCAAGGCACAAGACTCACCCTCTGAGGTCCAGACCCACCTAAGAGAAAGGGGTCCCTGGGAGGGGTGGTGGTCCTCCTGCCATGGAGGGTTTGTCCAGGAGCTGGTCTGGGTCCTCCCACCACTGCCCACGCCTCCCAGAGGAGGCAGCTCTGCCTTGGTGGCTCCCTCAGGGCCAGGTCCCAGACGCTTGCTAGCTCTCATCACTGAGGGAGCCGGGTGCACATGACCCAACAGGTCTTAATGCTCCTCAGGCCACCCAAACAGTGGTGGTCAGGTACCCCAGACTGTGAGCCATACCCTTAGGGTCACAGTGGCGGTGTGTGGTAGAGGTTCAACACTGCCTCAAGGCCTGGTCTGGGCCAATGGTCATTCATGGCCTTGGCTCTGGAGCCCTGCAGGACACACCCCCAGCCTGTTCTCTGGGCTCCCCATCACACAAGCTGGCCCAAGGCCGTGTGAGCAGAAGAATGCTGGGGAGAAGGCTGGCACTTGCCTCTTACCTCATGCTCCAGGTCTGAAGGGGCAGCACTCCACTGACTGCTGCCTAACAAAGGGCCCCCACTAAAGATGGCTGACAGACAGTGGCTTGCTTGGGGCAGGGGCCCACTACACTGCCCACCAATGGCTGAGCAGGGTGGTCACAGTGGCATTAGTGGTCTCCTGGTAACCATTGCCTGGTAACGGGGCAGTGGGTCACAGTGCACAGCAAGGGCTGCCTGGGAACGGCTGCATTCATCTGGCTATGGTACAATTCCCCCTTTTCTTTGGTCCTCTGCAACCCTGAGGAGAATATGTGGGTATGATTTGGATAGAGTGGTTAATCATAAACTCAGCAGCAGATCTCTGTTTTAGGGGACTTGCTTTCAACCTCGATTCCTGGTTCATCTTTTCCCAAGTCTTTCAGGGAATGGGGTGACGACCACTCTAGCTACGTGCTGCTGGAGGAAAGCAAAGCCCTACAGTGCATTCTGAGTTGGAAGCAATGCCACGTTGCAAGTCTTGATCCAAGTCTTATATAAACTTGTATAAGGAATCCAGGAGAATAAGCCTGAAAAGCAGCGTGAGGGTGGCACTCTGGGGGAGACGTTCTGGCAGGTAATCCAGACACGCAGAAGCAGAAGGGAAGACATTGTTGTAAGTTGTTAGGAAGTTGAGGGGAAGAGCTTCCCTTAACGGGAGAACACAGATCAAAATCAGCATTATTGCGAAGCAAATCCATAAACGTTAGTAGCATATGCATCTGTTTACTCAGTTTGTCAAAACTGCATTGGTAAGAGTCTTCTTGAAGTTGAAACACTTTGGGAAAGCCTCAGCCTAACTATCTGTTAGACACTTAAAGAGGCAAGGTTAAAGATCGCATGACAAGGGGTTGCGAAGGAAGCTTAATCAAGTGGCTCTCATGTAACCGTCAGCATGGCTGACCGATTATCCCAAGGCATACCTGCATTTCAGAAACTTTGTACCCTTTCTAGAATATCGACAGGTGTGCCATGTATCCATCCTGTGTAATTGGAGAAGCTTCTCCCCCATTTCACAATGTTTTCTCTGTAATTTCCATACCAGATATACGACTGAAATAGTCCTCCTTGAGTTGCCTTAAGGGCCCCGCAACTAATCCAAGTTAACAAACTATTTCAAAACACCTGGTCCAATAAGCTCATCAGTCCTTTGAAGAGAATTCTTCTTTCTTCTCCAAAGTGAGAAGAGATCTTAAAAGCAAATCGAGATCCCTTAAAGGCAGGACAGTTCACATACCATGGTATTGAAAGCAGCATTGCAAGTAAACGTGTTCTCTTGGCAGAGGGGAACCCAATCCAGCCTTGAAAAAAACGCATTTTTAATAACAGTATCCATTTCCCGAAGTGGAGTTTCGTTTCAGCCCAATGATGCATCAAATGTTGGTTTTTGGCTCAACACATTTATCCCACCTTCCTACTCTATCCTGAAATGTGTTCCTTTTCATGAGTTTCTTAGCTTTAATTACATATTTCAATTACAATCCTCAAGTCCTTAACACCTTCACTTAGTGAAAACCAAGAAGCAAGCAATTGTCAGCTGGATGCCATACCAGCATTTCTGATTGCAAACGGATGCTTTTGAGACCTTCTGCTAAGTAGGCAAAGGTAGGGAATCTTAGATGTGCCCAGCATCCAATGTTCCAATCCTCTATCCTCTTTGAAATGACCCGGAGAGTCAAGGAATGCTTGCCACTTACCTTGGTGAAGTTTCATGTTCCCCAAATCTAGAGAGGCCATTTAGAAAGACTTCAAGTGTCATCATTTCAACTTATGGTCCTTGCTGTCAAATTGGCAACAGATATAAGGTCTTTTTGGATCTCTAAGAAACCTAGGGACTGCAGAAGGTTTATACTTCAGAATGCAAGAAGCTTAAGGCAGCTTCCATACCAGATATCAGTTCAGTACTAGCTATTTGCCAGATCATCAGGACCTGAAATCCATGGAGGCCAATTCTCTCCAGAGGAGGAAGTATTGAATAGGTAAGTGCTTCCCTTTCAGTGAAATAGAGCTCATTTACACATCAACTCGGCAGTTGATGTCAATTGCCTTATCCCTAAAAGTGGCCCAAATCTGGAGAATGCACCTGAAAGGGGTGCGTTGGGGAAGCACATTTGAGTTTCCCAGAGCCACAACACTTTCACACAAAACAAACGCAAAAGTACATGCACAAAAGAAACTCTCAGTCCTGAGGACCAAAGCAAAGGGTGAGGATGAACAACATCCTCAATGTTTTCGAACTACGTTCCCTCATTTTAACAACAAAACGACAAACAGCATGCAAATTGAAAGATAGGGAATCAGGACCACAGTTGTCATGCCTACTGACCTGGGAAGCAGAAAGAGCCAAAAAGTAAAATGCAAAAAAATTAGGAAAAGTTCAATTTGCTTCATTAACTTCCACATGTCTCCTGGAAATATGCTCGTTTTCTCAGGGTCACAATGATGAAAACCAAAAGGATTTCACTGAACAAACTTTCTCTAACTGAATATTTTACATAGACTGGTTTTGGAGATATGAAAATGATTCATTTGATGCCATGTTTCACCAGAATCTGTAGAATATGCTGGCCATGCAATGTAAAAAAAAAAAAAAATACTTGCTTGTCCCTTAGCGGACTACAAGATGGACTAGAGCTCTGCTGATCACAGCAGGTGTTATCCAATAGCAGAGAGACAAATGCAATGCCAAAAGGTCTCTCAGGATCGCAGTTCCCAGGCACCAAAGGGCAGATTCCTACCCATTGGAAAGGGAATATGTCAACCAATGTTCCACCACAGCTGAAACACAATGCAGGAGGGAATGATACCTAGTTGGATCATATGCAAGCTCCGTTACTGACCAAAGACGTCTCAAGTACTCAATGCAAGTGCTGTTTCACACACCTACAATGTACGAATCACAAACAGGATCCCACAAACCAAAGCACAGACTGCCGTGATTAACACCACATTGACACACACAAACACATGAAGAACAAATAAACACTCCAATCACAAAGACAGAAAGCCAGAGAAGGCATTTTGTCAACTTCCACTTCCACTCCCACATGGAGGCCCCCAGTTCTCAAGAGGGAATGGACTCAGAGGGGCTCCCATCCGCTAAGGGGAGCAGCCCAGTTGGAGTAGACCTATTTCCCAGCCTGTGCAAGCTGGAGCGACTTACCCCCAAATGACATGAACTGTATACTACTGCTCTGGACATGTCTCCAAGACAAGCAGCCTCGTGCTGTAGGGCAGCCACTGCATATCAGGGAGAATCCCTGCCAGTATCCTGGAGCCAAATGTACTCTGGCATGTGCTGGGAAGTATAAATGGCGACGCCCCTGATCGAGATCAATACACCATGGGCACAGACCTCCTGGCTGGCTCGCTATAATTGGTAACCAAAGACCAGGATGTGTGCCCGACGCACAGTGAGGCCAAACAGCAGCAAAACATTGGACTTTGGAGCCGAGAAATATTTGTTGTTGAGACATTCAAGGAAATGGGTGGCTTATGCTGGGTAATCCCCAACCTTGAAAGCTTTTAGCAAAGCCCTCTTAGAGGTAAGGTGATGGAGGGGTGTGGCTTTTCGTTGAAAACTTCTCCCTGTCCGATCCATTGTTCTTGAGGACAGGTCATAGTCAGGTCTCAATGATCCTATCAATCTCCAGCAAACAAATGTCACTCTCTGGGTGACAAGAAAGGGCAAGGTCCCAAGGCACAAGACTCACCCTCTGAGGTCCAGACCCACCTAAGAGAAAGGGGTCCCTGGGAGGGGTGGTGGTCCTCCTGCCATGGAGGGTTTGTCCAGGAGCTGGTCTGGGTCCTCCCACCACTGCCCACGCCTCACAGAGGAGGCAGCTCTGCCTTGGTGGCTCCCTCAGGGCCAGGTCCCAGACGCTTGCTAGCTCTCATCACTGAGGGAGCCGGGTGCACATGACCCAACAGGTCTTAATGCTCCTCAGGCCACCCAAACAGTGGTGGTCAGGTACCGCAGACTGTGAGCCATACCCTTAGGGTCACAGTGGCGGTGTGTGGTAGAGGTTCAACACTGCCTCAAGGCCTGGTCTGGGCCAATGGTCATTCATGGCCTTGGCTCTGGAGCCCTGCAGGACACACCCCCAGCCTGTTCTCTGGGCTCCCCATCACACAAGCTGGCCCAAGGCCGTGTGAGCAGAAGAATGCTGGGGAGAAGGCTGGCACTTGCCTCTTACCTCATGCTCCAGGTCTGAAGGGGCAGCACTCCACTGACTGCTGCCTAACAAAGGGCCCCCACTAAAGATGGCTGACAGACAGTGGCTTGCTTGGGGCAGGGGCCCACTACACTGCCCACCAATGGCTGAGCAGGGTGGTCACAGTGGCATTAGTGGTCTCCTGGTAACCATTGCCTGGTAACGGGGCAGTGGGTCACAGTGCACAGCAAGGGCTGCCTGGGAACGGCTGCATTCATCTGGCTATGGTACAATTCCCCCTTTTCTTTGGTCCTCTGCAACCCTGAGGAGAATATGTGGGTATGATTTGGATAGAGTGGTTAATCATAAACTCAGCAGCAGATCTCTGTTTTAGGGGACTTGCTTTCAACCTAGATTCCTGGTTCATCTTTTCCCAAGTCTTTCAGGGAATGGGGTGACGACCACTCTAGCTACGTGCTGCTGGAGGAAAGCAAAGCCCTACAGTGCATTCTGAGTTGGAAGCAATGCCACGTTGCAAGTCTTGATCCAAGTCTTATATAAACTTGTATAAGGAATCCAGGAGAATAAGCCTGAAAAGCAGCGTGAGGGTGGCACTCTGGGGGAGACGTTCTGGCAGGTAATCCAGACACGCAGAAGCAGAAGGGAAGACATTGTTGTAAGTTGTTAGGAAGTTGAGGGGAAGAGCTTCCCTTAACGGGAGAACACAGATCAAAATCAGCATTATTGCGAAGCAAATCCATAAACGTTAGTAGCATATGCATCTGTTTACTCAGTTTGTCAAAACTGCATTGGTAAGAGTCTTCTTGAAGTTGAAGCACTTTGGGAAAGCCTCAGCCTAACTATCTGTTAGACACTTAAAGAGGCAAGGTTAAAGATCGCATGACAAGGGGTTGCGAAGGAAGCTTAATCAAGTGGCTCTCATGTAACCGTCAGCATGGCTGACCGATTATCCCAAGGCATACCTGCATTTCAGAAACTTTGTACCCTTTCTAGAATATCGACAGGTGTGCCATGTATCCATCCTGTGTAATTGGAGAAGCTTCTCCCCCATTTCACAATGTTTTCTCTGTAATTTCCATACCAGATATACGACTGAAATAGTCCTCCTTGAGTTGCCTTAAGGGCCCCGCAACTAATCCAAAGTTAACAAACTATTTCAAAACACCTGGTCCAATAAGCTCATCAGTCCTTTGAAGAGAATTCTTCTTTCTTCTCCAAAGTGAGAAGAGATCTTAAAAGCAAATCGAGATCCCTTAAAGGCAGGACAGTTCACATACCATGGTATTGAAAGCAGCATTGCAAGTAAACGTGTTCTCTTGGCAGAGGGGAACCCAATCCAGCCTTGAAAAAAACGCATTTTTAATAACAGTATCCATTTCCCGAAGTGGAGTTTCGTTTCAGCCCAATGATGCATCAAATGTTGGTTTTTGGCTCAACACATTTATCCCACCTTCCTACTCTATCCTGAAATGTGTTCCTTTTCATGAGTTTCTTAGCTTTAATTACATATTTCAATTACAATCCTCAAGTCCTTAACACCTTCACTTAGTGAAAACCAAGAAGCAAGCAATTGTCAGCTGGATGCCATACCAGCATTTCTGATTGCAAACGGATGCTTTTGAGACCTTCTGCTAAGTAGGCAAAGGTAGGGAATCTTAGATGTGCCCAGCATCCAATGTTCCAATCCTCTATCCTCTTTGAAATGACCCGGAGAGTCAAGGAATGCTTGCCACTTACCTTGGTGAAGTTTCATGTTCCCCAAATCTAGAGAGTTCATTTAGAAAGACTTCAAGTGTCATCATTTCAACTTATGGTCCTTGCTGTCAAATTGGCAACAGATATAAGGTCTTTTTGGATCTCTAAGAAACCTAGGGACTGCAGAAGGTTTATACTTCAGAATGCAAGAAGCTTAAGGCAGCTTCCATACCAGATATCAGTTCAGTACTAGCTATTTGCCAGATCATCAGGACCTGAAATCCATGGAGGCCAATTCTCTCCAGAGGAGGAAGTATTGAATAGGTAAGTGCTTCCCTTTCAGTGAAATAGAGCTCATTTACACATCAACTCGGCAGTTGATGTCAATTGCCTTATCCCTAAAAGTGGCCCAAATCTGGAGAATGCACCTGAAAGGGGTGCGTTGGGGAAGCACATTTGAGTTTCCCAGAGCCACAACACTTTCACACAAAACAAACGCAAAAGTACATGCACAAAAGAAACTCTCAGTCCTGAGGACCAAAGCAAAGGGTGAGGATGAACAACATCCTCAATGTTTTCGAACTACGTTCCCTCATTTTAACAACAAAACGACAAACAGCATGCAAATTGAAAGATAGGGAATCAGGACCACAGTTGTCATGCCTACTGACCTGGGAAGCAGAAAGAGCCAAAAAGTAAAAAGCAAAGACATTAGGAAAAGTTCAATTTGCTTCATTAACTTCCACATGTCTCCTGGAAATATGCTCGTTTTCTCAGGGTCACAATGATGAAAACCAAAAGGATTTCACTGAACAAACTTTCTCTAACTGAATATTTTACATAGACTGGTTTTGGAGATATGAAAATGATTCATTTGATGCCATGTTTCACCAGAATCTGTAGAATATGCTGGCCATGCAATGTAAAAAAAAAAAAAAAATACTTGCTTGTCCCTTAGCGGATTACAAGATGGACTAGAGCTCTGCTGATCACAGCAGGTGTTATCCAATAGCAGAGAGACAAATGCAATGCCAAAAGGTCTCTCAGGATCGCAGTTCCCAGGCACCAAAGGGCAGATTCCTACCCATTGGAAAGGGAATATGTCAACCAATGTTCCACCACAGCTGAAACACAATGCAGGAGGGAATGATACCTAGTTGGATCATATGCAAGCTCCGTTACTGACCAAAGACGTCTCAAGTACTCAATGCAAGTGCTGTTTCACACACCTACAATGTACGAATCACAAAGAGGATCCCACAAACCAAAGCACAGACTGCCGTGATTAACACCACATTGACACACACAAACACATGAAGAACAAATAAACACTCCAATCACAAAGACAGAAAGCCAGAGAAGGCATTTTGTCAACTTCCACTTCCACTCCCACATGGAGGCCCCCAGTTCTCAAGAGGGAATGGACTCAGAGGGGCTCCCATCCGCTAAGGGGAGCAGCCCAGTTGGAGTAGACCTATTTCCCAGCCTGTGCAAGCTGGAGCGACTTACCCCCAAATGACATGAACTGTATACCACTGCTCTGGACATGTCTCCAAGACAAGCAGCCTCGTGCTGTAGGGCAGCCACTGCATATCAGGGAGAATCCCTGCCAGTATCCTGGAGCCAAATGTACTCTGGCATGTGCTGGGAAGTATAAATGGCGACGCCCCTGATCGAGATCAATACACCATGGGCACAGACCTCCTGGCTGGCTCGCTATAATTGGTAACCAAAGACCAGGATGTGTGCCCGACGCACAGTGAGGCCAAACAGCAGCAAAACATTGGACTTTGGAGCCGAGAAATATTTGTTGTTGAGACATTCAAGGAAATGGGTGGCTTATGCTGGGTAATCCCCAACCTTGAAAGCTTTTAGCAAAGCCCTCTTAGAGGTAAGGTGATGGAGGGGTGTGGCTTTTCGTTGAAAACTTCTCCCTGTCCGATCCATTGTTCTTGAGGACAGGTCATAGTCAGGTCTCAATGATCCTATCAATCTCCAGCAAACAAATGTCACTCTCTGGGTGACAAGAAAGGGCAAGGTCCCAAGGCACAAGACTCACCCTCTGAGGTCCAGACCCACCTAAGAGAAAGGGGTCCCTGGGAGGGGTGGTAGTCCTCCTGCCATGGAGGGTTTGTCCAGGAGCTGGTCTGGGTCCTCCCACCACTGCCCACGCCTCCCAGAGGAGGCAGCTCTGCCTTGGTGGCTCCCTCAGGGCCAGGTCCCAGACGCTTGCTAGCTCTCATCACTGAGGGAGCCGGGTGCACATGACCCAACAGGTCTTAATGCTCCTCAGGCCACCCAAACAGTGGTGGTCAGGTACCCCAGACTGTGAGCCATACCCTTAGGGTCACAGTGGCGGTGTGTGGTAGAGGTTCAACACTGCCTCAAGGCCTGGTCTGGGCCAATGGTCATTCATGGCCTTGGCTCTGGAGCCCTGCAGGACACACCCCCAGCCTGTTCTCTGGGCTCCCCATCACACAAGCTGGCCCAAGGCCGTGTGAGCAGAAGAATGCTGGGGAGAAGGCTGGCACTTGCCTCTTACCTCATGCTCCAGGTCTGAAGGGGCAGCACTCCACTGACTGCTGCCTAACAAAGGGCCCCCACTAAAGATGGCTGACAGACAGTGGCTTGCTTGGGGCAGGGGCCCACTACACTGCCCACCAATGGCTGAGCAGGGTGGTCACAGTGGCATTAGTGGTCTCCTGGTAACCATTGCCTGGTAACGGGGCAGTGGGTCACAGTGCACAGCAAGGGCTGCCTGGGAAGGGCTGCATTCAGCTGGCTATGGTACAATTCCCCCTTTTCTTTGGTCCTCTGCAACCCTGAGGAGAATATGTGGGTATGATTTGGATAGAGTGGTTAATCATAAACTCAGCAGCGGATCTCTGTTTTAGGGGACTTGCTTTCAACCTAGATTCCTGGTTCATCTTTTCCCAAGTCTTTCAGGGAATGGGGTGACGACCACTCTAGCTTCGTGCTGCTGGAGGAAAGCAAAGCCCTACAGTGCATTCTGAGTTGGAAGCAATGCCACGTTGCAAGTCTTGATCCAAGTCTTATATAAACTTGTATAAGGAATCCAGGAGAATAAGCCTGAAAAGCAGCGTGAGGGTGGCACTCTGGGGGAGACGTTCTGGCAGGTAATCCAGACACGCAGAAGCAGAAGGGAAGACATTGTTGTAAGTTGTTAGGAAGTTGAGGGGAAGAGCTTCCCTTAACGGGAGAACACAGATCAAAATCAGCATTATTGCGAAGCAAATCCATAAACGTTAGTAGCATATGCATCTGTTTACTCAGTTTGTCAAAACTGCATTGGTAAGAGTCTTCTTGAAGTTGAAGCACTTTGGGAAAGCCTCAGCCTAACTATCTGTTAGACACTTAAAGAGGCAAGGTTAAAGATCGCATGACAAGGGGTTGCGAAGGAAGCTTAATCAAGTGGCTCTCATGTAACCGTCAGCATGGCTGACCGATTATCCCAAGGCATACCTGCATTTCAGAAACTTTGTACCCTTTCTAGAATATCGACAGGTGTGCCATGTATCCATCCTGTGTAATTGGAGAAGCTTCTCCCCCATTTCACAATGTTTTCTCTGTAATTTCCATACCAGATATACGACTGAAATAGTCCTCCTTGAGTTGCCTTAAGGGCCCCGCAACTAATCCAAAGTTAACAAAATATTTCAAAACACCTGGTCCAATAAGCTCATCAGTCCTTTGAAGAGAATTCTTCTTTCTTCTCCAAAGTGAGAAGAGATCTTAAAAGCAAATCGAGATCCCTTAAAGGCAGGACAGTTCACATACCATGGTATTGAAAGCAGCATTGCAAGTAAACGTGTTCTCTTGGCAGAGGGGAACCCAATCCAGCCTTGAAAAAAACGCATTTTTAATAACAGTATCCATTTCCCGAAGTGGAGTTTCGTTTCAGCCCAATGATGCATCAAATGTTGGTTTTTGGCTCAACACATTTATCCCACCTTCCTACTCTATCCTGAAATGTGTTCCTTTTCATGAGTTTCTTAGCTTTAATTACATATTTCAATTACAATCCTCAAGTCCTTAACACCTTCACTTAGTGAAAACCAAGAAGCAAGCAATTGTCAGCTGGATGCCATACCAGCATTTCTGATTGCAAACGGATGCTTTTGAGACCTTCTGCTAAGTAGGCAAAGGTAGGGAATCTTAGATGTGCCCAGCATCCAATGTTCCAATCCTCTATCCTCTTTGAAATGACCCAGAGAGTCAAGGAATGCTTGCCACTTACCGTGGTGAAGTTTCATGCTACCCAAATCTAGAGAGGCCATTTAGAAAGACTTCAAGTGTCATCATTTCAACTTATGGTCCTTGCTGTCAAATTGGCAACAGATATAAGGTCTTTTTGGATCTCTAAGAAACCTAGGGACTGCAGAAGGTTTATACTTCAGAATGCAAGAAGCTTAAGGCAGCTTCCATACCAGATATCAGTTCAGTACTAGCTATTTGCCAGATCATCAGGACCTGAAATCCATGGAGGCCAATTCTCTCAAGAGGAGGAAGTATTGAATAGGTAAGTGCTTCCCTTTCAGTGAAGTGGAGCTCATTTACACATCAACTCGGCAGTTGATGTCAATTGCCTTATCCCTAAAAGTGGCCCAAATCTGGAGAATGCACCTGAAAGGGGTGCGTTGGGGAAGCACATTTGAGTTTCCCAGAGCCACAACACTTTCACACAAAACAAACGCAAAAGTACATGCATAAAAGAAACTCTCAGTCCTGAGGACCAAAGCAAAGGGTGAGGATGAACAACATCCTCAATGTTTTTGAACTACGTTCCCTCATTTTAACAACAAAACGACAAACAGCATGCAAATTGAAAGATAGGGAATCAGGACCACAGTTGTCATGCCTACTGACCTGGGAAGCAGAAAGAGCCAAAAAGGAAAAAGCAAAGAAATTAGGAAAAGTTCAATTTGCTTCATTAACTTCCACATGTCTCCTGGAAATATGCTCGTTTTCTCAGGGTCACAATGATGAAAACCAAAAGGATTTCACTGAACAAACTTTCTCTAACTGAATATTTTACATAGACTGGTTTTGGAGATATGAAAATGATTCATTTGATGCCATGTTTCACCAGAATCTGTAGAATATGCTGGCCATGCAATGTAAAAAAAAAAAAAAAATACTTGCTTGTCCCTTAGCGGACTACAAGATGGACTAGAGCTCTGCTGATCACAGCAGGTGTTATCCAATAGCAGAGAGACAAATGCAATGCCAAAAGGTCTCTCAGGATCGCAGTTCCCAGGCACCAAAGGGCAGATTCCTACCCATTGGAAAGGGAATCTGTCAACCAATGTTCCACCACAGCTGAAACACAATGCAGGAGGGAATGATACCTAGTTGGATCATATGCAAGCTCCGTTACTGACCAAAGACGTCTCAAGTACTCAATGCAAGTGCTGTTTCACACACCTACAATGTACGAATCACAAAGAGGATCCCACAAACCAAAGCACAGACTGCCGTGATTAACACCACATTGACACACACAAACACATGAAGAACAAATAAACACTCCAATCACAAAGACAGAAAGCCAGAGAAGGCATTTTGTCAACTTCCACTTCCACTCCCACATGGAGGCCCCCAGTTCTCAAGAGGGAATGGACTCAGAGGGGCTCCCATCCGCTAAGGGGAGCAGCCCAGTTGGAGTAGACCTATTTCCCAGCCTGTGCAAGCTGGAGCGACTTACCCCCAAATGACATGAACTGTATACCACTGCTCTGGACATGTCTCCAAGACAAGCAGCCTCGTGCTGTAGGGCAGCCACTGCATATCAGGGAGAATCCCTGCCAGTATCCTGGAGCCAAATGTACTCTGGCATGTGCTGGGAAGTATAAATGGCGACGCCCCTGATCGAGATCAATACACCATGGGCACAGACCTCCTGGCTGGCTCGCTATAATTGGTAACCAAAGACCAGGATGTGTGCCCGACGCACAGTGAGGCCAAACAGCAGCAAAACATTGGACTTTGGAGCCGAGAAATATTTGTTGTTGAGACATTCAAGGAAATGGGTGGCTTATGCTGGGTAATCCCCAACCTTGAAAGCTTTTAGCAAAGCCCTCTTAGAGGTAAGGTGATGGAGGGGTGTGGCTTTTCGTTGAAAACTTCTCCCTGTCCGATCCATTGTTCTTGAGGACAGGTCATAGTCAGGTCTCAATGTTCCTATCAATCTCCAGCAAACAAATGTCACTCTCTGGGTGACAAGAAAGGGCAAGGTCCCAAGGCACAAGACTCACCCTCTGAGGTCCAGACCCACCTAAGAGAAAGGGGTCCCTGGGAGGGGTGGTGGTCCTCCTGCCATGGAGGGTTTGTCCAGGAGCTGGTCTGGGTCCTCCCACCACTGCCCACGCCTCACAGAGGAGGCAGCTCTGCCTTGGTGGCTCCCTCAGGGCCAGGTCCCAGACGCTTGCTAGCTCTCATCCCTGAGGGAGCCGGGTGCACATGACCCAACAGGTCTTAATGCTCCTCAGGCCACCCAAACAGTGGTGGTCAGGTACCCCAGACTGTGAGCCATACCCTTAGGGTCACAGTGGCGGTGTGTGGTAGAGGTTCAACACTGCCTCAAGGCCTGGTCTGGGCCAATGGTCATTCATGGCCTTGGCTCTGGAGCCCTGCAGGACACACCCCCAGCCTGTTCTCTGGGCTCCCCATCACACAAGCTGGCCCAAGGCCGTGTGAGCAGAAGAATGCTGGGGAGAAGGCTGGCACTTGCCTCTTACCTCATGCTCCAGGTCTGAAGGGGCAGCACTCCACTGACTGCTGCCTAACAAAGGGCCCCCACTAAAGATGGCTGACAGACAGTGGCTTGCTTGGGGCAGGGGCCCACTACACTGCCCACCAATGGCTGAGCAGGGTGGTCACAGTGGCATTAGTGGTCTCCTGGTAACCATTGCCTGGTAACGGGGCAGTGGGTCACAGTGCACAGCAAGGGCTGCCTGGGAAGGGCTGCATTCAGCTGGCTATGGTACAATTCCCCCTTTTCTTTGGTCCTCTGCAACCCTGAGGAGAATATGTGGGTATGATTTGGATAGAGTGGTTAATCATAAACTCAGCAGCGGATCTCTGTTTTAGGGGACTTGCTTTCAACCTAGATTCCTGGTTCATCTTTTCCCAAGTCTTTCAGGGAATGGGGTGACGACCACTCTAGCTACGTGCTGCTGGAGGAAAGCAAAGCCCTACAGTGCATTCTGAGTTGGAAGCAATGCCACGTTGCAAGTCTTGATCCAAGTCTTATATAAACTTGTATAAGGAATCCAGGAGAATAAGCCTGAAAAGCAGCGTGAGGGTGGCACTCTGGGGGAGACGTTCTGGCAGGTAATCCAGACACGCAGAAGCAGAAGGGAAGAAATTGTTGTAAGTTGTTAGGAAGTTGAGGGGAAGAGCTTCCCTTAACGGGAGAACACAGATCAAAATCAGCATTATTGCGAAGCAAATCCATAAACGTTAGTAGCATATGCATCTGTTTACTCAGTTTGTCAAAACTGCATTGGTAAGAGTCTTCTTGAAGTTGAAGCACTTTGGGAAAGCCTCAGCCTAACTATCTGTTAGACACTTAAAGAGGCAAGGTTAAAGATCACATGACAAGGGGTTGCGAAGGAAGCTTAATCAAGTGGCTCTCATGTAACCGTCAGCATGGCTGACCGATTATCCCAAGGCATACCTGCATTTCAGAAACTTTGTACCCTTTCTAGAATATCGACAGGTGTGCCATGTATCCATCCTGTGTAATTGGAGAAGCTTCTCCCCCATTTCACAATGTTTTCTCTGTAATTTCCATACCAGATATACGACTGAAATAGTCCTCCTTGAGTTGCCTTAAGGGCCCCGCAACTAATCCAAAGTTAACAAAATATTTCAAAACACCTGGTCCAATAAGCTCATCAGTCCTTTGAAGAGAATTCTTCTTTCTTCTCCAAAGTGAGAAGAGATCTTAAAAGCAAATCGAGATCCCTTAAAGGCAGGACAGTTCACATACCATGGTATTGAAAGCAGCATTGCAAGTAAACGTGTTCTCTTGGCAGAGGGGAACCCAATCCAGCCTTGAAAAAAACGCATTTTTAATAACAGTATCCATTTCCCGAAGTGGAGTTTCGTTTCAGCCCAATGATGCATCAAATGTTGGTTTTTGGCTCAACACATTTATCCCACCTTCCTACTCTATCCTGAAATGTGTTCCTTTTCATGAGTTTCTTAGCTTTAATTACATATTTCAATTACAATCCTCAAGTCCTTAACACCTTCACTTAGTGAAAACCAAGAAGCAAGCAATTGTCAGCTGGATGCCATACCAGCATTTCTGATTGCAAACGGGTGCTTTTGAGACCTTCTGCTAAGTAGGCAAAGGTAGGGAATCTTAGATGTGCCCAGCATCCAATGTTCCAATCCTCTATCCTCTTTGAAATGACCCGGAGAGTCAAGGAATGCTTGCCACTTAGCTTGGTGAAGTTTCATGCTACCCAAATCTAGAGAGGCCATTTAGAAAGACTTCAAGTGTCATCATTTCAACTTATGGTCCTTGCTGTCAAATTGGCAACAGATATAAGGTCTTTTTGGATCTCTAAGAAACCTAGGGACTGCAGAAGGTTTATACTTCACAATGCAAGAAGCTTAAGGCAGCTTCCATACCAGATATCAGTTCAGTACTAGCTATTTGCCAGATCATCAGGACCTGAAATCCATGGAGGCCAATTCTCTCCAGAGGAGGAAGTATTGAGTAGGTAAGTGCTTCCCTTTCAGTGAAGTGGAGCTCATTTACACATCAACTCGGCAGTTGATGTCAATTGCCTTATCCCTAAAAGTGGCCCAAATCTGGAGAATGCACCTGAAAGGGGTGCGTTGGGGAAGCACATTTGAGTTTCCCAGAGCCACAACACTTTCACACAAAACAAACGCAAAAGTACATGCAAAAAAGAAACTCTCAGTCCTGACGACCAAAGCAAAGGGTGAGGATGAACAACATCCTCAATGTTTTCGAACTACGTTCCCTCATTTTAACAACAAAACGACAAACAGCATGCAAATTGAAAGATAGGGAATCAGGACCACAGTTGTCATGCCTACTGACCTGGGAAGCAGAAAGAGCCAAAAAGTAAAAAGCAAAGAAATTAGGAAAAGTTCAATTTGCTTCATTAACTTCCACATGTCTCCTGGAAATATGCTCGTTTTCTCAGGGTCACAATGATGAAAACCAAAAGGATTTCACTGAACAAACTTTCTCTAACTGAATATTTTACATAGACTGGTTTTGGAGATATGAAAATGATTCATTTGATGCCATGTTTCACCAGAATCTGTAGAATAAGCTGGCCATGCAATGTAAAAAAAAAAAAAAAAATACTTGCTTGTCCCTTAGCGGACTACAAGATGGACTAGAGCTCTGCTGATCACAGCAGGTGTTATCCAATAGCAGAGAGACAAATGCAATGCCAAAAGGTCTCTCAGGATCGCAGTTCCCAGGCACCAAAGGGCAGATTCCTACCCATTGGAAAGGGAATATGTCAACCAATGTTCCACCACAGCTGAAACACAATGCAGGAGGGAATGATACCTAGTTGGATCATATGCAAGCTCCGTTACTGACCAAAGACGTCTCAAGTACTCAATGCAAGTGCTGTTTCACACACCTACAATGTACGAATCACAAAGAGGATCCCACAAACCAAAGCACAGACTGCCGTGATTAACACCACATTGACACACACAAACACATGAAGAACAAATAAACACTCCAATCACAAAGACAGAAAGCCAGAGAAGGCATTTTGGCAACTTCCACTTCCACTCCCACATGGAGGCCCCCAGTTCTCAAGAGGGAATGGACTCAGAGGGGCTCCCATCCGCTAAGGGGAGCAGCCCAGTTGGAGTAGACCTATTTCCCAGCCTGTGCAAGCTGGAGCGACTTACCCCCAAATGACATGAACTGTATACCACTGCTCTGGACATGTCTCCAAGACAAGCAGCCTCGTGCTGTAGGGCAGCCACTGCATATCAGGGAGAATCCCTGCCAGTATCCTGGAGCCAAATGTACTCTGGCATGTGCTGGGAAGTATAAATGGCGACGCCCCTGATCGAGATCAATACACCATGGGCACAGACCTCCTGGCTGGCTCGCTATAATTGGTAACCAAAGGCCAGGATGTGTGCCCGACGCACAGTGAGGCCAAACAGCAGCAAAACATTGGACTTTGGAGCCGAGAAATATTTGTTGTTGAGACATTCAAGGAAATGGGTGGCTTATGCTGGGTAATCCCCAACCTTGAAAGCTTTTAGCAAAGCCCTCTTAGAGGTAAGGTGATGGAGGGGTGTGGCTTTTCGTTGAAAACTTCTCCCTGTCCGATCCATTGTTCTTGAGGACAGGTCATAGTCAGGTCTCAATGTTCCTATCAATCTCCAGCAAACAAATGTCACTCTCTGGGTGACAAGAAAGGGCAAGGTCCCAAGGCACAAGACTCACCCTCTGAGGTCCAGACCCACCTAAGAGAAAGGGGTCCCTGGGAGGGGTGGTGGTCCTCCTGCCATGGAGGGTATGTCCAGGAGCTGGTCTGGGTCCTCCCACCACTGCCCACGCCTCACAGAGGAGGCAGCTCTGCCTTGGTGGCTCCCTCAGGGCCAGGTCCCAGACGCTTGCTAGCTCTCATCACTGAGGGAGCCGGGTGCACATGACCCAACAGGTCTTAATGCTCCTCAGGCCACCCAAACAGTGGTGGTCAGGTACCCCAGACTGTGAGCCATACCCTTAGGGTCACAGTGGCGGTGTGTGGTAGAGGTTCAACACTGCCTCAAGGCCTGGTCTGGGCCAATGGTCATTCATGGCCTTGGCTCTGGAGCCCTGCAGGACACACCCCCAGCCTGTTCTCTGGGCTCCCCATCACACAAGCTGGCCCAAGGCCGTGTGAGCAGAAGAATGCTGGGGAGAAGGCTGGCACTTGCCTCTTACCTCATGCTCCAGGTCTGAAGGGGCAGCACTCCACTGACTGCTGCCTAACAAAGGGCCCCCACTAAAGATGGCTGACAGACAGTGGCTTGCTTGGGGCAGGGGCCCACTACACTGCCCACCAATGGCTGAGCAGGGTGGTCACAGTGGCATTAGTGGTCTCCTGGTAACCATTGTCTGGTAACGGGGCAGTGGGTCACAGTGCACAGCAAGGGCTGCCTGGGAAGGGCTGCATTCAGCTGGCTATGGTACAATTCCCCCTTTTCTTTGGTCCTCTGCAACCCTGAGGAGAATATGTGGGTATGATTTGGATAGAGTGGTTAATCATAAACTCAGCAGCGGATCTCTGTTTTAGGGGACTTGCTTTCAACCTAGATTCCTGGTTCATCTTTTCCCAAGTCTTTCAGGGAATGGGGTGACGACCACTCTAGCTACGTGCTGCTGGAGGAAAGCAAAGCCCTACAGTGCATTCTGAGTTGGAAGCAATGCCACGTTGCAAGTCTTGATCCAAGTCTTATATAAACTTGTATAAGGAATCCAGGAGAATAAGCCTGAAAAGCAGCGTGAGGGTGGCACTCTGGGGGAGACGTTCTGGCAGGTAATCCAGACACGCAGAAGCAGAAGGGAAGACATTGTTGTAAGTTGTTAGGAAGTTGAGGGGAAGAGCTTCCCTTAACGGGAGAACACAGATCAAAATCAGCATTATTGCGAAGCAAATCCATAAACGTTAGTAGCATATGCATCTGTTTACTCAGTTTGTCAAAACTGCATTGGTAAGAGTCTTCTTGAAGTTGAAGCACTTTGGGAAAGCCTCAGCCTAACTATCTGTTAGACACTTAAAGAGGCAAGGTTAAAGATCGCATGGCAAGGGGTTGCGAAGGAAGCTTAATCAAGTGGCTCTCATGTAACCGTCAGCATGGCTGACCGATTATCCCAAGGCATACCTGCATTTCAGAAACTTTGTACCCTTTCTAGAATATCGACAGGTGTGCCATGTATCCATCCTGTGTAATTGGAGAAGCTTCTCCCCCATTTCACAATGTTTTCTCTGTAATTTCCATACCAGATATACGACTGAAATAGTCCTCCTTGAGTTGCCTTAAGGGCCCCGCAACTAATCCAAAGTTAACAAAATATTTCAAAACACCTGGTCCAATAAGCTCATCAGTCCTTTGAAGAGAATTCTTCTTTCTTCTCCAAAGTGAGAAGAGATCTTAAAAGCAAATCGAGATCCCTTAAAGGCACGACAGTTCACATACCATGGTATTGAAAGCAGCATTGCAAGTAAACGTGTTCTCTTGGCAGAGGGGAACCCAATCCAGCCTTGAAAAAAACGCATTTTTAATAACAGTATCCATTTCCCGAAGTGGAGTTTCGTTTCAGCCCAATGATGCATCAAATGTTGGTTTTTGGCTCAACACATTTATCCCACCTTCCTACTCTATCCTGAAATGTGTTCCTTTTCATGAGTTTCTTAGCTTTAATTACATATTTCAATTACAATCCTCAAGTCCTTAACACCTTCACTTAGTGAAAACCAAGAAGCAAGCAATTGTCAGCTGGATGCCATACCAGCATTTCTGATTGCAAACGGGTGCTTTTGAGACCTTCTGCTAAGTAGGCAAAGGTAGGGAATCTTAGATGTGCCCAGCATCCAATGTTCCAATCCTCTATCCTCTTTGAAATGACCCGGAGAGTCAAGGAATGCTTGCCACTTACCTTGGTGAAGTTTCATGCTACCCAAATCTAGAGAGGCCATTTAGAAAGACTTCAAGTGTCATCATTTCAAATTATGGTCCTTGCTGTCAAATTGGCAACAGATATAAGGTCTTTTTGGATCTCTAAGAAACCTAGGGACTGCAGAAGGTTTATACTTCACAATGCAAGAAGCTTAAGGCAGCTTCCATACCAGATATCAGTTCAGTACTAGCTATTTGCCAGATCATCAGGACCTGAAATCCATGGAGGCCAATTCTCTCCAGAGGAGGAAGTATTGAGTAGGTAAGTGCTTCCCTTTCAGTGAAGTGGAGCTCATTTACACATCAACTCGGCAGTTGATGTCAATTGCCTTATCCCTAAAAGTGGCCCAAATCTGGAGAATGCACCTGAAAGGGGTGCGTTGGGGAAGCACATTTGAGTTTCCCAGAGCCACAACACTTTCACACAAAACAAACGCAAAAGTACATGCACAAAAGAAACTCTCAGTCCTGAGGACCAAAGCAAAGGGTGAGGATGAACAACATCCTCAATGTTTTCGAACTACGTTCCCTCATTTTAACAACAAAACGACAAACAGCATGCAAATTGAAAGATAGGGAATCAGGACCACAGTTGTCATGCCTACTGACCTGGGAAGCAGAAAGAGCCAAAAAGTAAAAAGCAAAGAAATTAGGAAAAGTTCAATTTGCTTCATTAACTTCCACATGTCTCCTGGAAATATGCTCGTTTTCTCAGGGTCACAATGATGAAAACCAAAAGGATTTCACTGAACAAACTTTCTCTAACTGAATATTTTACATAGACTGGTTTTGGAGATATGAAAATGATTCATTTGATGCCATGTTTCACCAGAATCTGTAGAATATGCTGGCCATGCAATGTAAAAAAAAAAAAAAAATACTTGCTTGTCCCTTAGCGGACTACAAGATGGACTAGAGCTCTGCTGATCACAGCAGGTGTTATCCAATAGCAGAGAGACAAATGCAATGCCAAAAGGTCTCTCAGGATCGCAGTTCCCAGGCACCAAAGGGCAGATTCCTACCCATTGGAAAGGGAATATGTCAACCAATGTTCCACCACAGCTGAAACACAATGCAGGAGGGAATGATACCTAGTTGGATCATATGCAAGCTCCGTTACTGACCAAAGACGTCTCAAGTACTCAATGCAAGTGCTGTTTCACACACCTACAATGTACGAATCACAAAGAGGATCCCACAAACCAAAGCACAGACTGCCGTGATTAACACCACATTGACACACACAAACACATGAAGAACAAATAAACACTCCAATCACAAAGACAGAAAGCCAGAGAAGGCATTTTGGCAACTTCCACTTCCACTCCCACATGGAGGCCCCCAGTTCTCAAGAGGGAATGGACTCAGAGGGGCTCCCATCCGCTAAGGGGAGCAGCCCAGTTGGAGTAGACCTATTTCCCAGCCTGTGCAAGCTGGAGCGACTTACCCCCAAATGACATGAACTGTATACCACTGCTCTGGACATGTCTCCAAGACAAGCAGCCTCGTGCTGTAGGGCAGCCACTGCATATCAGGGAGAATCCCTGCCAGTATCCTGGAGCCAAATGTACTCTGGCATGTGCTGGGAAGTATAAATGGCGACGCCCCTGATCGAGATCAATACACCATGGGCACAGACCTCCTGGCTGGCTCGCTATAATTGGTAACCAAAGGCCAGGATGTGTGCCCGACGCACAGTGAGGCCAAACAGCAGCAAAACATTGGACTTTGGAGCCGAGAAATATTTGTTGTTGAGACATTCAAGGAAATGGGTGGCTTATGCTGGGTAATCCCCAACCTTGAAAGCTTTTAGCAAAGCCCTCTTAGAGGTAAGGTGATGGAGGGGTGTGGCTTTTCGTTGAAAACTTCTCCCTGTCCGATCCATTGTTCTTGAGGACAGGTCATAGTCAGGTCTCAATGTTCCTATCAATCTCCAGCAAACAAATGTCACTCTCTGGGTGACAAGAAAGGGCAAGGTCCCAAGGCACAAGACTCACCCTCTGAGGTCCAGACCCACCTAAGAGAAAGGGGTCCCTGGGAGGGGTGGTGGTCCTCCTGCCATGGAGGGTATGTCCAGGAGCTGGTCTGGGTCCTCCCACCACTGCCCACGCCTCACAGAGGAGGCAGCTCTGCCTTGGTGGCTCCCTCAGGGCCAGGTCCCAGACGCTTGCTAGCTCTCATCACTGAGGGAGCCGGGTGCACATGACCCAACAGGTCTTAATGCTCCTCAGGCCACCCAAACAGTGGTGGTCAGGTACCCCAGACTGTGAGCCATACCCTTAGGGTCACAGTGGCGGTGTGTGGTAGAGGTTCAACACTGCCTCAAGGCCTGGTCTGGGCCAATGGTCATTCATGGCCTTGGCTCTGGAGCCCTGCAGGACACACCCCCAGCCTGTTCTCTGGGCTCCCCATCACACAAGCTGGCCCAAGGCCGTGTGAGCAGAAGAATGCTGGGGAGAAGGCTGGCACTTGCCTCTTACCTCATGCTCCAGGTCTGAAGGGGCAGCACTCCACTGACTGCTGCCTAACAAAGGGCCCCCACTAAAGATGGCTGACAGACAGTGGCTTGCTTGGGGCAGGGGCCCACTACACTGCCCACCAATGGCTGAGCAGGGTGGTCACAGTGGCATTAGTGGTCTCCTGGTAACCATTGCCTGGTAACGGGGCAGTGGGTCACAGTGCACAGCAAGGGCTGCCTGGGAAGGGCTGCATTCAGCTGGCTATGGTACAATTCCCCCTTTTCTTTGGTCCTCTGCAACCCTGAGGAGAATATGTGGGTATGATTTGGATAGAGTGGTTAATCATAAACTCAGCAGCGGATCTCTGTTTTAGGGGACTTGCTTTCAACCTAGATTCCTGGTTCATCTTTTCCCAAGTCTTTCAGGGAATGGGGTGACGACCACTCTAGCTACGTGCTGCTGGAGGAAAGCAAAGCCCTACAGTGCATTCTGAGTTGGAAGCAATGCCACGTTGCAAGTCTTGATCCAAGTCTTATATAAACTTGTATAAGGAATCCAGGAGAATAAGCCTGAAAAGCAGCGTGAGGGTGGCACTCTGGGGGAGACGTTCTGGCAGGTAATCCAGACACGCAGAAGCAGAAGGGAAGACATTGTTGTAAGTTGTTAGGAAGTTGAGGGGAAGAGCTTCCCTTAACGGGAGAACACAGATCAAAATCAGCATTATTGCGAAGCAAATCCATAAACGTTAGTAGCATATGCATCTGTTTACTCAGTTTGTCAAAACTGCATTGGTAAGAGTCTTCTTGAAGTTGAAGCACTTTGGGAAAGCCTCAGCCTAACTATCTGTTAGACACTTAAAGAGGCAAGGTTAAAGATCGCATGACAAGGGGTTGCGAAGGAAGCTTAATCAAGTGGCTCTCATGTAACCGTCAGCATGGCTGACCGATTATCCCAAGGCATACCTGCATTTCAGAAACTTTGTACCCTTTCTAGAATATCGACAGGTGTGCCATGTATCCATCCTGTGTAATTGGAGAAGCTTCTCCCCCATTTCACAATGTTTTCTCTGTAATTTCCATACCAGATATACGACTGAAATAGTCCTCCTTGAGTTGCCTTAAGGGCCCCGCAACTAATCCAAAGTTAACAAAATATTTCAAAACACCTGGTCCAATAAGCTCATCAGTCCTTTGAAGAGAATTCTTCTTTCTTCTCCAAAGTGAGAAGAGATCTTAAAAGCAAATCGAGATCCCTTAAAGGCAGGACAGTTCACATACCATGGTATTGAAAGCAGCATTGCAAGTAAACGTGTTCTCTTGGCAGAGGGGAACCCAATCCAGCCTTGAAAAAAACGCATTTTTAATAACAGTATCCATTTCCCGAAGTGGAGTTTCGTTTCAGCCCAATGATGCATCAAATGTTGGTTTTTGGCTCAACACATTTATCCCACCTTCCTACTCTATCCTGAAATGTGTTCCTTTTCATGAGTTTCTTAGCTTTAATTACATATTTCAATTACAATCCTCAAGTCCTTAACACCTTCACTTAGTGAAAACCAAGAAGCAAGCAATTGTCAGCTGGATGCCATACCAGCATTTCTGATTGCAAACGGATGCTTTTGAGACCTTCTGCTAAGTAGGCAAAGGTAGGGAATCTTAGATGTGCCCAGCATCCAATGTTCCAATCCTCTATCCTCTTTGAAATGACCCGGAGAGTCAAGGAATGCTTGCCACTTACCTTGGTGAAGTTTCATGCTCCCCAAATCTAGAGAGGCCATTTAGAAAGACTTCAAGTGTCATCATTTCAACTTATGGTCCTTGCTGTCAAATTGGCAACAGATATAAGGTCTTTTTGGATCTCTAAGAAACCTAGGGACTGCAGAAGGTTTATACTTCAGAATGCAAGAAGCTTAAGGCAGCTTCCATACCAGATATCAGTTCAGTACTAGCTATTTGCCAGATCATCAGGACCTGAAATCCATGGAGGCCAATTCTCTCCAGAGGAGGAAGTATTGAATAGGTAAGTGCTTCCCTTTCAGTGAAATAGAGCTCATTTACACATCAACTCGGCAGTTGATGTCAATTGCCTTATCCCTAAAAGTGGCCCAAATCTGGAGAATGCACCTGAAAGGGGTGCGTTGGGGAAGCACATTTGAGTTTCCCAGAGCCACAACACTTTCACACAAAACAAACGCAAAAGTACATGCACAAAAGAAACTCTCAGTCCTGAGGACCAAAGCAAAGGGTGAGGATGAACAACATCCTCAATGTTTTCGAACTACGTTCCCTCATTTTAACAACAAAACGACAAACAGCATGCAAATTGAAAGATAGGGAATCAGGACCACAGTTGTCATGCCTACTGACCTGGGAAGCAGAAAGAGCCAAAAAGTAAAAAGCAAAGAAATTAGGAAAAGTTCAATTTGCTTCATTAACTTCCACATGTCTCCTGGAAATATGCTCGTTTTCTCAGGGTCACAATGATGAAAACCAAAAGGATTTCACTGAACAAACTTTCTCTAACTGAATATTTTACATAGACTGGTTTTGGAGATATGAAAATGATTCATTTGATGCCATGTTTCACCAGAATCTGTAGAATATGCTGGCCATGCAATGTAAAAAAAAAAAAAAAATACTTGCTTGTCCCTTAGCGGACTACAAGATGGACTAGAGCTCTGCTGATCACAGCAGGTGTTATCCAATAGCAGAGAGACAAATGCAATGCCAAAAGGTCTCTCAGGATCGCAGTTCCCAGGCACCAAAGGGCAGATTCCTACCCATTGGAAAGGGAATATGTCAACCAATGTTCCACCACAGCTGAAACACAATGCAGGAGGGAATGATACCTAGTTGGATCATATGCAAGCTCCGTTACTGACCAAAGACGTCTCAAGTACTCAATGCAAGTGCTGTTTCACACACATACAATGTACGAATCACAAAGAGGATCCCACAAACCAAAGCACAGACTGCCGTGATTAACACCACATTGACACACACAAACACATGAAGAACAAATAAACACTCCAATCACAAAGACAGAAAGCCAGAGAAGGCATTTTGTCAACTTCCACTTCCACTCCCACATGGAGGCCCCCAGTTCTCAAGAGGGAATGGACTCAGAGGGGCTCCCATCCGCTAAGGGGAGCAGCCCAGTTGGAGTAGACCTATTTCCCAGCCTGTGCAAGCTGGAGCGACTTACCCCCAAATGACATGAACTGTATACCACTGCTCTGGACATGTCTCCAAGACAAGCAGCCTCGTGCTGTAGGGCAGCCACTGCATATCAGGGAGAATCCCTGCCAGTATCCTGGAGCCAAATGTACTCTGGCATGTGCTGGGAAGTATAAATGGCGACGCCCCTGATCGAGATCAATACACCATGGGCACAGACCTCCTGGCTGGCTCGCTATAATTGGTAACCAAAGACCAGGATGTGTGCCCGACGCACAGTGAGGCCAAACAGCAGCAAAACATTGGACTTTGGAGCCGAGAAATATTTGTTGTTGAGACATTCAAGGAAATGGGTGGCTTATGCTGGGTAATCCCCAACCTTGAAAGCTTTTAGCAAAGCCCTCTTAGAGGTAAGGTGATGGAGGGGTGTGGCTTTTCGTTGAAAACTTCTCCCTGTCCGATCCATTGTTCTTGAGGACAGGTCATAGTCAGGTCTCAATGATCCTATCAATCTCCAGCAAACAAATGTCACTCTCTGGGTGACAAGAAAGGGCAAGGTCCCAAGGCACAAGACTCACCCTCTGAGGTCCAGACCCACCTAAGAGAAAGGGGTCCCTGGGAGGGGTGGTGGTCCTCCTGCCATGGAGGGTATGTCCAGGAGCTGGTCTGGGTCCTCCCACCACTGCCCACGCCTCACAGAGGAGGCAGCTCTGCCTTGGTGGCTCCCTCAGGGCCAGGTCCCAGACGCTTGCTAGCTCTCATCACTGAGGGAGCCGGGTGCACATGACCCAACAGGTCTTAATGCTCCTCAGGCCACCCAAACAGTGGTGGTCAGGTACCCCAGACTGTGAGCCATACCCTTAGGGTCACAGTGGCGGTGTGTGGTAGAGGTTCAACACTGCCTCAAGGCCTGGTCTGGGCCAATGGTCATTCATGGCCTTGGCTCTGGAGCCCTGCAGGACACACCCCCAGCCTGTTCTCTGGGCTCCCCATCACACAAGCTGGCCCAAGGCCGTGTGAGCAGAAGAATGCTGGGGAGAAGGCTGGCACTTGCCTCTTACCTCATGCTCCAGGTCTGAAGGGGCAGCACTCCACTGACTGCTGCCTAACAAAGGGCCCCCACTAAAGATGGCTGACAGACAGTGGCTTGCTTGGGGCAGGGGCCCACTACACTGCCCACCAATGGCTGAGCAGGGTGGTCACAGTGGCATTAGTGGTCTCCTGGTAACCATTGCCTGGTAACGGGGCAGTGGGTCACAGTGCACAGCAAGGGCTGCCTGGGAAGGGCTGCATTCAGCTGGCTATGGTACAATTCCCCCTTTTCTTTGGTCCTCTGCAACCCTGAGGAGAATATGTGGGTATGATTTGGATAGAGTGGTTAATCATAAACTCAGCAGCGGATCTCTGTTTTAGGGGACTTGCTTTCAACCTAGATTCCTGGTTCATCTTTTCCCAAGTCTTTCAGGGAATGGGGTGACGACCACTCTAGCTACGTGCTGCTGGAGGAAAGCAAAGCCCTACAGTGCATTCTGAGTTGGAAGCAATGCCACGTTGCAAGTCTTGATCCAAGTCTTATATAAACTTGTATAAGGAATCCAGGAGAATAAGCCTGAAAAGCAGCGTGAGGGTGGCACTCTGGGGGAGACGTTCTGGCAGGTAATCCAGACACGCAGAAGCAGAAGGGAAGACATTGTTGTAAGTTGTTAGGAAGTTGAGGGGAAGAGCTTCCCTTAACGGGAGAACACAGATCAAAATCAGCATTATTGCGAAGCAAATCCATAAACGTTAGTAGCATATGCATCTGTTTACTCAGTTTGTCAAAACTGCATTGGTAAGAGTCTTCTTGAAGTTGAAGCACTTTGGGAAAGCCTCAGCCTAACTATCTGTTAGACACTTAAAGAGGCAAGGTTAAAGATCGCATGACAAGGGGTTGCGAAGGAAGCTTAATCAAGTGGCTCTCATGTAACCGTCAGCATGGCTGACCGATTATCCCAAGGCATACCTGCATTTCAGAAACTTTGTACCCTTTCTAGAATATCGACAGGTGTGCCATGTATCCATCCTGTGTAATTGGAGAAGCTTCTCCCCCATTTCACAATGTTTTCTCTGTAATTTCCATACCAGATATACGACTGAAATAGTCCTCCTTGAGTTGCCTTAAGGGCCCCGCAACTAATCCAAAGTTAACAAAATATTTCAAAACACCTGGTCCAATAAGCTCATCAGTCCTTTGAAGAGAATTCTTCTTTCTTCTCCAAAGTGAGAAGAGATCTTAAAAGCAAATCGAGATCCCTTAAAGGCACGACAGTTCACATACCATGGTATTGAAAGCAGCATTGCAAGTAAACGTGTTCTCTTGGCAGAGGGGAACCCAATCCAGCCTTGAAAAAAACGCATTTTTAATAACAGTATCCATTTCCCGAAGTGGAGTTTCGTTTCAGCCCAATGATGCATCAAATGTTGGTTTTTGGCTCAACACATTTATCCCACCTTCCTACTCTATCCTGAAATGTGTTCCTTTTCATGAGTTTCTTAGCTTTAATTACATATTTCAATTACAATCCTCAAGTCCTTAACACCTTCACTTAGTGAAAACCAAGAAGCAAGCAATTGTCAGCTGGATGCCATACCAGCATTTCTGATTGCAAACGGATGCTTTTGAGACCTTCTGCTAAGTAGGCAAAGGTAGGGAATCTTAGATGTGCCCAGCATCCAATGTTCCAATCCTCTATCCTCTTTGAAATGACCCGGAGAGTCAAGGAATGCTTGCCACTTACCTTGGTGAAGTTTCATGCTCCCCAAATCTAGAGAGGCCATTTAGAAAGACTTCATGTGTCATCATTTCAACTTATGGTCCTTGCTGTCAAATTGGCAACAGATATAAGGTCTTTTTGGATCTCTAAGAAACCTAGGGACTGCAGAAGGTTTATACTTCAGAATGCAAGAAGCTTAAGGCAGCTTCCATACCAGATATCAGTTCAGTACTAGCTATTTGCCAGATCATCAGGACCTGAAATCCATGGAGGCCAATTCTCTCCAGAGGAGGAAGTATTGAATAGGTAAGTGCTTCCCTTTCAGTGAAATAGAGCTCATTTACACATCAACTCGGCAGTTGATGTCAATTGCCTTATCCCTAAAAGTGGCCCAAATCTGGAGAATGCACCTGAACGGGGTGCGTTGGGGAAGCACATTTGAGTTTCCCAGAGCCACAACACTTTCACACAAAACAAACGCAAAAGTACATGCACAAAAGAAACTCTCAGTCCTGAGGACCAAAGCAAAGGGTGAGGATGAACAACATCCTCAATGTTTTCGAACTACGTTCCCTCATTTTAACAACAAAACGACAAACAGCATGCAAATTGAAAGATAGGGAATCAGGACCACAGTTGTCATGCCTACTGACCTGGGAAGCAGAAAGAGCCAAAAAGTAAAAAGCAAAGAAATTAGGAAAAGTTCAATTTGCTTCATTAACTTCCACATGTCTCCTGGAAATATGCTCGTTTTCTCAGGGTCACAATGATGAAAACCAAAAGGATTTCACTGAACAAACTTTCTCTAACTGAATATTTTACATAGACTGGTTTTGGAGATATGAAAATGATTCATTTGATGCCATGTTTCACCAGAATCTGTAGAATATGCTGGCCATGCAATGTAAAAAAAAAAAAAAATACTTGCTTGTCCCTTAGCGGACTACAAGATGGACTAGAGCTCTGCTGATCACAGCAGGTGTTATCCAATAGCAGAGAGACAAATGCAATGCCAAAAGGTCTCTCAGGATCGCAGTTCCCAGGCACCAAAGGGCAGATTCCTACCCATTGGAAAGGGAATCTGTCAACCAATGTTCCACCACAGCTGAAACACAATGCAGGAGGGAATGATACCTAGTTGGATCATATGCAAGCTCCGTTACTGACCAAAGACGTCTCAAGTACTCAATGCAAGTGCTGTTTCACACACCTACAATGTACGAATCACAAAGAGGATCCCACAAACCAAAGCACAGACTGCCGTGATTAACACCACATTGACACACACAAACACATGAAGAACAAATAAACACTCCAATCACAAAGACAGAAAGCCAGAGAAGGCATTTTGTCAACTTCCACTTCCACTCCCACATGGAGGCCCCCAGTTCTCAAGAGGGAATGGACTCAGAGGGGCTCCCATCCGCTAAGGGGAGCAGCCCAGTTGGAGTAGACCTATTTCCCAGCCTGTGCAAGCTGGAGCGACTTACCCCCAAATGACATGAACTGTATACCACTGCTCTGGACATGTCTCCAAGACAAGCAGCCTCGTGCTGTAGGGCAGCCACTGCATATCAGGGAGAATCCCTGCCAGTATCCTGGAGCCAAATGTACTCTGGCATGTGCTGGGAAGTATAAATGGCGACGCCCCTGATCGAGATCAATACACCATGGGCACAGACCTCCTGGCTGGCTCGCTATAATTGGTAACCAAAGACCAGGATGTGTGCCCGACGCACAGTGAGGCCAAACAGCAGCAAAACATTGGACTTTGGAGCCGAGAAATATTTGTTGTTGAGACATTCAAGGAAATGGGTGGCTTATGCTGGGTAATCCCCAACCTTGAAAGCTTTTAGCAAAGCCCTCTTAGAGGTAAGGTGATGGAGGGGTGTGGCTTTTCGTTGAAAACTTCTCCCTGTCCGATCCATTGTTCTTGAGGACAGGTCATAGTCAGGTCTCAATGTTCCTATCAATCTCCAGCAAACAAATGTCACTCTCTGGGTGACAAGAAAGGGCAAGGTCCCAAGGCACAAGACTCACCCTCTGAGGTCCAGACCCACCTAAGAGAAAGGGGTCCCTGGGAGGGGTGGTGGTCCTCCTGCCATGGAGGGTATGTCCAGGAGCTGGTCTGGGTCCTCCCACCACTGCCCACGCCTCACAGAGGAGGCAGCTCTGCCTTGGTGGCTCCCTCAGGGCCAGGTCCCAGACGCTTGCTAGCTCTCATCACTGAGGGAGCCGGGTGCACATGACCCAACAGGTCTTAATGCTCCTCAGGCCACCCAAACAGTGGTGGTCAGGTACCCCAGACTGTGAGCCATACCCTTAGGGTCACAGTGGCGGTGTGTGGTAGAGGTTCAACACTGCCTCAAGGCCTGGTCTGGGCCAATGGTCATTCATGGCCTTGGCTCTGGAGCCCTGCAGGACACACCCCCAGCCTGTTCTCTGGGCTCCCCATCACACAAGCTGGCCCAAGGCCGTGTGAGCAGAAGAATGCTGGGGAGAAGGCTGGCACTTGCCTCTTACCTCATGCTCCAGGTCTGAAGGGGCAGCACTCCACTGACTGCTGCCTAACAAAGGGCCCCCACTAAAGATGGCTGACAGACAGTGGCTTGCTTGGGGCAGGGGCCCACTACACTGCCCACCAATGGCTGAGCAGGGTGGTCACAGTGGCATTAGTGGTCTCCTGGTAACCATTGCCTGGTAACGGGGCAGTGGGTCACAGTGCACAGCAAGGGCTGCCTGGGAAGGGCTGCATTCAGCTGGCTATGGTACAATTCCCCCTTTTCTTTGGTCCTCTGCAACCCTGAGGAGAATATGTGGGTATGATTTGGATAGAGTGGTTAATCATAAACTCAGCAGCGGATCTCTGTTTTAGGGGACTTGCTTTCAACCTAGATTCCTGGTTCATCTTTTCCCAAGTCTTTCAGGGAATGGGGTGACGACCACTCTAGCTACGTGCTGCTGGAGGAAAGCAAAGCCCTACAGTGCATTCTGAGTTGGAAGCAATGCCACGTTGCAAGTCTTGATCCAAGTCTTATATAAACTTGTATAAGGAATCCAGGAGAATAAGCCTGAAAAGCAGCGTGAGGGTGGCACTCTGGGGGAGACGTTCTGGCAGGTAATCCAGACACGCAGAAGCAGAAGGGAAGACATTGTTGTAAGTTGTTAGGAAGTTGAGGGGAAGAGCTTCCCTTAACGGGAGAACACAGATCAAAATCAGCATTATTGCGAAGCAAATCCATAAACGTTAGTAGCATATGCATCTGTTTACTCAGTTTGTCAAAACTGCATTGGTAAGAGTCTTCTTGAAGTTGAAGCACTTTGGGAAAGCCTCAGCCTAACTATCTGTTAGACACTTAAAGAGGCAAGGTTAAAGATCGCATGACAAGGGGTTGCGAAGGAAGCTTAATCAAGTGGCTCTCATGTAACCGTCAGCATGGCTGACCGATTATCCCAAGGCATACCTGCATTTCAGAAACTTTGTACCCTTTCTAGAATATCGACAGGTGTGCCATGTATCCATCCTGTGTAATTGGAGAAGCTTCTCCCCCATTTCACAATGTTTTCTCTGTAATTTCCATACCAGATATACGACTGAAATAGTCCTCCTTGAGTTGCCTTAAGGGCCCCGCAACTAATCCAAAGTTAACAAAATATTTCAAAACACCTGGTCCAATAAGCTCATCAGTCCTTTGAAGAGAATTCTTCTTTCTTCTCCAAAGTGAGAAGAGATCTTAAAAGCAAATCGAGATCCCTTAAAGGCACGACAGTTCACATACCATGGTATTGAAAGCAGCATTGCAAGTAAACGTGTTCTCTTGGCAGAGGGGAACCCAATCCAGCCTTGAAAAAAACGCATTTTTAATAACAGTATCCATTTCCCGAAGTGGAGTTTCGTTTCAGCCCAATGATGCATCAAATGTTGGTTTTTGGCTCAACACATTTATCCCACCTTCCTACTCTATCCTGAAATGTGTTCCTTTTCATGAGTTTCTTAGCTTTAATTACATATTTCAATTACAATCCTCAAGTCCTTAACACCTTCACTTAGTGAAAACCAAGAAGCAAGCAATTGTCAGCTGGATGCCATACCAGCATTTCTGATTGCAAACGGATGCTTTTGAGACCTTCTGCTAAGTAGGCAAAGGTAGGGAATCTTAGATGTGCCCAGCATCCAATGTTCCAATCCTCTATCCTCTTTGAAATGACCCGGAGAGTCAAGGAATGCTTGCCACTTACCTTGGTGAAGTTTCATGCTACCCAAATCTAGAGAGGCCATTTAGAAAGACTTCAAGTGTCATCATTTCAACTTATGGTCCTTGCTGTCAAATTGGCAACAGATATAAGGTCTTTTTGGATCTCTAAGAAACCTAGGGACTGCAGAAGGTTTATACTTCAGAATGCAAGAAGCTTAAGGCAGCTTCCATACCAGATATCAGTTCAGTACTAGCTATTTGCCAGATCATCAGGACCTGAAATCCATGGAGGCCAATTCTCTCCAGAGGAGGAAGTATTGAATAGGTAAGTGTTTCCCTTTCAGTGAAGTGGAGCTCATTTACACATCAACTCGGCAGTTGATGTCAATTGCCTTATCCCTAAAAGTGGCCCAAATCTGGAGAATGCACCTGAAAGGGGTGCGTTGGGGAAGCACATTTGAGTTTCCCAGAGCCACAACACTTTCACACAAAACAAACGCAAAAGTACATGCACAAAAGAAACTCTCAGTCCTGAGGACCAAAGCAAAGGGTGAGGATGAACAACATCCTCAATGTTTTCGAACTATGTTCCCTCATTTTAACAACAAAACGACAAACAGCATGCAAATTGAAAGATAGGGAATCAGGACCACAGTTGTCATGCCTACTGACCTGGGAAGCAGAAAGAGCCAAAAAGTAAAAAGCAAAGAAATTAGGAAAAGTTCAATTTGCTTCATTAACTTCCACATGTCTCCTGGAAATATGCTCGTTTTCTCAGGGTCACAATGATGAAAACCAAAAGGATTTCACTGAACAAACTTTCTCTAACTGAATATTTTACATAGACTGCTTTTGGAGATATGAAAATGATTCATTTGATGCCATGTTTCACCAGAATCTGTAGAATATGCTGGCCATGCAATGTAAAAAAAAAAAAAAAATACTTGCTTGTCCCTTAGCGGACTACAAGATGGACTAGAGCTCTGCTGATCACAGCAGGTGTTATCCAATAGCAGAGAGACAAATGCAATGCCAAAAGGTCTCTCAGGATCGCAGTTCCCAGGCACCAAAGGGCAGATTCCTACCCATTGGAAAGGGAATATGTCAACCAATGTTCCACCACAGCTGAAACACAATGCAGGAGGGAATGATACCTAGTTGGATCATATGCAAGCTCCGTTACTGACCAAAGACGTCTCAAGTACTCAATGCAAGTGCTGTTTCACACACCTACAATGTACGAATCACAAAGAGGATCCCACAAACCAAAGCACAGACTGCCGTGATTAACACCACATTGACACACACAAACACATGAAGAACAAATAAACACTCCAATCACAAAGACAGAAAGCCAGAGAAGGCATTTTGTCTACTTCCACTTCCACTCCCACATGGAGGCCCCCAGTTCTCAAGAGGGAATGGACTCAGAGGGGCTCCCATCCGCTAAGGGGAGCAGCCCAGTTGGAGTAGACCTATTTCCCAGCCTGTGCAAGCTGGAGCGACTTACCCCCAAATGACATGAACTGTATACCACTGCTCTGGACATGTCTCCAAGACAAGCAGCCTCGTGCTGTAGGGCAGCCACTGCATATCAGGGAGAATCCCTGCCAGTATCCTGGAGCCAAACGTACTCTGGCATGTGCTGGGAACTATAAATGGCGACGCCCCTGATCGAGATCAATACACCATGGGCACAGACCTCCTGGCTGGCTCGCTATAATTGGTAACCAAAGACCAGGATGTGTGCCCGACGCACAGTGAGGCCAAACAGCAGCAAAACATTGGACTTTGGAGCCGAGAAATATTTGTTGTTGAGACATTCAAGGAAATGGGTGGCTTATGCTGGGTAATCCCCAACCTTGAAAGCTTTTAGCAAAGCCCTCTTAGAGGTAAGGTGATGGAGGGGTGTGGCTTTTCGTTGAAAACTTCTCCCTGTCCGATCCATTGTTCTTGAGGACAGGTCATAGTCAGGTCTCAATGTTCCTATCAATCTCCAGCAAACAAATGTCACTCTCTGGGTGACAAGAAAGGGCAAGGTCCCAAGGCACAAGACTCACCCTCTGAGGTCCAGACCCACCTAAGAGAAAGGGGTCCCTGGGAGGGGTGGTGGTCCTCCTGCCATGGAGGGTATGTCCAGGAGCTGGTCTGGGTCCTCCCACCACTGCCCACGCCTCACAGAGGAGGCAGCTCTGCCTTGGTGGCTCCCTCAGGGCCAGGTCCCAGACGCTTGCTAGCTCTCATCACTGAGGGAGCCGGGTGCACATGACCCAACAGGTCTTAATGCTCCTCAGGCCACCCAAACAGTGGTGGTCAGGTACCCCAGACTGTGAGCCATACCCTTAGGGTCACAGTGGCGGTGTGTGGTAGAGGTTCAACACTGCCTCAAGGCCTGGTCTGGGCCAATGGTCATTCATGGCCTTGGCTCTGGAGCCCTGCAGGACACACCCCCAGCCTGTTCTCTGGGCTCCCCATCACACAAGCTGGCCCAAGGCCGTGTGAGCAGAAGAATGCTGGGGAGAAGGCTGGCACTTGCCTCTTACCTCATGCTCCAGGTCTGAAGGGGCAGCACTCCACTGACTGCTGCCTAACAAAGGGCCCCCACTAAAGATGGCTGACAGACAGTGGCTTGCTTGGGGCAGGGGCCCACTACACTGCCCACCAATGGCTGAGCAGGGTGGTCACAGTGGCATTAGTGGTCTCCTGGTAACCATTGCCTGGTAACGGGGCAGTGGGTCACAGTGCACAGCAAGGGCTGCCTGGGAAGGGCTGCATTCAGCTGGCTATGGTACAATTCCCCCTTTTCTTTGGTCCTCTGCAACCCTGAGGAGAATATGTGGGTATGATTTGGATAGAGTGGTTAATCATAAACTCAGCAGCGGATCTCTGTTTTAGGGGACTTGCTTTCAACTTAGATTCCTGGTTCATCTTTTCCCAAGTCTTTCAGGGAATGGGGTGACGACCACTCTAGCTACGTGCTGCTGGAGGAAAGCAAAGCCCTACAGTGCATTCTGAGTTGGAAGCAATGCCACGTTGCAAGTCTTGATCCAAGTCTTATATAAACTTGTATAAGGAATCCAGGAGAATAAGCCTGAAAAGCAGCGTGAGGGTGGCATTCTCGGGGAGACGTTCTGGCAGGTAATCCAGACACGCAGAAGCAGAAGGGAAGACATTGTTGTAAGTTGTTAGGAAGTTGAGGGGAAGAGCTTCCCTTAACGGGAGAACACAGATCAAAATCAGCATTATTGCGAAGCAAATCCATAAACGTTAGTAGCATATGCATCTGTTTACTCAGTTTGTCAAAACTGCATTGGTAAGAGTCTTCTTGAAGTTGAAGCACTTTGGGAAAGCCTCAGCCTAACTATCTGTTAGACACTTAAAGAGGCAAGGTTAAAGATCGCATGACAAGGGGTTGCGAAGGAAGCTTAATCAAGTGGCTCTCATGTAACCGTCAGCATGGCTGACCGATTATCCCAAGGCATACCTGCATTTCAGAAACTTTGTACCCTTTCTAGAATATCGACAGGTGTGCCATGTATCCATCCTGTGTAATTGGAGAAGCTTCTCCCCCATTTCACAATGTTTTCTCTGTAATTTCCATACCAGATATACGACTGAAATAGTCCTCCTTGAGTTGCCTTAAGGGCCCCGCAACTAATCCAAAGTTAACAAAATATTTCAAAACACCTGGTCCAATAAGCTCATCAGTCCTTTGAAGAGAATTCTTCTTTCTTCTCCAAAGTGAGAAGAGATCTTAAAAGCAAATCGAGATCCCTTAAAGGCACGACAGTTCACATACCATGGTATTGAAAGCAGCATTGCAAGTAAACGTGTTCTCTTGGCAGAGGGGAACCCAATCCAGCCTTGAAAAAAACGCATTTTTAATAACAGTATCCATTTCCCGAAGTGGAGTTTCGTTTCAGCCCAATGATGCATCAAATGTTGGTTTTTGGCTCAACACATTTATCCCACCTTCCTACTCTATCCTGAAATGTGTTCCTTTTCATGAGTTTCTTAGCTTTAATTACATATTTCAATTACAATCCTCAAGTCCTTAACACCTTCACTTAGTGAAAACCAAGAAGCAAGCAATTGTCAGCTGGATGCCATACCAGCATTTCTGATTGCAAACGGATGCTTTTGAGACCTTCTGCTAAGTAGGCAAAGGTAGGGAATCTTAGATGTGCCCAGCATCCAATGTTCCAATCCTCTATCCTCTTTGAAATGACCCGGAGAGTCAAGGAATGCTTGCCACTTACCTTGGTGAAGTTTCATGCTACCCAAATCTAGAGAGGCCATTTAGAAAGACTTCAAGTGTCATCATTTCAACTTATGGTCCTTGCTGTCAAATTGGCAACAGATATAAGGTCTTTTTGGATCTCTAAGAAACCTAGGGACTGCAGAAGGTTTATACTTCAGAATGCAAGAAGCTTAAGGCAGCTTCCATACCAGATATCAGTTCAGTACTAGCTATTTGCCAGATCATCAGGACCTGAAATCCATGGAGGCCAATTCTCTCCAGAGGAGGAAGTATTGAATAGGTAAGTGCTTCCCTTTCAGTGAAGTGGAGCTCATTTACACATCAACTCGGCAGTTGATGTCAATTGCCTTATCCCTCAAAGTGGCCCAAATCTGGAGAATGCACCTGAAAGGGGTGCGTTGGGGAAGCACATTTGAGTTTCCCAGAGCCACAACACTTTCACACAAAACAAACGCAAAAGTACATGCACAAAAGAAACTCTCAGTCCTGAGGACCAAAGCAAAGGGTGAGGATGAACAACATCCTCAATGTTTTCGAACTATGTTCCCTCATTTTAACAACAAAACGACAAACAGCATGCAAATTGAAAGATAGGGAATCAGGACCACAGTTGTCATGCCTACTGACCTGGGAAGCAGAAAGAGCCAAAAAGTAAAAAGCAAAGAAATTAGGAAAAGTTCAATTTGCTTCATTAACTTCCACATGTCTCCTGGAAATATGCTCGTTTTCTCAGGGTCACAATGATGAAAACCAAAAGGATTTCACTGAACAAACTTTCTCTAACTGAATATTTTACATAGACTGGTTTTGGAGATATGAAAATGATTCATTTGATGCCATGTTTCACCAGAATCTGTAGAATATGCTGGCCATGCAATGTAAAAAAAAAAAAAAAATACTTGCTTGTCCCTTAGCGGACTACAAGATGGACTAGAGCTCTGCTGATCACAGCAGGTGTTATCCAATAGCAGAGAGACAAATGCAATGCCAAAAGGTCTCTCAGGATCGCAGTTCCCAGGCACCAAAGGGCAGATTCCTACCCATTGGAAAGGGAATATGTCAACCAATGTTCCACCACAGCTGAAACACAATGCAGGAGGGAATGATACCTAGTTGGATCATATGCAAGCTCCGTTACTGACCAAAGACGTCTCAAGTACTCAATGCAAGTGCTGTTTCACACACCTACAATGTACGAATCACAAAGAGGATCCCACAAACCAAAGCACAGACTGCCGTGATTAACACCACATTGACACACACAAACACATGAAGAACAAATAAACACTCCAATCACAAAGACAGAAAGCCAGAGAAGGCATTTTGTCAACTTCCACTTCCACTCCCACATGGAGGCCCCCAGTTCTCAAGAGGGAATGGACTCAGAGGGGCTCCCATCCGCTAAGGGGAGCAGCCCAGTTGGAGTAGACCTATTTCCCAGCCTGTGCAAGCTGGAGCGACTTACCCCCAAATGACATGAACTGTATACCACTGCTCTGGACATGTCTCCAAGACAAGCAGCCTCGTGCTGTAGGGCAGCCACTGCATATCAGGGAGAATCCCTGCCAGTATCCTGGAGCCAAATGTACTCTGGCATGTGCTGGGAAGTATAAATGGCGACGCCCCTGATCGAGATCAATACACCATGGGCACAGACCTCCTGGCTGGCTCGCTATAATTGGTAACCAAAGACCAGGATGTGTGCCCGACGCACAGTGAGGCCAAACAGCAGCAAAACATTGGACTTTGGAGCCGAGAAATATTTGTTGTTGAGACATTCAAGGAAATGGGTGGCTTATGCTGGGTAATCCCCAACCTTGAAAGCTTTTAGCAAAGCCCTCTTAGAGGTAAGGTGATGGAGGGGTGTGGCTTTTCGTTGAAAACTTCTCCCTGTCCGATCCATTGTTCTTGAGGACAGGTCATAGTCAGGTCTCAATGTTCCTATCAATCTCCAGCAAACAAATGTCACTCTCTGGGTGACAAGAAAGGGCAAGGTCCCAAGGCACAAGACTCACCCTCTGAGGTCCAGACCCACCTAAGAGAAAGGGGTCCCTGGGAGGGGTGGTGGTCCTCCTGCCATGGAGGGTATGTCCAGGAGCTGGTCTGGGTCCTCCCACCACTGCCCACGCCTCACAGAGGAGGCAGCTCTGCCTTGGTGGCTCCCTCAGGGCCAGGTCCCAGACGCTTGCTAGCTCTCATCACTGAGGGAGCCGGGTGCACATGACCCAACAGGTCTTAATGCTCCTCAGGCCACCCAAACAGTGGTGGTCAGGTACCCCAGACTGTGAGCCATACCCTTAGGGTCACAGTGGCGGTGTGTGGTAGAGGTTCAACACTGCCTCAAGGCCTGGTCTGGGCCAATGGTCATTCATGGCCTTGGCTCTGGAGCCCTGCAGGACACACCCCCAGCCTGTTCTCTGGGCTCCCCATCACACAAGCTGGCCCAAGGCCGTGTGAGCAGAAGAATGCTGGGGAGAAGGCTGGCACTTGCCTCTTACCTCATGCTCCAGGTCTGAAGGGGCAGCACTCCACTGACTGCTGCCTAACAAAGGGCCCCCACTAAAGATGGCTGACAGACAGTGGCTTGCTTGGGGCAGGGGCCCACTACACTGCCCACCAATGGCTGAGCAGGGTGGTCACAGTGGCATTAGTGGTCTCCTGGTAACCATTGCCTGGTAACGGGGCAGTGGGTCACAGTGCACAGCAAGGGCTGCCTGGGAAGGGCTGCATTCAGCTGGCTATGGTACAATTCCCCCTTTTCTTTGGTCCTCTGCAACCCTGAGGAGAATATGTGGGTATGATTTGGATAGAGTGGTTAATCATAAACTCAGCAGCGGATCTCTGTTTTAGGGGACTTGCTTTCAACCTAGATTCCTGGTTCATCTTTTCCCAAGTCTTTCAGGGAATGGGGTGACGACCACTCTAGCTACGTGCTGCTGGAGGAAAGCAAAGCCCTACAGTGCATTCTGAGTTGGAAGCAATGCCACGTTGCAAGTCTTGATCCAAGTCTTATATAAACTTGTATAAGGAATCCAGGAGAATAAGCCTGAAAAGCAGCGTGAGGGTGGCACTCTGGGGGAGACGTTCTGGCAGGTAATCCAGACACGCAGAAGCAGAAGGGAAGACATTGTTGTAAGTTGTTAGGAAGTTGAGGGGAAGAGCTTCCCTTAACGGGAGAACACAGATCAAAATCAGCATTATTGCGAAGCAAATCCATAAACGTTAGTAGCATATGCATCTGTTTACTCAGTTTGTCAAAACTGCATTGGTAAGAGTCTTCTTGAAGTTGAAGCACTTTGGGAAAGCCTCAGCCTAACTATCTGTTAGACACTTAAAGAGGCAAGGTTAAAGATCGCATGACAAGGGGTTGCGAAGGAAGCTTAATCAAGTGGCTCTCATGTAACCGTCAGCATGGCTGACCGATTATCCCAAGGCATACCTGCATTTCAGAAACTTTGTACCCTTTCTAGAATATCGACAGGTGTGCCATGTATCCATCCTGTGTAATTGGAGAAGCTTCTCCCCCATTTCACAATGTTTTCTCTGTAATTTCCATACCAGATATACGACTGAAATAGTCCTCCTTGAGTTGCCTTAAGGGCCCCGCAACTAATCCAAAGTTAACAAAATATTTCAAAACACCTGGTCCAATAAGCTCATCAGTCCTTTGAAGAGAATTCTTCTTTCTTCTCCAAAGTGAGAAGAGATCTTAAAAGCAAATCGAGATCCCTTAAAGGCACGACAGTTCACATACCATGGTATTGAAAGCAGCATTGCAAGTAAACGTGTTCTCTTGGCAGAGGGGAACCCAATCCAGCCTTGAAAAAAACGCATTTTTAATAACAGTATCCATTTCCCGAAGTGGAGTTTCGTTTCAGCCCAATGATGCATCAAATGTTGGTTTTTGGCTCAACACATTTATCCCACCTTCCTACTCTATCCTGAAATGTGTTCCTTTTCATGAGTTTCTTAGCTTTAATTACATATTTCAATTACAATCCTCAAGTCCTTAACACCTTCACTTAGTGAAAACCAAGAAGCAAGCAATTGTCAGCTGGATGCCATACCAGCATTTCTGATTGCAAACGGATGCTTTTGAGACCTTCTGCTAAGTAGGCAAAGGTAGGGAATCTTAGATGTGCCCAGCATCCAATGTTCCAATCCTCTATCCTCTTTGAAATGACCCGGAGAGTCAAGGAATGCTTGCCACTTACCTTGGTGAAGTTTCATGCTCCCCAAATCTAGAGAGGCCATTTAGAAAGACTTCATGTGTCATCATTTCAACTTATGGTCCTTGCTGTCAAATTGGCAACAGATATAAGGTCTTTTTGGATCTCTAAGAAACCTAGGGACCGCAGAAGGTTTATACTTCAGAATGCAAGAAGCTTAAGGCAGCTTCCATACCAGATATCAGTTCAGTACTAGCTATTTGCCAGATCATCAGGACCTGAAATCCATGGAGGCCAATTCTCTCCAGAGGAGGAAGTATTGAATAGGTAAGTGCTTCCCTTTCAGTGAAATAGAGCTCATTTACACATCAACTCGGCAGTTGATGTCAATTGCCTTATCCCTAAAAGTGGCCCAAATCTGGAGAATGCACCTGAACGGGGTGCGTTGGGGAAGCACATTTGAGTTTCCCAGAGCCACAACACTTTCACACAAAACAAACGCAAAAGTACATGCACAAAAGAAACTCTCAGTCCTGAGGACCAAAGCAAAGGGTGAGGATGAACAACATCCTCAATGTTTTCGAACTACGTTCCCTCATTTTAACAACAAAACGACAAACAGCATGCAAATTGAAAGATAGGGAATCAGGACCACAGTTGTCATGCCTACTGACCTGGGAAGCAGAAAGAGCCAAAAAGTAAAAAGCAAAGAAATTAGGAAAAGTTCAATTTGCTTCATTAACTTCCACATGTCTCCTGGAAATATGCTCGTTTTCTCAGGGTCACAATGATGAAAACCAAAAGGATTTCACTGAACAAACTTTCTCTAACTGAATATTTTACATAGACTGGTTTTGGAGATATGAAAATGATTCATTTGATGCCATGTTTCACCAGAATCTGTAGAATATGCTGGCCATGCAATGTAAAAAAAAAAAAAAAAATACTTGCTTGTCCCTTAGCGGACTACAAGATGGACTAGAGCTCTGCTGATCACAGCAGGTGTTATCCAATAGCAGAGAGACAAATGCAATGCCAAAAGGTCTCTCAGGATCGCAGTTCCCAGGCACCAAAGGGCAGATTCCTACCCATTGGAAAGGGAATCTGTCAACCAATGTTCCACCACAGCTGAAACACAATGCAGGAGGGAATGATACCTAGTTGGATCATATGCAAGCTCCGTTACTGACCAAAGACGTCTCAAGTACTCAATGCAAGTGCTGTTTCACACACCTACAATGTACGAATCACAAAGAGGATCCCACAAACCAAAGCACAGACTGCCGTGATTAACACCACATTGACACACACAAACACATGAAGAACAAATAAACACTCCAATCACAAAGACAGAAAGCCAGAGAAGGCATTTTGTCAACTTCCACTTCCACTCCCACATGGAGGCCCCCAGTTCTCAAGAGGGAATGGACTCAGAGGGGCTCCCATCCGCTAAGGGGAGCAGCCCAGTTGGAGTAGACCTATTTCCCAGCCTGTGCAAGCTGGAGCGACTTACCCCCAAATGACATGAACTGTATACCACTGCTCTGGACATGTCTCCAAGACAAGCAGCCTCGTGCTGTAGGGCAGCCACTGCATATCAGGGAGAATCCCTGCCAGTATCCTGGAGCCAAATGTACTCTGGCATGTGCTGGGAAGTATAAATGGCGACGCCCCTGATCGAGATCAATACACCATGGGCACAGACCTCCTGGCTGGCTCGCTATAATTGGTAACCAAAGACCAGGATGTGTGCCCGACGCACAGTGAGGCCAAACAGCAGCAAAACATTGGACTTTGGAGCCGAGAAATATTTGTTGTTGAGACATTCAAGGAAATGGGTGGCTTATGCTGGGTAATCCCCAACCTTGAAAGCTTTTAGCAAAGCCCTCTTAGAGGTAAGGTGATGGAGGGGTGTGGCTTTTCGTTGAAAACTTCTCCCTGTCCGATCCATTGTTCTTGAGGACAGGTCATAGTCAGGTCTCAATGTTCCTATCAATCTCCAGCAAACAAATGTCACTCTCTGGGTGACAAGAAAGGGCAAGGTCCCAAGGCACAAGACTCACCCTCTGAGGTCCAGACCCACCTAAGAGAAAGGGGTCCCTGGGAGGGGTGGTGGTCCTCCTGCCATGGAGGGTATGTCCAGGAGCTGGTCTGGGTCCTCCCACCACTGCCCACGCCTCACAGAGGAGGCAGCTCTGCCTTGGTGGCTCCCTCAGGGCCAGGTCCCAGACGCTTGCTAGCTCTCATCACTGAGGGAGCCGGGTGCACATGACCCAACAGGTCTTAATGCTCCTCAGGCCACCCAAACAGTGGTGGTCAGGTACCCCAGACTGTGAGCCATACCCTTAGGGTCACAGTGGCGGTGTGTGGTAGAGGTTCAACACTGCCTCAAGGCCTGGTCTGGGCCAATGGTCATTCATGGCCTTGGCTCTGGAGCCCTGCAGGACACACCCCCAGCCTGTTCTCTGGGCTCCCCATCACACAAGCTGGCCCAAGGCCGTGTGAGCAGAAGAATGCTGGGGAGAAGGCTGGCACTTGCCTCTTACCTCATGCTCCAGGTCTGAAGGGGCAGCACTCCACTGACTGCTGCCTAACAAAGGGCCCCCACTAAAGATGGCTGACAGACAGTGGCTTGCTTGGGGCAGGGGCCCACTACACTGCCCACCAATGGCTGAGCAGGGTGGTCACAGTGGCATTAGTGGTCTCCTGGTAACCATTGCCTGGTAACGGGGCAGTGGGTCACAGTGCACAGCAAGGGCTGCCTGGGAAGGGCTGCATTCAGCTGGCTATGGTACAATTCCCCCTTTTCTTTGGTCCTCTGCAACCCTGAGGAGAATATGTGGGTATGATTTGGATAGAGTGGTTAATCATAAACTCAGCAGCGGATCTCTGTTTTAGGGGACTTGCTTTCAACTTAGATTCCTGGTTCATCTTTTCCCAAGTCTTTCAGGGAATGGGGTGACGACCACTCTAGCTACGTGCTGCTGGAGGAAAGCAAAGCCCTACAGTGCATTCTGAGTTGGAAGCAATGCCACGTTGCAAGTCTTGATCCAAGTCTTATATAAACTTGTATAAGGAATCCAGGAGAATAAGCCTGAAAAGCAGCGTGAGGGTGGCACTCTGGGGGAGACGTTCTGGCAGGTAATCCAGACACGCAGAAGCAGAAGGGAAGACATTGTTGTAAGTTGTTAGGAAGTTGAGGGGAAGAGCTTCCCTTAACGGGAGAACACAGATCAAAATCAGCATTATTGCGAAGCAAATCCATAAACGTTAGTAGCATATGCATCTGTTTACTCAGTTTGTCAAAACTGCATTGGTAAGAGTCTTCTTGAAGTTGAAGCACTTTGGGAAAGCCTCAGCCTAACTATCTGTTAGACACTTAAAGAGGCAAGGTTAAAGATCGCATGACAAGGGGTTGCGAAGGAAGCTTAATCAAGTGGCTCTCATGTAACCGTCAGCATGGCTGACCGATTATCCCAAGGCATACCTGCATTTCAGAAACTTTGTACCCTTTCTAGAATATCGACAGGTGTGCCATGTATCCATCCTGTGTAATTGGAGAAGCTTCTCCCCCATTTCACAATGTTTTCTCTGTAATTTCCATACCAGATATACGACTGAAATAGTCCTCCTTGAGTTGCCTTAAGGGCCCCGCAACTAATCCAAAGTTAACAAAATATTTCAAAACACCTGGTCCAATAAGCTCATCAGTCCTTTGAAGAGAATTCTTCTTTCTTCTCCAAAGTGAGAAGAGATCTTAAAAGCAAATCGAGATCCCTTAAAGGCACGACAGTTCACATACCATGGTATTGAAAGCAGCATTGCAAGTAAACGTGTTCTCTTGGCAGAGGGGAACCCAATCCAGCCTTGAAAAAAACGCATTTTTAATAACAGTATCCATTTCCCGAAGTGGAGTTTCGTTTCAGCCCAATGATGCATCAAATGTTGGTTTTTGGCTCAACACATTTATCCCACCTTCCTACTCTATCCTGAAATGTGTTCCTTTTCATGAGTTTCTTAGCTTTAATTACATATTTCAATTACAATCCTCAAGTCCTTAACACCTTCACTTAGTGAAAACCAAGAAGCAAGCAATTGTCAGCTGGATGCCATACCAGCATTTCTGATTGCAAACGGATGCTTTTGAGACCTTCTGCTAAGTAGGCAAAGGTAGGGAATCTTAGATGTGCCCAGCATCCAATGTTCCAATCCTCTATCCTCTTTGAAATGACCCGGAGAGTCAAGGAATGCTTGCCACTTACCTTGGTGAAGTTTCATGCTACCCAAATCTAGAGAGGCCATTTAGAAAGACTTCAAGTGTCATCATTTCAACTTATGGTCCTTGCTGTCAAATTGGCAACAGATATAAGGTCTTTTTGGATCTCTAAGAAACCTAGGGACTGCAGAAGGTTTATACTTCAGAATGCAAGAAGCTTAAGGCAGCTTCCATACCAGATATCAGTTCAGTACTAGCTATTTGCCAGATCATCAGGACCTGAAATCCATGGAGGCCAATTCTCTCCAGAGGAGGAAGTATTGAATAGGTAAGTGCTTCCCTTTCAGTGAAGTGGAGCTCATTTACACATCAACTCGGCAGTTGATGTCAATTGCCTTATCCCTAAAAGTGGCCCAAATCTGGAGAATGCACCTGAAAGGGGTGCGTTGGGGAAGCACATTTGAGTTTCCCAGAGCCACAACACTTTCACACAAAACAAACGCAAAAGTACATGCACAAAAGAAACTCTCAGTCCTGAGGACCAAAGCAAAGGGTGAGGATGAACAACATCCTCAATGTTTTCGAACTATGTTCCCTCATTTTAACAACAAAAGGACAAACAGCATGCAAATTGAAAGATAGGGAATCAGGACCACAGTTGTCATGCCTACTGACCTGGGAAGCAGAAAGAGCCAAAAAGTAAAAAGCAAAGAAATTAGGAAAAGTTCAATTTGCTTCATTAACTTCCACATGTCTCCTGGAAATATGCTCGTTTTCTCAGGGTCACAATGATGAAAACCAAAAGGATTTCACTGAACAAACTTTCTCTAACTGAATATTTTACATAGACTGCTTTTGGAGATATGAAAATGATTCATTTGATGCCATGTTTCACCAGAATCTGTAGAATATGCTGGCCATGCAATGTAAAAAAAAAAAAAAATACTTGCTTGTCCCTTAGCGGACTACAAGATGGACTAGAGCTCTGCTGATCACAGCAGGTGTTATCCAATAGCAGAGAGACAAATGCAATGCCAAAAGGTCTCTCAGGATCGCAGTTCCCAGGCACCAAAGGGCAGATTCCTACCCATTGGAAAGGGAATATGTCAACCAATGTTCCACCACAGCTGAAACACAATGCAGGAGGGAATGATACCTAGTTGGATCATATGCAAGCTCCGTTACTGACCAAAGACGTCTCAAGTACTCAATGCAAGTGCTGTTTCACACACCTACAATGTACGAATCACAAAGAGGATCCCACAAACCAAAGCACAGACTGCCGTGATTAACACCACATTGACACACACAAACACATGAAGAACAAATAAACACTCCAATCACAAAGACAGAAAGCCAGAGAAGGCATTTTGTCAACTTCCACTTCCACTCCCACATGGAGGCCCCCAGTTCTCAAGAGGGAATGGACTCAGAGGGGCTCCCATCCGCTAAGGGGAGCAGCCCAGTTGGAGTCGACCTATTTCCCAGCCTGTGCAAGCTGGAGCGACTTACCCCCAAATGACATGAACTGTATACCACTGCTCTGGACATGTCTCCAAGACAAGCAGCCTCGTGCTGTAGGGCAGCCACTGCATATCAGGGAGAATCCCTGCCAGTATCCTGGAGCCAAATGTACTCTGGCATGTGCTGGGAAGTATAAATGGCGACGCCCCTGATCGAGATCAATACACCATGGGCACAGACCTCCTGGCTGGCTCGCTATAATTGGTAACCAAAGACCAGGATGTGTGCCCGACGCACAGTGAGGCCAAACAGCAGCAAAACATTGGACTTTGGAGCCGAGAAATATTTGTTGTTGAGACATTCAAGGAAATGGGTGGCTTATGCTGGGTAATCCCCAACCTTGAAAGCTTTTAGCAAAGCCCTCTTAGAGGTAAGGTGATGGAGGGGTGTGGCTTTTCGTTGAAAACTTCTCCCTGTCCGATCCATTGTTCTTGAGGACAGGTCATAGTCAGGTCTCAATGTTCCTATCAATCTCCAGCAAACAAATGTCACTCTCTGGGTGACAAGAAAGGGCAAGGTCCCAAGGCACAAGACTCACCCTCTGAGGTCCAGACCCACCTAAGAGAAAGGGGTCCCTGGGAGGGGTGGTGGTCCTCCTGCCATGGAGGGTATGTCCAGGAGCTGGTCTGGGTCCTCCCACCACTGCCCACGCCTCACAGAGGAGGCAGCTCTGCCTTGGTGGCTCCCTCAGGGCCAGGTCCCAGACGCTTGCTAGCTCTCATCACTGAGGGAGCCGGGTGCACATGACCCAACAGGTCTTAATGCTCCTCAGGCCACCCAAACAGTGGTGGTCAGGTACCCCAGACTGTGAGCCATACCCTTAGGGTCACAGTGGCGGTGTGTGGTAGAGGTTCAACACTGCCTCAAGGCCTGGTCTGGGCCAATGGTCATTCATGGCCTTGGCTCTGGAGCCCTGCAGGACACACCCCCAGCCTGTTCTCTGGGCTCCCCATCACACAAGCTGGCCCAAGGCCGTGTGAGCAGAAGAATGCTGGGGAGAAGGCTGGCACTTGCCTCTTACCTCATGCTCCAGGTCTGAAGGGGCAGCACTCCACTGACTGCTGCCTAACAAAGGGCCCCCACTAAAGATGGCTGACAGACAGTGGCTTGCTTGGGGCAGGGGCCCACTACACTGCCCACCAATGGCTGAGCAGGGTGGTCACAGTGGCATTAGTGGTCTCCTGGTAACCATTGCCTGGTAACGGGGCAGTGGGTCACAGTGCACAGCAAGGGCTGCCTGGGAAGGGCTGCATTCAGCTGGCTATGGTACAATTCCCCCTTTTCTTTGGTCCTCTGCAACCCTGAGGAGAATATGTGGGTATGATTTGGATAGAGTGGTTAATCATAAACTCAGCAGCGGATCTCTGTTTTAGGGGACTTGCTTTCAACCTAGATTCCTGGTTCATCTTTTCCCAAGTCTTTCAGGGAATGGGGTGACGACCACTCTAGCTACGTGCTGCTGGAGGAAAGCAAAGCCCTACAGTGCATTCTGAGTTGGAAGCAATGCCACGTTGCAAGTCTTGATCCAAGTCTTATATAAACTTGTATAAGGAATCCAGGAGAATAAGCCTGAAAAGCAGCGTGAGGGTGGCACTCTGGGGGAGACGTTCTGGCAGGTAATCCAGACACGCAGAAGCAGAAGGGAAGACATTGTTGTAAGTTGTTAGGAAGTTGAGGGGAAGAGCTTCCCTTAACGGGAGAACACAGATCAAAATCAGCATTATTGCGAAGCAAATCCATAAACGTTAGTAGCATATGCATCTGTTTACTCAGTTTGTCAAAACTGCATTGGTAAGAGTCTTCTTGAAGTTGAAGCACTTTGGGAAAGCCTCAGCCTAACTATCTGTTAGACACTTAAAGAGGCAAGGTTAAAGATCGCATGACAAGGGGTTGCGAAGGAAGCTTAATCAAGTGGCTCTCATGTAACCGTCAGCATGGCTGACCGATTATCCCAAGGCATACCTGCATTTCAGAAACTTTGTACCCTTTCTAGAATATCGACAGGTGTGCCATGTATCCATCCTGTGTAATTGGAGAAGCTTCTCCCCCATTTCACAATGTTTTCTCTGTAATTTCCATACCAGATATACGACTGAAATAGTCCTCCTTGAGTTGCCTTAAGGGCCCCGCAACTAATCCAAAGTTAACAAAATATTTCAAAACACCTGGTCCAATAAGCTCATCAGTCCTTTGAAGAGAATTCTTCTTTCTTCTCCAAAGTGAGAAGAGATCTTAAAAGCAAATCGAGATCCCTTAAAGGCAGGACAGTTCACATACCATGGTATTGAAAGCAGCATTGCAAGTAAACGTGTTCTCTTGGCAGAGGGGAACCCAATCCAGCCTTGAAAAAAACGCATTTTTAATAACAGTATCCATTTCCCGAAGTGGAGTTTCGTTTCAGCCCAATGATGCATCAAATGTTGGTTTTTGGCTCAACACATTTATCCCACCTTCCTACTCTATCCTGAAATGTGTTCCTTTTCATGAGTTTCTTAGCTTTAATTACATATTTCAATTACAATCCTCAAGTCCTTAACACCTTCACTTAGTGAAAACCAAGAAGCAAGCAATTGTCAGCTGGATGCCATACCAGCATTTCTGATTGCAAACGGATGCTTTTGAGACCTTCTGCTAAGTAGGCAAAGGTAGGGAATCTTAGATGTGCCCAGCATCCAATGTTCCAATCCTCTATCCTCTTTGAAATGACCCGGAGAGTCAAGGAATGCTTGCCACTTACCTTGGTGAAGTTTCATGCTACCCAAATCTAGAGAGGCCATTTAGAAAGACTTCAAGTGTCATCATTTCAACTTATGGTCCTTGCTGTCAAATTGGCAACAGATATAAGGTCTTTTTGGATCTCTAAGAAACCTAGGGACCGCAGAAGGTTTATACTTCAGAATGCAAGAAGCTTAAGGCAGCTTCCATACCAGATATCAGTTCAGTACTAGCTATTTGCCAGATCATCAGGACCTGAAATCCATGGAGGCCAATTCTCTCCAGAGGAGGAAGTATTGAATAGGTAAGTGCTTCCCTTTCAGTGAAGTGGAGCTCATTTACACATCAACTCGGCAGTTGATGTCAATTGCCTTATCCCTAAAAGTGGCCCAAATCTGGAGAATGCACCTGAAAGGGGTGCGTTGGGGAAGCACATTTGAGTTTCCCAGAGCCACAACACTTTCACACAAAACAAACGCAAAAGTACATGCACAAAAGAAACTCTCAGTCCTGAGGACCAAAGCAAAGGGTGAGGATGAACAACATCCTCAATGTTTTCGAACTACGTTCCCTCATTTTAACAACAAAACGACAAACAGCATGCAAATTGAAAGATAGGGAATCAGGACCACAGTTGTCATGCCTACTGACCTGGGAAGCAGAAAGAGCCAAAAAGTAAAAAGCAAAGAAATTAGGAAAAGTTCAATTTGCTTCATTAACTTCCACATGTCTCCTGGAAATATGCTCGTTTTCTCAGGGTCACAATGATGAAAACCAAAAGGATTTCACTGAGCAAACTTTCTCTAACTGAATATTTTACATAGACTGGTTTTGGAGATATGAAAATGATTCATTTGATGCCATGTTTCACCAGAATCTGTAGAATATGCTGGCCATGCAATGTAAAAAAAAAAAAAAAATACTTGCTTGTCCCTTAGCGGACTACAAGATGGACTAGAGCTCTGCTGATCACAGCAGGTGTTATCCAATAGCAGAGAGACAAATGCAATGCCAAAAGGTCTCTCAGGATCGCAGTTCCCAGGCACCAAAGGGCAGATTCCTACCCATTGGAAAGGGAATATGTCAACCAATGTTCCACCACAGCTGAAACACAATGCAGGAGGGAATGATACCTAGTTGGATCATATGCAAGCTCCGTTACTGACCAAAGACGTCTCAAGTACTCAATGCAAGTGCTGTTTCACACACCTACAATGTACGAATCACAAAGAGGATCCCACAAACCAAAGCACAGACTGCCGTGATTAACACCACATTGACACACACAAACACATGAAGAACAAATAAACACTCCAATCACAAAGACAGAAAGCCAGAGAAGGCATTTTGGCAACTTCCACTTCCACTCCCACATGGAGGCCCCCAGTTCTCAAGAGGGAATGGACTCAGAGGGGCTCCCATCCGCTAAGGGGAGCAGCCCAGTTGGAGTAGACCTATTTCCCAGCCTGTGCAAGCTGGAGCGACTTACCCCCAAATGACATGAACTGTATACCACTGCTCTGGACATGTCTCCAAGACAAGCAGCCTCGTGCTGTAGGGCAGCCACTGCATATCAGGGAGAATCCCTGCCAGTATCCTGGAGCCAAATGTACTCTGGCATGTGCTGGGAAGTATAAATGGCGACGCCCCTGATCGAGATCAATACACCATGGGCACAGACCTCCTGGCTGGCTCGCTATAATTGGTAACCAAAGACCAGGATGTGTGCCCGACGCACAGTGAGGCCAAACAGCAGCAAAACATTGGACTTTGGAGCCGAGAAATATTTGTTGTTGAGACATTCAAGGAAATGGGTGGCTTATGCTGGGTAATCCCCAACCTTGAAAGCTTTTAGCAAAGCCCTCTTAGAGGTAAGGTGATGGAGGGGTGTGGCTTTTCGTTGAAAACTTCTCCCTGTCCGATCCATTGTTCTTGAGGACAGGTCATAGTCAGGTCTCAATGTTCCTATCAATCTCCAGCAAACAAATGTCACTCTCTGGGTGACAAGAAAGGGCAAGGTCCCAAGGCACAAGACTCACCCTCTGAGGTCCAGACCCACCTAAGAGAAAGGGGTCCCTGGGAGGGGTGGTGGTCCTCCTGCCATGGAGGGTATGTCCAGGAGCTGGTCTGGGTCCTCCCACCAGTGCCCACGCATCACAGAGGAGGCAGCTCTGCCTTGGTGGCTCCCTCAGGGCCAGGTCCCAGACGCTTGCTAGCTCTCATCACTGAGGGAGCTGGGTGCACATGACCCAACAGGTCTTAATGCTCCTCAGGCCACCCAAACAGTGGTGGTCAGGTACCCCAGACTGTGAGCCATACCCTTAGGGTCACAGTGGCGGTGTGTGGTAGAGGTTCAACACTGCCTCAAGGCCTGGTCTGGGCCAATGGTCATTCATGGCCTTGGCTCTGGAGCCCTGCAGGACACACCCCCAGCCTGTTCTCTGGGCTCCCCATCACACAAGCTGGCCCAAGGCCGTGTGAGCAGAAGAATGCTGGGGAGAAGGCTGGCACTTGCCTCTTACCTCATGCTCCAGGTCTGAAGGGGCAGCACTCCACTGACTGCTGCCTAACAAAGGGCCCCCACTAAAGATGGCTGACAGACTGTGGCTTGCTTGGGGCAGGGGCCCACTACACTGCCCACCAATGGCTGAGCAGGGTGGTCACAGTGGCATTAGTGGTCTCCTGGTAACCATTGCCTGGTAACGGGGCAGTGGGTCACAGTGCACAGCAAGGGCTGCCTGGGAAGGGCTGCATTCAGCTGGCTATGGTACAATTCCCCCTTTTCTTTGGTCCTCTGCAACCCTGAGGAGAATATGTGGGTATGATTTGGATAGAGTGGTTAATCATAAACTCAGCAGCGGATCTCTGTTTTAGGGGACTTGCTTTCAACCTAGATTCCTGGTTCATCTTTTCCCAAGTCTTTCAGGGAATGGGGTGACGACCACTCTAGCTACGTGCTGCTGGAGGAAAGCAAAGCCCTACAGTGCATTCTGAGTTGGAAGCAATGCCACGTTGCAAGTCTTGATCCAAGTCTTATATAAACTTGTATAAGGAATCCAGGAGAATAAGCCTGAAAAGCAGCGTGAGGGTGGCATTCTCGGGGAGACGTTCTGGCAGGTAATCCAGACACGCAGAAGCAGAAGGGAAGAAATTGTTGTAAGTTGTTAGGAAGTTGAGGGGAAGAGCTTCCCTTAACGGGAGAACACAGATCAAAATCAGCATTATTGCAAAGCCAATCCATAAACGTTAGTAGCATATGCATCTGTTTACTCAGTTTGTCAAAACTGCATTGGTAAGAGTCTTCTTGAAGTTGAAGCACTTTGGGAAAGCCTCAGCCTAAATATCTGTTAGACACTTAAAGAGGCAAGGTTAAAGATCGCATGACAAGGGGTTGCGAAGGAAGCTTAATCAAGTGCCTCTCATGTAACCGTCAGCATGGCTGACCGATTATCCCAAGGCATACCTGCATTTCAGAAACTTTGTACCCTTTCTAGAATATCGACAGGTGTGCCATGTATCCATCCTGTGTAATTGGAGAAGCTTCTCCCCCATTTCACAATGTTTTCTCTGTAATTTCCATACCAGATATACGACTGAAATAGTCCTCCTTGAGTTGCCTTAAGGGCCCCGCAACTAATCCAAAGTTAACAAAATATTTCAAAACACCTGGTCCAATAAGCTCATCAGTCCTTTGAAGAGAATTCTTCTTTCTTCTCCAAAGTGAGAAGAGATCTTAAAAGCAAATCGAGATCCCTTAAAGGCAGGACAGTTCACATACCATGGTATTGAAAGCAGCATTGCAAGTAAACGTGTTCTCTTGGCAGAGGGGAACCCAATCCAGCCTTGAAAAAAACGCATTTTTAATAACAGTATCCATTTCCCGAAGTGGAGTTTCGTTTCAGCCCAATGATGCATCAAATGTTGGTTTTTGGCTCAACACATTTATCCCACCTTCCTACTCTATCCTGAAATGTGTTCCTTTTCATGAGTTTCTTAGCTTTAATTACATATTTCAATTACAATCCTCAAGTCCTTAACACCTTCACTTAGTGAAAACCAAGAAGCAAGCAATTGTCAGCTGGATGCCATACCAGCATTTCTGATTGCAAACGGATGCTTTTGAGACCTTCTGCTAAGTAGGCAAAGGTAGGGAATCTTAGATGTGCCCAGCATCCAATGTTCCAATCCTCTATCCTCTTTGAAATGACCCGGAGAGTCAAGGAATGCTTGCCACTTACCTTGGTGAAGTTTCATGCTACCCAAATCTAGAGAGGCCATTTAGAAAGACTTCAAGTGTCATCATTTCAACTTATGGTCCTTGCTGTCAAATTGGCAACAGATATAAGGTCTTTTTGGATCTCTAAGAAACCTAGGGACTGCAGAAGGTTTATACTTCAGAATGCAAGAAGCTTAAGGCAGCTTCCATACTTGATATCAGTTCAGTACTAGCTATTTGCCAGATCATCAGGACCTGAAATCCATGGAGGCCAATTCTCTCCAGAGGAGGAAGTATTGAATAGGTAAGTGCTTCCCTTTCAGTGAAGTGGAGCTCATTTACACATCAACTCGGCAGTTGATGTCAATTGCCTTATCCCTAAAAGTGGCCCAAATCTGGAGAATGCACCTGAAAGGGGTGCGTTGGGGAAGCACATTTGAGTTTCCCAGAGCCACAACACTTTCACACAAAACAAACGCAAAAGTACATGCACAAAAGAAACTCTCAGTCCTGAGGACCAAAGCAAAGGGTGAGGATGAACAACATCCTCAATGTTTTCGAACTAGCGTTCCCTCATTTTAACAACAAAACGACAAACAGCATGCAAATTGAAAGATAGGGAATCAGGACCACAGTTGTCATGCCTACTGACCTGGGAAGCAGAAAGAGCCAAAAAGTAAAAAGCAAAGAAATTAGGAAAAGTTCAATTTGCTTCATTAACTTCCACATGTCTCCTGGAAATATGCTCGTTTTCTCAGGGTCACAATGATGAAAACCAAAAGGATTTCACTGAACAAACTTTCTCTAACTGAATATTTTACATAGACTGGTTTTGGAGATATGAAAATGATTCATTTGATGCCATGTTTCACCAGAATCTGTAGAATATGCTGGCCATGCAATGTAAAAAAAAAAAAAAAACTTGCTTGTCCCTTAGCGGACTACAAGATGGACTAGAGCTCTGCTGATCACAGCAGGTGTTATCCAATAGCAGAGAGACAAATGCAATGCCAAAAGGTCTCTCAGGATCGCAGTTCCCAGGCACCAAAGGGCAGATTCCTACCCATTGGAAAGGGAATATGTCAACCAATGTTCCACCACAGCTGAAACACAATGCAGGAGGGAATGATACCTAGTTGGATCATATGCAAGCTCCGTTACTGACCAAAGACGTCTCAAGTACTCAATGCAAGTGCTGTTTCACACACCTACAATGTACGAATCACAAACAGGATCCCACAAACCAAAGCACAGACTGCCGTGATTAACACCACATTGACACACACAAACACATGAAGAACAAATAAACACTCCAATCACAAAGACAGAAAGCCAGAGAAGGCATTTTGTCAACTTCCACTTCCACTCCCACATGGAGGTCCCCAGTTCTCAAGAGGGAATGGACTCAGAGGGGCTCCCATCCGCTAAGGGGAGCAGCCCAGTTGGAGTAGACCTATTTCCCAGCCTGTGCAAGCTGGAGCGACTTACCCCCAAATGACATGAACTGTATACCACTGCTCTGGACATGTCTCCAAGACAAGCAGCCTCGTGCTGTAGGGCAGCCACTGCATATCAGGGAGAATCCCTGCCAGTATCCTGGAGCCAAATGTACTCTGGCATGTGCTGGGAAGTATAAATGGCGACGCCCCTGATCGAGATCAATACACCATGGGCACAGACCTCCTGGCTGGCTCGCTATAATTGGTAACCAAAGACCAGGATGTGTGCCCGACGCACAGTGAGGCCAAACAGCAGCAAAACATTGGACTTTGGAGCCGAGAAATATTTGTTGTTGAGACATTCAAGGAAATGGGTGGCTTATGCTGGGTAATCCCCAACCTTGAAAGCTTTTAGCAAAGCCCTCTTAGAGGTAAGGTGATGGAGGGGTGTGGCTTTTCGTTGAAAACTTCTCCCTGTCCGATCCATTGTTCTTGAGGACAGGTCATAGTCAGGTCTCAATGTTCCTATCAATCTCCAGCCAACAAATGTCACTCTCTGGGTGACAAGAAAGGGCAAGGTCCCAAGGCACAAGACTCACCCTCTGAGGTCCAGACCCACCTAAGAGAAAGGGGTCCCTGGGAGGGGTGGTGGTCCTCCTGCCATGGAGGGTTTGTCCAGGAGCTGGTCTGGGTCCTCCCACCACTGCCCACGCCTCACAGAGGAGGCAGCTCTGCCTTGGTGGCTCCCTCAGGGCCAGGTCCCAGACGCTTGCTAGCTCTCATCACTGAGGGAGCCGGGTGCACATGACCCAACAGGTCTTAATGCTCCTCAGGCCACCCAAACAGTGGTGGTCAGGTACCCCAGACTGTGAGCCATACCCTTAGGGTCACAGTGGCGGTGTGTGGTAGAGGTTCAACACTGCCTCAAGGCCTGGTCTGGGCCAATGGTCATTCATGGCCTTGGCTCTGGAGCCCTGCAGGACACACCCCCAGCCTGTTCTCTGGGCTCCCCATCACACAAGCTGGCCCAAGGCCGTGTGAGCAGAAGAATGCTGGGGAGAAGGCTGGCACTTGCCTCTTACCTCATGCTCCAGGTCTGAAGGGGCAGCACTCCACTGACTGCTGCCTAACAAAGGGCCCCCACTAAAGATGGCTGACAGACAGTGGCTTGCTTGGGGCAGGGGCCCACTACACTGCCCACCAATGGCTGAGCAGGGTGGTCACAGTGGCATTAGTGGTCTCCTGGTAACCATTGCCTGGTAACGGGGCAGTGGGTCACAGTGCACAGCAAGGGCTGCCTGGGAAGGGCTGCATTCAGCTGGCTATGGTACAATTCCCCCTTTTCTTTGGTCCTCTGCAACCCTGAGGAGAATATGTGGGTATGATTTGGATAGAGTGGTTAATCATAAACTCAGCAGCAGATCTCTGTTTTAGGGGACTTGCTTTCAACCTAGATTCCTGGTTCATCTTTTCCCAAGTCTTTCAGGGAATGGGGTGACGACCACTCTAGCTACGTGCTGCTGGAGGAAAGCAAAGCCCTACAGTGCATTCTGAGTTGGAAGCAATGCCACGTTGCAAGTCTTGATCCAAGTCTTATATAAACTTGTATAAGGAATCCAGGAGAATAAGCCTGAAAAGCAACGTGAGGGTGGCACTCTGGGGGAGACGTTCTGGCAGGTAATCCAGACACGCAGAAGCAGAAGGGAAGACATTGTTGTAAGTTGTTAGGAAGTTGAGGGGAAGAGCTTCCCTTAACGGGAGAACACAGATCAAAATCAGCATTATTGCGAAGCAAATCCATAAACGTTAGTAGCATATGCATCTGTTTACTCAGTTTGTCAAAACTGCATTGGTAAGAGTCTTCTTGAAGTTGAAGCACTTTGGGAAAGCCTCAGCCTAACTATCTGTTAGACACTTAAAGAGGCAAGGTTAAAGATCGCATGACAAGGGGTTGCGAAGGAAGCTTAATCAAGTGGCTCTCATGTAACCGTCAGCATGGCTGACCGATTATCCCAAGGCATACCTGCATTTCAGAAACTTTGTACCCTTTCTAGAATATCGACAGGTGTGCCATGTATCCATCCTGTGTAATTGGAGAAGCTTCTCCCCCATTTCACAATGTTTTCTCTGTAATTTCCATACCAGATATACGACTGAAATAGTCCTCCTTGAGTTGCCTTAAGGGCCCCGCAACTAATCCAAAGTTAACAAAATATTTCAAAACACCTGGTCCAATAAGCTCATCAGTCCTTTGAAGAGAATTCTTCTTTCTTCTCCAAAGTGAGAAGAGATCTTAAAAGCAAATCGAGATCCCTTAAAGGCAGGACAGTTCACATACCATGGTATTGAAAGCAGCATTGCAAGTAAACGTGTTCTCTTGGCAGAGGGGAACCCAATCCAGCCTTGAAAAAAACGCATTTTTAATAACAGTATCCATTTCCCGAAGTGGAGTTTCGTTTCAGCCCAATGATGCATCAAATGTTGGTTTTTGGCTCAACACATTTATCCCACCTTCCTACTCTATCCTGAAATGTGTTCCTTTTCATGAGTTTCTTAGCTTTAATTACATATTTCAATTACAATCCTCAAGTCCTTAACACCTTCACTTAGTGAAAACCAAGAAGCAAGCAATTGTCAGCTGGATGCCATACCAGCATTTCTGATTGCAAACGGATGCTTTTGAGACCTTCTGCTAAGTAGGCAAAGGTAGGGAATCTTAGATGTGCCCAGCATCCAATGTTCCAATCCTCTATCCTCTTTGAAATGACCCGGAGAGTCAAGGAATGCTTGCCACTTACCTTGGTGAAGTTTCATGCTCCCCAAATCTAGAGAGGCCATTTAGAAAGACTTCAAGTGTCATCATTTCAACTTATGGTCCTTGCTGTCAAATTGGCAACAGATATAAGGTCTTTTTGGATCTCTAAGAAACCTAGGGACTGCAGAAGGTTTATACTTCAGAATGCAAGAAGCTTAAGGCAGCTTCCATACCAGATATCAGTTCAGTACTAGCTATTTGCCAGATCATCAGGACCTGAAATCCATGGAGGCCAATTCTCTCCAGAGGAGGAAGTATTGAATAGGTAAGTGCTTCCCTTTCAGTGAAGTGGAGCTCATTTACACATCAACTCGGCAGTTGATGTCAATTGCCTTATCCCTAAAAGTGGCCCAAATCTGGAGAATGCACCTGAAAGGGGTGCGTTGGGGAAGCACATTTGAGTTTCCCAGAGCCACAACACTTTCACACAAAACAAACGCAAAAGTACATGCACAAAAGAAACTCTCAGTCCTGAGGACCAAAGCAAAGGGTGAGGATGAACAACATCCTCACTGTTTTCGAACTACGTTCCCTCATTTTAACAACAAAACGACAAACAGCATGCAAATTGAAAGATAGGGAGTCAGGACCACAGTTGTCATGCCTACTGACCTGGGAAGCAGAAAGAGCCAAAAAGTAAAAAGCAAAGAAATTAGGAAAAGTTCAATTTGCTTCATTAACTTCCACATGTCTCCTGGAAATATGCTCGTTTTCTCAGGGTCACAATGATGAAAACCAAAAGGATTTCACTGAACAAACTTTCTCTAACTGAATATTTTACATAGACTGGTTTTGGAGATATGAAAATGATTCATTTGATGCCATGTTTCACCAGAATCTGTAGAATATGCTGGCCATGCAATGTAAAAAAAAAAAAAAAAAACTTGCTTGTCCCTTAGCGGACTACAAGATGGACTAGAGCTCTGCTGATCACAGCAGGTGTTATCCAATAGCAGAGAGACAAATGCAATGCCAAAAGGTCTCTCAGGATCGCAGTTCCCAGGCACCAAAGGGCAGATTCCTACCCATTGGAAAGGGAATATGTCAACCAATGTTCCACCACAGCTGAAACACAATGCAGGAGGGAATGATACCTAGTTGGATCATATGCAAGCTCCGTTACTGACCAAAGACGTCTCAAGTACTCAATGCAAGTGCTGTTTCACACACCTACAATGTACGAATCACAAAGAGGATCCCACAAACCAAAGCACAGACTGCCGTGATTAACACCACATTGACACACACAAACACATGAAGAACAAATAAACACTCCAATCACAAAGACAGAAAGCCAGAGAAGGCATTTTGTCAACTTCCACTTCCACTCCCACATGGAGGCCCCCAGTTCTCAAGAGGGAATGGACTCAGAGGGGCTCCCATCCGCTAAGGGGAGCAGCCCAGTTGGAGTAGACCTATTTCCCAGCCTGTGCAAGCTGGAGCGACTTACCCCCAAATGACATGAACTGTATACCACTGCTCTGGACATGTCTCCAAGACAAGCAGCCTCGTGCTGTAGGGCAGCCACTGCATATCAGGGAGAATCCCTGCCAGTATCCTGGAGCCAAATGTACTCTGGCATGTGCTGGGAAGTATAAATGGCGACGCCCCTGATCGAGATCAATACACCATGGGCACAGACCTCCTGGCTGGCTCGCTATAATTGGTAACCAAAGACCAGGATGTGTGCCCGACGCACAGTGAGGCCAAACAGCAGCAAAACATTGGACTTTGGAGCCGAGAAATATTTGTTGTTGAGACATTCAAGGAAATGGGTGGCTTATGCTGGGTAATCCCCAACCTTGAAAACTTTTAGCAAAGCCCTCTTAGAGGTAAGGTGATGGAGGGGTGTGGCTTTTCGTTGAAAACTTCTCCCTGTCCGATCCATTGTTCTTGAGGACAGGTCATAGTCAGGTCTCAATGTTCCTATCAATCTCCAGCAAACAAATGTCACTCTCTGGGTGACAAGAAAGGGCAAGGTCCCAAGGCACAAGACTCACCCTCTGAGGTCCAGACCCACCTAAGAGAAAGGGGTCCCTGGGAGGGGTGGTGGTCCTCCTGCCATGGAGGGTTTGTCCAGGAGCTGGTCTGGGTCCTCCCACCACTGCCCACGCCTCACAGAGGAGGCAGCTCTGCCTTGGTGGCTCCCTCAGGGCCAGGTCCCAGACGCTTGCTAGCTCTCATCACTGAGGGAGCTGGGTGCACATGACCCAACAGGTCTTAATGCTCCTCAGGCCACCCAAACAGTGGTGGTCAGGTACCCCAGACTGTGAGCCATACCCTTAGGGTCACAGTGGCGGTGTGTGGTAGAGGTTCAACACTGCCTCAAGGCCTGGTCTGGGCCAATGGTCATTCATGGCCTTGGCTCTGGAGCCCTGCAGGACACACCCCCAGCCTGTTCTCTGGGCTCCCCATCACACAAGCTGGCCCAAGGCCGTGTGAGCAGAAGAATGCTGGGGAGAAGGCTGGCACTTGCCTCTTACCTCATGCTCCAGGTCTGAAGGGGCAGCACTCCACTGACTGCTGCCTAACAAAGGGCCCCCACTAAAGATGGCTGACAGACAGTGGCTTGCTTGGGGCAGGGGCCCACTACACTGCCCACCAATGGCTGAGCAGGGTGGTCACAGTGGCATTAGTGGTCTCCTGGTAACCATTGCCTGGTAACGGGGCAGTGGGTCACAGTGCACAGCAAGGGCTGCCTGGGAAGGGCTGCATTCAGCTGGCTATGGTACAATTCCCCCTTTTCTTTGGTCCTCTGCAACCCTGAGGAGAATATGTGGGTATGATTTGGATAGAGTGGTTAATCATAAACTCAGCAGCGGATCTCTGTTTTAGGGGACTTGCTTTCAACCTAGATTCCTGGTTCATCTTTTCCCAAGTCTTTCAGGGAATGGGGTGACGACCACTCTAGCTACGTGCTGCTGGAGGAAAGCAAAGCCCTACAGTGCATTCTGAGTTGGAAGCAATGCCACGTTGCAAGTCTTGATCCAAGTCTTATATAAACTTGTATAAGGAATCCAGGAGAATAAGCCTGAAAAGCAGCGTGAGGGTGGCACTCTGGGGGAGACGTTCTGGCAGGTAATCCAGACACGCAGAAGCAGAAGGGAAGACATTGTTGTAAGTTGTTAGGAAGTTGAGGGGAAGAGCTTCCCTTAACGGGAGAACACAGATCAAAATCAGCATTATTGCGAAGCAAATCCATAAACGTTAGTAGCATATGCATCTGTTTACTCAGTTTGTCAAAACTGCATTGGTAAGAGTCTTCTTGAAGTTGAAGCACTTTGGGAAAGCCTCAGCCTAACTATCTGTTAGACACTTAAAGAGGCAAGGTTAAAGATCGCATGACAAGGGGTTGCGAAGGAAGCTTAATCAAGTGGCTCTCATGTAACCGTCAGCATGGCTGACCGATTATCCCAAGGCATACCTGCATTTCAGAAACTTTGTACCCTTTCTAGAATATCGACAGGTGTTCCATGTATCCATCCTGTGTAATTGGAGAAGCTTCTCCCCCATTTCACAATGTTTTCTCTGTAATTTCCATACCAGATATACGACTGAAATAGTCCTCCTTGAGTTGCCTTAAGGGCCCCGCAACTAATCCAAAGTTAACAAAATATTTCAAAACACCTGGTCCAATAAGCTCATCAGTCCTTTGAAGAGAATTCTTCTTTCTTCTCCAAAGTGAGAAGAGATCTTAAAAGCAAATCGAGATCCCTTAAAGGCAGGACAGTTCACATACCATGGTATTGAAAGCAGCATTGCAAGTAAACGTGTTCTCTTGGCAGAGGGGAACCCAATCCAGCCTTGAAAAAAACGCATTTTTAATAACAGTATCCATTTCCCGAAGTGGAGTTTCGTTTCAGCCCAATGATGCATCAAATGTTGGTTTTTGGCTCAACACATTTATCCCACCTTCCTACTCTATCCTGAAATGTGTTCCTTTTCATGAGTTTCTTAGCTTTAATTACATATTTCAATTACAATCCTCAAGTCCTTAACACCTTCACTTAGTGAAAACCAAGAAGCAAGCAATTGTCAGCTGGATGCCATACCAGCATTTCTGATTGCAAACGGATGCTTTTGAGACCTTCTGCTAAGTAGGCAAAGGTAGGGAATCTTAGATGTGCCCAGCATCCAATGTTCCAATCCTCTATCCTCTTTGAAATGACCCGGAGAGTCAAGGAATGCTTGCCACTTACCTTGGTGAAGTTTCATGCTCCCCAAATCTAGAGAGGCCATTTAGAAAGACTTCAAGTGTCATCATTTCAACTTATGGTCCTTGCTGTCAAATTGGCAACAGATATAAGGTCTTTTTGGATCTCTAAGAAACCTAGGGACTGCAGAAGGTTTATACTTCAGAATGCAAGAAGCTTAAGGCAGCTTCCATACCAGATATCAGTTCAGTACTAGCTATTTGCCAGATCATCAGGACCTGAAATCCATGGAGGCCAATTCTCTCCAGAGGAGGAAGTATTGAATAGGTAAGTGCTTCCCTTTCAGTGAAGTGGAGCTCATTTACACATCAACTCGGCAGTTGATGTCAATTGCCTTATCCCTAAAAGTGGCCCAAATCTGGAGAATGCACCTGAAAGGGGTGCGTTGGGGAAGCACATTTGAGTTTCCCAGAGCCACAACACTTTCACACAAAACAAACGCAAAAGTACATGCACAAAAGAAACTCTCAGTCCTGAGGACCAAAGCAAAGGGTGAGGATGAACAACATCCTCACTGTTTTCGAACTACGTTCCCTCATTTTAACAACAAAACGACAAACAGCATGCAAATTGAAAGATAGGGAGTCAGGACCACAGTTGTCATGCCTACTGACCTGGGAAGCAGAAAGAGCCAAAAAGTAAAAAGCAAAGAAATTAGGAAAAGTTCAATTTGCTTCATTAACTTCCACATGTCTCCTGGAAATATGCTCGTTTTCTCAGGGTCACAATGATGAAAACCAAAAGGATTTCACTGAACAAACTTTCTCTAACTGAATATTTTACATAGACTGGTTTTGGAGATATGAAAATGATTCATTTGATGCCATGTTTCACCAGAATCTGTAGAATATGCTGGCCATGCAATGTAAAAAAAAAAAAAAAACTTGCTTGTCCCTTAGCGGACTACAAGATGGACTAGAGCTCTGCTGATCACAGCAGGTGTTATCCAATAGCAGAGAGACAAATGCAATGCCAAAAGGTCTCTCAGGATCGCAGTTCCCAGGCACCAAAGGGCAGATTCCTACCCATTGGAAAGGGAATATGTCAACCAATGTTCCACCACAGCTGAAACACAATGCAGGAGGGAATGATACCTAGTTGGATCATATGCAAGCTCCGTTACTGACCAAAGACGTCTCAAGTACTCAATGCAAGTGCTGTTTCACACACCTACAATGTACGAATCACAAAGAGGATCCCACAAACCAAAGCACAGACTGCCGTGATTAACACCACATTGACACACACAAACACATGAAGAACAAATAAACACTCCAATCACAAAGACAGAAAGCCAGAGAAGGCATTTTGTCAACTTCCACTTCCACTCCCACATGGAGGCCCCCAGTTCTCAAGAGGGAATGGACTCAGAGGGGCTCCCATCCGCTAAGGGGAGCAGCCCAGTTGGAGTAGACCTATTTCCCAGCCTGTGCAAGCTGGAGCGACTTACCCCCAAATGACATGAACTGTATACCACTGCTCTGGACATGTCTCCAAGACAAGCAGCCTCGTGCTGTAGGGCAGCCACTGCATATCAGGGAGAATCCCTGCCAGTATCCTGGAGCCAAATGTACTCTGGCATGTGCTGGGAAGTATAAATGGCGACGCCCCTGATCGAGATCAATACACCATGGGCACAGACCTCCTGGCTGGCTCGCTATAATTGGTAACCAAAGACCAGGATGTGTGCCCGACGCACAGTGAGGCCAAACAGCAGCAAAACATTGGACTTTGGAGCCGAGAAATATTTGTTGTTGAGACATTCAAGGAAATGGGTGGCTTATGCTGGGTAATCCCCAACCTTGAAAACTTTTAGCAAAGCCCTCTTAGAGGTAAGGTGATGGAGGGGTGTGGCTTTTCGTTGAAAACTTCTCCCTGTCCGATCCATTGTTCTTGAGGACAGGTCATAGTCAGGTCTCAATGTTCCTATCAATCTCCAGCAAACAAATGTCACTCTCTGGGTGACAAGAAAGGGCAAGGTCCCAAGGCACAAGACTCACCCTCTGAGGTCCAGACCCACCTAAGAGAAAGGGGTCCCTGGGAGGGGTGGTGGTCCTCCTGCCATGGAGGGTTTGTCCAGGAGCTGGTCTGGGTCCTCCCACCACTGCCCACGCCTCACAGAGGAGGCAGCTCTGCCTTGGTGGCTCCCTCAGGGCCAGGTCCCAGACGCTTGCTAGCTCTCATCACTGAGGGAGCTGGGTGCACATGACCCAACAGGTCTTAATGCTCCTCAGGCCACCCAAACAGTGGTGGTCAGGTACCCCAGACTGTGAGCCATACCCTTAGGGTCACAGTGGCGGTGTGTGGTAGAGGTTCAACACTGCCTCAAGGCCTGGTCTGGGCCAATGGTCATTCATGGCCTTGGCTCTGGAGCCCTGCAGGACACACCCCCAGCCTGTTCTCTGGGCTCCCCATCACACAAGCTGGCCCAAGGCCGTGTGAGCAGAAGAATGCTGGGGAGAAGGCTGGCACTTGCCTCTTACCTCATGCTCCAGGTCTGAAGGGGCAGCACTCCACTGACTGCTGCCTAACAAAGGGCCCCCACTAAAGATGGCTGACAGACAGTGGCTTGCTTGGGGCAGGGGCCCACTACACTGCCCACCAATGGCTGAGCAGGGTGGTCACAGTGGCATTAGTGGTCTCCTGGTAACCATTGCCTGGTAACGGGGCAGTGGGTCACAGTGCACAGCAAGGGCTGCCTGGGAAGGGCTGCATTCAGCTGGCTATGGTACAATTCCCCCTTTTCTTTGGTCCTCTGCAACCCTGAGGAGAATATGTGGGTATGATTTGGATAGAGTGGTTAATCATAAACTCAGCAGCGGATCTCTGTTTTAGGGGACTTGCTTTCAACCTAGATTCCTGGTTCATCTTTTCCCAAGTCTTTCAGGGAATGGGGTGACGACCACTCTAGCTACGTGCTGCTGGAGGAAAGCAAAGCCCTACAGTGCATTCTGAGTTGGAAGCAATGCCACGTTGCAAGTCTTGATCCAAGTCTTATATAAACTTGTATAAGGAATCCAGGAGAATAAGCCTGAAAAGCAGCGTGAGGGTGGCACTCTGGGGGAGACGTTCTGGCAGGTAATCCAGACACGCAGAAGCAGAAGGGAAGACATTGTTGTAAGTTGTTAGGAAGTTGAGGGGAAGAGCTTCCCTTAACGGGAGAACACAGATCAAAATCAGCATTATTGCGAAGCAAATCCATAAACGTTAGTAGCATATGCATCTGTTTACTCAGTTTGTCAAAACTGCATTGGTAAGAGTCTTCTTGAAGTTGAAGCACTTTGGGAAAGCCTCAGCCTAACTATCTGTTAGACACTTAAAGAGGCAAGGTTAAAGATCGCATGACAAGGGGTTGCGAAGGAAGCTTAATCAAGTGGCTCTCATGTAACCGTCAGCATGGCTGACCGATTATCCCAAGGCATACCTGCATTTCAGAAACTTTGTACCCTTTCTAGAATATCGACAGGTGTGCCATGTATCCATCCTGTGTAATTGGAGAAGCTTCTCCCCCATTTCACAATGTTTTCTCTGTAATTTCCATACCAGATATACGACTGAAATAGTCCTCCTTGAGTTGCCTTAAGGGCCCCGCAACTAATCCAAAGTTAACAAAATATTTCAAAACACCTGGTCCAATAAGCTCATCAGTCCTTTGAAGAGAATTCTTCTTTCTTCTCCAAAGTGAGAAGAGATCTTAAAAGCAAATCGAGATCCCTTAAAGGCAGGACAGTTCACATACCATGGTATTGAAAGCAGCATTGCAAGTAAACGTGTTCTCTTGGCAGAGGGGAACCCAATCCAGCCTTGAAAAAAACGCATTTTTAATAACAGTATCCATTTCCCGAAGTGGAGTTTCGTTTCAGCCCAATGATGCATCAAATGTTGGTTTTTGGCTCAACACATTTATCCCACCTTCCTACTCTATCCTGAAATGTGTTCCTTTTCATGAGTTTCTTAGCTTTAATTACATATTTCAATTACAATCCTCAAGTCCTTAACACCTTCACTTAGTGAAAACCAAGAAGCAAGCAATTGTCAGCTGGATGCCATACCAGCATTTCTGATTGCAAACGGATGCTTTTGAGACCTTCTGCTAAGTAGGCAAAGGTAGGGAATCTTAGATGTGCCCAGCATCCAATGTTCCAATCCTCTATCCTCTTTGAAATGACCTGGAGAGTCAAGGAATGCTTGCCACTTACCTTGGTGAAGTTTCATGCTCCCCAAATCTAGAGAGGCCATTTAGAAAGACTTCAAGTGTCATCATTTCAACTTATGGTCCTTGCTGTCAAATTGGCAACAGATATAAGGTCTTTTTGGATCTCTAAGAAACCTAGGGACTGCAGAAGGTTTATACTTCAGAATGCAAGAAGCTTAAGGCAGCTTCCATACCAGATATCAGTTCAGTACTAGCTATTTGCCAGATCATCAGGACCTGAAATCCATGGAGGCCAATTCTCTCCAGAGGAGGAAGTATTGAATAGGTAAGTGCTTCCCTTTCAGTGAAATAGAGCTCATTTACACATCAACTCGGCAGTTGATGTCAATTGCCTTATCCCTAAAAGTGGCCCAAATCTGGAGAATGCACCTGAAAGGGGTGCGTCGGGGAAGCACATTTGAGTTTCCCAGAGCCACAACACTTTCACACAAAACAAACGCAAAAGTACATGCACAAAAGAAACTCTCAGTCCTGAGGACCAAAGCAAAGGGTGAGGATGAACAACATCCTCAATGTTTTCGAACTACGTTCCCTCATTTTAACAACAAAACGACAAACAGCATGCAAATTGAAAGATAGGGAATCAGGACCACAGTTGTCATGCCTACTGACCTGGGAAGCAGAAAGAGCCAAAAAGTAAAAAGCAAAGAAATTAGGAAAAGTTCAATATGCTTCATTAACTTCCACATGTCTCCTGGAAATATGCTCGTTTTCTCAGGGTCACAATGATGAAAACCAAAAGGATTTCACTGAACAAACTTTCTCTAACTGAATATTTTACATAGACTGGTTTTGGAGATATGAAAATGATTCATTTGATGCCATGTTTCACCAGAATCTGTAGAATATGCTGGCCATGCAATGTAAAAAAAAAAAAAATACTTTCTTGTCCCTTAGCGGACTACAAGATGGACTAGAGCTCTGCTGATCACAGCAGGTGTTATCCAATAGCAGAGAGACAAATGCAATGCCAAAAGGTCTCTCAGGATCGCAGTTCCCAGGCACCAAAGGGCAGATTCCTACCCATTGGAAAGGGAATATGTCAACCAATGTTCCACCACAGCTGAAACACAATGCAGGAGGGAATGATACCTAGTTGGATCATATGCAAGCTCCGTTACTGACCAAAGACGTCTCAAGTACTCAATGCAAGTGCTGTTTCACACACCTACAATGTACGAATCACAAAGAGGATCCCACAAACCAAAGCACAGACTGCCGTGATTAACACCACATTGACACACACAAACACATGAAGAACAAATAAACACTCCAATCACAAAGACAGAAAGCCAGAGAAGGCATTTTGTCAACTTCCACTTCCACTCCCACATGGAGGCCCCCAGTTCTCAAGAGGGAATGGACTCAGAGGGGCTCCCATCCGCTAAGGGGAGCAGCCCAGTTGGAGTAGACCTATTTCCCAGCCTGTGCAAGCTGGAGCGACTTACCCCCAAATGACATGAACTGTATACCACTGCTCTGGACATGTCTCCAAGACAAGCAGCCTCGTGCTGTAGGGCAGCCACTGCATATCAGGGAGAATCCCTGCCAGTATCCTGGAGCCAAATGTACTCTGGCATGTGCTGGGAAGTATAAATGGCGACGCCCCTGATCGAGATCAATACACCATGGGCACAGACCTCCTGGCTGGCTCGCTATAATTGGTAACCAAAGACCAGGATGTGTGCCCGACGCACAGTGAGGCCAAACAGCAGCAAAACATTGGACTTTGGAGCCGAGAAATATTTGTTGTTGAGACATTCAAGGAAATGGGTGGCTTATGCTGGGTAATCCCCAACCTTGAAAGCTTTTAGCAAAGCCCTCTTAGAGGTAAGGTGATGGAGGGGTGTGGCTTTTCGTTGAAAACTTCTCCCTGTCCGATCCATTGTTCTTGAGGACAGGTCATAGTCAGGTCTCAATGTTCCTATCAATCTCCAGCAAACAAATGTCACTCTCTGGGTGACAAGAAAGGGCAAGGTCCCAAGGCACAAGACTCACCCTCTGAGGTCCAGACCCACCTAAGAGAAAGGGGTCCCTGGGAGGGGTGGTGGTCCTCCTGCCATGGAGGGTTTGTCCAGGAGCTGGTCTGGGTCCTCCCACCACTGCCCACGCCTCACAGAGGAGGCAGCTCTGCCTTGGTGGCTCCCTCAGGGCCAGGTCCCAGACGCTTGCTAGCTCTCATCACTGAGGGAGCCGGGTGCACATGACCCAACAGGTCTTAATGCTCCTCAGGCCACCCAAACAGTGGTGGTCAGGTACCCCAGACTGTGAGCCATACCCTTAGGGTCACAGTGGCGGTGTGTGGTAGAGGTTCAACACTGCCTCAAGGCCTGGTCTGGGCCAATGGTCATTCATGGCCTTGGCTCTGGAGCCCTGCAGGACACACCCCCAGCCTGTTCTCTGGGCTCCCCATCACACAAGCTGGCCCAAGGCCGTGTGAGCAGAAGAATGCTGGGGAGAAGGCTGGCACTTGCCTCTTACCTCATGCTCCAGGTCTGAAGGGGCAGCACTCCACTGACTGCTGCCTAACAATGGGCCCCCACTAAAGATGGCTGACAGACAGTGGCTTGCTTGGGGCAGGGGCCCACTACACTGCCCACCAATGGCTGAGCAGGGTGGTCACAGTGGCATTAGTGGTCTCCTGGTAACCATTGCCTGGTAACGGGGCAGTGGGTCACAGTGCACAGCAAGGGCTGCCTGGGAAGGGCTGCATTCAGCTGGCTATGGTACAATTCCCCCTTTTCTTTGGTCCTCTGCAACCCTGAGGAGAATATGTGGGTATGATTTGGATAGAGTGGTTAATCATAAACTCAGCAGCGGATCTCTGTTTTAGGGGACTTGCTTTCAACCTAGATTCCTGGTTCATCTTTTCCCAAGTCTTTCAGGGAATGGGGTGACGACCACTCTAGCTACGTGCTGCTGGAGGAAAGCAAAGCCCTACAGTGCATTCTGAGTTGGAAGCAATGCCACGTTGCAAGTCTTGATCCAAGTCTTATATAAACTTGTATAAGGAATCCAGGAGAATAAGCCTGAAAAGCAGCGTGAGGGTGGCACTCTGGGGGAGACGTTCTGGCAGGTAATCCAGACACGCAGAAGCAGAAGGGAAGACATTGTTGTAAGTTGTTAGGAAGTTGAGGGGAAGAGCTTCCCTTAACGGGAGAACACAGATCAAAATCAGCATTATTGCGAAGCAAATCCATAAACGTTAGTAGCATATGCATCTGTTTACTCAGTTTGTCAAAACTGCATTGGTAAGAGTCTTCTTGAAGTTGAAGCACTTTGGGAAAGCCTCAGCCTAACTATCTGTTAGACACTTAAAGAGGCAAGGTTAAAGATCGCATGACAAGGGGTTGCGAAGGAAGCTTAATCAAGTGGCTCTCATGTAACCGTCAGCATGGCTGACCGATTATCCCAAGGCATACCTGCATTTCAGAAACTTTGTACCCTTTCTAGAATATCGACAGGTGTGCCATGTATCCATCCTGTGTAATTGGAGAAGCTTCTCCCCCATTTCACAATGTTTTCTCTGTAATTTCCATACCAGATATACGACTGAAATAGTCCTCCTTGAGTTGCCTTAAGGGCCCCGCAACTAATCCAAAGTTAACAAAATATTTCAAAACACCTGGTCCAATAAGCTCATCAGTCCTTTGAAGAGAATTCTTCTTTCTTCTCCAAAGTGAGAAGAGATCTTAAAAGCAAATCGAGATCCCTTAAAGGCAGGACAGTTCACATACCATGGTATTGAAAGCAGCATTGCAAGTAAACGTGTTCTCTTGGCAGAGGGGAACCCAATCCAGCCTTGAAAAAAACGCATTTTTAATAACAGTATCCATTTCCCGAAGTGGAGTTTCGTTTCAGCCCAATGATGCATCAAATGTTGGTTTTTGGCTCAACACATTTATCCCACCTTCCTACTCTATCCTGAAATGTGTTCCTTTTCATGAGTTTCTTAGCTTTAATTACATATTTCAATTACAATCCTCAAGTCCTTAACACCTTCACTTAGTGAAAACCAAGAAGCAAGCAATTGTCAGCTGGATGCCATACCAGCATTTCTGATTGCAAACGGATGCTTTTGAGACCTTCTGCTAAGTAGGCAAAGGTAGGGAATCTTAGATGTGCCCAGCATCCAATGTTCCAATCCTCTATCCTCTTTGAAATGACCCGGAGAGTCAAGGAATGCTTGCCACTTACCTTGGTGAAGTTTCATGCTACCCAAATCTAGAGAGGCCATTTAGAAAGACTTCAAGTGTCATCATTTCAACTTATGGTCCTTGCTGTCAAATTGGCAACAGATATAAGGTCTTTTTGGATCTCTAAGAAACCTAGGGACTGCAGAAGGTTTATACTTCAGAATGCAAGAAGCTTAAGGCAGCTTCCATACCAGATATCAGTTCAGTACTAGCTATTTGCCAGATCATCAGGACCTGAAATCCATGGAGGCCAATTCTCTCCAGAGGAGGAAGTATTGAATAGGTAAGTGCTTCCCTTTCAGTGAAGTGGAGCTCATTTACACATCAACTCGGCAGTTGATGTCAATTGCCTTATCCCTAAAAGTGGCCCAAATCTGGAGAATGCACCTGAAAGGGGTGCGTTGGGGAAGCACATTTGAGTTTCCCAGAGCCACAACACTTTCACACAAAACAAACGCAAAAGTACATGCAGAAAAGAAACTCTCAGTCCTGAGGACCAAAGCAAATGGTGAGGATGAACAACATCCTCAGTGTTTTCGAACTACGTTCCCTCATTTTAACAACAAAATGACAAACAACATGCAAATTGAAAGATAGGGAGTCAGGACCACAGTTGTCATGCCTACTGACCTGGGAAGCAGAAAGAGCCAAAAAGGAAAAAGCAAAGAAATTAGGAAAAGTTCAATTTGCTTCATTAACTTCCACATGTCTCCTGGAAATATGCTCGTTTTCTCAGGGTCACAATGATGAAAACCAAAAGGATTTCACTGAACAAACTTTCTCTAACTGAATATTTTACATAGACTGGTTTTGGAGATATGAAAATGATTCATTTGATGCCATGTTTCACCAGAATCTGTAGAATATGCTGGCCATGCAATGTAAAAAAAAAAAAAAAAATACTTGCTTGTCCCTTAGCGGACTACAAGATGGACTAGAGCTCTGCTGATCACAGCAGGTGTTATCCAATAGCAGAGAGACAAATGCAATGCCAAAAGGTCTCTCAGGATCGCAGTTCCCAGGCACCAAAGGGCAGATTCCTACCCATTGGAAAGGGAATATGTCAACCAATGTTCCACCACAGCTGAAACACAATGCAGGAGGGAATGATACCTAGTTGGATCATATGCAAGCTCCGTTACTGACCAAAGACGTCTCAAGTACTCAATGCAAGTGCTGTTTCACACACCTACAATGTACGAATCACAAAGAGGATCCCACAAACCAAAGCACAGACTGCCGTGATTAACACCACATTGACACACACAAACACATGAAGAACAAATAAACACTCCAATCACAAAGACAGAAAGCCAGAGAAGGCATTTTGGCAACTTCCACTTCCACTCCCACATGGAGGCCCCCAGTTCTCAAGAGGGAATGGACTCAGAGGGGCTCCCATCCGCTAAGGGGAGCAGCCCAGTTGGAGTAGACCTATTTCCCAGCCTGTGCAAGCTGGAGCGACTTACCCCCAAATGACATGAACTGTATACCACTGCTCTGGACATGTCTCCAAGACAAGCAGCCTCGTGCTGTAGGGCAGCCACTGCATATCAGGGAGAATCCCTGCCAGTATCCTGGAGCCAAATGTACTCTGGCATGTGCTGGGAAGTATAAATGGCGACGCCCCTGATCGAGATCAATACACCATGGGCACAGACCTCCTGGCTGGCTCGCTATAATTGGTAACCAAAGACCAGGATGTGTGCCCGACGCACAGTGAGGCCAAACAGCAGCAAAACATTGGACTTTGGAGCCGAGAAATATTTGTTGTTGAGACATTCAAGGAAATGGGTGGCTTATGCTGGGTAATCCCCAACCTTGAAAGCTTTTAGCAAAGCCCTCTTAGAGGTAAGGTGATGGAGGGGTGTGGCTTTTCGTTGAAAACTTCTCCCTGTCCGATCCATTGTTCTTGAGGACAGGTCATAGTCAGGTCTCAATGTTCCTATCAATCTCCAGCAAACAAATGTCACTCTCTGGGTGACAAGAAAGGGCAAGGTCCCAAGGCACAAGACTCACCCTCTGAGGTCCAGACCCACCTAAGAGAAAGGGGTCCCTGGGAGGGGTGGTGGTCCTCCTGCCATGGAGGGTATGTCCAGGAGCTGGTCTGGGTCCTCCCACCACTGCCCACGCCTCACAGAGGAGGCAGCTCTGCCTTGGTGGCTCCCTCAGGGCCAGGTCCCAGACGCTTGCTAGCTCTCATCACTGAGGGAGCCGGGTGCACATGACCCAACAGGTCTTAATGCTCCTCAGGCCACCTAAACAGTGGTGGTCAGGTACCCCAGACTGTGAGCCATACCCTTAGGGTCACAGTGGCGGTGTGTGGTAGAGGTTCAACACTGCCTCAAGGCCTGGTCTGGGCCAATGGTCATTCATGGCCTTGGCTCTGGAGCCCTGCAGGACACACCCCCAGCCTGTTCTCTGGGCTCCCCATCACACAAGCTGGCCCAAGGCCGTGTGAGCAGAAGAATGCTGGGGAGAAGGCTGGCACTTGCCTCTTACCTCATGCTCCAGGTCTGAAGGGGCAGCACTCCACTGACTGCTGCCTAACAATGGGCCCCCACTAAAGATGGCTGACAGACAGTGGCTTGCTTGGGGCAGGGGCCCACTACACTGCCCACCAATGGCTGAGCAGGGTGGTCACAGTGGCATTAGTTGTCTCCTGGTAACCATTGCCTGGTAACGGGGCAGTGGGTCACAGTGCACAGCAAGGGCTGCCTGGGAAGGGCTGCATTCAGCTGGCTATGGTACAATTCCCCCTTTTCTTTGGTCCTCTGCAACCCTGAGGAGAATATGTGGGTATGATTTGGATAGAGTGGTTAATCATAAACTCAGCAGCGGATCTCTGTTTTAGGGGACTTGCTTTCAACCTAGATTCCTGGTTCATCTTTTCCCAAGTCTTTCAGGGAATGGGGTGACGACCACTCTAGCTACGTGCTGCTGGAGGAAAGCAAAGCCCTACAGTGCATTCTGAGTTGGAAGCAATGCCACGTTGCAAGTCTTGATCCAAGTCTTATATAAACTTGTATAAGGAATCCAGGAGAATAAGCCTGAAAAGCAGCGTGAGGGTGGCACTCTGGGGGAGACGTTCTGGCAGGTAATCCAGACACGCAGAAGCAGAAGGGAAGACATTGTTGTAAGTTGTTAGGAAGCTGAGGGGAAGAGCTTCCCTTAACGGGAGAACACAGATCAAAATCAGCATTATTGCGAAGCAAATCCATAAACGTTAGTAGCATATGCATCTGTTTACTCAGTTTGTCAAAACTGCATTGGTAAGAGTCTTCTTGAAGTTGAAGCACTTTGGGAAAGCCTCAGCCTAACTATCTGTTAGACACTTAAAGAGGCAAGGTTAAAGATCGCATGACAAGGGGTTGCGAAGGAAGCTTAATCAAGTGGCTCTCATGTAACCGTCAGCATGGCTGACCGATTATCCCAAGGCATACCTGCATTTCAGAAACTTTGTACCCTTTCTAGAATATCGACAGGTGTGCCATGTATCCATCCTGTGTAATTGGAGAAGCTTCTCCCCCATTTCACAATGTTTTCTCTGTAATTTCCATACCAGATATACGACTGAAATAGTCCTCCTTGAGTTGCCTTAAGGGCCCCGCAACTAATCCAAAGTTAACAAAATATTTCAAAACACCTGGTCCAATAAGCTCATCAGTCCTTTGAAGAGAATTCTTCTTTCTTCTCCAAAGTGAGAAGAGATCTTAAAAGCAAATCGAGATCCCTTAAAGGCAGGACAGTTCACATACCATGGTATTGAAAGCAGCATTGCAAGTAAACGTGTTCTCTTGGCAGAGGGGAACCCAATCCAGCCTTGAAAAAAACGCATTTTTAATAACAGTATCCATTTCCCGAAGTGGAGTTTCGTTTCAGCCCAATGATGCATCAAATGTTGGTTTTTGGCTCAACACATTTATCCCACCTTCCTACTCTATCCTGAAATGTGTTCCTTTTCATGAGTTTCTTAGCTTTAATTACATATTTCAATTACAATCCTCAAGTCCTTAACACCTTCACTTAGTGAAAACCAAGAAGCAAGCAATTGTCAGCTGGATGCCATACCAGCATTTCTGATTGCAAACGGATGCTTTTGAGACCTTCTGCTAAGTAGGCAAAGGTAGGGAATCTTAGATGTGCCCAGCATCCAATGTTCCAATCCTCTATCCTCTTTGAAATGACCCGGAGAGTCAAGGAATGCTTGCCACTTACCTTGGTGAAGTTTCATGCTACCCAAATCTAGAGAGGCCATTTAGAAAGACTTCAAGTGTCATCATTTCAACTTATGGTCCTTGCTGTCAAATTGGCAACAGATATAAGGTCTTTTTGGATCTCTAAGAAACCTAGGGACCGCAGAAGGTTTATACTTCAGAATGCAAGAAGCTTAAGGCAGCTTCCATACCAGATATCAGTTCAGTACTAGCTAATTGCCAGATCATCAGGACCTGAAATCCATGGAGGCCAATTCTCTCAAGAGGAGGAAGTATTGAATTGGTAAGTGCTTCCCTTTCAGTGAAATAGAGCTCATTTACACATCAACTCGGCAGTTGATGTCAATTGCCTTATCCCAAAAAGTGGCCCAAATCTGGAGAATGCACCTGAAAGGGGTGCGTTGGGGAAGCACATTTGAGTTTCCCAGAGCCACAACACTTTCACACAAAACAAACGCAAAAGTACATGCACAAAAGAAACTCTCAGTCCTGAGGACCAAAGCAAAGGGTGAGGATGAACAACATCCTCAATGTTTTCGAACTACGTTCCCTCATTTTAACAACAAAACGACAAACAGCATGCAAATTGAAAGATAGGGAATCAGGACCACAGTTGTCATGCCTACTGACCTGGGAAGCAGAAAGAGCCAAAAAGGAAAAAAGCAAAGAAATTAGGAAAAGTTCAATTTGCTTCATTAACTTCCACATGTCTCCTGGAAATATGCTCGTTTTCTCAGGGTCACAATGATGAAAACCAAAAGGATTTCACTGAGCAAACTTTCTCTAACTGAATATTTTACATAGACTGGTTTTGGAGATATGAAAATGATTCATTTGATGCCATGTTTCACCAGAATCTGTAGAATATGCTGGCCATGCAATGTAAAAAAAAAAAAAAATACTTGCTTGTCCCTTAGCGGACTACAAGATGGACTAGAGCTCTGCTGATCACAGCAGGTGTTATCCAATAGCAGAGAGACAAATGCAATGCCAAAAGGTCTCTCAGGATCGCAGTTCCCAGGCACCAAAGGGCAGATTCCTACCCATTGGAAAGGGAATATGTCAACCAATGTTCCACCACAGCTGAAACACAATGCAGGAGGGAATGATACCTAGTTGGATCATATGCAAGCTCCGTTACTGACCAAAGACGTCTCAAGTACTCAATGCAAGTACTGTTTCACACACCTACAAAGTACGAATCACAAAGAGGATCCCACAAACCAAAGCACAGACTGCCGTGATTAACACCACATTGACACACACAAACACATGAAGAACAAATAAACACTCCAATCACAAAGACAGAAAGCCAGAGAAGGCATTTTGTCAACTTCCACTTCCACTCCCACATGGAGGCCCCCAGTTCTCAAGAGGGAATGGACTCAGAGGGGCTCACATCCGCTAAAGGGAGCAGCCCAGTTGGAGTAGACCTATTTCCCAGCCTGTGCAAGCTGGAGCGACTTACCCCCAAATGACATGAACTGTATACCACTGCTCTGGACATGTCTCCAAGACAAGCAGCCTCGTGCTGTAGGGCAGCCACTGCATATCAGGGAGAATCCCTGCCAGTATCCTGGAGCCAAATGTACTCTGGCATGTGCTGGGAACTATAAATGGCGACGCCCCTGATCGAGATCAATACACCATGGGCACAGACCTCCTGGCTGGCTCGCTATAATTGGTAACCAAAGACCAGGATGTGTGCCCGACGCACAGTGAGGCCAAACAGCAGCAAAACATTGGACTTTGGAGCCGAGAAATATTTGTTGTTGAGACATTCAAGGAAATGGGTGGCTTATGCTGGGTAATCCCCAACCTTGAAAGCTTTTAGCAAAGCCCTCTTAGAGGTAAGGTGATGGAGGGGTGTGGCTGTTCGTTGAAAACTTCTCCCTGTCCGATCCATTGTTCTTGAGGACAGGTCATAGTCAGGTCTCAATGTTCCTATCAATCTCCAGCAAACAAATGTCACTCTCTGGGTGACAAGAAAGGGCAAGGTCCCAAGGCACAAGACTCACCCTCTGAGGTCCAGACCCACCTAAGAGAAAGGGGACCCTGGGAGGGGTGGTGGTCCTCCTGCCATGGAGGGTTTGTCCAGGAGCTGGTCTGGGTCCTCCCCCCAGTGCCCACACCTCACAGAGGAGGCAGCTCTGCCTTGGTGGCTCCCTCAGGGCCAGGTCCCAGACGCTTGCTAGCTCTCATCACTGAGGGAGCCGGGTGCACGACCCAACAGGTCTTAATGCTCCTCAGGCCACCCAAACAGTGGTGGTCAGGTACCCCAGACTGTGAGCCATACCCTTAGGGTCACAGTGGCGGTGTGTGGTAGAGGTTCAACACTGCCTCAAGGCCTGGTCTGGGCCAATGGTCATTCATGGCCTTGGCTCTGGGGCCCTGCAGGACACACCCACAGCCTGTTCTCTGGGCTCCCTATCACACAAGCTGGCCCAAGGCCGTGTGAGCAGAAGAATGCTGGGGAGAAGGCTGGCACTTGCCCCTTACCTCATGCTCCAGGTCTGAAGGGGCAGCACTCCACTGACTGCTGCCTAACAAAGGGCCCCCGCTAAAGATGGCTGACAGACAGTGGCTTGCTTGGGGCAGGGGCCCACTACACTGCCCACCAATGGCTGAGCAGGGTGGTCACAGTGGCATTAGTGGTCTCCTGGTAACCATTGCCTGGTAACGGGGCAGTGGGTCACAGTGCACAGCAAGGGCTGCCTGGGAAGGGCTGCATTCAGCTGGCTATGGTACAATTCCCCCTTTTCTTTGGTCCTCTGCAACCCTGAGGAGAATATGTGGGTATGATTTGGATAGAGTGGTTAATCATAAACTCAGCAGCGGATCTCTGTTTTAGGGGACTTGCTTTCAACCTAGATTCCTGGTTCATCTTTTCCCAAGTCTTTCATGGAATGGGGTGACGACCACTCTAGCTACGTGCTGCTGGAGGAAAGCAAAGCCCTACAGTGCATTCTGAGTTGGAAGCAATGCCACGTTGCAAGTCTTGATCCAAGTCTTATATAAACTTGTATAAGGAATCCAGGAGAATAAGCCTGAAAAGCAGCGTGAGGGTGGCACTCTGGGGGAGACGTTCTGGCAGGTAATCCAGACACGCAGAAGCAGAAGGGAAGAAATTGTTGTAAGTTGTTAGGAAGTTGAGGGGAAGAGCTTCCCTTAACGGGAGAACACAGATCAAAATCAGCATTATTGCGAAGCAAATCCATAAACGTTAGTAGCATATGCATCTGTTTACTCAGTTTGTCAAAACTGCATTGGTAAGAGTCTTCTTGAAGTTGAAGCACTTTGGGAAAGCCTCAGCCTAACTATCTGTTAGACACTTAAAGAGGCAAGGTTAAAGATCGCATGACAAGGGGTTGAGAAGGAAGCTTAATCAAGTGGCTCTCATGTAACCGTCAGCATGGCTGACCGATTATCCCAAGGCATACCTGCATTTCAGAAACTTTGTACCCTTTCTAGAATATCGACAGGTGTGCCATGTATCCATCCTGTGTAATTGGAGAAGCTTCTCCCCCATTTCACAATGTTTTCTCTGTAATTTCCATACCAGATATACGACTGAAATAGTCCTCCTTGAGTTGCCTTAAGGGCCCCGCAACTAATCCAAAGTTAACAAAATATTTCAAAACACCTGGTCCAATAAGCTCATCAGTCCTTTGAAGAGAATTCTTCTTTCTTCTCCAAAGTGAGAAGAGATCTTAAAAGCAAATCGAGATCCCTTAAAGGCAGGACAGTTCACATACCATGGTATTGAAAGCAGCATTCCAAGTAAACGTGTTCTCTTGGCAGAGGGGAACCCAATCCAGCCTTGAAAAAAACGTATTTTTAATAACAGTATCCATTTCCCGAAGTGGAGTTTCGTTTCAGCCCAATGATGCATCAAATGTTGGTTTTTGGCTCAACACATTTATCCCACCTTCCTACTCTATCCTGAAATGTGTTCCTTTTCATGAGTTTCTTAGCTTTAATTACATATTTCGATTACAATCCTCAAGTCCTTAACACCTTCACTTAGTGAAAACCAAGAAGCAAGCAATTGTCAGCTGGATGCCATACCAGCATTTCTGATTGCAAACGGATGCTTTTGAGACCTTCTGCTAAGTAGGCAAAGGTAGGGAATCTTAGATGTGCCCAGCATCCAATGTTCCAATCCTCTATCCTCTTTGAAATGACCCGGAGAGTCAAGGAATGCTTGCCACTTACCTTGGTGAAGTTTCATGCTACCCAAATCTAGAGAGGCCATTTAGAAAGACTTCAAGTGTCATCATTTCAACTTATGGTCCTTGCTGTCAAATTGGCAACAGATATAAGGTCTTTTTGGATCTCTAAGAAACCTAGGGACCGCAGAAGGTTTATACTTCAGAATGCAAGAAGCTTAAGGCAGCTTCCATACCAGATATCAGTTCAGTACTAGCTAATTGCCAGATCATCAGGACCTGAAATCCATGGAGGCCAATTCTCTCAAGAGGAGGAAGTATTGAATTGGTAAGTGCTTCCCTTTCAGTGAAATAGAGCTCATTTACACATCAACTCGGCAGTTGATGTCAATTGCCTTATCCCAAAAAGTGGCCCAAATCTGGAGAATGCACCTGAAAGGGGTGCGTTGGGGAAGCACATTTGAGTTTCCCAGAGCCACAACACTTTCACACAAAACAAACGCAAAAGTACATGCACAAAAGAAACTCTCAGTCCTGAGGACCAAAGCAAAGGGTGAGGATGAACAACATCCTCAATGTTTTCGAACTACGTTCCCTCATTTTAACAACAAAACGACAAACAGCATGCAAATTGAAAGATAGGGAATCAGGACCACAGTTGTCATGCCTACTGACCTGGGAAGCAGAAAGAGCCAAAAAGGAAAAAAGCAAAGAAATTAGGAAAAGTTCAATTTGCTTCATTAACTTCCACATGTCTCCTGGAAATATGCTCGTTTTCTCAGGGTCACAATGATGAAAACCAAAAGGATTTCACTGAGCAAACTTTCTCTAACTGAATATTTTACATAGACTGGTTTTGGAGATATGAAAATGATTCATTTGATGCCATGTTTCACCAGAATCTGTAGAATATGCTGGCCATGCAATGTAAAAAAAAAAAAAAAATACTTGCTTGTCCCTTAGCGGACTACAAGATGGACTAGAGCTCTGCTGATCACAGCAGGTGTTATCCAATAGCAGAGAGACAAATGCAATGCCAAAAGGTCTCTCAGGATCGCAGTTCCCAGGCACCAAAGGGCAGATTCCTACCCATTGGAAAGGGAATATGTCAACCAATGTTCCACCACAGCTGAAACACAATGCAGGAGGGAATGATACCTAGTTGGATCATATGCAAGCTCCGTTACTGACCAAAGACGTCTCAAGTACTCAATGCAAGTGCTGTTTCACACACCTACAAAGTACGAATCACAAAGAGGATCCCACAAACCAAAGCACAGACTGCCGTGATTAACACCACATTGACACACACAAACACATGAAGAACAAATAAACACTCCAATCACAAAGACAGAAAGCCAGAGAAGGCATTTTGTCAACTTCCACTTCCACTCCCACATGGAGGCCCCCAGTTCTCAAGAGGGAATGGACTCAGAGGGGCTCACATCCGCTAAAGGGAGCAGCCCAGTTGGAGTAGACCTATTTCCCAGCCTGTGCAAGCTGGAGCGACTTACCCCCAAATGACATGAACTGTATACCACTGCTCTGGACATGTCTCCAAGACAAGCAGCCTCGTGCTGTAGGGCAGCCACTGCATATCAGGGAGAATCCCTGCCAGTATCCTGGAGCCAAATGTACTCTGGCATGTGCTGGGAACTATAAATGGCGACGCCCCTGATCGAGATCAATACACCATGGGCACAGACCTCCTGGCTGGCTCGCTATAATTGGTAACCAAAGACCAGGATGTGTGCCCGACGCACAGTGAGGCCAAACAGCAGCAAAACATTGGACTTTGGAGCCGAGAAATATTTGTTGTTGAGACATTCAAGGAAATGGGTGGCTTATGCTGGGTAATCCCCAACCTTGAAAGCTTTTAGCAAAGCCCTCTTAGAGGTAAGGTGATGGAGGGGTGTGGCTGTTCGTTGAAAACTTCTCCCTGTCCGATCCATTGTTCCTGAGGACAGGTCATAGTCAGGTCTCAATGTTCCTATCCATCTCCAGCAAACAAATGTCACTCTCTGGGTGACAAGAAAGGGCAAGGTCCCAAGGCACAAGACTCACCCTCTGAGGTCCAGACCCACCTAAGAGAAAGGGGACCCTGGGAGGGGTGGTGGTCCTCCTGCCATGGAGGGTTTGTCCAGGAGCTGGTCTGGGTCCTCCCCCCAGTGCCCACGCCTCACAGAGGAGGCAGCTCTGCCTTGGTGGCTCCCTCAGGGCCAGGTCCCAGACGCTTGCTAGCTCTCATCACTGAGGGAGCCGGGTGCACATGACCCAACAGGTCTTAATGCTCCTCAGGCCACCCAAACAGTGGTGGTCAGGTACCCCAGACTGTGAGCCATACCCTTAGGGTCACAGTGGCGGTGTGTGGTAGAGGTTCAACACTGCCTCAAGGCCTGGTCTGGGCCAATGGTCATTCATGGCCTTGGCTCTGGGGCCCTGCAGGACACACCCACAGCCTGTTCTCTGGGCTCCCTATCACACAAGCTGGCCCAAGGCCGTGTGAGCAGAAGAATGCTGGGGAGAAGGCTGGCACTTGCCTCTTACCTCATGCTCCAGGTCTGAAGGGGCAGCACTCCACTGACTGCTGCCTAACAAAGGGCCCCCGCTAAAGATGGCTGACAGACAGTGGCTTGCTTGGGGCAGGGGCCCACTACACTGCCCACCAATGGCTGAGCAGGGTGGTCACAGTGGCATTAGTGGTCTCCTGGTAACCATTGCCTGGTAACGGGGCAGTGGGTCACAGTGCACAGCAAGGGCTGCCTGGGAAGGGCTGCATTCAGCTGGCTATGGTACAATTCCCCCTTTTCTTTGGTCCTCTGCAACCCTGAGGAGAATATGTGGGTATGATTTGGATAGAGTGGTTAATCATAAACTCAGCAGCGGATCTCTGTTTTAGGGGACTTGCTTTCAACCTAGATTCCTGGTTCATCTTTTCCCAAGTCTTTCAGGGAATGGGGTGACGACCACTCTAGCTACGTGCTGCTGGAGGAAAGCAAAGCCCTACAGTGCATTCTGAGTTGGAAGCAATGCCACGTTGCAAGTCTTGATCCAAGTCTTATATAAACTTGTATAAGGAATCCAGGAGAATAAGCCTGAAAAGCAGCGTGAGGGTGGCACTCTGGGGGAGACGTTCTGGCAGGTAATCCAGACACGCAGAAGCAGAAGGGAAGACATTGTTGTAAGTTGTTAGGAAGTTGAGGGGAAGAGCTTCCCTTAACGGGAGAACACAGATCAAAATCAGCATTATTGCGAAGCAAATCCATAAACGTTAGTAGCATATGCATCTGTTTACTCAGTTTGTCAAAACTGCATTGGTAAGAGTCTTCTTGAAGTTGAAGCACTTTGGGAAAGCCTCAGCCTAACTATCTGTTAGACACTTAAAGAGGCAAGGTTAAAGATCGCATGACAAGGGGTTGAGAAGGAAGCTTAATCAAGTGGCTCTCATGTAACCGTCAGCATGGCTGACCGATTATCCCAAGGCATACCTGCATTTCAGAAACTTTGTACCCTTTCTAGAATATCGACAGGTGTGCCATGTATCCATCCTGTGTAATTGGAGAAGCTTCTCCCCCATTTCACAATGTTTTCTCTGTAATTTCCATACCAGATATACGACTGAAATAGTCCTCCTTGAGTTGCCTTAAGGGCCCCGCAACTAATCCAAAGTTAACAAAATATTTCAAAACACCTGGTCCAATAAGCTCATCAGTCCTTTGAAGAGAATTCTTCTTTCTTCTCCAAAGTGAGAAGAGATCTTAAAAGCAAATCGAGATCCCTTAAAGGCAGGACAGTTCACATACCATGGTATTGAAAGCAGCATTCCAAGTAAACGTGTTCTCTTGGCAGAGGGGAACCCAATCCAGCCTTGAAAAAAACGTATTTTTAATAACAGTATCCATTTCCCGAAGTGGAGTTTCGTTTCAGCCCAATGATGCATCAAATGTTGGTTTTTGGCTCAACACATTTATCCCACCTTCCTACTCTATCCTGAAATGTGTTCCTTTTCATGAGTTTCTTAGCTTTAATTACATATTTCGATTACAATCCTCAAGTCCTTAACACCTTCACTTAGTGAAAACCAAGAAGCAAGCAATTGTCAGCTGGATGCCATACCAGCATTTCTGATTGCAAACGGATGCTTTTGAGACCTTCTGCTAAGTAGGCAAAGGTAGGGAATCTTAGATGTGCCCAGCATCCAATGTTCCAATCCTCTATCCTCTTTGAAATGACCCGGAGAGTCAAGGAATGCTTGCCACTTACCTTGGTGAAGTTTCATGCTACCCAAATCTAGAGAGGCCATTTAGAAAGACTTCAAGTGTCATCATTTCAACTTATGGTCCTTGCTGTCAAATTGGCAACAGATATAAGGTCTTTTTGGATCTCTAAGAAACCTAGGGACCGCAGAAGGTTTATACTTCAGAATGCAAGAAGCTTAAGGCAGCTTCCATACCAGATATCAGTTCAGTACTAGCTAATTGCCAGATCATCAGGACCTGAAATCCATGGAGGCCAATTCTCTCAAGAGGAGGAAGTATTGAATTGGTAAGTGCTTCCCTTTCAGTGAAATAGAGCTCATTTACACATCAACTCGGCAGTTGATGTCAATTGCCTTATCCCAAAAAGTGGCCCAAATCTGGAGAATGCACCTGAAAGGGGTGCGTTGGGGAAGCACATTTGAGTTTCCCAGAGCCACAACACTTTCACACAAAACAAACGCAAAAGTACATGCACAAAAGAAACTCTCAGTCCTGAGGACCAAAGCAAAGGGTGAGGATGAACAACATCCTCAATGTTTTCGAACTACGTTCCCTCATTTTAACAACAAAACGACAAACAGCATGCAAATTGAAAGATAGGGAATCAGGACCACAGTTGTCATGCCTACTGACCTGGGAAGCAGAAAGAGCCAAAAAGGAAAAAGCAAAGAAATTAGGAAAAGTTCAATTTGCTTCATTAACTTCCACATGTCTCCTGGAAATATGCTCGTTTTCTCAGGGTCACAATGATGAAAACCAAAAGGATTTCACTGAGCAAACTTTCTCTAACTGAATATTTTACATAGACTGGTTTTGGAGATATGAAAATGATTCATTTGATGCCATGTTTCACCAGAATCTGTAGAATATGCTGGCCATGCAATGTAAAAAAAAAAAAAAAATACTTGCTTGTCCCTTAGCGGACTACAAGATGGACTAGAGCTCTGCTGATCACAGCAGGTGTTATCCAATAGCAGAGAGACAAATTCAATGCCAAAAGGTCTCTCAGGATCGCAGTTCCCAGGCACCAAAGGGCAGATTCCTACCCATTGGAAAGGGAATATGTCAACCAATGTTCCACCACAGCTGAAACACAATGCAGGACGGAATGATACCTAGTTGGATCATATGCAAGCTCCGTTACTGACCAAAGACGTCTCAAGTACTCAATGCAAGTGCTGTTTCACACACCTACAAAGTACGAATCACAAACAGGATCCCACAAACCAAAGCACAGACTGCCGTGATTAACACCACATTGACACACACAAACACATGAAGAACAAATGAACACTCCAATCACAAAGACAGAAAGCCAGAGAAGGCATTTTGTCAACTTCCACTTCCACTCCCACATGGAGGCCCCCAGTTCTCAAGAGGGAATGGACTCAGAGGGGCTCACATCCGCTAAGGGGAGCAGCCCAGTTGGAGTAGACCTATTTCCCAGCCTGTGCAAGCTGGAGCGACTTACCCCCAAATGACATGAACTGTATACCACTGCTCTGGACATGTCTCCAAGACAAGCAGCCTCGTGCTGTAGGGCAGCCACTGCATATCAGGGAGAATCCCTGCCAGTATCCTGGAGCCAAATGTACTCTGGCATGTGCTGGGAACTATAAATGGCGACGCCCCTGATCGAGATCAATACACCATGGGCACAGACCTCCTGGCTGGCTCACTATAATTGGTAACCAAAGACCAGGATGTGTGCCCGACGCACAGTGAGGCCAAACAGCAGCAAAACATTGGACTTTGGAGCCGAGAAATATTTGTTGTTGAGACATTCAAGGAAATGGGTGGCTTATGCTGGGTAATCCCCAACCTTGAAAGCTTTTAGCAAAGCCCTCTTAGAGGTAAGGTGATGGAGGGGTGTGGCTTTTCGTTGAAAACTTCTCCCTGTCCGATCCATTGTTCTTGAGGACAGGTCATAGTCAGGTCTCAATGTTCCTATCAATCTCCAGCAAACAAATGTCACTCTCTGGGTGACAAGAAAGGGCAAGGTCCCAAGGCACAAGACTCACCCTCTGAGGTCCAGACCCACCTAAGAGAAAGGGGACCCTGGGAGGGGTGGTGGTCCTCCTGCCATGGAGGGTTTGTCCAGGAGCTGGTCTGGGTCCTCCCCCCAGTGCCCACGCCTCACAGAGGAGGCAGCTCTGCCTTGGTGGCTCCCTCAGGGCCAGGTCCCAGACGCTTGCTAGCTCTCATCACTGAGGGAGCCGGGTGCACATGACCCAACAGGTCTTAATGCTCCTCAGGCCACCCAAACAGTGGTGGTCAGGTACCCCAGACTGTGAGCCATACCCTTAGGGTCACAGTGGCGGTGTGTGGTAGAGGTTCAACACTGCCTCAAGGCCTGGTCTGGGCCAATGGTCATTCATGGCCTTGGCTCTGGGGCCCTGCAGGACACACCCACAGCCTGTTCTCTGGGCTCCCTATCACACAAGCTGGCCCAAGGCCGTGTGAGCAGAAGAATGCTGGGGAGAAGGCTGGCACTTGCCTCTTACCTCATGCTCCAGGTCTGAAGGGGCAGCACTCCACTGACTGCTTCCTAACAAAGGGCCCCCGCTAAAGATGGCTGACAGACAGTGGCTTGCTTGGGGCAGGGGCCCACTACACTGCCCACCAATGGCTGAGCAGGGTGGTCACAGTGGCATTAGTGGTCTCCTGGTAACCATTGCCTGGTAACGGGGCAGTGGGTCACAGTGCACAGCAAGGGCTGCCTGGGAAGGGCTGCATTCATCTGGCTATGGTACAATTCCCCCTTTTCTTTGGTCCTCTGCAACCCTGAGGAGAATATGTGGGTATGATTTGGATAGAGTGGTTAATCATAAACTCAGCAGCGGATCTCTGTTTTAGGGGACTTGCTTTCAACCTAGATTCCTGGTTCATCTTTTCCCAAGTCTTTCAGGGAATGGGGTGACGACCACTCTAGCTACGTGCTGCTGGAGGAAAGCAAAGCCCTACAGTGCATTCTGAGTTGGAAGCAATGCCACGTTGCAAGTCTTGATCCAAGTCTTATATAAACTTGTATAAGGAATCCAGGAGAATAAGCCTGAAAAGCAGCGTGAGGGTGGCACTCTGGGGGAGACGTTCTGGCAGGTAATCCAGACACGCAGAAGCAGAAGGGAAGACATTGTTGTAAGTTGTTAGGAAGTTGAGGGGAAGAGCTTCCCTTAACGGGAGAACACAGATCAAAATCAGCATTATTGCGAAGCAAATCCATAAACGTTAGTAGCATATGCATCTGTTTACTCAGTTTGTCAAAACTGCATTGGTAAGAGTCTTCTTGAAGTTGAAGCACTTTGGGAAAGCCTCAGCCTAACTATCTGTTAGACACTTAAAGAGGCAAGGTTAAAGATCGCATGACAAGGGGTTGCGAAGGAAGCTTAATCAAGTGGCTCTCATGTAACCGTCAGCATGGCTGACCGATTATCCCAAGGCATACCTGCATTTCATAAACTTTGTACCCTTTCTAGAATATCGACAGGTGTGCCATGTATCCATCCTGTGTAATTGGAGAAGCTTCTCCCCCATTTCACAATGTTTTCTCTGTAATTTCCATACCAGATATACGACTGAAATAGTCCTCCTTGAGTTGCCTTAAGGGCCCCGCAACTAATCCAAAGTTAACAAAATATTTCAAAACACCTGGTCCAATAAGCTCATCAGTCCTTTGAAGAGAATTCTTCTTTCTTCTCCAAAGTGAGAAGAGATCTTAAAAGCAAATCGAGATCCCTTAAAGGCAGGACAGTTCACATACCATGGTATTGAAAGCAGCATTCCAAGTAAACGTGTTCTCTTGGCAGAGGGGAACCCAATCCAGCCTTGAAAAAAACGTATTTTTAATAACAGTATCCATTTCCCGAAGTGGAGTTTCGTTTCAGCCCAATGATGCATCAAATGTTGGTTTTTGGCTCAACACATTTATCCCACCTTCCTACTCTATCCTGAAATGTGTTCCTTTTCATGAGTTTCTTAGCTTTAATTACATATTTCGATTACAATCCTCAAGTCCTTAACACCTTCACTTAGTGAAAACCAAGAAGCAAGCAATTGTCAGCTGGATGCCATACCAGCATTTCTGATTGCAAACGGATGCTTTTGAGACCTTCTGCTAAGTAGGCAAAGGTAGGGAATCTTAGATGTGCCCAGCATCCAATGTTCCAATCCTCTATCCTCTTTGAAATGACCCGGAGAGTCAAGGAATGCTTGCCACTTACCTTGGTGAAGTTTCATGCTACCCAAATCTAGAGAGGCCATTTAGAAAGACTTCAAGTGTCATCATTTCAACTTATGGTCCTTGCTGTCAAATTGGCAACAGATATAAGGTCTTTTTGGATCTCTAAGAAACCTAGGGACCGCAGAAGTTTTATACTTCAGAATGCAAGAAGCTTAAGGCAGCTTCCATACCAGATATCAGTTCAGTACTAGCTATTTGCCAGATCATCAGGACCTGAAATCCATGGAGGCCAATTCTCTCCAGAGGAGGAAGTATTGAATAGGTAAGTGCTTCCCTTTCAGTGAAATAGAGCTCATTTACACATCAACTCGGCAGTTGATGTCAATTGCCTTATCCCAAAAAGTGGCCCAAATCTGGAGAATGCACCTGAAAGGGGTGCGTTGGGGAAGCACATTTGAGTTTCCCAGAGCCACAACACTTTCACACAAAACAAACGCAAAAGTACATGCACAAAAGAAACTCTCAGTCCTGAGGACCAAAGCAAAGGGTGAGGATGAACAACATCCTCAATGTTTTCGAACTACGTTCCCTCATTTTAACAACAAAACGACAAACAGCATGCAAATTGAAAGATAGGGAATCAGGACCACAGTTGTCATGCCTACTGACCTGGGAAGCAGAAAGAGCCAAAAAGTAAAAAGCAAAGAAATTAGGAAAAGTTCAATTTGCTTCATTAACTTCCACATGTCTCCTGGAAATATGCTCGTTTTCTCAGGGTCACAATGATGAAAACCAAAAGGATTTCACTGAGCAAACTTTCTCTAACTGAATATTTTACATAGACTGGTTTTGGAGATATGAAAATGATTCATTTGATTCCATGTTTCACCAGAATCTGTAGAATATGCTGGCCATGCAATGTAAAAAAAAAAAAAAAATACTTGCTGGTCCCTTAGCGGACTACAAGATGGACTAGAGCTCTGCTGATCACAGCAGGTGTTATCCAATAGCAGAGAGACAAATGCAATGCCAAAAGGTCTCTCAGGATCGCAGTTCCCAGGCACCAAAGGGCAGATTCCTACCCATTGGAAAGGGAATATGTCAACCAATGTTCCACCACAGCTGAAACACAATGCAGGAGGGAATGATACCTAGTTGGATCATATGCAAGCTCCGTTACTGACCAAAGACGTCTCAAGTACTCAATGCAAGTGCTGTTTCACACACCTACAAAGTACGAATCACAAAGAGGATCCCACAAACCAAAGCACAGACTGCCGTGATTAACACCACATTGACACACACAAACACATGAAGAACAAATAAACACTCCAATCACAAAGACAGAAAGCCAGAGAAGGCATTTTGTCAACTTCCACTTCCACTCCCACATGGAGGCCCCCAGTTCTCAAGAGGGAATGGACTCAGAGGGGCTCACATCCGCTAAGGGGAGCAGCCCAGTTGGAGTAGACCTATTTCCCAGCCTGTGCAAGCTGGAGCGACTTACCCCCAAATGACATGAACTGTATACCATTGCTCTGGACATGTCTCCAAGACAAGCAGCCTCGTGCTGTAGGGCAGCCACTGCATATCAGGGAGAATCCCTGCCAGTATCCTGGAGCCAAATGTACTCTGGCATGTGCTGGGAACTATAAATGGCAACGCCCCTGATCGAGATCAATACACCATGGGCACAGACCTCCTGGCTGGCTCGCTATAATTGGTAACCAAAGGCCAGGATGTGTGCCCGACGCACAGTGAGGCCAAACAACAGCAAAACATTGGACTTTGGAGCCGAGAAATATTTGTTGTTGAGACATTCAAGGAAATGGGTGGCTTATGCTGGGTAATCCCCAACCTTGAAAGCTTTTAGCAAAGCCCTCTTAGAGGTAAGGTGATGGAGGGGTGTGGCTTTTCGTTGAAAACTTCTCCCTGTCCGATCCATTGTTCTTGAGGACAGGTCATAGTCAGGTCTCAATGTTCCTATCCATCTCCAGCAAACAAATGTCACTCTCTGGGTGACAAGAAAGGGCAAGGTCCCAAGGCACAAGGCTCACCCTCTGAGGTCCAGACCCACCTAAGAGAAAGGGGTCCCTGGAAGGGGTGGTGGTCCTCCTGCCATGGAGGGTTTGTCCAGGAGCTGGTCTGGGTCCTCCCACCAGTGCCCACGCCTCCCAGAGGAGGCAGCTCTGCCTTGGTGGCTCCCTCAGGGCCAGGTCCCAGACCCTTGCTAGCTCTCATCACTGAGGGAGCCGGGTGCACATGACCCAACAGGTCTTAATGCTCCTCAGGCCACCCAAACAGTGGCGGTCAGGTACCCCAGACTGTGAGCCATACCCTTAGGGTCACAGTGGCGGTGTGTGGTAGAGGTTCAACACTGCCTCAAGGCCTGGTCTGGGCCAATGGTCATTCATGGCCTTGGCTCTGGAGCCCTGCAGGACACACCCCCAGCCTGTTCTCTGGGCCCCCCATCACAACAGCAGGCCCAAGGCCGTGTGAGCAGAAGAATGCTGGGGAGAAGGCTGGCACTTGCCTCTTACCTCATGCTCCAGGTCTGAAGGGGCAGCTCTCCACTGACTGCTGCCTAACAAAGGGCCCCCTCTAAAGATGGCTGACAGACAGTGGCTTGCTTGGGGCAGGGGCCCACTACACTGCCCACCAATGGCTGAGCAGGGTGGTCACAGTGGCATTAGTGGTCTCCTGGTAACCATTGCCTGGTAACGGGGCAGTGGGTCACAGTGCACAGCAAGGGCTGCCTGGGAAGGGCTGCATTCAGCTGGCTATGGTACAATTCCCCCTTTTCTTTGGTCCTCTGCAACCCTGAGGAGAATATGTGGGTATGATTTGGATAGAGTGGTTAATCATAAACTCCGCAGCGGATCTCTGTTTTAGGGGACTTGCTTTCAACCTATATTCCTGGTTCATCTTTTAATAAGTCTTTTAGGGAATGGGGTGACGACCACTCTAGCTACGTGCTGCTGGAGGAAAGCAAAGCCCTACAGTGCATTCTGAGTTGGAAGCAATGCCACGTTGCAAGTCTTGATCCAAGTCTTATATAAACTTGTATAAGGAATCCAGGAGAATAAGCCTGAAAAGCAGCGTGAGGGTGGCACTCTGGGGGAGACGTTCTGGCAGGTAATCCAGACATGCAGAAGCAGAAGGGAAGAAATTGTTGTAAGTTGTTAGGAAGTTGAGGGGAAGAGCTTCCCGTAACGGGAGAACACAGATCAAAATCAGCATTATTGCGAAGCAAATCCACAAACGTTAGTAGCATATGCATCTGTTTACTCAGTTTGTCAAAACTGCATTGGTAAGAGTCTTCTTGAAGTTGAAGCACTTTGGGAAAGCCTCAGCCTAACTATCTGTTAGACACTTAAAGAGGCAAGGTTAAAGATCGCATGACAAGGGGTTGCGAAGGAAGCTTAATCAAGTGGCTCTCATGTAACCGTCAGCATGGCTGACCGATTATCCCAAGGCATACCTGCATTTCAGAAACTTTGTACCCTTTCTAGAATATCGACAGGTGTGCCATGTATCCATCCTGTGTAATTGGAGAAGCTTCTCCCCCATTTCACAATGTTTTCTCTGTAATTTCCATACCAGATATACGACTGAAATAGTCCTCCTTGAGTTGCCTTAAGGGCCCCGCAACTAATCCAAAGTTAACAAAATATTTCAAAACACCTGGTCCAATAAGCTCATCAGTCCTTTGAAGAGAATTCTTCTTTCTTCTCCAAAGTGAGAAGAGATCTTAAAAGCAAATCGAGATCCCTTAAAGGCAGGACAGTTCACATACCATGTTATTGAAAGCAGCATTGCAAGTAAACGTGTTCTCTTGGCAGAGGGGAACCCAATCCAGCCTTGAAAAAAACGTATTTTTAATAACAGTATCCATTTCCCGAAGTGGAGTTTCGTTTCAGCCCAATGATGCATCAAATGTTGGTTTTTGGCTCAACACATTTATCCCACCTTCCTACTCTATCCTGAAATGTGTTCCTTTTCATGAGTTTCTTAGCTTTAATTACATATTTCGATTACAATCCTCAAGTCCTTAACACCTTCACTTAGTGAAAACCAAGAAGCAAGCAATTGTCAGCTGGATGCCATACCAGCATTTCTGATTGCAAACGGATGCTTTTGAGACCTTCTGCTAAGTAGGCAAAGGTAGGGAATCTTAGATGTGCCCAGCATCCAATGTTCCAATCCTCTATCCTCTTGGAAATGACCCGGAGAGTCAAGGAATGCTTGCCACTTACCTTGGTGAAGTTTCATGCTACCCAAATGTAGAGAGGCCATTTAGAAAGACTTCAAGTGTCATCATTTCAACTTATGGTCCTTGCTGTCAAATTGGCAACAGATATAAGGTCTTTTTGGATCTCTAAGAAACCTAGGGACCGCAGAAGGTTTATACTTCAGAATGCAAGAAGCTTAAGGCAGCTTCCATACCAGATATCAGTTCAGTACTAGCTATTTGCCAGATCATCAGGACCTGAAATCCATGGAGGCCAATTCTCTCAAGAGGAGGAAGTATTGAATTGGTAAGTGCTTCCCTTTCAGTGAAATAGAGCTCATTTACACATCAACTCGGCAGTTGATGTCAATTGCCTTATCCCAAAAAGTGGCCCAAATCTGGAGAATGCACCTGAAAGGGGTGCGTTGGGGAAGCACATTTGAGTTTCCCAGAGCCACAACACTTTCACACAAAACAAACGCAAAAGTACATGCCAAAAAGAAACTCTCAGTCCTGAGGACCAAAGCAAAGGGTGAGGATGAACAACATCCTCAATGTTTTCGAACTACCTTCCCTCATTTTAACAACAAAATGACAAACAGCATGCAAATTGAAAGATAGGGAATCAGGACCACAGTTATCATGCCTACTGACCTGGGAAGCAGAAAGAGCCAAAAAGTAAAAAGCAAAGAAATTAGGAAAAGTTCAATTTGCTTCATTAACTTCCACATGTCTCCTGGAAATATGCTCGTTTTCTCAGGGTCACAATTATGAAAACCAAAAGGATTTCACTGAGCAAACTTTCTCTAACTGAATATTTTACATAGACTGGTTTTGGAGATATGAAAATGATTCATTTGATGCCATGTTTCACCAGAATCTGTAGAATATGCTGGCCATGCAATGTAAAAAAAAAAAAAAAAAAACTTGCTTGTCCCTTAGCGGACTACAAGATGGACTAGAGCTCTGCTGATCACAGCAGGTGTTATCCAATAGCAGAGAGACAAATGCAATGCCAAAAGGTCTCTCAGGATCGCAGTTCCCAGGCACCAAAGGGCAGATTCCTACCCATTGGAAAGGGAATATGTCAACCAATGTTCCACCACAGCTGAAACACAATGCAGGAGGGAATGATACCTAGTTGGATCATATGCAAGCTCCGTTACTGACCAAAGACGTCTCAAGTACTCAATGCAAGTGCTGTTTCACACACCTACAAAGTACGAATCACAAACAGGATCCCACAAACCAAAGCACAGACTGCCGTGATTAACACCACATTGACACACACAAACACATGAAGAACAAATAAACACTCCAATCACAAAGACAGAAAGCCAGAGAAGGCATTTTGTCAACTTCCACTTCCACTCCCACATGGAGGCCCCCAGTTCTCAAGAGGGAATGGACTCAGAGGGGCTCACATCCGCTAAGGGGAGCAGCCCAGTTGGAGTAGACCTATTTCCCAGCCTGTGCAAGCTGGAGCGACTTACCCCCAAATGACATGAACTGTATACCACTGCTCTGGACATGTCTCCAAGACAAGCAGCCTCGTGCTGTCGGGCAGCCACTGCATATCAAGGAGAATCCCTGCCAGTATCCTGGAGCCAAATGTACTCTGGCATGTGCTGGGAACTATAAATGGTGATGCCCCGATCGAGATCAATACACCATGGGCACAGACCTCCTGGCTGGCTCGCTATAATTGGTAACCAAAGGCCAGGATGTGTGCCCGACGCACAGTGAGGCCAAACAACAGCAAAACATTGGACTTTGGAGCCGAGAAATATTTGTTGTTGAGACATTCAAGGAAATGGGTGGCTTATGCTGGGTAATCCCCAACCTTGAAAGCTTTTAGCAAAGCCCTCTTAGAGGTAAGGTGATGGAGGGGTGTGGCTTTTCGTTGAAAACTTCTCCCTGTCCGATCCATTGTTCTTGAGGACAGGTCATAGTCAGGTCTCAATGTTCCTATCCATCTCCAGCAAACAAATGTCACTCTCTGGGTGACAAGAAAGGGCAAGGTCCCAAGGCACAAGGCTCACCCTCTGAGGTCCAGACCCACCTAAGAGAAAGGGGTCCCTGGAAGGGGTGGTGGTCCTCCTGCCATGGAGGGTTTGTCCAGGAGCTGATCTGGGTCCTCCCACCAGTGCCCACGCCTCCCAGAGGAGGCAGCTCTGCCTTGGTGGCTCCCTCAGGGCCAGGTCCCAGACCCTTGCTAGCTCTCATCACTGAGGGAGCCGGGTGCACATGACCCAACAGGTCTTAATGCTCCTCAGGCCACCCAAACAGTGGTGGTCAGGTACCCCAGACTGTGAGCCATACCCTTAGGGTCACAGTGGCGGTGTGTGGTAGAGGTTCAACACTGCCTCAAGGCCTGGTCTGGGCCAATGGTCATTCATGGCCTTGGCTCTGGGGCCCTGCAGGACACACCCACAGCCTGTTCTCTGGGCTCCCTATCACACAAGCTGGCCCAAGGCCGTGTGAGCAGAAGAATGCTGGGGAGAAGGCTGGCACTTGCCTCTTACCTCATGCTCCAGGTCTGAAGGGGCAGCACTCCACTGACTGCTGCCTAACAAAGGGCCCCCGCTAAAGATGGCTGACAGACAGTGGCTTGCTTGGGGCAGGGGCCCACTACACTGCCCACCAATGGCTGAGCAGGGTGGTCACAGTGGCATTAGTGGTCTCCTGGTAACCATTGCCTGGTAACGGGGCAGTGGGTCACAGTGCACAGCAAGGGCTGCCTGGGAAGGGCTGCATTCATCTGGCTATGGTACAATTCCCCCTTTTCTTTGGTCCTCTGCAACCCTGAGGAGAATATGTGGGTATGATTTGGATAGAGTGGTTAATCATAAACTCCGCAGCGGATCTCTGTTTTAGGGGACTTGCTTTCAACCTATATTCCTGGTTCATCTTTTAATAAGTCTTTTAGGGAATGGGGTGACGACCACTCTAGCTACGTCCTGCTGCAGGAAAGCAAAGCCCTACAGTGCATTCTGAGTTGGAAGCAATGCCACGTTGCAAGTCTTGATCCAAGTCTTATATAAACTTGTATAAGTAATCCAGGAGAATAAGCCTGAAAAGCAGCGTGAGGGTGGCACTCTGGGGGAGACGTTCTGGCAGGTAATCCAGACATGCAGAAGCAGAAGGGAAGAAATTGTTGTAAGTTGTTAGGAAGTTGAGGGGAAGAGCTTCCCGTAACGGGAGAACACAGATCAAAATCAGCATTATTGCGAAGCAAATCCACAAACGTTAGTAGCATATGCATCTGTTTACTCAGTTTGTCAAAACTGCATTGGTAAGAGTCTTCTTGAAGTTGAAGCACTTTGGGAAAGCCTCAGCCTAACTATCTGTTAGACACTTAAAGAGGCAAGGTTAAAGATCGCATGACAAGGGGTTGCGAAGGAAGCTTAATCAAGTGGCTCTCATGTAACCGTCAGCAGGGCTGACCGATTATCCCAAGGCATACCTGCATTTCATAAACTTTGTACCCTTTCTAGAATATCGACAGGTGTGCCATGTATCCATCCTGTGTAATTGGAGAAGCTTCTCCCCCATTTCACAATGTTTTCTCTGTAATTTCCATACCAGATATACGACTGAAATAGTCCTCCTTGAGTTGCCTTAAGGGCCCCGCAACTAATCCAAAGTTAACAAAATATTTCAAAACACCTGGTCCAATAAGCTCATCAGTTCTTTGAAGAGAATTCTTCTTTCTTCTCCAAAGTGAGAAGAGATCTTAAAAGCAAATCGAGATCCCTTAAAGGCAGGACAGTTCACATACCATGTTATTGAAAGCAGCATTGCAAGTAAACGTGTTCTCTTGGCAGAGGGGAACCCAATCCAGCCTTGAAAAAAACGTATTTTTAATAACAGTATCCATTTCCCGAAGTGGAGTTTCGTTTCAGCCCAATGATGCATCAAATGTTGGTTTTTGGCTCAACACATTTATCCCACCTTCCTACTCTATCCTGAAATGTGTTCCTTTTCATGAGTTTCTTAGCTTTAATTACATATTTCGATTACAATCCTCAAGTCCTTAACACCTTCACTTAGTGAAAACCAAGAAGCAAGCAATTGTCAGCTGGATGCCATACCAGCATTTCTGATTGCAAACGGATGCTTTTGAGACCTTCTGCTAAGTAGGCAAAGGTAGGGAATCTTAGATGTGCCCAGCATCCAATGTTCCAATCCTCTATCCTCTTTGAAATGACCCGGAGAGTCAAGGAATGCTTGCCACTTACCTTGGTGAAGTTTCATGCTACCCAAATCTAGAGAGGCCATTTAGAAAGACTTCAAGTGTCATCATTTCAACTTATGGTCCTTGCTGTCAAATTGGCAACAGATATAAGGTCTTTTTGGATCTCTAAGAAACCTAGGGACCGCAGAAGGTTTATACTTCAGAATGCAAGAAGCTTAAGGCAGCTTCCATACCAGATATCAGTTCAGTACTAGCTATTTGCCAGATCATCAGGACCTGAAATCCATGGAGGCCAATTCTCTCAAGAGGAGGAAGTATTGAATAGGTAAGTGCTTCCCTTTCAGTGAAATAGAGCTCATTAACACATCAACTCGGCAGTTGATGTCAATTGCCTTATCCCAAAAAGTGGCCCAAATCTGGAGAATGCACCTGAAAGGGGTGCGTTGGGGAAGCACATTTGAGTTTCCCAGAGCCACAACACTTTCACACAAAACAAACGCAAAAGTACATGCAGAAAAGAAACTCTCAGTCCTGAGGACCAAAGCAAAGGGTGAGGATGAACAACATCCTCAATGTTTTCGAACTACGTTCCCTCATTTTAACAACAAAACGACAAACAGCATGCAAATTGAAAGATAGGGAATCAGGACCACAGTTGTCATGCCTACTGACCTGGGAAGCAGAAAGAGCCAAAAAGTAAAAAGCAAAGAAATTAGGAAAAGTTCAATTTGCTTCATTAACTTCCACATGTCTCCTGGAAATATGCTCATTTTCTCAGGGTCACAATGATGAAAACCAAAAGGATTTCACTGAGCAAACTTTCTCTAACTGAATATTTTACATAGACTGGTTTTGGAGATATGAAAATGATTCATTTGATGCCATGTTTCACCAGAATCTGTAGAATATGCTGGCCATGCAATGTAAAAAAAAAAAAAAAATACTTGCTTGTCCCTTAGCGGACTACAAGATGGACTAGAGCTCTGCTGATCACAGCAGGTGTTATCCAATAGCAGAGAGACAAATGCAATGCCAAAAGGTCTCTCAGGATCGCAGTTCCCAGGCACCAAAGGGCAGATTCCTACCCATTGGAAAGGGAATATGTCAACCAATGTTCCACCACAGCTGAAACACAATGCAGGAGGGAATGATACCTAGTTTGATCATATGCAAGCTCCGTTACTGACCAAAGACGTCTCAAGTACTCAATGCAAGTGCTGTTTCACACACCTACAAAGTACGAATCACAAAGAGGATCCCACAAACCAAAGCACAGACTGCCGTGATTAACACCACATTGACACACACAAACACATGAAGAACAAATAAACACTCCAATCACAAAGACAGAAAGCCAGAGAAGGCATTTTGTCAACTTCCACTTCCACTCCCACATGGAGGCCCCCAGTTCTCAAGAGGGAATGGACTCAGAGAGGCTCCCATCCGCTAAGGGGAGCAGCCCAGTTGGAGTAGACCTATTTCCCAGCCTGTGCAAGCTGGAGCGACTTACCCCCAAATGACATGAACTGTATACCACTGCTCTGGACATGTCTCCAAGACAAGCAGCCTCGTGCTGTAGGGCAGCCACTGCATATCAGGGAGAATCCCTGCCAGTATCCTGGAGCCAAATGTACTCTGGCATGTGCTGGGAACTATAAATGGCGACGCCCCTGATCGAGATCAATACACCATGGGCACAGACCTCCTGGCTGGCTCGCTATAATTGGTAACCAAAGACCAGGATGTGTGCCCGACGCACAGTGAGGCCAAACAGCAGCAAAACATTGGACTTTGGAGCCGAGAAATATTTGTTGTTGAGACATTCAAGGAAATGGGTGGCTTATGCTGGGTAATCCCCAACCTTGAAAGCTTTTAGCAAAGCCCTCTTAGAGGTAAGGTGATGGAGGGGTGTGGCTTTTCGTTGAAAACTTCTTCCTGTCCGATCCATTGTTCTTGAGGACAGGTCATAGTCAGGTCTCAATGTTCCTATCCATCTCCAGCAAACAAATGTCACTCTCTGGGTGACAAGAAAGGGCAAGGTCCCAAGGCACAAGACTCACCCTCTGAGGTCCAGACCCACCTAAGAGAAAGGGGACCCTGGGAGGGGTGGTGGTCCTCCTGCCATGGAGGGTTTGTCCAGGAGCTGGTCTGGGTCCTCCCCCCAGTGCCCACGCCTCACAGAGGAGGCAGCTCTGCCTTGGTGGCTCCCTCAGGGCCAGGTCCCAGACGCTTGCTAGCTCTCATCACTGAGGGAGCCGGGTGCACATGACCCAACAGGTCTTAATGCTCCTCAGGCCACCCAAACAGTGGTGGTCAGGTACCCCAGACTGTGAGCCATACCCTTAGGGTCACAGTGGCGGTGTGTGGTAGAGGTTCAACACTGCCTCAAGGCCTGGTCTGGGCCAATGGTCATTCATGGCCTTGGCTCTGGGGCCCTGCAGGACACACCCACAGCCTGTTCTCTGGGCTCCCTATCACACAAGCTGGCCCAAGGCCGTGTGAGCAGAAGAATGCTGGGGAGAAGGCTGGCACTTGCCTCTTACCTCATGCTCCAGGTCTGAAGGGGCAGCACTCCACTGACTGCTGCCTAACAAAGGGCCCCCGCTAAAGATGGCTGACAGACAGTGGCTTGCTTGGGGCAGGGGCCCACGACACTGCCCACCAATGGCTGAGCAGGGTGGTCACAGTGGCATTAGTGGTCTCCTGGTAACCATTGCCTGGTAACGGGGCAGTGGGTCACAGTGCACAGCAAGGGCTGCCTGGGAAGGGCTGCATTCATCTGGCTATGGTACAATTCCCCCTTTTCTTTGGTCCTCTGCAACCCTGAGGAGAATATGTGGGTATGATTTGGATAGAGTGGTTAATCATAAACTCCGCAGCGGATCTCTGTTTTAGGGGACTTGCTTTCAACCTATATTCCTGGTTCATCTTTTAATAAGTCTTTTAGGGAATGGGGTGACGACCACTCTAGCTACGTCCTGCTGCAGGAAAGCAAAGCCCTACAGTGCATTGTGAGTTGGAAGCAATGCCACGTTGCAAGTCTTGATCCAAGTCTTATATAAACTTGTATAAGGAATCCAGGAGAATAAGCCTGAAAAGCAGCGTGAGGGTGGCACTCTGGGGGAGACGTTCTGGCAGGTAATCCAGACACGCAGAAGCAGAAGGGAAGAAATTGTTGTAAGTTGTTAGGAAGTTGAGGGGAAGAGCTTCCCTTAACGGGAGAACACAGATCAAAATCAGCATTATTGCGAAGCAAATCCACAAACGTTAGTAGCATATGCATCTGTTTACTCAGTTTGTCAAAACTGCATTGGTAAGAGTCTTCTTGAAGTTGAAGCACTTTGGGAAAGCCTCAGCCTAACTATCTGTTAGACACTTAAAGAGGCAAGGTTAAAGATCGCATGACAAGGGGTTGCGAAGGAAGCTTAATCAAGTGGCTCTCATGTAACCGTCAGCAGGGCTGACCGATTATCCCAAGGCATACCTGCATTTCAGAAACTTTGTACCCTTTCTAGAATATCGACAGGTGTGCCATGTATCCATCCTGTGTAATTGGAGAAGCTTCTCCCCCATTTCACAATGTTTTCTCTGTAATTTCCATACCAGATATACGACTGAAATAGTCCTCCTTGAGTTGCCTTAAGGGCCCCGCAACTAATCCAAAGTTAACAAAATATTTCAAAACACCTGGTCCAATAAGCTCATCAGTCCTTTGAAGAGAATTCTTCTTTCTTCTCCAAAGTGAGAAGAGATCTTAAAAGCAAATCGAGATCCCTTAAAGGCAGGACAGTTCACATACCATGGTATTGAAAGCAGCATTGCAAGTAAACGTGTTCTCTTGGCAGAGGGGAACCCAATCCAGCCTTGAAAAAAACGTATTTTTAATAACAGTATCCATTTCCCGAAGTGGAGTTTCGTTTCAGCCCAATGATGCATCAAATGTTGGTTTTTGGCTCAACACATTTATCCCACCTTCCTACTCTATCCTGAAATGTGTTCCTTTCCATGAGTTTCTTAGCTTTAATTACATATTTCGATTACAATCCTCAAGTCCTTAACACCTTCACTTAGTGAAAACCAAGAAGCAAGCAATTGTCAGCTGGATGCCATACCAGCATTTCTGATTGCAAACGGATGCTTTTGAGACCTTCTGCTAAGTAGGCAAAGGTAGGGAATCTTAGATGTGCCCAGCATCCAATGTTCCAATCCTCTATCCTCTTTGAAATGACCCGGAGAGTCAAGGAATGCTTGCCATTTAGCTTGGTGAAGGTTCATGCTACCCAAATCTAGAGAGGCCATTTAGAAAGACTTCAAGTGTCATCATTTCAACTTATGGTCCTTGCTGTCAAATTGGCAACAGATATAAGGTCTTTTTGGATCTCTAAGAAACCTAGGGACCGCAGAAGGTTTATACTTCAGAATGCAAGAAGCTTAAGGCAGCTTCCATACCAGATATCAGTTCAGTACTAGCTATTTGCCAGATCATTCGGACCTGAAATCCATGGAGGCCAATTCACTCAAGAGGAGGAAGTATTGAATAGGTAAGTGCTTCCCTTTCAGTGAAATAGAGCTCATTTACACATCAACTCGGCAGTTGATGTCAATTGCCTTATCCCAAAAAGTGGCCCAAATGTGGAGAATGCACCTGAAAGGGGTGCGTTGGGGAAGCACATTTGAGTTTCCCAGAGCCACAACACTTTCACACAAAACAAACGCAAAAGTACATGCACAAAAGAAACTCTCAGTCCTGAGGACCAAAGCAAAGGGTGAGGGTGAACAACATCCTCAGTGTTTTCGAACTACGTTCCGTCATTTTAACAACAAAACGAGAAACAGCATGCAAATTGAAAGATAGGGAATCAGGACCACAGTTGTCATGCCTACTGACCTGGGAAGCAGAAAGAGCCAAAAAGGAAAAAGCAAAGAAATTAGGAAAAGTTCAATTTGCTTCATTAACTTCCACATGTCTCCTGGAAATATGCTCGTTTTCTCAGGGTCACAATGATGAAAACCAAAAGGATTTCACTGAACAAACTTTCTCTAACTGAATATTTTACATAGACTGGTTTTGGAGATATGAAAATGATTCATTTGATGCCATGTTTCACCAGAATCTGTAGAATATGCTGGCCATGCAATGTAAAAAAAAAAAAAAAAATACTTGCTTGTCCCTTAGTGGACTACAAGATGGACTAGAGCTCTGCTGATCACAGCAGGTGTTATCCAATAGCAGAGAGACAAATGCAATGCCAAAAGGTCTCTCAGGATCGCAGTTCCCAGGCACCAAAGGGCAGATTCCTACCCATTGGAAAGGGAATATGTCAACCAATGTTCCACCACAGCTGAAACACAACGCAGGAGGGAACGATACCTAGTGTGATCATATGCAAGCTCCGTTACTGACCAAAGACGTCTCAAGTACTCAATGCAAGTGCTGTTTCACACACCTACAATATACGAATCACAAACAGGATCCCACAAACCACAGCACAGACTGCCGTGATTAACACCACATTGACACACACAAACACATGAAGAACAAATAAACACTCCAATCACAAAGACAGAAAGCCAGAGAAGGCATTTTGTCAACTTCCACTTCCACTCCCACATGGAGGCCCCCAGTTCTCAAGAGGGAATGGACTCAGAGGGGCTCACATCCGCTAAGGGGAGCAGACCAGTTGGAGTAGACCTATTTCCCAGCCTGTGCAAGCTGGAGCGACTTACCCCCAAATGACATGAACTGTATACCGTTGCTCTGGACATGTCTCCAAGACAAGCAGCCTCGTGCTGTAGGGCAGCCACTGCATATCAGGGAGAATCCCTGCCAGTATCCTGGAGCCAAATGTACTCTGGCATGTGCTGGGAAGTATAAATGGCGATGCCCCTGATCGAGATCAACACACCATGGGCACAGACCTCCTGGCTGGCTCGCTATAATTGGTAACCAAAGGCCAGGATGTGTGCCCGACGCACAGTGAGGCCAAGCAACAGCAAAACATTGGACTTTGGAGCCGAGAAATATTTGTTGTTGAGACATTCAAGGAAATGGGTGGCTTATGCTGGGTAATCCCCAACCTTGAAAGCTTTTAGCAAAGCCCTCTTAGAGGTAAGGTGATGGAGGGGTGTGGCTGTTCGTTGAAAACTTCTCATGTCCGATCCTTTGTTGTTGAGGACAGGTCATAGTCAGGTCTCAATGTTCCTATCAATCTCCAGCAAACAAATGTCACTCTCTGGGTGACAAGAAAGGGCAAGGTCCCAAGGCACAAGGCTCACCCTCTGAGGTCCAGACCCACCTAAGAGAAAGGGGTCCCTGGGAGGGGTGGTGGTCCTCCTGCAATGGAGGGTTTGTCCAGGAGCTGGTCTGGGTCCTCCCACCAGTGCCCATGCCTCACAGAGGAGGCAGCTCTGCCTTGGTGGCTCCCTCAGGGCCAGGTCCCAGACCCTTGCTAGCTGTCATCACTGAGGAGCCGTATCCATATTACCCAACAGGTCTTAATGCTCCTCAGGCCACCCAAACAGTGGCGGTCAGGTACCCCAGACTGTGAGCCATACCCTTAGGGTCACAGTGGCGGTGTGTGGTAGAGGTTCAACACTGCCTCAAGGCCTGGTCTGGGCCAGTCGTCATTCGTGGGCTTGGTTCTGGAGCCCTGCAGGACACACCCCCAGCCTGTTCCCTGGGCCCCCCATCACACCAGCTGGCCCAAGGCCGTGTGAGCAGAAGAATGCTAGGGAGAAGGCTGGCACTTGCCTCTTACCTCACGCTCCAGGTCTGAAGGGGCAGCACTCCACTGACTGCTGCCTAAAAAAGGGCCCCCACTAAAGATGGCTGACAGACAGTGGCTTGCTTGGGGCAGGGGCCCACTACACTGCCCACCAATGGCTGAGCAGGGTGGTCACAGTGGCATTAGTGGTCTCCTGGTAACCATTGCCTGGTAATGGGGCAGTGGGTCACAGTGCACAGCAAGGGCTGCCTGGGAAGGGCTGCATTCAGCTGGCTATGGTACAATTCCCCCTTTTCTTTGGTCCTCTGCAACCCTGAGGAGAATATGTGGGTGTGATTTGGATAGAGTGGTTAATCATAAACTCAGCAGCGGATCTCTGTTTTAGGGGACTTGCTTTCAACCTCCATTCCTGGTTCATCTTTTCCCAAGTCTTTCAGGGAATGGGGTGACGACCACTCTAGCTACGTGCTGCTGGAGGAAAGCAAAGCCCTACAGTGCATTCTGAGTTGGAAGCAATGCCACGTTGCAAGTCTTGATCCAAGTCTCATATAAACTTGTATAAGGAATCCAGGAGAATAAGCCTGAAATGCAGCGTGAGGGTGGCACTCTGGGGGAGATGTTCTGGCAGGCAATCCAGACACACAGAAGCAGAAGGGAAGAAATTGTTGTAAGTTGTTAGGAAGTTGAGGGGAAGAGCTTCCCTTAATGGGAGAACACAGATCAAAATCAGCATTATTGCAAAGCAAATCCATAAACGTTAGTAGCATATGCATCTGTTTACTCAGTTTGTCAAAACTGCATTGGTAAGAGTCTTCTTGAAGTTGAAGCACTTTGGGAAAGCCTCAGCCTAACTATCTGTTAGACACTTAAAGAGGCAAGGTTAGAGATCGCATGACAAGGGGTTGAGAAGGAAGCTTAATCAAGTGGCTCTCATGTAACCGTCAGCATGGCTGACCGATTATCCCAAGGCATACCTGCATTTCAGAAACTTTGTACCCTTTCTAGAATATCGACAGGTGTGCCATGTATCCATCCTGTGTAATTGGAGAAGCTTCTCCCCCATTTCACAATGTTTTCTCTGTAATTTCCATACCAGATATACGACTGAAATAGTCCTCCTTGAGTTGCCTTAAGGGCCCCTCAACTAATCCAAAGTTAACAAACTATTTCAAAACACCTGGTCCAATAAGCTCATCAGTCCTTTGAAGAGAATTCTTCTTTCTTCTCCAAAGTGAGAAGAGATCTTAAAAGCAAATCGAGATCCCTTAAAGGCAGGACAGTTCACATACCATGGTATTGAAAGCAGCATTCCAAGTAAACGTGTTCTCTTGGCAGAGGGGAACCCAATCCAGCCTTGAAAAAAACGTATTTTTAATAACAGTATCCATTTCCCGAAGTGGAGTTTCGTTTCAGCCCAATGATGCATCAAATGTTGGTTTTTGGCTCAACACATTGATCCCACCTTCCTACTCTATCCTGAAATGTGTTCCTTTTCATGAGTTTCTTAGCTTTAATTACATATTTCGATTACAATCCTCAAGTCCTTAACACCTTCACTTAGTGAAAACCAAGAAGCAAGCAATTGTCAGCTGGATGCCATACCAGCATTTCTGATGGCAAATGGATGCTTTTGAGACCTTCTGCTAAGTAGGCAAAGGTAGGGAATCTTAGATGTGCCCAGCATCCAATGTTCCAATCCTCTATCCTCTTGGAAATGACCCGGAGAGTCAAGGAATGCTTGCCACTTACCTTGGTGAAGTTTCATGCTACCCAAATCTAGAGAGGCCATTTAGAAAGACTTCAAGTGTCATCATTTCAACTTATGGTCTTTGCTGTCAAATTGGCAACAGATATAAGGTCTTTTTGGATCTCTAAGAAACCTAGGGACCGCAGAAGGTTTATACTTCAGAATGCAAGAAGCTTAAGGCAGCTTCCATACCAGATATCAGCTCAGTACTAGCTATTTGCCAGATCATCAGGACCTGAAATCCATGGAGGCCAATTATCTCCAGAGGAGGAAGTATTGAATAGGTAAGTGCTTCCCTTTCAGTGAAATAGGGCTCATTTACACATCAACTCGGCAGTTGATGTCAATTGCCTTATCCCTAAAAGTGGCCCAAATCTGGAGAATGCACCTGAAGGGGGTGCGTTGGGGAAGCACATTTGAGTTTCCCAGAGCCACAACACTTTCACACAAAACAAACGCAAAAGTACATGCACAAAAGAAACTCTCAGTCCTGAGGACCAAAGCAAAGGGTGAGGATGAACAACATCCTCAGTGTTTTCGAACTACGTTCCCTCATTTTAACAACAAAACGACAAACAACATGCAAATTGAAAGATAGGGAATCAGGACCACAGTTGTCATGCCTACTGACCTGGGAAACAGAAAGAGCCAAAAAGGAAAGAGCAAAGAAATTAGGAAAAGTTCAATTTGCTTCATTAACTTCCACATGTCTCCTGGAAATATGCTCGTTTTCTCAGGGTCACAATGATGAAAACCAAAAGGATTTCACTGAGCAAACTTTCTCTAACTGAATATTTTACATAGACTGGTTTTGGACATATGAAAATGATTTATTTGATGCCATGTTTCACCAGAATGTGTAGAATATGCTGGCCATGCCATGTAAAAAAAAGAAAAAAAATACTTGCTTGTCCCTTAGCGGACTACAAGATGGACTAGAGCTCTGCTGATCACAGCAGGTGTTATCCAATAGCAGAGAGACAAATGCAATGCCAAAAGGTCTCTCAGGATCGCAGTTCCCAGGCACCGAAGGGCAGATTCCTACCCATTGGAAAGGGAATATGTCAACCAATGTTCCACCACAGCTGAAACACAACGCAGGAGGGAACGATACCTAGTGTGATCATATGCAAGCTCCGTTACTGACCAAAGACGTCTCAAGTACTCAATGCAAGTGCTGTTTCACACACCCTCAATGTACGAATCACAAAGAGGATCCCACAAACCAAAGCACAGACTGCCGTGATTAACACCACATTGACACACACAAACACATGAAGAGCAAATAAACACTCCAATCACAAAGACAGAAAGCCAGAGAAGGCATTTTGTCAACTTCCACTTCCACTCCCACATGGAGGCCCCCAGTTCTCAAGAGGGAATGGACTCAGAGGGGCTCACATCCGCTAAGGGGAGCAGCCCAGTTGGAGTAGACCTATTTCCCAGCCTGTGCAAGCTGGAGCGACTTACCCCCAAATGACATGAACTGTATACCGTTGCTCTGGACATGTCTCCAAGACAAGCAGCCTCGTGCTGTAGGGCAGCCAGTGCATATCAGGGAGAATCCCTGCCAGTATCCTGGAGCCAAATGTACTCTGGCATGTGCTAGGAAATATAAATGGCGGCACCCCTGATCGAGATCAACACACCATGGGCACAGACCTCCTGGCTGGCTCGCTATAATTGGTAACCAAAGGCCAGGATGTGTGCCCGACGCACAGTGAGGCCAAGCAACAGCAAAACATTGGACTTTGGAGCCGAGAAGTATTTGTTGTTTAGACATTCAAGGAAATGGGTGGCTTATGCTGGGTAATCCCCAACCTTGAAAGCTTTTAGCAAAGCCCTCTTAGAGGTAAGGTGATGGAGGGGTGTGGCTGTTCGTTGAAAACTTCTCATGTCCGATCCTTTGTTGTTGAGGACAGGTCATAGTCAGGTCTCAATGTTCCTATCAATCTCCAGCCAACAAATGTCACTCTCTGGGTGACAAGAAAGGGCAAGGTCCCAAGGCACAAGGCTCACCCTCTGAGGTCCAGACCCACCTAAGAGAAAGGGGTCCCTGGGAGGGGTGGTGGTCCTCCTGCCATGGAGGGTTTGTCCAGGAGCTGGTCTGGGTCCTCCCACCACTGCCCATGCCTCACAGAGGAGGCAGCTCTGCCTTGGTGGCTCCCTCAGGGCCAGGTCCCAGACCCTTGCTGGCTGTCATCACTGAGGAGCCGTATGCATATTACCCAACAGGTCTTAATGCTCCTCAGGCCACCCAAACAGTGGCGGTCAGGTACCCCAGACTGTGAGCCATACCCTTAGGGTCACAGTGGCGGTGTGTGGTAGAGGTTCAACACTGCCTCAAGGCCTGGTCTGGGCCAGGGGACATTCATGGCCTTGGCTCTGGAGCCCTGCAGGACACACCCCCAGCCTGTTCTCTGGGCCCCCCATCACACCAGCTGGCCCAAGGCCGTGTGAGCAGAAGAATGCTGGGGAGAAGGCTGGCACTTGCCTCTTACCTCACGCTCCAGGTCTGAAGGGGCAGCACTCCACTGACTGCTGCCTCAAAAAGGGCCCCCACTAAAGATGGCTGACAGACAGTGGCTTGCTTGGGGCAGGGGCCCACTACACTGCCCACCAATGGCTGAGCAGGGTGGTCACAGTGGCATAAGTGGTCTCCTGGTAACCATTGCCTGGTAACGGGGCAGTGGGTCACAGTGCACAGCAGGGGCTGCCTGGGAAGGGCTGCATTCAGCTGGCTATGGTACAATTCCCCCTTTTTTTGGTCATCTGCAACCCTGAAGAGAATATGTGGGTATGATTTGGCTAGAGTGGTTAATCATAAACTCCGCAGCGGATCTCTGTTTTAGGGGACTTGCTTTCAACCTCCATTCCTGGTTCATCTTTTCCCAAGTCTTTCAGGGAATGGGGTGACGACCACTCTAGCTACGTCCTGCTGCAGGAGAGCAAAGCCCTACAGTGCATTCTGTGTTGGAAGCAAGGCCACGTTGCAAGTCTTGATCCAAGTCTCATATAAACTTGTATAAGGAATCCAGGAGAATAAGCCTGAAAAGCAGCGTGAGGGTGGCACTCTGGGGGAGATGTTCTGGCAGTAATCCAGACACGCAGAAGCAGAGGGGAAGAAATTGTTGTAAGTTGTTAGGAAGTTGAGGGGAAGAGCTTCCCTTAATGGGAGAACACAGATCAAAATCAGCATTATTGCAAAGCAAATCCATAAACGTTAGTAGCATATGCATCTGTTTACTCAGTTTGTCAAAACTGCATTGGTAAGAGTCTTCTTGAAGTTGAAGCACTTTGGGAAAGCCTCAGCCTAACTATCTGTTAGACACTTAAAGAGGCAAGGTTAGAGATCGCATGACAAGGGGTTGAGAAGGAAGCTTAATCATGTGGCTCTCATGTAACCGTCAGCATGGCTGACCGATTATCCCAAGGCATACCTGCATTTCAGAAACTTTGTACTCTTTCTAGAATATCGACAGGTGTGCCACGTATCCATCCTGTGTAATTGGAGAAGCTTCTCCCCCATTTCACAATGTTTTCTCTGTAATTTCCATACCAGATATACTACTGAAATAGTCCTCCTTGAGTTGCCTTAAGGGCCCCGCAACTAATCCAAAGTTAACAAACTATTTCAAAACACCTGGTCCAATAAGCTCATCAGTCCTTTGAAGAGAATTCTTCTTTCTTCTCCAAAGTGAGAAGAGATCTTAAAAGCAAATCGAGATCCCTTAAAGGCAGGACAGTTCACATACCATGGTATTGAAAGCAGCATTCCAAGTAAACGTGTTCTCTTGGCAGAGGGGAACCCAATCCAGCCTTGAAAAAAACGTATTTTTAATAACAGTATCCATTTCCCGAAGTGGAGTTTCGTTTCAGCCCAATGATGCATCAAATGTTGGTTTTTGGCTCAACACATTTATCCCACCTTCCTACTCTATCCTGAAATGTGTTCCTTTTCATGAGTTTCTTAGCTTTAATTACATATTTCGATTACAATCCTCAAGTCCTTAACACCTTCACTTAGTGAAAACCAAGAAGCAAGCAATTGTCAGCTGGATGCCATACCAGCATTTCTGATGGCAAATGGATGCTTTTGAGACCTTCTGCTAAGTAGGCAAAGGTAGGGAATCTTAGATGTGCCCAGCATCCAATGTTCCAATCCTCTATCCTCTTGGAAATGACCCGGAGAGTCAAGGAATGCTTGCCACTTACCTTGGTGAAGGTTCATGCTACCCAAATCTAGAGAGGCCATTTAGAAAGACTTCAAGTGTCATCATTTCAACTTATGGTCTTTGCTGTCAAATTGGCAACAGATATAAGGTCTTTTTGGATCTCTAAGAAACCTAGGGACCGCAGAAGGTTTATACTTCAGAATGCAAGAAGCTTAAGGCAGCTTCCATACCAGATATCAGCTCAGTACTAGTTATTTGCCAGATCATCAGGACCTGAAATCCATGGAGGCCAATTCTCTCCAGAGGAGGAAGTATTGAATAGGTAAGTGCTTCCCTTTCAGTGAAATAGAGCTCATTTACACATCAACTCGGCAGTTGATGTCAATTGCCTTATCCCTTAAAGTGGCCCAAATCTGGAGAATGCACCTGAAGGGGGTGCGTTGGGGAAGCACATTTGAGTTTCCCAGAGCCACAACACTTTCACACAAAACAAACGCAAAAGTACAGCACAAAAGAAACTCTCAGTCCTGAGGACCAAAGCAAAGGGTGAGGATGAACAACATCCTCAGTGTTTTCGAACTACGTTCCCTCATTTTAACAACAAAACGACAAACAACATGCAAATTGAAAGATAGGGAATCAGGACCACAGTTGTCATGCCTACTGACCTGGGAAGCAGAAAGAGCCAAAAAGGAAAAAGCAAAGAAATTAGGAAAAGTTCAATTTGCTTCATTAACTTCCACATGTCTCCTGGAAATATGCTCGTTTTCTCAGGGTCACAATGATGAAAACCAAAAGGATTTCACTGAGCAAACTTTCTCTAACTGAATATTTTACATAGACTGGTTTTGGACATATGAAAATGATTTATTTGATGCCATGTTTCACCAGAATCTGTAGAATATGCTGGCCATGCAATGTAAAAAAAAGAAAAAAAAAACTTGCTTGTACCTTAGCGGACTACAAGATGGACTAGAGCTCTGCTGATCACAGCAGGTGTTATCCAATAGCAGAGAGACAAATGCAATGCCAAAAGGTCTCTCAGGATCGCAGTTCCCAGGCACCGAAGGGCAGATTCCTACCCATTGGAAAGGGAATATGTCAACAAATGTTCCACCACAGCTGAAACACAACGCAGGAGGGAACGATACCTAGTGTGATCATATGCAAGCTCCGTTACTGACCAAAGACGTCTCAAGTACTCAATGCAAGTGCTGTTTCACACACCTACAATGTACGAATCACAAAGAGGATCCCACAAACCAAAGCCCAGACTGCCGTGATTAACACCACATTGACACACACAAACACATGAAGAACAAATAAACACTACAATCACAAAGACCGAAAGCCAGAGAAGGCATTTTGTCAACTTCCACTTCCACTCCCACATGGAGGCCCCCAGTTCTCAAGAGGGAATGGACTCAGAGGGGCTCACATCCGCTAAGGGGAGCAGCCCAGTTGGAGTAGACCTATTTCCCAGCCTGTGCAAGCTGGAGCGACTTACCCCCAAATGACATGAACTGTATACCGTTGCTCTGGACATGTCTCCAAGACAAGCAGCCTCGTGCTGTAGGGCAGCCAGTGCATATCAGGGAGAATCCCTGCCAGTATCCTGGAGCCAAATATACTCTGGCATGTGCTAGGAAATATAAATGGCGGCGCCCCTGATCGAGATCAACACACCATGGGCACAGACCTCCTGGCTGGCTCGCTATAATTGGTAACCAAAGGCCAGGATGTGTGCCCGACGCACAGTGAGGCCAAGCAACAGCAAAACATTGGACTTTGGAGCCGAGAAGTATTTGTTGTTGAGACATTCAAGGAAATGGGTGGCTTATGCTGGGTAATCCCCAACCTTGAAAGCTTTTAGCAAAGCCCTCTTAGAGGTAAGGTGATGGAGGGGTGTGGCTGTTCGTTGAAAACTTCTCATGTCCGATCCTTTGTTGTTGAGGACAGGTCATAGTCAGGTCTCAATGTTCCTATCAATCTCCAGCCAACAAATGTCACTCTCTGGGTGACAAGAAAGGGCAAGGTCCCAAGGCACAAGACTCACCCTCTGAGGTCCAGACCCACCTAAGAGAAAGGGGTCCCTGGGAGGGGTGGTGGTCCTCCTGCCATGGAGGGTTTGTCCAGGAGCTGGTCTGGGTCCTCCCACCACTGCCCATGCCTCACAGAGGAGGCAGCTCTGCCTTGGTGGCTCCCTCAGGGCCAGGTCCCAGACCCTTGCTAGCTGTCATCACTGAGGAGCCGTATGCATATTACCCAACAGGTCTTAATGCTCCTCAGGCCACCCAAACAGTGGCGGTCAGGTACCCCAGACTGTGAGCCATACCCTTAGGGTCACAGTGGCGGTGTGTGGTAGAGGTTCAACACTGCCTCAAGGCCTGGTCTGGGCCAGTGGGCATTCATGGGCTTGGCTCTGGAGCCATGCAGGACACACCCCCAGCCTGTTCTCTGGGCCCCCCATCACACCAGCTGGCCCAAGGCCGTGTGAGCAGAAGAATGCTTGGGAGAAGACTGGCACTTGCCTCTTACCTCACGCTCCAGGTCTGAAGGGGCAGCACTCCACTGACTGCTGCCTAAAAAAGGGCCCCCACTAAAGATGGCTGACAGACAGTGGCTTGCTTGGGGCAGGGGCCCACTACACTGCCCTCCAATGGCTGAGCAGGGTGGTCACAGTGGCATTAGTGGTCTCCTGGTAACCATTGCCTGGTAATGGGGCAGTGGGTCACAGTGCACAGCAAGCGCTGCCTGGGAAGGGCTGCATTCAGCTGGCTATGTTACAATTCCCCCTTTTTTTGGTCATCTGCATCCCTGAAGAGAATATGTGGGTATGATTTGGATAGAGTGGTTAATCATAAACTCAGCAGCGGAGCTCTGTTTTAGGGGACTTGCTTTCAACCTCCATTCCTGGTTCATCTTTTCCCAAGTCTTTCAGGGAATGGGGTGACGACCATTCTAGCTACGTCCTGCTGCAGGAAAGCAAAGCCCTACAGTGCATTCTGAGTTGGAAGCAAGGCCATGTTGCAAGTCTTGATCCAAGTCTCATATAAACTTGTATAAGGAATCCAGGAGAATAAGCCTGAAATGCAGCATGAGGGTGGCACTCTGGGGGAGATGTTCTGGCAGGTAATCCAGACACGCAGAAGCAGAAGGGAAGACATTGTTGTAAGTTGTTAGGAAGTTGAGGGGAAGAGCTTCCCTTAATGGGAGAACACAGATCAAAATCAGCATTATTGCAAAGCAAATCCATAAACGTTAGTAGCATATGCATCCTTTTACTCAGTTTGTCAAAACTGCATTGGTAAGAGTCTTCTTGAAGTTGAAGCACTTTGGGAAAGCCTCAGCCTAACTATCTGTTAGACACTTAAAGAGGCAAGGTTAGAGATCGCATGACAAGGGGTTGAGAAGGAAGCTTAATCAAGTGGCTCTCATGTAACTGTCAGCATGGCTGACCGATTATCCCAAGGCATACCTGCATTTCAGAAACTTTGTACCCTTTCTAGAATATCGACAGGTGTGCCATGTATCCATCCTGTGTAATTGGAGAAGCTTCTCCCCCATTTCACAATGTTTTCTCTGTAATTTCCATACCAGATATACGACTGAAATAGTCCTCCTTGAGTTGCCTTAAGGGCCCCTCAACTAATCCAAAGTTAACAAACTATTTCAAAACACCTGGTCCAATAAGCTCATCAGTCCTTTGAAGAGAATTCTTCTTTCTTCTCCAAAGTGAGAAGAGATCTTAAAAGCAAATCGAGATCCCTTAAAGGAAGGACAGTTCACATACCATGGTATTGAAAGCAGCATTCCAAGTAAACGTGTTCTCTTGGCAGAGGGGAACCCAATCCAGCCTTGAAAAAAACGTATTTTTAATAACAGTATCCATTTCCCGAAGTGGAGTTTCGTTTCAGCCCAATGATGCATCAAATGTTGGTTTTTGGCTCAACACATTTATCCCACCTTCCTACTCTATCCTGAAATGTGTTCCTTTTCATGAGTTTCTTAGCTTTAATTACATATTTTGATTACAATCCTCAAGTCCTTAACACCTTCACTTAGTGAAAACCAAGAAGCAAGCAATTGTCAGCTGGATGCCATACCAGCATTTCTGATTGCAAACGGATGCTTTTGAGACCTTCTGCTAAGTAGGCAAAGGTAGGGAATCTTAGATGTGCCCAGCATCCAATGTTCCAATCCTCTATCCTCTTTGAAATGACCCGGAGAGTCAAGGAATGCTTGCCATTTAGCTTGGTGAAGGTTCATGCTACCCAAATCTAGAGAGGCCATTTAGAAAGACTTCAAGTGTCATCATTTCAACTTATGGTCTTTGCTGTCAAATTGGCAACAGATATAAGGTCTTTTTGGATCTCTAAGAAACCTAGGGACTGCAGAAGGTTTATACTTCAGAATGCAAGAAGCTTAAGGCAGCTTCCATACCAGATATCAGCTCAGTACTAGCTATTTGCCAGATCATCAGGACCTGAAATCCATGGAGGTCAATTCTCTCCAGAGGAGGAAGTATTGAATAGGTAAGTGCTTCCCTTTCAGTGAAGTGGAGCTCATTTACACATCAACTCGGCAGTTGATGTCAATTGCCTTATCCCTTAAAGTGGCCCAATTCTGGAGAATGCACCTGAAGGGGGTGCGTTGGGGAAGCACATTTGAGTTTCCCAGAGCCACAACACTTTCACACAAAACAAACGCAAAAGTACATGCAAAAAAGAAACTCTCAGTCCTGAGGACCAAAGCAAAGGGTGAAGATGAACAACATCCTCAGTGTTTTCGAACTACGTTCCCTCATTTTAACAACAAAACGACAAACAACATGCAAATTGAAAGATAGGGAATCAGGACCACAGTTGTCATGCCTACTGACCTGGGAAGCAGAAAGAGCCAAAAAGTAAAGAGCAAAGAAATTAGGAAAAGTTCAATTTGCTTCATTAACTTCCACATGTCTCCTGGAAATATGCTCGTTTTCTCAGGGTCACAATGATGAAAACCAAAAGGATTTCACTGAGCAAACTTTCTCTAACTGAATATTTTACATAGACTGGTTTTGGAGATATGAAAATGATTCATTTGATGCCATGTTTCACCAGAATCTGTAGAATATGCTGGCCATGCAATGTAAAAAAAAGAAAAAAAAAACTTGCTTGTCCCTTAGCAGACTACAAGATGGACTAGAGCTCTGCTGATCACAGCAGGTGTTATCCAATAGCAGAGAGACAAATGCAATGCCAAAAGGTCTCTCAGGATCGCAGTTCCCAGGCACCAAAGGGGAGATTCCTACCCATTGGAAAGGGAATATGTCAACCAATGTTCCACCACAGCTGAAACACAACGCAGGAGGGAATGATACCTAGTGTGATCATATGCAAGCTCCGTTACTGACCAAAGACGTCTCAAGTACTCAATGCAAGTGCTGTTTCACACACCTACAATGTACGAATCACAAAGAGGATCCCACAAACCAAAGCACAGACTGCCGTGATTAACACCACATTGACACACACAAACACATGAATAACAAATAAACACTCCAATCACAAAGACAGAAAGCCAGAGAAGGCATTTTGTCTACTTCCACTTCCACTCCCACATGGAGGCCCCCAGTTCTCAAGAGGGAATGGACTCAGAGGGGCTCACATCCGCTAAGGGGAGCAGCCCAGTTGGAGTAGACCTATTTCCCAGCCTGTGCAAGCTGGAGCGACTTACCCCCAAATGACATGAACTGTATAGCGTTGCTCTGGACATGTCTCCAAGACAAGCAGCCTCGTGCTGTAGGGCAGCCACTGCATATCATGGAGAATCCCTGCCAGTATCCTGGAGTCAAATGTACTCTGGCATGTGCTGGGAACTATAAATGGTGACGCACCTGATCGAGATCAACACACCATGGGCACAGACCTCCTGGCTGGCTCGCTATAATTGGTAACCAAAGGCAAGGATGTGTGCCCGACACACAGTGAGGCCAAGCAACAGTAAAACATTGGACTTTGGAGCCGAGAAATATTTGTTGTTGAGACATTCAAGGAAATGGGTGGCTTATGCTGGGTAATCCCCAACCTTGAAAGCTTTTAGCAAAGCCCTCTTAGAGGTAAGGTGATGGAGGGGTGTGGCTGTTCGTTGAAAACTTCTCCCTGTCCGATCCTTTGTTGTTGAGGACAGGTCATAGTCGGGTCTCAATGTTCCTATCAATCTCCAGCCAACAAATGTCACTCTCTGGGTGACAAGAAAGGGCAAGGTCCCAAGGCACAAGGCTCACCCTCTGAGGTCCAGACCCACCTAAGAGAAAGGGGTCCCTGGGAGGGGTGGTGGTCCTCCTGCCATGGAGGGTTTGTCCAGGAGCTGGTCTGGGTCCTCCCACCAGTGCCCACGCCTCCCAGAGGAGGCAGCTCTGCCTTGGTGGCTCCCTCAGGGCCAGGTCCCAGACCCTTGCTAGCTGTCATCACTGAGGGAGCCGGGTGCACACGACCCAACAGGTCTTAATGCTCCCCAGGCCACCCAAACAGTGGCGGTCAGGTACCCCAGACTGTGAGCCATACCCTTAGGGTCACAGTGGCGGTGTGTGGTAGAGGTTCAACACTGCCTCAAGGCCTGGTCTGGGCCAGGGGCCATTCATGGCCTTGGCTCTGGAGCCCTGCAGGACACACCCCCAGCCTGTTCTCTGGGCCCCCCATCACACCAGCTGGCCCAAGGCCGTGTGAGCAGAAGAATGCTGGGGAGAAGGCTGGCACTTGCCTCTTACCTCACGCTCCAGGTCTGAAGGGGCAGCACTCCACTGACTGCTGCCTAACAAAGGGCCCCCACTAAAGATGGCTGACAGACAGTGGCTTGCTTGGGGCAGGGGCCCACTACACTGCCCACCAATGGCTGAGCAGGGTGGTCACAGTGGCATTAGTGGTCTCCTCGTAACCATTGCCTGGTAATGGGGCAGTGGGTCACAGTGCACAGCAAGGGCTGCCTGGGAAGGGCTGCATTCAGCTGGCTATGGTACAATTCCCCCTTTTTTTGGTCATCTGCAACCCTGAAGAGAATATGTGGGTATGATTTGGATACAGTGGTTAATCATAAACTCAGCAGCGGATCTCTGTTTTAGGGGACTTGCTTTCAACCTCCATTCCTGGTTCATCTTTTCCCAAGTCTTTCAGGGAATGGGGTGACGACCACTCTAGCTACGTCCTGCTGCAGGAAAGCAAAGCCCTACAGTGCATTCTGAGTTGGAAGCAAGGCCACGTTGCAAGTCTTGATCCAAGTCTCATATAAACTTGTATAAGGAATCCAGGAGAATAGGCCTGAAAAGCAGCGTGAGGGTGGCACTCTGGGGGAGATGTTCTGGCAGTAATCCAGACACGCAGAAGCAGAAGGGAAGAAATTGTTGTAAGTTGTTAGGAAGTTGAGGGGAAGAGCTTCCCTTAATGGGAGAACACAGATCAAAATCAGCATTATTGCAAAGCAAATCCATAAACGTTAGTAGCATATGCATCTGTTTACTCAGTTTGTCAAAACTGCATTGGTAAGAGTCTTCTTGAAGTTGAAGCACTTTGGGAAAGCCTCAGCCTAACTATCTGTTAGACACTTAAAGAGGCAAGGTTAGAGATCGCATGACAAGGGGTTGAGAAGGAAGCTTAATCAAGTGGCTCTCATGTAACCGTCAGCATGGCTGACCGATTATCCCAAGGCATACCTGCATTTCAGAAACTTTGTACTCTTTCTAGAATATCGACAGGTGTGCCATGTATCCATCCTGTGTAATTGGAGAAGCTTCTCCCCCATTTCACAATGTTTTCTCTGTAATTTCCATACCAGATATACGACTGAAATAGTCCTCCTTGAGTTGCCTTAAGGGCCCCGCAACTAATCCAAAGTTAACAAACTATTTCAAAACACCTGGTCCAATAAGCTCATCAGTCCTTTGAAGAGAATTCTTCTTTCTTCTCCAAAGTGAGAAGAGATCTTAAAAGCAAATCGAGATCCCTTAAAGGAAGGACAGTTCACATACCATGGTATTGAAAGCAGCATTGCAAGTAAACGTGTTCTCTTGGCAGAGGGGAACCCAATCCAGCCTTGAAAAAAACGTATTTTTAATAACAGTATCCATTTCCCGAAGTGGAGTTCCGTTTCAGCCCAATGATGCATCAAATGTTGGTTTTTGGCTCAACACATTTATCCCACCTTCCTACTCTATCCTGAAATGTGTTCCTTTTCATGAGTTTCTTAGCTTTAATTACATATTTCGATTACAATCCTCAAGTCCTTAACACCTTCACTTAGTGAAAACCAAGAAGCAAGCAATTGTCAGCTGGATGCCATACCAGCATTTCTGATTGCAAACGGATGCTTTTGAGACCTTCTGCTAAGCAGGCAAAGGTAGGGAATCTTAGATGTGCCCAGCATCCAATGTTCCAATCCTCTATCCTCTTTGAAATGACCCGGAGAGTCAAGGAATGCTTGCCACTTACCTTGGTGAAGTTTCATGCTACCCAAATCTAGAGAGGCCATTTAGAAAGACTTCAAGTGTCATCATTTCAACTTATGGTCTTTGCTGTCAAATTGGCAACAGATATAAGGTCTTTTTGGATCTCTAAGAAAACTAGGGACCGCAGAAGCTTTATACTTCAGAATGCAAGAAGCTTAAGGCAGCTTCCATACCAGATATCAGCTCAGTACTAGCTATTTGCCAGATCATCAGGACCTGAAATCCATGGAGGCCAATTCTCTCCAGAGGAGGAAGTATTGAATAGGTAAGTGCTTCCCTTTCAGTGAAATAGAGCTCATTTACACATCAACTCGGCAGTTGATGTCAATTGCCTTATCCCTAAAAGTGGCCCAAATCTGGAGAATGCACCTGAAGGGGGTGCGTTGGGGAAGCACATTTGAGTTTCCCAGAGCCACAACACTTTCACACAAAACAAACGCAAAAGTACATGCAAAAAAGAAACTCTCAGTCTTGAGGACCAAAGCAAAGGGTGAGTATGAACAACATCCTCAGTGTTTTCGAACTACGTTCCCTCATTTTAACAACAAAACGACAAACAACATGCAAATTGAAAGATAGGGAATCAGGACCACAGTTGTCATGCCTACTGACCTGGGAAGCAGAAAGAGCCAAAAAGGAAAGAGCAAAGAAATTAGGAAAAGTTCAATTTGCTTCATGAACTTCCACATGTCTCCTGGAAATATGCTCGTTCTCTCAGGGTCACAATGATGAAAACCAAAAGGATTTCACTGAGCAAACTTTCTCTAACTGAATATTTTACATAGACTGGTTTTGGAGATATGAAAATGATTCATTTGATGCCATGTTTCACCAGAATCTGTAGAATATGCTGGCCATGCAATGTAAAAAAAAAGAAAAAAATACTTGCTTGTACCTTAGCGGACTACAAGATGGACTAGAGCTCTGCTGATCACAGCAGGTGTTATCCAATAGCAGAGAGACAAATGCAATGCCAAAAGGTCTCTCAGGATCGCAGTTCCCAGGCACCAAAGGGGAGATTCCTACCCATTGGAAAGGGAATATGTCAACCAATGTTCCACCACAGCTGAAACACAACGCAGGAGGGAACGATACCTAGTGTGATCATATGCAAGCTCCGTTACTGACCAAAGACGTCTCAAGTACTCAATGCAAGTGCTGTTTCACACACCTACAATGTACGAATCACAAAGAGGATCCCACAAACCAAAGCACAGACTGCCGTGATTAACACCACATTGACACACACAAACACTTGAAGAACAAATAAACACTCCAATCACAAAGACAGAAAGCCAGAGAAGGCATTTTGTCTACTTCCACTTCCACTCCCACATGGAGGCCCCCAGTTCTCAAGAGGGAATGGACTCAGAGGGGCTCACATCCGCTAAGGGGAGGAGCCCAGTTGGAGGAGACCTATTTCCCAGCCTGTGCATGCTGGAGCGACTTACCCCCAAATGACATGAACTGTATACCGTTGCTCTGGACATGTCTCCAAGACAAGCAGCCTCGTGCTGTAGGGCAGCCACTGCATATCATGGAGAATCCCTGCCAGTATCCTGGAGTCAAATGTACTCTGGCATGTGCTGGGAACTATAAATGGCGACGCACCTGATCGAGATCAACACACCATGGGCACAGACCTCCTGGCTGGCTCACTATAATTGGTAACCAAAGGCCAGGATGTGTGCCCGACACACAGTGAGGCCAAGCAACAGCAAAACATTGGACTTTGGAGCCGAGAAATATTTGTTGTTGAGACATTCAAGGAAATGGGTGGCTTATGCTGGGTAATCCCCAACCTTGAAAGCTTTTAGCAAAGCCCTCTTAGAGGTAAGGTGATGGAGGGGTGTGGCTGTTCGTTGAAAACTTCTCCCTGTCCGATCCTTTGTTGTTGAGCACAGGTCATAGTCGGGTCTCAATGTTCCTATCAATCTCCAGCCAACAAATGTCACTCTCTGGGTGACAAGAAAGGGCAAGGTCCCAAGGCACAAGGCTCACCCTCTGAGGTCCAGACCCACCTAAGAGAAAGGGGTCCCTGGGAGGGGTGGTGGTCCTCCTGCCATGGAGGGTTTGTCCAGGAGCTGGTCTGGGTCCTCCCACCAGTGCCCACGCCTCACAGAGGAGGCAGCTCTGCCTTGGTGGATCCCTCAGGGCCAGGTCCCAGACCCTTGCTAGCTCTCATCACTGAGGGAGCCGGGTGCACACGACCCAACAGGTCTTAATGCTCCCCAGGCCACCCAAACAGTGGCGGTCAGGTACCCCAGACTGTGAGCCATACCCTTAGGGTCACAGTGGCGGTGTGTGGTAGAGGTTCAACACTGCCTCAAGGCCTGGTCTGGGCCAGGGGACATTCATGGCCTTGGCTCTGGAGCCCTGCAGGACACACCCCCAGCCTGTTCTCTGGGCCCCCCATCACACCACCTGGCCCAAGGCCGTGTGAGCAGAAGAATGCTGGGGAGAAGGCTGGCACTTGCCTCTTACCTCACGCTCCAGGTCTGAAGGGGCAGCACTCCACTGACTGCTGCCTAACAAAGGGCCCCCACTAAAGATGGCTGACAGACAGTGGCTTGCTTGGGGCAGGGGCCCACTACACTGCCCACCAATGGCTGAGCAGGGTGGTCACAGTGGCATTAGTGGTCTCCTCGTAACCATTGCCTGGTAATGGGGCAGTGGGTCACAGTGCACAGCAAGGGCTGCCTGGGAAGGGCTGCATTCAGCTGGCTATGGTACAATTCCCCCTTTTTTTGGTCATCAGCAACCCTGAAGAGAATATGTGGGTATGATTTGGATACAGTGGTTAATCATAAACTCAGCAGCGGATCTCTGTTTTAGGGGACTTGCTTTCAACCTCCATTCCTGGTTCATCTTTTCCCAAGTCTTTCAGGGAATGGGGTGACGACCACTCTAGCTACGTCCTGCTGCAGGAAAGCAAAGCCCTACAGTGCATTCTGAGTTGGAAGCAAGGCCACGTTGCAAGTCTTGATCCAAGTCTCATATAAACTTGTATAAGGAATCCAGGAGAATAGGCCTGAAAAGCAGCGTGAGGGTGGCACTCTGGGGGAGATGTTCTGGCAGTAATCCAGACACGCAGAAGCAGAAGGGAAGAAATTGTTGTAAGTTGTTAGGAAGTTGAGGGGAAGAGCTTCCCTTAATGGGAGAACACAGATCAAAATCAGCATTATTGCAAAGCAAATCCATAAACGTTAGTAGCATATGCATCTGTTTACTCAGTTTGTCAAAACTGCATTGGTAAGAGTCTTCTTGAAGTTGAAGCACTTTGGGAAAGCCTCAGCCTAACTATCTGTTAGACACTTAAAGAGGCAAGGTTAGAGATCGCATGACAAGGGGTTGAGAAGGAAGCTTAATCAAGTGGCTCTCATGTAACTGTCAGCATGGCTGACCGATTATCCCAAGGCATACCTGCATTTCAGAAACTTTGTACCCTTTCTAGAATATCGAAAGGTGTGCCACGTATCCATCCTGTGTAATTGGAGAAGCTTCTCCCCCATTTCACAATGTTTTCTCTGTAATTTCCATACCAGATATACTACTGAAATAGTCCTCCTTGAGTTGCCTTAAGGGCCCCGCAACTAATCCAAAGTTAACAAACTATTTCAAAACACCTGGTCCAATAAGCTCATCAGTCCTTTGAAGAGAATTCTTCTTTCTTCTCCAAAGTGAGAAGAGATCTTAAAAGCAAATCGAGATCCCTTAAAGGCAGGACAGTTCACATACCATGGTATTGAAAGCAGCATTCCAAGTAAACGTGTTCTCTTGGCAGAGGGGAACCCAATCCAGCCTTGAAAAAAACGTATGTTTAATAACAGTATCCATTTCCCGAAGTGGAGTTTCGTTTCAGCCCAATGATGCATCAAATGTTGGTTTTTGGCTCAACACATTTATCCCACCTTCCTACTCTATCCTGAAATGTGTTCCTTTTCATGAGTTTCTTAGCTTTAATTACATATTTCGATTACAATCCTCAAGTCCTTAACACCTTCACTTAGTGAAAACCAAGAAGCAAGCAATTGTCAGCTGGATGCCATACCAGCATTTCTGATTGCAAACGGATGCTTTTGAGACCTTCTGCTAAGTAGGCAAAGGTAGGGAATCTTAGATGTGCCCAGCATCCAATGTTCCAATCCTCTATCCTCTTTGAAATGATCCGGAGAGTCAAGGAATGCTTGCCACTTACCTTGGTGAAGTTTCATGCTACCCAAATCTAGAGAGGCCATTTAGAAAGACTTCAAGTGTCATCATTTCAACTTATGGTCTTTGCTGTCAAATTGGCAACAGATATAAGGTCTTTTTGGATCTCTAAGAAACCTAGGGACTGCAGAAGGTTTATACTTCAGAATGCAAGAAGCTTAAGGCAGCTTCCATACCAGATATCAGTTCAGTACTAGCTATTTGCCAGATCATCAGGACCTGAAATCCATGGAGGCCAATTCTCTCCAGAGGAGGAAGTATTGAATAGGTAAGTGCTTCCCTTTCAGTGAAATAGAGCTCATTTACACATCAACTCGGCAGTTGATGTCAATTGCCTTATCCCTAAAAGTGGCCCAAATCTGGAGAATGCACATGAAGGGGGTGCGTTGGGGAAGCACATTTGAGTTTCCCAGAGCCACAACACTTTCACACAAAACAAACGCAAAAGTACATGCAAAAAAGAAACTCTCAGTCCTGAGGACCAAAGCAAAGGGTGAGGATGAACAACATCCTCAGTGTTTTCGAACTACGTTCCCTCATTTTAACAACAAAATGACAAACAACATGCAAATTGAAAGATATGGAATCAGGACCACAGTTGTCATGCCTACTGACCTGGGAAGCAGAAAGAGCCAAAAAGGAAAGAGCAAAGAAATTAGGAAAAGTTCAATTTGCTTCATTAACTTCCACATGTCTCCTGGAAATATGCTCGTTTTCTCAGGGTCACAATGATGAAAACCAAAAGGATTTCACTGAGCAAACTTTCTCTAACTGAATATTTTACATAGACTGGTTTTGGACATATGAAAATGATTTATTTGATGCCATGTTTCACCAGAATCTGTAGAATATGCTGGCCATGCAATGTAAAAAAAAGAAAAAAAAAACTTGCTTGTACCTTAGCGGACTACAAGATGGACTAGAGCTCTGCTGATCACAGCAGGTGTTATCCAATAGCAGAGAGACAAATGCAATGCCAAAAGGTCTCTCAGGATCGCAGTTCCCAGGCACCGAAGGGCAGATTCCTACCCATTGGAAAGGGAATATGTCAACAAATGTTCCACCACAGCTGAAACACAACGCAGGAGGGAACGATACCTAGTGTGATCATATGCAAGCTCCGTTACTGACCAAAGACGTCTCAAGTACTCAATGCAAGTGCTGTTTCACACACCTACAATGTACGAATCACAAAGAGGATCCCACAAACCAAAGCCCAGACTGCCGTGATTAACACCACATTGACACACACAAACACATGAAGAACAAATAAACACTACAATCACAAAGACCGAAAGCCAGAGAAGGCATTTTGTCAACTTCCACTTCCACTCCCACATGGAGGCCCCCAGTTCTCAAGAGGGAATGGACTCAGAGGGGCTCACATCCGCTAAGGGGAGCAGCCCAGTTGGAGTAGACCTATTTCCCAGCCTGTGCAAGCTGGAGCGACTTACCCCCAAATGACATGAACTGTATACCGTTGCTCTGGACATGTCTCCAAGACAAGCAGCCTCGTGCTGTAGGGCAGCCAGTGCATATCAGGGAGAATCCCTGCCAGTATCCTGGAGCCAAATATACTCTGGCATGTGCTAGGAAATATAAATGGCGGCGCCCCTGATCGAGATCAACACACCATGGGCACAGACCTCCTGGCTGGCTCGCTATAATTGGTAACCAAAGGCCAGGATGTGTGCCCGACGCACAGTGAGGCCAAGCAACAGCAAAACATTGGACTTTGGAGCCGAGAAGTATTTGTTGTTGAGACATTCAAGGAAATGGGTGGCTTATGCTGGGTAATCCCCAACCTTGAAAGCTTTTAGCAAAGCCCTCTTAGAGGTAAGGTGATGGAGGGGTGTGGCTGTTCGTTGAAAACTTCTCATGTCCGATCCTTTGTTGTTGAGGACAGGTCATAGTCAGGTCTCAATGTTCCTATCAATCTCCAGCCAACAAATGTCACTCTCTGGGTGACAAGAAAGGGCAAGGTCCCAAGGCACAAGACTCACCCTCTGAGGTCCAGACCCACCTAAGAGAAAGGGGTCCCTGGGAGGGGTGGTGGTCCTCCTGCCATGGAGGGTTTGTCCAGGAGCTGGTCTGGGTCCTCCCACCACTGCCCATGCCTCACAGAGGAGGCAGCTCTGCCTTGGTGGCTCCCTCAGGGCCAGGTCCCAGACCCTTGCTAGCTGTCATCACTGAGGAGCCGTATGCATATTACCCAACAGGTCTTAATGCTCCTCAGGCCACCCAAACAGTGGCGGTCAGGTACCCCAGACTGTGAGCCATACCCTTAGGGTCACAGTGGCGGTGTGTGGTAGAGGTTCAACACTGCCTCAAGGCCTGGTCTGGGCCAGTGGGCATTCATGGGCTTGGCTCTGGAGCCATGCAGGACACACCCCCAGCCTGTTCTCTGGGCCTCCCATCACACCAGCTGGCCCAAGGCCGTGTGAGCAGAAGAATGCTTGGGAGAAGACTGGCACTTGCCTCTTACCTCACGCTCCAGGTCTGAAGGGGCAGCACTCCACTGACTGCTGCCTAAAAAAGGGCCCCCACTAAAGATGGCTGACAGACAGTGGCTTGCTTGGGGCAGGGGCCCACTACACTGCCCTCCAATGGCTGAGCAGGGTGGTCACAGTGGCATTAGTGGTCTCCTGGTAACCATTGCCTGGTAATGGGGCAGTGGGTCACAGTGCACAGCAAGCGCTGCCTGGGAAGGGCTGCATTCAGCTGGCTATGTTACAATTCCCCCTTTTTTTGGTCATCTGCATCCCTGAAGAGAATATGTGGGTATGATTTGGATAGAGTGGTTAATCATAAACTCAGCAGCGGAGCTCTGTTTTAGGGGACTTGCTTTCAACCTCCATTCCTGGTTCATCTTTTCCCAAGTCTTTCAGGGAATGGGGTGACGACCATTCTAGCTACGTCCTGCTGCAGGAAAGCAAAGCCCTACAGTGCATTCTGAGTTGGAAGCAAGGCCATGTTGCAAGTCTTGATCCAAGTCTCATATAAACTTGTATAAGGAATCCAGGAGAATAAGCCTGAAATGCAGCATGAGGGTGGCACTCTGGGGGAGATGTTCTGGCAGGTAATCCAGACACGCAGAAGCAGAAGGGAAGACATTGTTGTAAGTTGTTAGGAAGTTGAGGGGAAGAGCTTCCCTTAATGGGAGAACACAGATCAAAATCAGCATTATTGCAAAGCAAATCCATAAACGTTAGTAGCATATGCATCCTTTTACTCAGTTTGTCAAAACTGCATTGGTAAGAGTCTTCTTGAAGTTGAAGCACTTTGGGAAAGCCTCAGCCTAACTATCTGTTAGACACTTAAAGAGGCAAGGTTAGAGATCGCATGACAAGGGGTTGAGAAGGAAGCTTAATCAAGTGGCTCTCATGTAACTGTCAGCATGGCTGACCGATTATCCCAAGGCATACCTGCATTTCAGAAACTTTGTACCCTTTCTAGAATATCGACAGGTGTGCCATGTATCCATCCTGTGTAATTGGAGAAGCTTCTCCCCCATTTCACAATGTTTTCTCTGTAATTTCCATACCAGATATACGACTGAAATAGTCCTCCTTGAGTTGCCTTAAGGGCCCCTCAACTAATCCAAAGTTAACAAACTATTTCAAAACACCTGGTCCAATAAGCTCATCAGTCCTTTGAAGAGAATTCTTCTTTCTTCTCCAAAGTGAGAAGAGATCTTAAAAGCAAATCGAGATCCCTTAAAGGAAGGACAGTTCACATACCATGGTATTGAAAGCAGCATTCCAAGTAAACGTGTTCTCTTGGCAGAGGGGAACCCAATCCAGCCTTGAAAAAAACGTATTTTTAATAACAGTATCCATTTCCCGAAGTGGAGTTTCGTTTCAGCCCAATGATGCATCAAATGTTGGTTTTTGGCTCAACACATTTATCCCACCTTCCTACTCTATCCTGAAATGTGTTCCTTTTCATGAGTTTCTTAGCTTTAATTACATATTTTGATTACAATCCTCAAGTCCTTAACACCTTCACTTAGTGAAAACCAAGAAGCAAGCAATTGTCAGCTGGATGCCATACCAGCATTTCTGATTGCAAACGGATGCTTTTGAGACCTTCTGCTAAGTAGGCAAAGGTAGGGAATCTTAGATGTGCCCAGCATCCAATGTTCCAATCCTCTATCCTCTTTGAAATGACCCGGAGAGTCAAGGAATGCTTGCCACTTAGCTTGGTGAAGGTTCATGCTACCCAAATCTAGAGAGGCCATTTAGAAAGACTTCAAGTGTCATCATTTCAACTTATGGTCTTTGCTGTCAAATTGGCAACAGATATAAGGTCTTTTTGGATCTCTAAGAAACCTAGGGACTGCAGAAGGTTTATACTTCAGAATGCAAGAAGCTTAAGGCAGCTTCCATACCAGATATCAGCTCAGTACTAGCTATTTGCCAGATCATCAGGACCTGAAATCCATGGAGGCCAATTCTCTCCAGAGGAGGAAGTATTGAATAGGTAAGTGCTTCCCTTTCAGTGAAGTGGAGCTCATTTACACATCAACTCGGCAGTTGATGTCAATTGCCTTATCCCTTAAAGTGGCCCAATTCTGGAGAATGCACCTGAAGGGGGTGCGTTGGGGAAGCACATTTGAGTTTCCCAGAGCCACAACACTTTCACACAAAACAAACGCAAAAGTACATGTAAAAAAGAAACTCTCAGTCCTGAGGACCAAAGCAAAGGGTGAAGATGAACAACATCCTCAGTGTTTTCGAACTACGTTCCCTCATTTTAACAACAAAACGACAAACAACATGCAAATTGAAAGATAGGGAATCAGGACCACAGTTGTCATGCCTACTGACCTGGGAAGCAGAAAGAGCCAAAAAGTAAAGAGCAAAGAAATTAGGAAAAGTTCAATTTGCTTCATTAACTTCCACATGTCTCCTGGAAATATGCTCGTTTTCTCAGGGTCACAATGATGAAAACCAAAAGGATTTCACTGAGCAAACTTTCTCTAACTGAATATTTTACATAGACTGGTTTTGGAGATATGAAAATGATTCATTTGATGCCATGTTTCACCAGAATCTGTAGAATATGCTGGCCATGCAATGTAAAAAAAAGAAAAAAAAAACTTGCTTGTCCCTTAGCAGACTACAAGATGGACTAGAGCTCTGCTGATCACAGCAGGTGTTATCCAATAGCAGAGAGACAAATGCAATGCCAAAAGGTCTCTCAGGATCGCAGTTCCCAGGCACCAAAGGGGAGATTCCTACCCATTGGAAAGGGAATATGTCAACCAATGTTCCACCACAGCTGAAACACAACGCAGGAGGGAATGATACCTAGTGTGATCATATGCAAGCTCCGTTACTGACCAAAGACGTCTCAAGTACTCAATGCAAGTGCTGTTTCACACACCTACAATGTACGAATCACAAAGAGGATCCCACAAACCAAAGCACAGACTGCCGTGATTAACACCACATTGACACACACAAACACATGAATAACAAATAAACACTCCAATCACAAAGACAGAAAGCCAGAGAAGGCATTTTGTCTACTTCCACTTCCACTCCCACATGGAGGCCCCCAGTTCTCAAGAGGGAATGGACTCAGAGGGGCTCACATCCGCTAAGGGGAGCAGCCCAGTTGGAGTAGACCTATTTCCCAGCCTGTGCAAGCTGGAGCGACTTACCCCCAAATGACATGAACTGTATAGCGTTGCTCTGGACATGTCTCCAAGACAAGCAGCCTCGTGCTGTAGGGCAGCCACTGCATATCATGGAGAATCCCTGCCAGTATCCTGGAGTCAAATGTACTCTGGCATGTGCTGGGAACTATAAATGGTGACGCACCTGATCGAGATCAACACACCATGGGCACAGACCTCCTGGCTGGCTCGCTATAATTGGTAACCAAAGGCAAGGATGTGTGCCCGACACACAGTGAGGCCAAGCAACAGTAAAACATTGGACTTTGGAGCCGAGAAATATTTGTTGTTGAGACATTCAAGGAAATGGGTGGCTTATGCTGGGTAATCCCCAACCTTGAAAGCTTTTAGCAAAGCCCTCTTAGAGGTAAGGTGATGGAGGGGTGTGGCTGTTCGTTGAAAACTTCTCCCTGTCCGATCCTTTGTTGTTGAGGACAGGTCATAGTCGGGTCTCAATGTTCCTATCAATCTCCAGCCAACAAATGTCACTCTCTGGGTGACAAGAAAGGGCAAGGTCCCAAGGCACAAGGCTCACCCTCTGAGGTCCAGACCCACCTAAGAGAAAGGGGTCCCTGGGAGGGGTGGTGGTCCTCCTGCCATGGAGGGTTTGTCCAGGAGCTGGTCTGGGTCCTCCCACCAGTGCCCACGCCTCCCAGAGGAGGCAGCTCTGCCTTGGTGGCTCCCTCAGGGCCAGGTCCCAGACCCTTGCTAGCTGTCATCACTGAGGGAGCCGGGTGCACACGACCCAACAGGTCTTAATGCTCCCCAGGCCACCCAAACAGTGGCGGTCAGGTACCCCAGACTGTGAGCCATACCCTTAGGGTCACAGTGGCGGTGTGTGGTAGAGGTTCAACACTGCCTCAAGGCCTGGTCTGGGCCAGGGGACATTCATGGCCTTGGCTCTGGAGCCCTGCAGGACACACCCCCAGCCTGTTCTCTGGGCCCCCCATCACACCAGCTGGCCCAAGGCCGTGTGAGCAGAAGAATGCTGGGGAGAAGGCTGGCACTTGCCTCTTACCTCACGCTCCAGGTCTGAAGGGGCAGCACTCCACTGACTGATGCCTAACAAAGGGCCCCCACTAAAGATGGCTGACAGACAGTGGCTTGCTTGGGGCAGGGGCCCACTACACTGCCCACCAATGGCTGAGCAGGGTGGTCACAGTGGCATTAGTGGTCTCCTCGTAACCATTGCCTGGTAATGGGGCAGTGGGTCACAGTGCACAGCAAGGGCTGCCTGGGAAGGGCTGCATTCAGCTGGCTATGGTACAATTCCCCCTTTTTTTGGTCATCTGCAACCCTGAAGAGAATATGTGGGTATGATTTGGATACAGTGGTTAATCATAAACTCAGCAGCGGATCTCTGTTTTAGGGGACTTGCTTTCAACCTCCATTCCTGGTTCATCTTTTCCCAAGTCTTTCAGGGAATGGGGTGACGACCACTCTAGCTACGTCCTGCTGCAGGAAAGCAAAGCCCTACAGTGCATTCTGAGTTGGAAGCAAGGCCACGTTGCAAGTCTTGATCCAAGTCTCATATAAACTTGTATAAGGAATCCAGGAGAATAGGCCTGAAAAGCAGCGTGAGGGTGGCACTCTGGGGGAGATGTTCTGGCAGTAATCCAGACACGCAGAAGCAGAAGGGAAGAAATTGTTGTAAGTTGTTAGGAAGTTGAGGGGAAGAGCTTCCCTTAATGGGAGAACACAGATCAAAATCAGCATTATTGCAAAGCAAATCCATAAACGTTAGTAGCATATGCATCTGTTTACTCAGTTTGTCAAAACTGCATTGGTAAGAGTCTTCTTGAAGTTGAAGCACTTTGGGAAAGCCTCAGCCTAACTATCTGTTAGACACTTAATGAGGCAAGGTTAGAGATCGCATGACAAGGGGTTGAGAAGGAAGCTTAATCAAGTGGCTCTCATGTAACCGTCAGCATGGCTGACCGATTATCCCAAGGCATACCTGCATTTCAGAAACTTTGTACTCTTTCTAGAATATCGACAGGTGTGCCATGTATCCATCCTGTGTAATTGGAGAAGCTTCTCCCCCATTTCACAATGTTTTCTCTGTAATTTCCATACCAGATATACGACTGAAATAGTCCTCCTTGAGTTGCCTTAAGGGCCCCGCAACTAATCCAAAGTTAACAAACTATTTCAAAACACCTGGTCCAATAAGCTCATCAGTCCTTTGAAGAGAATTCTTCTTTCTTCTCCAAAGTGAGAAGAGATCTTAAAAGCAAATCGAGATCCCTTAAAGGAAGGACAGTTCACATACCATGGTATTGAAAGCAGCATTGCAAGTAAACGTGTTCTCTTGGCAGAGGGGAACCCAATCCAGCCTTGAAAAAAACGTATTTTTAATAACAGTATCCATTTCCCGAAGTGGAGTTCCGTTTCAGCCCAATGATGCATCAAATGTTGGTTTTTGGCTCAACACATTTATCCCACCTTCCTACTCTATCCTGAAATGTGTTCCTTTTCATGAGTTTCTTAGCTTTAATTACATATTTCGATTACAATCCTCAAGTCCTTAACACCTTCACTTAGTGAAAACCAAGAAGCAAGCAATTGTCAGCTGGATGCCATACCAGCATTTCTGATTGCAAACGGATGCTTTTGAGACCTTCTGCTAAGCAGGCAAAGGTAGGGAATCTTAGATGTGCCCAGCATCCAATGTTCCAATCCTCTATCCTCTTTGAAATGACCCGGAGAGTCAAGGAATGCTTGCCACTTACCTTGGTGAAGTTTCATGCTACCCAAATCTAGAGAGGCCATTTAGAAAGACTTCAAGTGTCATCATTTCAACTTATGGTCTTTGCTGTCAAATTGGCAACAGATATAAGGTCTTTTTGGATCTCTAAGAAAACTAGGGACCGCAGAAGCTTTATACTTCAGAATGCAAGAAGCTTAAGGCAGCTTCCATACCAGATATCAGCTCAGTACTAGCTATTTGCCAGATCATCAGGACCTGAAATCCATGGAGGCCAATTCTCTCCAGAGGAGGAAGTATTGAATAGGTAAGTGCTTCCCTTTCAGTGAAATAGAGCTCATTTACACATCAACTCGGCAGTTGATGTCAATTGCCTTATCCCTAAAAGTGGCCCAAATCTGGAGAATGCACCTGAAGGGGGTGCGTTGGGGAAGCACATTTGAGTTTCCCAGAGCCACAACACTTTCACACAAAACAAACGCAAAAGTACATGCAAAAAAGAAACTCTCAGTCTTGAGGACCAAAGCAAAGGGTGAGTATGAACAACATCCTCAGTGTTTTCGAACTACGTTCCCTCATTTTAACAACAAAACGACAAACAACATGCAAATTGAAAGATAGGGAATCAGGACCACAGTTGTCATGCCTACTGACCTGGGAAGCAGAAAGAGCCAAAAAGGAAAGAGCAAAGAAATTAGGAAAAGTTCAATTTGCTTCATGAACTTCCACATGTCTCCTGGAAATATGCTCGTTCTCTCAGGGTCACAATGATGAAAAGCAAAAGGATTTCACTGAGCAAACTTTCTCTAACTGAATATTTTACATAGACTGGTTTTGGAGATATGAAAATGATTCATTTGATGCCATGTTTCACCAGAATCTGTAGAATATGCTGGCCATGCAATGTAAAAAAAAAGAAAAAAATACTTGCTTGTACCTTAGCGGACTACAAGATGGACTAGAGCTCTGCTGATCACAGCAGGTGTTATCCAATAGCAGAGAGACAAATGCAATGCCAAAAGGTCTCTCAGGATCGCAGTTCCCAGGCACCGAAGGGCAGATTCCTACCCATTGGAAAGGGAATATGTCAACCAATGTTCCACCACAGCTGAAACACAACGCAGGAGGGAACGATACCTAGTGTGATCATATGCAAGCTCCGTTACTGACCAAAGACGTCTCAAGTACTCAATGCAAGTGCTGTTTCACACACCTACAATGTACGAATCACAAACAGGATCCCACAAACCAAAGCACAGACTGCCGTGATTAACACCACATTGACACACACAAACACATGAAGAACAAATAAACACTCCAATCACAAAGACAGAAAGCCAGAGAAGGCATTTTGTCTACTTCCACTTCCACTCCCACATGGAGGCCCCCAGTTCTCAAGAGGGAATGGACTCAGAGGGGCTCACATCCGCTAAGGGGAGCAGCCCAGTTGGAGTAGACCTATTTCCCAGCCTGTGCAAGCTGGAGCGACTTACCCCCAAATGACATGAACTGTATACCACTGCTCTGGACATGTCTCCAAGACAAGCAGCCTCGTGCTGTAGGGCAGCCACTGCATATCATGGAGAATCCCTGCCAGTATCCTGGAGTCAAATGTACTCTGGCATGTGCTGGGAACTCTAAATGGCGACGCACCTGATCGAGATCAACACACCATGGGCACAGACCTCCTGGCTGGCTCGCTATAATTGGTAACCAAAGGCAAGGATGTGTGCCCGACACACAGTGAGGCCAAGCAACAGCAAAACATTGGACTTTGGAGCCGAGAAATATTTGTTGTTGAGACATTCAAGGAAATGGGTGGCTTATGCTGGGTAATCCCCAACCTTGAAAGCTTTTAGCAAAGCCCTCTTAGAGGTAAGGTGATGGAGAGGTGTGGCTGTTCGTTGAAAAGTTTTCCCTGTCCGATCCTTTGTTGTTGAGGACAGGTCATAGTCGGGTCTCAATGTTCCTATCAATCTCCAGCCAACAAATGTCACTCTCTGGGTGACAAGAAAGGGCAAGGTCCCAAGGCACAAGGCTCACCCTCTGAGGTCCAGACCCACCTAAGAGAAAGGGGTCCCTGGGAGGGGTGGTGGTCCTCCTGCCATGGAGGGTTTGTCCAGGAGCTGGTCTGGGTTCTCCCACCAGTGCCCACGCCTCACAGAGGCGGCAGCTCTGCCTTGGTGGCTCCCTCAGGGCCAGGTCCCAGACCCTTGCTAGCTGTCATCACTGAGGGAGCCGGGTGCACACGACCCAACAGGTCTTAATGCTCCCCAGGCCACCCAAACAGTGGCAGTCAGGTACCCCAGACTGTGAGCCATACCCTTAGGGTCACATTGGCGGTGTGTGGTAGAGGTTCAACACTGCCTCAAGGCCTGGTCTGGGCCAGGGGACATTCATGGCCTTGGCTCTGGAGCCCTGCAGGACACACCCCCAGCCTGTTCTCTGGGCCCCCCATCACACCAGCTGGCCCAAGGCCGTGTGAGCAGAAGAATGCTGGGGAGAAGGCTGGCACTTGCCTCTTACCTCACGCTCCAGGTCTGAAGGGGCAGCACTCCACTGACTGCTGCCTAAAATAGGGCCCCCACTAAATATGGCTGACAGACAGTGGCTTGCTTGGGGCAGGGGCCCACTACACTGCCCACCAATGGCTGAGCAGGGTGGTCACAGTGGCATTAGTGGTCTCCTGGTAACCATTGCCTGGTAATGGGGCAGTGGGTCACAGTGCACAGCAAGGGCTGCCTGGGAAGGGCTGCATTCAGCTGGCTATGGTACAATTCCCCCTTTTTTTGGTCATCAGCAACCCTGAAGAGAATATGTGGGTATGATTTGGATAGAGTGGTTAATCATAAACTCAGCAGCGGATCTCTGTTTTAGGGGACTTGCTTTCAACCTCCATTCCTGGTTCATCTTTTCCCAAGTCTTTCAGGGAATGGGGTGACGACCACTCTAGCTACGTCCTGCTGCAGGAAAGCAAAGCCCTACAGTGCATTCTGAGTTGGAAGCAAGGCCACGTTGCAAGTCTTGATCCAAGTCTCATATAAACTTGTATAAGGAATCCAGGAGAATAAGCCTGAAAAGCAGCGTGAGGGTGGCACTCTGGGGGAGATGTTCTGGCAGGTAATCCAGACACGCAGAAGCAGAAGGGAAGAAATTGTTGTAAGTTGTTAGGAAGTTGAGGGGAAGAGCTTCCCTTAATGGGAGAACACAGATCAAAATCAGCATTATTGCAAAGCAAATCCATAAACGTTAGTAGCATATGCATCTGTTTACTCAGTTTGTCAAAACTGCATTGGTAAGAGTCTTCTTGAAGTTGAAGCACTTTGGGAAAGCCTCAGCCTAACTATCTGTTAGACACTTAAAGAGGCAAGGTTAGAGATCGCATGACAAGGTGTTGAGAAGGAAGCTTAATCAAGTGGCTCTCATGTAACCGTCAGCATGGCTGACCGATTATCCCAAGGCATACCTGCATTTCAGAAACTTTGTACCCTTTCTAGAATATCGACAGGTGTGCCATGTATCCATCCTGTGTAATTGGAGAAGCTTCTCCCCCATTTCACAATGTTTTCTCTGTAATTTCCATACCAGATATACGACTGAAATAGTCCTCCTTGAGTTGCCTTAAGGGCCCCGCAACTAATCCAAAGTTAACAAAATATTTCAAAACACCTGGTCCAATAAGCTCATCAGTCCTTTGAAGAGAATTATTCTTTCTTCTCCAAAGTGAGAAGAGATCTTAAAAGCAAATCGAGATCCCTTAAAGGCAGGACAGTTCACATACCATGGTATTGAAAGCAGCATTGCAAGTAAACGTGTTCTCTTGGCAGAGGGGAACCCAATCCAGCCTTGAAAAAAACGTATTTTTAATAACAGTATCCATTTCCCGAAGTGGAGTTTCGTTTCAGCCCAATGATGCATCAAATGTTGGTTTTTGGCTCAACACATTTATCCCACCTTCCTACTCTATCCTGAAATGTGTTCCTTTTCATGAGTTTCTTAGCTTTAATTACATATTTCGTTTACAATCTTCAAGTCCTTAACACCTTCACTTAGTGAAAACCAAGAAGCAAGCAATTGTCAGCTGGATGCCATACCAGCATTTCTGATTGCAAACGGATGCTTTTGAGACCTTCTGCTAAGTAGGCAAAGGTAGGGAATCTTAGATGTGCCCAGCATCCAATGTTCCAATCCTCTATCCTCTTTGAAATGACCCGGAGAGTCAAGGAATGCTTGCCACTTACCTTGGTGAAGTTTCATGCTACCCAAATGTAGAGAGGCCATTTAGAAAGACTTCAAGTGTCATCATTTCAACTTATGGTCCTTGCTGTCAAATTGGCAACAGATATAAGGTCTTTTTGGATCTCTAAGAAACCTAGGGACCGCAGAAGGTTTATACTTCAGAATGCAAGAAGCTTAAGGCAGCTTCCATACCAGATATCAGCTCAGTACTAGCTATTTGCCAGATCATCAGGACCTGAAATCCATGGAGGCCAATTCTCTCCAGAGGAGGAAGTATTGAATAGGTAAGTGCTTCCCTTTCAGTGAAATAGAGCTCATTTACACATCAACTCGGCAGTTGATGTCAATTGCCTTATCCCTAAAAGTGGCCCAATTCTGGAGAATGCACCTGAAGGGGGTGCGTTGGGGAAGCACATTTGAGTTTCCCAGAGCCACAACACTTTCACACAAAACAAACGCAAAAGTACATGCAAAAAAGAAACTCTCAGTCCTGAGGACCAAAGCAAAGGGTGAGGATGAACAACATCCTCAGTGTTTTCGAACTACGTTCCCTCATTTTAACAACAAAACGACAAACAACATGCAAATTGAAAGATAGGGAATCACGACCACAGTTGTCATGCCTACTGACCTGGGAAGCAGAAAGAGCCAAAAAGTAAAGAGCAAAGAAATTAGGAAAAGTTCAATTTGCTTCATGAACTTCCACATGTCTCCTGGAAATATGCTCGTTCTCTCAGGGTCACAATGATGAAAACCAAAAGGATTTCACTGAGCAAACTTTCTCTAACTGAATATTTTACATAGACTGGTTTTGGAGATATGAAAATGATTCATTTGATGCCATGTTTCACCAGAATCTGTAGAATATGCTGGCCATGCAATGTAAAAAAAAAGAAAAAAAAAACTTGCTTGTACCTTAGCGGACTACAAGATGGACTAGAGCTCTGCTGATCACAGCAGGTGTTATCCAATAGCAGAGAGACAAATGCAATGCCAAAAGGTCTCTCAGGATCGCAGTTCCCAGGCACCGAAGGGCAGATTCCTACCCATTGGAAAGGGAATATGTCAACCAATGTTCCACCACAGCTGAAACACAACGCAGGAGGGAACGATACCTAGTGTGATCATATGCAAGCTCCGTTACTGACCAAAGACGTCTCAAGTACTCAATGCAAGTGCTGTTTCACACACCTACAATGTACGAATCACAAACAGGATCCCACAAACCAAAGCACAGACTGCCGTGATTAACACCACATTGACACACACAAACACATGAAGAACAAATAAAAACTCCAATCACAAAGACAGAAAGCCAGAGAAGGCATTTTGTCTACTTCCACTTCCACTCCCACATGGAGGCCCCCAGTTCTCAAGAGGGAATGGACTCAGAGGGGCTCACATCCGCTAAGGGGATCAGCCCAGTTGGAGTAGACCTATTTCCCAGCCTGTGCAAGCTGGAGCGACTTACCCCCAAATGACATGAACTGTATACCACTGCTCTGAACATGTCTCCAAGACAAGCAGCCTCGTGCTGTAGGGCAGCCACTGCATATCATGGAGAATCCCTGCCAGTATCCTGGAGTCAAATGTACTCTGGCATGTGCTGGGAACTCTAAATGGCGACGCACCTGATCGAGATCAACACACCATGGGCACAGACCTCCTGGCTGGCTCGCTATAATTGGTAACCAAAGGCAAGGATGTGTGCCCGACACACAGTGAGGCCAAGCAACAGCAAAACATTGGACTTTGGAGCCGAGAAATATTTGTTGTTGAGACATTCAAGGAAATGGGTGGCTTATGCTGGGTAATCCCCAACCTTGAAAGCTTTTAGCAAAGCCCTCTTAGAGGTAAGGTGATGGAGAGGTGTGGCTGTTCGTTGAACAGTTCTCCCTGTCCGATCCTTTGTTGTTGAGGACAGGTCATAGTCGGGTCTCAATGTTCCTATCAATCTCCAGCCAACAAATGTCACTCTCTGGGTGACAAGAAAGGGCAAGGTCCCAAGGCACAAGGCTCACCCTCTGAGGTCCAGACCCACCTAAGAGAAAGGGGTCCCTGGGAGGGGTGGTGGTCCTCCTGCCATGGAGGGTTTGTCCAGGAGCTGGTCTGGGTCCTCCCACCAGTGCCCACGCCTCACAGAGGCGGCAGCTCTGCCTTGGTGGCTCCCTCAGGGCCAGGTCCCAGACCCTTGCTAGCTGTCATCACTGAGGGAGCCGGGTGCACACGACCCAACAGGTCTTAATGCTCCCCAGGCCACCCAAACAGTGGCAGTCAGGTACCCCAGACTGTGAGCCATACCCTTAGGGTCACATTGGCGGTGTGTGGTAGAGGTTCAACACTGCCTCAAGGCCTGGTCTGGGCCAGGGGACATTCATGGCCTTGGCTCTGGAGCCCTGCAGGACACACCCCCAGCCTGTTCTCTGGGCCCCCCATCACACCAGCTGGCCCAAGGCCGTGTGAGCAGAAGAATGCTGGGGAGAAGGCTGGCACTTGCCTCTTACCTCACGCTCCAGGTCTGAAGGGGCAGCACTCCACTGACTGCTGCCTAAAAAAGGGCCCCCACTAAATATGGCTGACAGACAGTGGCTTGCTTGGGGCAGGGGCCCACTACACTGCCCACCAATGGCTGAGCAGGGTGGTCACAGTGGCATTAGTGGTCTCCTGGTAACCATTGCCTGGTAATGGGGCAGTGGGTCACAGTGCACAGCAAGGGCTGCCTGGGAAGGGCTGCATTCAGCTGGCTATGGTACAATTCCCCCTTTTTTTGGTCATCAGCAACCCTGAAGAGAATATGTGGGTATGATTTGGATAGAGTGGTTAATCATAAACTCAGCAGCGGATCTCTGTTTTAGGGGACTTGCTTTCAACCTCCATTCCTGGTTCATCTTTTCCCAAGTCTTTCAGGGAATGGGGTGACGACCACTCTAGCTACGTCCTGCTGCAGGAAAGCAAAGCCCTACAGTGCATTCTGAGTTGGAAGCAAGGCCACGTTGCAAGTCTTGATCCAAGTCTCATATAAACTTGTATAAGGAATCCAGGAGAATAAGCCTGAAAAGCAGCGTGAGGGTGGCACTCTGGGGGAGATGTTCTGGCAGGTAATCCAGACACGCAGAAGCAGAAGGGAAGAAATTGTTGTAAGTTGTTAGGAAGTTGAGGGGAAGAGCTTCCCTTAATGGGAGAACACAGATCAAAATCAGCATTATTGCAAAGCAAATCCATAAACGTTAGTAGCATATGCATCTGTTTACTCAGTTTGTCAAAACTGCATTGGTAAGAGTCTTCTTGAAGTTGAAGCACTTTGGGAAAGCCTCAGCCTAACTATCTGTTAGACACTTAAAGAGGCAAGGTTAGAGATCGCATGACAAGGGGTTGCGAAGGAAGCTTAATCAAGTGGCTCTCATGTAACCGTCAGCATGGCTGACCGATTATCCCAAGGCATACCTGCATTTCAGAAACTTTGTACCCTTTCTAGAATATCGACAGGTGTGCCACGTATCCATCCTGTGTAATTGGAGAAGCTTCTCCCCCATTTCACAATGTTTTCTCTGTAATTTCCATACCAGATATACGACTGAAATAGTCCTCCTTGAGTTGCCTTAAGGGCCCCGCAACTAATCCAAAGTTAACAAAATATTTCAAAACACCTGGTCCAATAAGCTCATCAGTCCTTTGAAGAGAATTCTTCTTTCTTCTCCAAAGTGAGAAGAGATCTTAAAAGCAAATCGAGATCCCTTAAAGGCAGGACAGTTCACATACCATGGTATTGAAAGCAGCATTCCAAGTAAACGTGTTCTCTTGGCAGAGGGGAACCCAATCCAGCCTTGAAAAAAACGTATTTTTAATAACAGTATCCATTTCCCGAAGTGGAGTTTCGTTTCAGCCCAATGATGCATCAAATGTTGGTTTTTGGCTCAACACATTTATCCCACCTTCCTACTCTATCCTGAAATGTGTTCCTTTTCATGAGTTTCTTAGCTTTAATTACATATTTCGATTACAATCTTCAAGTCCTTAACACCTTCACTTAGTGAAAACCAAGAAGCAAGCAATTGTCAGCTGGATGCCATACCAGCATTTCTGATTGCAAACGGATGCTTTTGAGACCTTCTGCTAAGTAGGCAAAGGTAGGGAATCTTAGATGTGCCCAGCATCCAATGTTCCAATCCTCTATCCTCTTTGAAATGACCCGGAGAGTCAAGGAATGCTTGCCACTTACCTTGGTGAAGTTTCATGCTACCCAAATGTAGAGAGGCCATTTAGAAAGACTTCAAGTGTCATCATTTCAACTTATGGTCCTTGCTGTCAAATTGGCAACAAATATAAGGTCTTTTTGGATCTCTAAGAAACCTAGGGACCGCAGAAGGTTTATACTTCAGAATGCAAGAAGCTTAAGGCAGCTTCCATACCAGATATCAGCTCAGTACTAGCTATTTGCCAGATCATCAGGACCTGAAATCCATGGAGGCCAATTCTCTCCAGAGGAGGAAGTATTGAATAGGTAAGTGCTTCCCTTTCAGTGAAATAGAGCTCATTTACACATCAACTCGGCAGTTGATGTCAATTGCCTTATCCCTAAAAGTGGCCCAATTCTGGAGAATGCACCTGAAGGGGGTGCGTTGGGGAAGCACATTTGAGTTTCCCAGAGCCACAACACTTTCACACAAAACAAATGCAAAAGTACATGCAAAAAAGAAACTCTCAGTCCTGAGGACCAAAGCAAAGGGTGAGGATGAACAACATCCTCAGTGTTTTCGAACTACGTTCCCTCATTTTAACAACAAAACGACAAACAACATGCAAATTGAAAGATAGGGAATCACGACCACAGTTGTCATGCCTACTGACCTGGGAAGCAGAAAGAGCCAAAAAGTAAAGAGCAAAGAAATTAGGAAAAGTTCAATTTGCTTCATGAACTTCCACATGTCTCCTGGAAATATGCTCGTTCTCTCAGGGTCACAATGATGAAAACCAAAAGGATTTCACTGAGCAAACTTTCTCTAACTGAATATTTTACATAGACTGGTTTTGGAGATATGAAAATGATTCATTTGATGCCATGTTTCACCAGAATCTGTAGAATATGCTGGCCATGCAATGTAAAACAAAAGAAAAAAAAACTTGCTTGTACCTTAGCGGACTACAAGATGGACTAGAGCTCTGCTGATCACAGCAGGTGTTATCCAATAGCAGAGAGACAAATGCAATGCCAAAAGGTCTCTCAGGATCGCAGTTCCCAGGCACCGAAGGGCAGATTCCTACCCATTGGAAAGGGAATATGTCAACCAATGTTCCACCACAGCTGAAACACAACGCAGGAGGGAACGATACCTAGTGTGATCATATGCAAGCTCCGTTACTGACCAAAGACGTCTCAAGTACTCAATGCAAGTGCTGTTTCACACACCTACAATGTACGAATCACAAACAGGATCCCACAAACCAAAGCACAGACTGCCGTGATTAACACCACATTGACACACACAAACACATGAAGAACAAATAAAAACTCCAATCACAAAGACAGAAAGCCAGAGAAGGCATTTTGTCTACTTCCACTTCCACTCCCACATGGAGGCCCCCAGTTCTCAAGAGGGAATGGACTCAGAGGGGCTCACATCCGCTAAGGGGATCAGCCCAGTTGGAGTAGACCTATTTCCCAGCCTGTGCAAGCTGGAGCGACTTACCCCCAAATGACATGAACTGTATACCACTGCTCTGGACATGTCTCCAAGACAAGCAGCCTCGTGCTGTAGGGCAGCCACTGCATATCAGGGAGAATCCCTGCCAGTATCCTGGAGACAAATGTACTCTGGCATGTGCTGGGAACTATAAATGGCGACGCCCCTGATCGAGATCAACACACCATGGGCACACACCTCCTGGCTGGCTCCCTATCATTTGGAACCAAAGGCCAGGATGTGTGCCCGACGCACAGTGAGGCCAAGCAACAGCAAAACATTGGACTTTGGAGCCGAGAAATATTTGTTGTTGAGACATTCAAGGAAATGGGTGGCTTCTGCTGGGTAATCCCCAACCTTGAAAGCTTTTAGCAAAGCCCTCTTAGAGGTAAGGTGATGGAGGGGTGTGGCTGTTTGTTGAAAACTTCTCCCTGTCCGATCCTTTGTTCTTGAGGACAGGTCATAGTCAGGTCTCAATGTTCCTATCAATCTCCAGCAAACAAATGTCACTCTCTGGGTGACAAGAAAGGGCAAGGTCCCAAGGCACAAGGCTCACCCTCTGAGGTCCAGACCCACCTAAGAGAAACGGGTCCCTGGGAGGGGTGGTGGTCCTCCTGCCATGGAGGGTTTGTCCAGGAGCTGGTCTGGGTCCTCCCACCAGTGCCCACGCCTCACAGAGGAGGCATCTCTGCCTTGGTGGCTACCTCAGGGCCAGGTCCCAGACCCTTGCTAGCTCTCATCACTGAGGGAGCCGGGTGCACACAACCCAATAGGTCTTAATGCTCCTCAGGCCACCCAAACAGTGGCGGTCAGGTACCCCAGACTGTGAGCCATACCCTTAGGGTCACAGTGGCGGTGTGTGGTAGAGGTTCAACACTGCCTCAAGGCCTGGTCTGGGCCAGTGGGCATTCATGGCCTTGGCTCTGGAGCCCTGCAGGACACACCCTCAGCCTGTTCTCTGGGCCCCCCATCACACCAGCTGGCCCAAGGCCGTGTGAGCAGAAGAATGCTGGGGAGAAGGCTGGCACTTGCCTCTTACCTCACGCTCCAGGTCTGAAGGGGCAGCACTCCACTGACTGCTTCCTAAAAAAGGGCCCCCACTAAAGATGGCTGACAGACAGTGGCTTGCTTGGGGCAGGGGCCCACTACACTGCCCACCAATGGCTGAGCAGGGTGGTCACAGTGGCATTAGTGGTCTCCTGGTAACCATTGCCTGGTAACGGGGCAGTGGGTCAAAGTGCACAGCAAGGGCTGCCTGGGAAGGGCTGCATTCAGCTGGCTATGGTACAATTCCCCCTTTTCTTTGGTCCTCTGCAACCCTGAGGAGAATATGTGGGTATGATTTGGATAGAGTGGTTAATCATAAACTCAGCAGCGGATCTCTGTTTTAGGGGACTTGCTTTCAACCTCCATTCCTAGTTCATCTTTTCCAAAGTCTTTCAGGGAATGGGGTGACGATCACTCTAGCTACGTCCTGCTGGAGAAAAGCAAAGCCCTACAGTGCATTCTGAGTTGGAAGCAAGGCCACATTGCAAGTCTTGATCCAAGTCTCATATAATCTTGTATAAGGAATCCAGGAGAATAAGCCTGAAAAGCAGCGTGAGGGTGGCACTCTGGGGGAGACGTTCTGGCAGGTAATCCAGACACGCAGAAGCAGAAGGGAAAAATTATTGTAAGTTGTTAGGAAGTTGAGGGGAAGAGCTTCCCTTAACGGGAGAACACAGATCAAAATCAGCATTATTGTGAAGCAAATCCATAAACGTTAGTAGCATATGCATCTGTTTACTCAGTTTGTCAAAACTGCATTGGTAAGAGTCTTCTTGAAGTTGAAGCATTTTGGGAAAGCCTCAGCCTAACTATCTGTTAGACACTTAAAGAGGCAAGGTTAAAGATCGCATGACAAGGGGTTGCGAAGGAAGCTTAATCAAGTGGCTCTCATGTAACCATCAGCATGGCTGACCGATTATCCCAAGGCATACCTGCATTTCAGAAACTTTGTACCCTTTCTAGAATATCGACAGGTGTGCCATGTATCCATCCTGTGTAATTGGAGAAGCTTCTCCCCCATTTCACAATGTTTTCTCTGTAATTTCCATACCAGATATACGACTGAAATAGTCCTCCTTGAGTTGCCTTAAGGGCTCCGCAACTAATCCAACGTTAACAAAATATTTCAAAACACCTGGTCCAATAAGCTCATCAGTCGTTTGGAGAGAATTCTTCTTTCTTCTCCAAAGTGAGAAGAGATCTTAAAAGCAAATCGAGATCCCTTAAAGGCAGGACAGGTCACATACCATGGTATTGAAAGCAGCATTCCAAGTAAACGTGTTCTCTTGGCAGAGGGGAACCCAATCCAGCCTTGAAAAAAACGTATTTGTAATAACAGTATCCATTTCCCGAAGTGGAGTTTCGTTTCAGCCCAATGATGCATCAAATGTTGGTTTTTGGCTCAACACATTTATCCCACCTTCCTACTCTATCCTGAAATGTGTTCCTTTTCATGAGTTTCTTAGCTTTAATTACATATTTCGATTACAATCCTCAAGTCCTTAACACCTTCACTTAGTGAAAACCAAGAAGCAAGCAATTGTCAGCTGGATGCCATACCAGCATTTCTGACTGCAAACGGATGCTTTTGAGACATTCTGCTAAGTACGCAACGGTAGGGAATCTTAGATGTGCCCAGCATCCAATGTTCCAATCCTCTATCCTCTTTGAAATGACCCGGAGAGTCAAGGAATGCTTGCCACTTACCTTGGTGAAGTTTCATGCTACCCAAATCTAGAGAGGCCATTTAGAAAGACTTCAAGTGTCATCATTTCAACTTATGGCCCTTGCTGTCAAATTGACAACAGATATAAGGTCTTTTTGGATCTCTAAGAAACCTAGGGACCGCAGAAGGTTTATACTTCAGAATGCAAGAAGCTTAAGGCAGCTTCCATACCAGATATCAGTTCAGTACTAGCTATTTGCCAGATCATCAGGACCTGAAATCCATGGAGGCCAATTCTCTCCAGAGGAGGAAGTATTGAATAGGTAAGGGCTTCCCTTTCAGTGAAATAGAGCTCATTTACACATCAACTCGGCAGTTGATGTCAATTGCCTTATCCCTAAAAGTGGCCCAAATCTGGAGAATGCACCTGAAAGGGGTGCGTTGGGGAAGCACATTTGAGTTTCCCAGAGCCACAACACTTTCACACAAAACAAACGCAAAAGTACATGCACAAAAGAAACTCTCAGTCCTGAGGACCAAAGCAAAGGGTGAGGATGAACAACATCCTCAGTGTTTTCGAACTACGTTCCCTCATTTTAACAACAAAACGACAAACAACATGCAAATTGAAAGATAGGGAATCAGGACCACAGTTGTCATGCCTACTGACCTGGGAAGCAGAAAGAGCCAAAAAGGAAAAAGCAAAGAAATTAGGAAAAGTTCAATTTGCTTCATTAACTTCCACATGTCTCCTGGAAATATGCTCATTTTCTCAGGGTCACAATGATGAAAACCAAAAGGATTTCACTGAGCAAACTTTCTCTAACTGAATATTTTACATAGACTGGTTTTGGAGATATGAAAATGATTCATTTGATGCCATGTTTCACCAGAATCTGTAGAATATGCTGGCCATGCAATGTAAAAAAAAGAAAAAAAATACTTGCTTGTACCTTAGCGGACTACAAGATGGACTAGAGCTCTGCTGATCACAGCAGGTGTTATCCAATAGCAGAGAGACAAATGCAATGCCAAAAGGTTTCTCAGGATTGCAGTTCCCAGGCACCAAGGGGAGATTCTTACCCATTGGAAAGGGAATATGTCAACCAATGTTCCACCACAGCTGAAACACAACGCAGGAGGGAACGATACCTAGTGTGATCATATGCAAGCTCTGTTACTGACCAAAGACATCTCAAGAACTCAATGCAAGTGCTGTTTCACACAACTACAATGTACGAATCACAAACAGGATCCCACAAACCAAAGCCCAGACTGCCGTGATTAACAACATTGACACACACAAACACATGAAGAACAAATAAACACTCCAATCACAAAGACAGAAAGCCAGAGAAGGCATTTTGTCAACTTCCACTTCCACTCCCACATGGAGGCCCCCAGTTTTCAAGAGGGAATGGACTCAGAGGGGCTCACATCCGCTAAGGGGAGCAGCCCAGTTGGAGTAGACCTATTTCCCAGCCTGTGCAAGCTGGAGCGACTTACCCCCAAATGACATGAACTGTATACCGTTGCTCTGGACATGTCTCCAAGACAAGCAGCCTCGTGCTGTAGGGCAGGGACTGCGTATCAGGGAGAATCCCTGCCAGTATCCTGGAGCCAAATGTACTATGGCATGTCCTGGGAACTATAAATGGCGATGCCCCAGATCGAGATCAACATACCATGGGCGCAGACCTCCTGGCTGGCTCGCTATAATTGGTAACCAAAGCCAGGATGTGTGACCGACGCACAGTGAGGCCAAGCAACAGCAAAACATTGGACTTTGGAGCCGAGAAATATTTGTTGTTGAGACATTCAAGGAAATGGGTGGCTTATGCCGGGTAATCCCCAACCTTGAAAGCTTTTAGCAAAGCCCTCTTAGAGGTAAGGTGATGGAGGGGTGTGGCTGTTCGTTGAAAACTTCTCCCTGTCCGATCCTTTGTTGTTGAGGACAGGTCATAGTCGGGTCTCAATGTTCCTATCAATCTCCAGCAAACAAAGGTCACTCTCTGGGTGACAAGAAAGGGCAAGGTCCCAAGGCACAAGACTCACCCTCTGAGGTCCAGACCCACCTAAGTGAAAGGGGTCCCTGGGAGGGGTGGTGGTTCTCCTGCCATGGAGGGTTTGTCCAGGAGCTGGGCTGGGTCCTCCCACCCGTGCCCATGCCTCACAGAGGAGGCAGCTCTGCCTTGGTGGCTCCCTCACGGCCAGGTCCCAGACCCTTGCTAGCTCTCATCACTGAGGGAGCCGGGTGCACATGACTCAACAGGTCTTAATGCTCCTCAGGCCACCCAAACAGTGGCGGTCAGGTACCCCAGACTGTAAGCCATACCCTTAGGGTCACAGTGGCGGTGTGTGGTAGAGGTTCAACACCGCCTCAAGGCCTGTTCTGGGCCAATGGGCATTCATGGCCTTGGCTCTGGAGCCCTGCAGGACACATCCCCAGCCTGTTCTCTGGGCCCCCCATCACACCAGCAGGCCCAAGGCCGTGTGAGCAGAAGAATGCTGGGGAGAAGGCTGACACTTGCCTCTTACCTCACGTTCCAGGTCTGAAGGGGTAGCACTCCACTGACTGCTGCCTAAAAAAGGGCCCCCACTAAAGATGGCTGACAGACAGTGGCTTGCTTGGGGCAGGGGCCCACTACACTGCCCACCAATGGCTGAGCAGGGTGGTCACAGTGGCATTAGTGGTCTCCTGGTAACCATTGCCTGGTAACGGGGCAGTGGGTCACAGTGCACAGCAAGGGCTGCCTGGGAAGGGCTGCATTCAGCTGGCTATGGTACAATTCCCCCTTTTCTTTGGTCCTCTGCAACCCTGAGGAGAATATGTGGGTATGATTTGGATAGAGTGGTTAATCATAAACTCAGCAGCGGATCTCTGTTTTAGGGGACTTGCTTTCAACCTCCATTCATGCTTCATCTTTTCCCAAGTCTTTCAGGGAATGGGGTGACGACCACTCTACCTACTTCCTGGTGCAGGGAAGCAAAGCCCTACAGTGCATTCCGAGTTGGAAGCAATGCCACGTTGCAAGTCTTGATCCAAGTCTTATATAAACTTGTATAAGGAATCCAGGAGAATAAGCCTGAAAAGCAGCGTGAGGGTGGCACTCTGCGGGAGACCTTCTGGCAGGTAATCCACACACGCAGAAGCAGAAGGGAAGAAATTGTTGTAAGTTGTTAGGAAGTTGAGGGGAAGAGCTTCCCTTAACGGGAGAACACAGATCAAAATCAGCATTCTTGCGAAACAAACCCATAAACATTAGTAGCATATGCATCTGTTTACTCAGTTTGTCAAAACTGCATTGGTAAGAGTCTTCTTGAAGTTGAAGCACTTTGGGAAAGCCTCAGCCTAACTATCTGTTAGACACTTAAAGAGGCAAGGTTAAAGATCGGATGACAAGGGGTTGAGAACGGAGCTTAATCAAGTGGCTCTCATGTAACCGTCAGCATGGCTGACCGATTATCCCAAGGCATACCTGCATTTCAGAAACTTTGTACCCTTTCTAGAATATCAACAGGTGTGCCATGTATCCATCCTGTGTAATTGGAGAAGCTTCTCCCCCATTTCACAATGTTTTCTCTGTAATTTCCATACCAGATATACGACTGAAATAGTCCTCCTTGAGTTGCCTTAAGGGCCCCACAACTAATCCAAAGTTAACAAACTATTTCAAAACACCTGGTCCAATAAGCTCATCAGTCATTTGGAGAGAATTCTTCTTTCTTCTCCAAAGTGAGAAGAGATCTTAAAAGCAAATAGAGATCCCTTAAAGGCAGGACAGGTCACATACCATGTTATTGAAAGCAGCATTCCAAGTAAACGTGTTCTCTTGGCAGAGGGGAACCCAATCCAGCCTTGAAAAAAACGTATATTTAATAACAGTATCCATTTCCCGAAGTGGAGTTTCGTTTCAGCCCAATGATGCATCAAATGTTGGTTTTTGGCTCAACACATTTATCCCACCTTCCTACTCTATCCTGAAATGTGTTCCTTTTCATGAGTTTCTTAGCTTTAATTACATATTTCGATTACAATCCTCAAGTCCTTAACACCTTCACTTAGTGAAAACCAAGAAGCAAGCAATTGTCAGCTGGATGCCATACCAGCATTTCTGATTGCAAACGGATGCTTTTGAGACCTTCTGCTAAGTAGGCAAAGGTAGGGAATCTTAGATGTGCCCAGCATCCAATGTTCCAATCCTCTATCCTCTTTGAAATGACCCGGAGAGTCAAGGAATGCTTGCCACTTACCTTGGTGAAGTTTCATGCTACCCAAATCTAGAGAGGCCATTTAGAAAGACTTCAAGTGTCATCATTTCAACTTATGGTCCTTGCTGTCAAATTGGCAACAGATATAAGGTCTTTTTGGATCTCTAAGAAACCTAGGGACCGCAGAAGGTATATACTTCAGAATGCAAGAAGCTTAAGGCAGCTTCCATACCAGATATCAGTTCAGTACTAGCTATTTGCCAGATCATCAGGACCTGAAATCCATGGAGGCCAATTCTCTCCAGAGGAGGAAGTATTGAATAGGTAAGTGCTTCCCTTTCAGTGAAATAGAGCTCATTTACACATCAACTCGGCAGTTGATGTCAATTGCCTAATCCCTAAAAGTGGCCGAAATCTGGAGATGCACCTGAAAGGGGTGCGTTGGGGAAGCACATTTGAGTTTCCCAGAGCCACAACACTTTCACACAAAACAAACGCAAAAGTAATTGCAAAAAAGAAACTCTCAGTCCTGAGGACCAAAGCAAAGGGTGAGGATGAACAACATCCTCAGTGTTTTCGAACTACGTTCCCTCATTTTAACAACAAAACGACAAACAACATGCAAATTGAAAGATAGGGAATCAGGACCACAGTTGTCATGCCTACTGACCTGGGAAGCAGAAAGAGCCAAAAAGGAAAAAGCAAAGAAATTAGGAAAAGTTCAATTTGCTTCATTAACTTCCACATGTCTCCTGGAAATATGCTCGTTTTCTCAGGGTCACAATGATGAAAACCAAAAGGATTTCACTGAGCAAACTTTCTCTAACTGAATATTTTACATAGACTGGTTTTGGAGATATGAATATGATTCATTTGATGCCATGTTTCACCAGAATCTGTAGAATATGCTGGCCATGAAATGTAAAAAAAAAAAAATATATACTTGCTTGTCCCTTAGCGGACTACAAGATGGACTAGAGCTCTGCTGATCACAGCAGGTGTTATCCAATAGCAGAGAGACAAATGCAATGCCAAAAGGTCTCTCAGGATCGCAGCTCCCAGGCACCAAAGGGGAGATTCCTACCCATTGGAAAGGGAATATGTCAACCAATGTTCCACCACAGCTGAAACACAACGCAGGAGGGAACGATACCTAGTGTGATCATATGCAAGCTCTGTTACTGACCAAAGACGTCTCAAGTACTCAATGCAAGTGCTGTTTCACACAACTACAATGTACGAATCACAAACAGGATCCCACAAACCAAAGCACAAACTGCCGTGATTAACACCACATTGACACACACAAACACATGAAGAACAAATAAACACTGCAATCACAAAGACAGAAAGCCAGAGAAGGCATTTTGTCAACTTCCACTTCCACTCCCACATGGAGGCCAGCAGTTCTCAAGAGGGAATGGGCTCAGAGGGGCTCACATCCGCTAAGGGGAGCAGCCCAGTTGGAGGAGACCTATTTCCCAGCCTGTGCAAGCTGGAGCGACTTACCCCCAAATCACATGAACTGTATACCGTTGCTCTGGACATGTCTCCAAGACAAGCAGCTTCATGCTGTAGGGCAGCCACTGCATATCAGGGAGAATCCCTGCCAGTATCCTGGAGCCAAATGTACTCTGGCATGTGCTGGGAACTATAAATGGTGACGCCCCTGATCGAGATCAACACACCATGGGCACACACCTCCTGACTGGCTCGCTATCATTGGGAACCAAAGGCCAGGATGTGTGCCAGACGCACAGTGAGGCCAATCAACAGCAAAACATTGGACTTTGGAGCCGAGAAATATTTGTTCTTGAGACATTCAAGGAAATGGGTGGCTTATGCTGGGTAATCCCCAACCTTGAAAGCTTTTAGCAAAGCCCTCTTAAATGTAAGGTGATGGAGGGGTGTGGCTGTTCGTTGAAAACTTCTCCCTGTCCAATCCTTTGTTGTTGAGGACAGGTCATAGTCAGGTCTCAATGTTCCTATCAATCTCCAGCCAACAAATGTCACTCTCTGGGTGACAAGAAAGGGCAAGGTCCCAAGGCACAAGGCTCACCCTCTGAGATCCAGACCCACCTAAGAGAAAGGGGTCCCTGGGAGGGGTGGTGGTTCTCCTGCCATGGAGGGTTTGTCCAGGAGCTGGTCTGGGTCCTCCCACCAGTGCCCATGCCTCACAGAGGAGGCAGCTCTGCCTTGGTGGCTACCTCAGGGCCAGGTCCCAGACCCTTGCTAGCTGTCATCCCTGAGGGAGCTGGGTGCACATGACCCAACAGGTCTTAATGCTCCTCAGGCCACCCAAACAGTGGCGTCAGGTACCCCAGACTGTGAGCCATACCCTTAGGGTCACAGGGGCGGTGTGTGGTAGAGGTTCAACACTGCCTCAAGGCCTGGTCTGGGCCAGTGGGCATTCATGGCCTTGGCTCTGGAGCCCTGCAGGACACACCCGCAGCCTGTTTTCTGGGCCCCCCATCACACCAGCTGGCCCAAGGCCGTGTGAGCAGAAGAATGCTGGGGAGAAGGCTGGCACTTGCCTCTTACCTCACGCTCCAGGTCTGAAGGGGCAGCACTCCACTGACTGCTGCCTAAAAAAGGGCCCCCACTAAAGATTGCTGACAGACAGTGGCTTGCTTGGGGCAGGGGCCCACTACACTGCCCACCAATGGCTGAGCAGGGTGGTCACAGTGGCATTAGTGGTCTCCTGGTAACCATTGCCTGGTAACGGGGCAGTGGGTCACAGTGCACAGCAAGGGCTGCCTGGGAAGGGCTGCATTCAGCTGGCTATGGTACAATTCCCCCTTTTCTTTGGTCCTCTGCAACCCTGAGGAGAATATGTGGGTATGATTTGGATAGAGTGGTTAATCATAAACTCAGCAGCAGATCTCTGTTTTAGGGGACTTGCTTTCAACCTCCATTCCTGGTTCAACTTTTCCCAAGTCTTTCAGGGAATGGGGTGACCACCACTCTAGCTACGTCCTGCTGCAGGAAAGCAAAGCCCTACAGTGCATTCTGAGTTGGAAGCAAGGCCACGTTGCAAGTCTTGATCCAAGTCTTATATAAACTTGTATAAGGAATCCAGGAGTATAAGCCTGAAAAGCAGTGTGAGGGTGGCACTCTGGGGGAGAAGTTCTGGCAGGTAATCCAGACACACAGAAGCAGAAGGGAAGAAATTGTTGTAAGTTGTTAGGAAGTTGAGGGGAAGAGCTTCCCTTAACGGGAGAACACAGATCAAAATCAGCATTATTGCAGAGCAAATCCATAAACGTTAGTAGCATATGCATCTGTTTACTCAGTTTGTCAAAACTGCATTGGTAAGAGTCTTCTTGAAGTTGAAGCACTTTGGGAAAGCCTCAGCCTAACTATCTGTTAGACACTTAAAGAGGCAAGGTTAAAGATCGGTTGACAAGGGGTTGAGAAGGGAGCTTAATCAAGTGGCTCTCATGTAACCGTCAGCATGGCTGACCGATTATCCCAAGGCATACCTGCATTTCAGAAACTTTGTACCCTTTCTAGAATATCGACAGGTGTGCCATGTATCCATCCTGTGTAATTTGAGAAGCTTCTCCCCCATTTCACAATGTTTTCTCTGTAATTTCCATACCAGATATACGACTGAAATAGTCCTCCTTGAGTTGCCTTAAGGGCCCCGCAACTAATCCAAAGTTAACAAAATATTTCAAAACACCTGGTCCAATAAGCTCATCAGTCCTTTGAAGAGAATTCTTCTTTCTTCTCCAAAGTGAGAAGAGATCTTAAAAGCAAATCGAGATCCCTTACAGGCAGGACAGTTCACATACCATGTTATTGAAAGCAGCATTGCAAGTAAACGTGTTCTCTTGGCAGAGGGGAACCCAATCCAGCCTTGAAAAAAACGTATTTTTAATAACAGTATCCATTTCCCGAAGTGGAGTTTCGTTTCAGCCCAATGATGCATCAAATGTTGGTTTTTGGCTCAACACATTTATCCCACCTTCCTACTCTATCCTGAAATGTGTTCCTTTTCATGAGTTTCTTAGCTTTAATTACATATTTCGATTACAATCCTCAAGTCCTTAACACCTTCACTTAGTGAAAACCAAGAAGCAAGCAATTGTCAGCTGGATGCCATACCAGCATTTCTGATTGCAAACGGATGCTTTTGAGACCTTCTGCTAAGTAGGCAAAGGTAGGGAATCTTAGATGTGCCCAGCATCCAATGTTCCAATCCTCTATCCTCTTTGAAATGACCCAGAGAGTCAAGGAATGCTTGCCACTTACCTTGGTGAAGTTTGATGCTACCCAAATCTAGAGAGGCCATTTAGAAAGACTTCAAGTGTCATCATTTCAACTTATGGTCCTTGCTGTCAAATTGGCAACAGATATAAGGTCTTTTTGGATCTCTAAGAAACCTGGGGACCGCAGAAGGTTTATACTTCAGAATGCAAGAAGCTTAAGGCAGCTTCCATACCAGATATCAGTTCAGTACTAGCTATTTGCCAGATCATCAGGACCTGAAATCCATGGAGGCCAATTCTCTCAAGAGGAGGAAGTATTGAATAGGTAAGTGCTTCCCTTTCAGTGAAATAGAGCTCATTTACACATCAACTCGGCAGTTGATGTCAATTGCCTTATCCCTAAAAGTGGCCCAAATCTGGAGAATGCACCTGAAAGGGGTGCGTTGGGGAAGCACATTTGAGTTTCCCAGAGCCACAACACTTTCACACAAAACAAACGCAAAAGTACATGCACAAAAGAAACTCTCAGTCCTGAGGACCAAAGCAAAGGGTGAGGATGAACAACATCCTCAGTGTTTTCGAACTACGTTCCCTCATTTTAACAACAAAACGGCAAACAACATGCAAATTGAAAGATAGGGAATCAGGACCACAGTTGTCATGCCTACTGACCTGGGAAGCAGAAAGAGCCAAAAAGGAAAAAGCAAAGAAATTAGGAAAAGTTCAATTTGCTTCATTAACTTCCACATGTCTCCTGGAAATATGCTCGTTTTCTCAGGGTCACAATGATGAAAACCAAAAGGATTTCACTGAGCAAACTTTCTCTAACTGAATATTTTACATAGACTGGTTTTGGAGATATGAAAATGATTCATTTGATGCCATGTTTCACCAGAATCTGTAGAATATGCTGGCCATGCAATGTAAAAAAAAAAAAAAAATGCTTGTCCCTTAGCGGACTACAAGATGGACTAGAGCTCTGCTGATCACAGCAGGTGTTATCCAATAGCAGAGAGACAAATGCAATGCCAAAAGGTCTCTCAGGATCGCAGTTCCCAGGCACCAAAGGGCAGATTCCTACCCATTGGAAAGGGAATATGTCAACCAATGTTCCACCACAGCTGAAACACAATCCAGGAGGGAGCGATACCTAGTGTGATCATATGCAAGCTCCGTTACTGACCAAAGACGTCTCAAGTACTCAATGCAAGTGCTGTTTCACACACCTACAATGTACGAATCACAAACAGGATCCCACAAACCAAAGCACAGACTGCCGTGATTAACACCACATTGACACACACAAACACATGAAGAACAAATAAACACTCCAATCACAAAGACAGAAAGCCAGAGAAGGCATTTTGTCAACTTCCACTTCCACTCCCACATGGAGGCCCCCAGTTCTCAAGAGGGAATGGACTCAGAGGGGCTCACATCCGCTAAGGGGAGCAGCCCAGTTGGAGTAGACCTATTTCCCAGCCTGTGCAAGCTGGAGCGACTTACCCCCAAATGACATGAACTGTATACCGTTGCTCTGGACATGTCTCCAAGACAAGCAGCCTCGTGCTGTAGGGCAGCCACTGCATATCAGGGAGAATCCCTGCCAGTATCCTGGAGCCAAATGTACTCTGGCATGTGCTGGGAACTTTAAATGGGGATGCCCCTGATCGAGATCAACACACCATGGGCACACACCTCCTGGCTGGCTCGCTATAATTGGTAACCAAAGGCCAGGATGTGTGCCCGACGCACAGTGAGGCCAAGCAACAGCAAAACATTGGCCTTTGGAGCCGAGAAATATTTGTTGTTGAGACATTCAAGGAAATGGTTGGCTTATGCTGGGTAATCCCCAACCTTGAAAGCTTTTAGCAAAGCCCCCTTAGAGGTAAGGTGATGGAGGGGTGTGGCTGTTCGTTGAAAACTTCTCCCTGTCCGATCCTTTGTTGTTGAGGACAGGTCATAGTCAGGTCTCAATGTTCCTATCATTCTCCAGCAAACAAATGTCACTCTCTGGGTGACAAGAAAGGGCAAGGTCCCAAGGCACAAGGCTCACCCTCTGAGGTCCAGACCCACCAAAGATAAAGGGGTCCCTGGGAGGGGTGGTGGTCCTCCTGCCATGGAGGGTTTGTCCAGGAGCTGGTCTGGGTCCTCTCACCAGTGCCCATGCCTCACAGAAGAGGCAGCTCTGCCTTGGTGGCTCCCTCAGGGCCAGGTCCCAGACCCTTGCTAGCTGTCATCACTGAGGGAGCCGGGTGCACATGCCCCAACAGGTCTTAATGCTCCTCAGGCCACCCAAAGAGTGGCGGTCAGGTACCCCAGACTGTGAGCCATACCCTTAGGGTCACAGTGGCGGTATGTGGTAGAGGTTCAACACTGCCTCAAGGCCTGGTCTGGGCCAGTGGGCATTCATGGCCTTGGCTCTGGAGCCCTGCAGGACACACCCCCAGCCTGTTCTCTGGGCCCCCCATCACACCAGCTGGCCCAAGGCCGTGTGAGCAGAAGAATGCTGGGGAGAAGGCTGGCACTTGCCTCTTACCTCATGCTCCAGGTCTGAAGGGGCAGCACTCCACTGACTGCTGCCTAAAAAAGGGCCCCCACTCAAGATGGCTGACAGACAGTGGCTTGCTTGGGGCAGGGGCCCACGACACTGCCCAGCAATGGCTGAGAAGGGTGGTCACAGTGGCATTAGTGGTCTCCTGGTAACCATTGCCTGGTAACGGGGCAGTGGGTCACAGTGAACAGCAAGGGCTGCCTGGGAAGAGCTGCATTCAGCTGGCTATGGTACAATTCCCCCTTTTCTTTGGTCCTCTGCAACCCTGAGGAGAATATGTGGGTATGATTTGGATAGAGTGGTTAATCATAAACTCCGCAGCGGATCTCTGTTTTAGGGGACTTGCTTTCAAACTCGATTCCTGGTTCATCTTTTCCCAAGTCTTTCAGGGAATGGGGTGACGACCACTCTAGCTACGTCCTGCTGCAGGAAAGCAAAGCCCTACAGTGCATTCTGAGTTGGAAGCAATGCCACGTTGCAAGTCTTGATCCAAGTCTTATATAAACTTGTATAAGGAATCCAGGAGAATAAGCCTGAAAAGCAGCGTGAGGGTGGCACTCTGGGGGAGACGTTCTGGCAGGTAATCCAGACATGCAGAAGCAGAAGGGAAGAAATTGTTGTAAGTTGTTAGGAAGTTGAGGGGAAGAGCTTCCCTTAACGGGAGAACACAGATCAAAATCAGCATTATTGCAAAGCAAATCCACAAACGTTAGTAGCATATGCATCTGTTTACTCAGTTTGTCAAAACTGCATTGGTAAGAGTCTTCTTGATGTTGAAGCACTTTGGAAAAGCCTCAGCCTAACTATCTGTGAGACACTTAAAGAGGCATGGTTAAAGATCGGATGACAAGGGGTTGAGAAGGAAGCTTAATCAAGTGGCTCTCATGTAACCGTCAGCATGGCTGGCCGATTATCCCAAAGGATACCTGCATTTCAGAAACTTTGTACCCTTTCTAGAATATCGACAGGTGTGCCATGTATCCATCCTGTGTAATTGGAGAAGCTTCTCCCCAATTTCACAATGTTTTCTTTGTAATTTCCATACCAGATATACGACTGAAATAGTCCTCCTTGAGTTGCCTTAAGGGCCCCGCAACTAATCCAAAGTTAACAAAATATTTCAAAACACCTGGTCCAATAAGCTCATCAGTCCTTTGAAGAGAATTCTTCTTTCTTCTGCAAAGTGAGAAGAGATCTTAAAAGCAAATCGAGATCCCTTAAAGGCAGGACAGTTCACATACCATGGTATTGAAAGCAGCGTTCCAAGTAAACGTGTTCTCTTGGCAGAGGGGAACCCAATCCAGCCTTGAAAAAAACGTATTTTTAATAACAGTATCCGTTTCCCGAAGTGGAGTTTCGTTTCAGCCCAATGATGCATCAAATGTTGGTTTTTGGCTCAACACATTTATCCCACCTTCCTACTCTATCCTGAAATGTGTTCCTTTTCATGAGTTTCTTAGCTTTAATTACATATTTCGTTTACAATCCTCAAGTCCTTAACACCTTCACTTAGTGAAAACCAAGAAGCAAGCAATTGTCAGCTGGATGCCATACCAGCATTTCTGATTGCAAACGGATGCTTTTGAGACCTTCTGCTAAGTAGGCAAAGGTAGGGAATCTTAGATGTGCCCAGCATCCAATGTCCCAATCCTCTATCCTCTTTGAAATGACCCGGAGAGTCAAGGAATGCTTGCCACTTACCTTGGTGAAGTTTCATGCTACCCAAATCTAGAGAGGCCATTTAGAAAGACTTCAGGTGTCATCATTTCAACTTATGGTCCTTGCTGTCAAATTTGCAACAGATATAAGGTCTTTTCGGATCTCTAAGAAACCTAGGGACCGCAGAAGGTTTATACTTCAGAATGCAAGAAGCTTAAGGCAGCTTCCATACCAGATATCAGTTCAGTACTAGCTATTTGCCAGATCATCAGGACCTGAAATCCATGGAGGCCAATTCTCTCAAGAGGAGGAAGTATTGAATAGGTAAGTGCTTCCCTTTCAGTGAAATAGAGCTCATTTACACATCAACTCGGCAGTTGATGTCAATTGCCTTATCCCTAAAAGTGGCCCAATTCTGGAGAATGCACCTGAAAGGGGTGCGTTGGGGAAGCAATTTGAGTTTCCCAGAGCCACAACACTTTCACACAAAACAAACGCAAAAGTACATGCAAAGAAGAAACTCTCAGTCCTGAGGACCAAAGCAAAGGGTGAGGATGAACAACATCCTCAGTGTTTTAGAAGTATGTTCCCTCATTTTAACAACAAAACGACAAACAACATGCAAATTGAAAGATAGGGAATCAGGACCACAATTGTCATGCCTACTGACCGGGGAAACAAAAAGAGCCAAAAAGGAAAAAGCAAAGAAATTAGGAAAAGTTCAATTTGCTTCATGAACTTCCACATGTCTCCTGGAAATATGCTCGTTTTCTCAGGGTCACAATGATGAAAACCAAAAGGATTTCACTGAGCAAACTTTCTCTAACTGAATATTTTACATAGACTGGTTTTGGAGATATGAAAATGATTCATTTGATGCCATGTTTCACCAGAATCTGTAGAATATGCTGGCCATGCAATGTAAAAAAAAAAAAAAATACTTGCTTGTCCCTTAGCGGACTACAAGATGGACTAGAGCTCTGCTGATCACAGCAGGTGTTATCCAATAGCAGAGAGACAAATGCAATGCCAAAAGGTCTCTCAGGATCGCAGTTCCCAGGCACCAAAGGGCAGATTCCTACCCATTGGAAAGGGAATATGTCAACCAATGTTCCACCACAGCTGAAACACAACGCAGGAGGGAACGATACCTAGTGTGATCATATGCAAGCTCCGTTACTGACCAAAGACGTCTCAAGTACTCAATGCAAGTGCTGTTTCACACACCTACAATGTACGAATCACAAACAGGATCCCACAAACCAAAGCACAGACTGCCGTGATTAACACCACATTGACACACACAAACACATGAAGAACAAATAAACACTCCAATCACAAAGACAGAAAGCCAGAGAAGGCATTTTGTCAACTTCCACTTCCACTCCCACATGGAGGCCCCCAGTTCTCAAGAGGGAATGGACTCAGAGGGGCTCACATCCGCTAAGGGGAGCAGCCCAGTTGGAGGAGACCTATTTCCCAGCCTGTGCAAGCTGGAGCGACTTACCCCCAAATGACATGAACTGTATACCGTTGCTCTGGACATGTCTCCAAGACAAGCAGCCTCGTGCTGTAGGGCAGCCACTGCATATCAGGGAGAATCCCTGCCAGTATCCTGGAGCCAAATGTACTCTGGCATGTGCTGGGAACTATAAATGGCGACGCCCCGATCGAGATCAACACACCATGGGCACAGACCTCCTGGCTGGCTCGCTATAATTGGTAACCAAAGGCCAGGATGTGTGCGCGACGCACAGTGAGGCCAAACAACAGCAAAACATTGGACTTTGGAGCCGAGAAATATTTGTTGTTGAGACATTCAGGGAAATGGGTGGCTTATGCTGGGTAATCCCCAACCTTGAAAGCTTTTAGCAAAGCCCTCTTAGAGGTAAGGTGATGGAGGGGTGTGGCTTTTCGTTGAAAACTTCTCCCTGTCCGATCCATTGTTCTTGAGGACAGGTCATAGTCAGGTCTCAATGTTTCTATCAATCTCCAGCAAACAAATGTCACTCTCTGGGTGACAAGAAAGGGCAAGGTCCCAAGGCACAAGACTCACCCTCTGAGGTCCAGACCCACCTAAGAGAAAGGGGTCCCTGGGAGGGGTGGTGGTCCTCCTGCCATGGAGGGTTTGTCCAGGAGCTGGTCTGGGTCCTCCCACCAGTGCCCACGCCTCACAGAGGAGGCAGCTCTGCCTTGGTGGCTCCCTCAGGGCCAGGTCCCAGACCCTTGCTAGCTCTCATCACTGAGGGAGCCGGGTGCACATGACCCAACAGGTCTTAATGCTCCTCAGGCCACCCAAACAGTGGCAGTCAGGTACCCCAGACTGCGAGCCATACCCTTAGGGTCACAGTGGCGGTGTGTGGTAGAGGTTCAACACTGCCTCAAGGCCTGGTCTGGGCCAATGGTCATTCATGGCCTTGGCTCTGGAGCCCTGCAGGACACACCCCCAGCCTGTTCTCTGGGCCCCCCATCACACCAGCTGGCCCAAGGCCGTGTGAGCAGAAGAATGCTGGGGAGAAGGCTGGCACTTGCCTCTTACCTCATGCTCCAGGTCTGAAGGGGCAGCACTCCACTGACTGCTGCCTAAAAAAGGGCCCCCACTAAAGATGGCTGACAGACAGTGGCTTGCTTGGGGCAGGGGCCCACTACACTGCCCACCAATGGCTGAGCAGGGTGGTCACAGTGGCATTAGTGGTCTCCTGGTAACCATTCCCTGGTAACGGGGCAGTGGGTCACAGTGCACAGCAAGGGCTGCCTGGGAAGGGCTGCATTCAGCTGGCTATGGTACAATTCCCCCTTTTCTTTGGTCCTCTGCAACCCTGAGGAGAATATGTGGGTATGATTTGGATAGAGTGCTTAATCATAAACTGAGCAGCGGATCTCTGTTTTAGGGGACTTGCTTTCAACCTAGATTCCTGGTTCACCTTTTCCCAAGTCTTTCAGGGAATGGGGTGATGACCACTCTAGCTACGTCCTGCTGCAGGAAAGCAAAGCCCTACAGTGCATTCTGAGTTGGAAGCAATGCCACGTTGCAAGTCTTGATCCAAGTCTTATATAAACTTGTATAAGGAATCCAGGAGAATAAGCCTGAAAAGCAGCGTGAGGGTGGCACTCTGGGGGAGACGTTCTGGCAGGTAATCCAGACACGCAGAAGCAGAAGGGAAGAAATTGTTGTAAGTTGTTAGGAAGTTGAGGGGAAGAGCTTCACTTAACGGGAGAACACAGATCAAAATCAGCATTATTGCAAAGCAAATCCATAAACGTTAGTAGCATATGCATCTGTTTACTCAGTTTGTCAAAACTGCATTGGTAAGAGTCTTCTTGAAGTTGAAGCACTTTGGGAAAGCCTCAGCCTAACTATCTGTTAGACACTTAAAGAGGCAAGGTTAAAGATCGCATGACAAGGGGTTGAGAAGGAAGCTTAATCAAGTGGCTCTCATGTAACCGTCAGCATGGCTGACCGATTATCCCAAGGCATACCTGCATTTCAGAAACTTTGTACCCTTTCTAGAATATCGACAGGTGTGCCATGTATCCATCTTGTGTAATTGGAGAAGCTTCTCCCCCATTTCACAATGTTTTCTCTGTAATTTCCATACCAGATATACGACTGAAATAGTCCTCCTTGAGTTGCCTTAAGGGCCCCGCAACTAATCCAAAGTTATCAAAATATTTCAAAACACCTGCTCCAATAAGCTCATCAGTCCTTTGAAGAGAATTCTTCTTTCTTCTCCAAAGTGAGAAGAGATCTTAAAAGCAAATCGAGATCCCTTAAAGGCAGGACAGTTCACATACCATGGTATTGAAAGCAGCGTTCCAAGTAAACGTGTTCTCTTGGCAGAGAGGAACCCAATCCAGCCTTGAAAAAAACGTATTTTTAATAACAGTATCCATTTCCCGAAGTGGAGTCTCATTTCAGCCCAATGATGCATCAAATGTTGGTTTTTGGCTCAACACATTTATCCCACCTTCCTACTCTATCCTGAAATGTGTTCCTTTTCATAAGTTTCTTAGCTTTAATTACATATTTCGATTACAATCCTCAAGTCCTTAACACCTTCACTTAGTGAAAACCAAGAAGCAAGCAATTGTCAGCTGGATGCCATACCAGCATTTCTGATTGCAAACGGATGCTTTTGAGACCTTCTGCTAAGTAGGCAAAGGTAGGGAATCTTAGATGTGCCCAGCATCCAATGTCCCAATCCTCTATCCTCTTTGAAATGACCCGGAGAGTCAAGGAATGCTTGCCACTTACCTTGGTGAAGTTTCATGCTACCCAAATCTAGAGAGGCCATTTAGAAAGACTTCAGGTGTCATCATTTCAACTTATGGTCCTTGCTGTCAAATTGGCAACATATATAAGGTCTTTTTGGATCTCTAAGAAACCTAGGGACTGCAGAAGGTTTACACTTCAGAATGCAAGAAGCTTAAGGCAGCTTCCATACCAGATATCAGTTCAGTACTAGCTATTTGCCAGATGATCAGGACCTGAAATCCATGGAGGCCAATTCTCTCAAGAGGAGGAAGTATTGAATAGGTAAGTGCTTCCCTTTCAGTGAAATAGAGCTCATTTACACATCAACTCGGCAGTTGATGTCAATTGCCTTATCCCTAAAAGTGGCCCAAATCTGGAGAATGCACCTGAAAGGGGTGCGTTGGGGTAGCAATTTGAGTTTCCCAGAGCCACAACACTTTCACACAAAACAAACGCAAAAGTACATGCTAAAAAGGAACTCTCAGTCCTGAGGACCAAAGCAAAGGGTGAGGATGAACAACATCCTCAGTGTTTTTGAAGTACGTTCCCTCATTTTAACAACAAAACGACAAACAACATGCAAATTGAAAGATAGGGAATCAGGACCACAATTGTCATGCCTACTGACCTGGGAAGCAGAAAGAGCCAAAAAGGAAAAAGCAAAGAAATTAGGAAAAGTTCAATTTGCTTCATGAACTTCCACATGTCTCCTGGAAATATGCTCGTTTTCTCAGGGTCACAATGATGAAAACCAAAAGGATTTCACTGAGCAAACTTTCTCTAACTGAATATTTTACATAGACTGGTTTTGGAGATATGAAAATGATTCATTTGATGCCATGTTTCACCAGAATCTGTAGAATATGCTGGCCATGCAATGTAAAAAAAAAAAAAAAATACTTGCTTGTCCCTTAGCGGACTACAAGATGGACTAGAGCTCTGCTGATCACAGCAGGTGTTATCCAATAGCAGAGAGACAAATGCAATGCCAAAAGGTCTCTCAGGATCGCAGTTCCCAGGCACCACAGGGGATATTCCTACTCATTGGAAAGGGAATATGTCAACCAATGTTCCACCACAGCTGAAACACAACGCAGGAGGGAACGATACCTAGTGTGATCATATGCAAGCTCCGTTACTGACCAAAGACGTCTCAAGTACTCAATGCAAGTGCTGTTTCACACACCTACAATGTACGAATCACAAACAGGATCCCACAAACCAAAGCACAGACTGCCGTGATTAACACCACATTGACACACACAAACACATGAAGAACAAATAAACACTCCAATCACAAAGACAGAAAGCCAGAGAAGGCATTTTGTCAACTTCCACTTCCACTCCCACATGGAGGCCCCCAGTTCTCAAGAGGGAATGGACTCAGAGGGGCTCACATCCGCTAAGGGAAGCAGCCCAGTTTGAGTAGACCTATTTCCCAGCCTGTGCAAGCTGGAGCGACTTACCCCCAAATGACATGAACTGTATACCGTTGCTCTGGACATGTCTCCAAGACAAGCAGCCTCGTGCTGTAGGGCAGCCACTGCATATCAGGGAGAATCCCTGCCAATATCCTGGAGCCAAATGTACTCTGGCATGTGCTGGGAACTATAAATGGCGACGCCCCGATCGAGATCAACACACCATGGGCACAGACCTCCTGGCTGGCTCGCTATAATTGGTAACCAAAGGCCAGGATGTGTGCGCGACGCACAGTGAGGCCAAACAACAGCAAAACATTGGACTTTGGAGCCGAGAAATATTTGTTGTTGAGACATTCAGGGAAATGGGTGGCTTATGCTGGGTAATCCCCAACCTTGAAAGCTTTTAGCAAAGCCCTCTTAGAGGTAAGGTGATGGAGGGGTGTGGCTTTTCGTTGAAAACTTCTCCCTGTCCGATCCATTGTTCTTGAGGACAGGTCATAGTCAGGTCTCAATGTTTCTATCAATCTCCAGCAAACAAATGTCACTCTCTGGGTGACAAGAAAGGGCAAGGTCCCAAGGCACAAGACTCACCCTCTGAGGTCCAGACCCACCTAAGAGAAAGGGGTCCCTGGGAGGGGTGGTGGTCCTCCTGCCATGGAGGGTTTGTCCAGGAGCTGGTCTGGGTCCTCCCACCAGTGCCCACGCCTCACAGAGGAGGCAGCTCTGCCTTGGTGGCTCCCTCAGGGCCAGGTCCCAGACCCTTGCTAGCTCTCATCACTGAGGGAGCCGGGTGCACATGACCCAACAGGTCTTAATGCTCCTCAGGCCACCCAAACAGTGGCAGTCAGGTACCCCAGACTGCGAGCCATACCCTTAGGGTCACAGTGGCGGTGTGTGGTAGAGGTTCAACACTGCCTCAAGGCCTGGTCTGGGCCAATGGTCATTCATGGCCTTGGCTCTGGAGCCCTGCAGGACACACCCCCAGCCTGTTCTCTGGGCCCCCCATCACACCAGCTGGCCCAAGGCCGTGTGAGCAGAAGAATGCTGGGGAGAAGGCTGGCACTTGCCTCTTACCTCATGCTCCAGGTCTGAAGGGGCAGCACTCCACTGACTGCTGCCTAAAAAAGGGCCCCCACTAAAGATGGCTGACAGACAGTGGCTTGCTTGGGGCAGGGGCACACTACACTGCCCACCAATGGCTGAGCAGGGTGGTCACAGTGGCATTAGTGGTCTCCTGGTAACCATTGCCTGGTAACGGGGCAGTGGGTCACAGTGCACAGCAAGGGCTGCCTGGGAAGGGCTGCATTCAGCTGGCTATGGTACAATTCCCCCTTTTCTTTGGTCCTCTGCAACCCTGAGGAGAATATGTGGGTATGATTTGGATAGAGTGCTTAATCATAAACTGAGCAGCGGATCTCTGTTTTAGGGGACTTGCTTTCAACCTAGATTCCTGGTTCACCTTTTCCCAAGTCTTTCAGGGAATGGGGTGATGACCACACTAGCTACGTCCTGCTGCAGGAAAGCAAAGCCCTACAGTGCATTCTGAGTTGGAAGCAATGCCACATTGCAAGTCTTGATCCAAGTCTTATATAAACTTGTATAAGGAATCCAGGAGAATAAGCCTGAAAAGCAGCGTGAGGGTGGCACTCTGGGGGAGACGTTCTGGCAGGTAATCCAGACACGCAGAAGCAGAAGGGAAGAAATTGTTGTAAGTTGTTAGGAAGTTGAGGGGAAGAGCTTCCCTTAACGGGAGAACACAGATCAAAATCAGCATTATTGCAAAGCAAATCCATAAACGTTAGTAGCATATGCATCTGTTTACTCAGTTTGTCAAAACTGCATTGGTAAGAGTCTTCTTGAAGTTGAAGCACTTTGGGAAAGCCTCAGCCTAACTATCTGTTAGACACTTAAAGAGGCAAGGTTAAAGATCGCATGACAAGGGGTTGAGAAGGAAGCTTAATCAAGTGGCTCTCATGTAACCGTCAGCATGGCTGACCGATTATCCCAAGGCATACCTGCATTTCAGAAACTTTGTACCCTTTCTAGAATATCGACAGGTGTGCCATGTATCCATCTTGTGTAATTGGAGAAGCTTCTCCCCCATTTCACAATGTTTTCTCTGTAATTTCCATACCAGATATACGACTGAAATAGTCCTCCTTGAGTTGCCTTAAGGGCCCCGCAACTAATCCAAAGTTATCAAAATATTTCAAAACACCTGGTCCAATAAGCTCATCAGTCCTTTGAAGAGAATTCTTCTTTCTTCTCCAAAGTGAGAAGAGATCTTAAAAGCAAATCGAGATCCCTTAAAGGCAGGACAGTTCACATACCATGGTATTGAAAGCAGCGTTCCAAGTAAACGTGTTCTCTTGGCAGAGAGGAACCCAATCCAGCCTTGAAAAAAACGTATTTTTAATAACAGTATCCATTTCCCGAAGTGGAGTCTCATTTCAGCCCAATGATGCATCAAATGTTGGTTTTTGGCTCAACACATTTATCCCACCTTCCTACTCTATCCTGAAATGTGTTCCTTTTCATGAGTTTCTTAGCTTTAATTACATATTTCGATTACAATCCTCAAGTCCTTAACACCTTCACTTAGTGAAAACCAAGAAGCAAGCAATTGTCAGCTGGATGCCATACCAGCATTTCTGATTGCAAACGGATGCTTTTGAGACCTTCTGCTAAGTAGGCAAAGGTAGGGAATCTTAGATGTGCCCAGCATCCAATGTCCCAATCCTCTATCCTCTTTGAAATGACCCGGAGAGTCAAGGAATGCTTGCCACTTACCTTGGTGAAGTTTCATGCTACCCAAATCTAGAGAGGCCATTTAGAAAGACTTCAGGTGTCATCATTTCAACTTATGGTCCTTGCTGTCAAATTGGCAACATATATAAGGTCTTTTTGGATCTCTAAGAAACCTAGGGACTGCAGAAGGTTTACACTTCAGAATGCAAGAAGCTTAAGGCAGCTTCCATACCAGATATCAGTTCAGTACTAGCTATTTGCCAGATGATCAGGACCTGAAATCCATGGAGGCCAATTCTCTCAAGAGGAGGAAGTATTGAATAGGTAAGTGCTTCCCTTTCAGTGAAATAGAGCTCATTTACACATCAACTCGGCAGTTGATGTCAATTGCCTTATCCCTAAAAGTGGCCCAAATCTGGAGAATGCACCTGAAAGGGGTGCGTTGGGGTAGCAATTTGAGTTTCCCAGAGCCACAACACTTTCACACAAAACAAACGCAAAAGTACATGCTAAAAAGGAACTCTCAGTCCTGAGGACCAAAGCAAAGGGTGAGGATGAACAACATCCTCAGTGTTTTTGAAGTACGTTCCCTCATTTTAACAACAAAACGACAAACAACATGCAAATTGAAAGATAGGGAATCAGGACCACAATTGTCATGCCTACTGACCTGGGAAGCAGAAAGAGCCAAAAAGGAAAAAGCAAAGAAATTAGGAAAAGTTCAATTTGCTTCATGAACTTCCACATGTCTCCTGGAAATATGCTCGTTTTCTCAGGGTCACAATGATGAAAACCAAAAGGATTTCACTGAGCAAACTTTCTCTAACTGAATATTTTACATAGACTGGTTTTGGAGATATGAAAATGATTCATTTGATGCCATGTTTCACCAGAATCTGTAGAATATGCTGGCCATGCAATGTAAAAAAAAAAAAAAAATACTTGCTTGTCCCTTAGCGGACTACAAGATGGACTAGAGCTCTGCTGATCACAGCAGGTGTTATCCAATAGCAGAGAGACAAATGCAATGCCAAAAGGTCTCTCAGGATCGCAGTTCCCAGGCACCACAGGGGATATTCCTACTCATTGGAAAGGGAATATGTCAACCAATGTTCCACCACAGCTGAAACACAACGCAGGAGGGAACGATACCTAGTGTGATCATATGCAAGCTCCGTTACTGACCAAAGACGTCTCAAGTACTCAATGCAAGTGCTGTTTCACACACCTACAATGTACGAATCACAAACAGGATCCCATAAACCAAAGCACAGACTGCCGTGATTAACACCACATTGACACACACAAACACATGAAGAACAAATAAACACTCCAATCACAAAGACAGAAAGCCAGAGAAGGCATTTTGTCAACTTCCACTTCCACTCCCACATGGAGGCCCCCAGTTCTCAAGAGGGAATGGACTCAGAGGGGCTCACATCCGCTAAGGGGAGCAGCCCAGTTGGAGGAGACCTATTTCCCAGCCTGTGCAAGCTGGAGCGACTTACCCCCAAATGACATGAACTGTATACCGTTGCTCTGGACATGTCTCCAAGACAAGCAGCCTCGTGCTGTAGGGCAGCCACTGCATATCAGGGAGAATCCCTGCCAGTATCCTGGAGCCAAATGTACTCTGGCATGTGCTGGGAACTATAAATGGCGACGCCCCGATCGAGATCAACACACCATGGGCACAGACCTCCTGGCTGGCTCGCTATAATTGGTAACCAAAGGCCAGGATGTGTGCCCGACGCACAGTGAGGCCAAACAACAGCAAAACATTGGACTTTGGAGCCGAGAAATATTTGTTGTTGAGACATTCAGGGAAATGGGTGGCTTATGCTGGGTAATCCCCAACCTTGAAAGCTTTTAGCAAAGCCCTCTTAGAGGTAAGGTGATGGAGGGGTGTGGCTTTTCGTTGAAAACTTCTCCCTGTCCGATCCATTGTTCTTGAGGACAGGTCATAGTCAGGTCTCAATGTTTCTATCAATCTCCAGCAAACAAATGTCACTCTCTGGGTGACAAGAAAGGGCAAGGTCCCAAGGCACAAGACTCACCCTCTGAGGTCCAGACCCACCTAAGAGAAAGGGGTCCCTGGGAGGGGTGGTGGTCCTCCTGCCATGGAGGGTTTGTCCAGGAGCTGGTCTGGGTCCTCCCACCAGTGCCCACGCCTCACAGAGGAGGCAGCTCTGCCTTGGTGGCTCCCTCAGGGCCAGGTCCCAGACCCTTGCTAGCTCTCATCACTGAGGGAGCCGGGTGCACATGACCCAACAGGTCTTAATGCTCCTCAGGCCACCCAAACAGTGGCAGTCAGGTACCCCAGACTGCGAGCCATACCCTTAGGGTCACAGTGGCGGTGTGTGGTAGAGGTTCAACACTGCCTCAAGGCCTGGTCTGGGCCAATGGTCATTCATGGCCTTGGCTCTGGAGCCCTGCAGGACACACCCCCAGCCTGTTCTCTGGGCCCCCCATCACACCAGCTGGCCCAAGGCCGTGTGAGCAGAAGAATGCTGGGGAGAAGGCTGGCACTTGCCTCTTACCTCATGCTCCAGGTCTGAAGGGGCAGCACTCCACTGACTGCTGCCTAAAAAAGGGCCCCCACTAAAGATGGCTGACAGACAGTGGCTTGCTTGGGGCAGGGGCACACTACACTGCCCACCAATGGCTGAGCAGGGTGGTCACAGTGGCATTAGTGGTCTCCTGGTAACCATTGCCTGGTAACGGGGCAGTGGGTCACAGTGCACAGCAAGGGCTGCCTGGGAAGGGCTGCATTCAGCTGGCTATGGTACAATTCCCCCTTTTCTTTGGTCCTCTGCAACCCTGAGGAGAATATGTGGGTATGATTTGGATAGAGTGCTTAATCATAAACTGAGCAGCGGATCTCTGTTTTAGGGGACTTGCTTTCAACCTAGATTCCTGGTTCACCTTTTCCCAAGTCTTTCAGGGAATGGGGTGATGACCACACTAGCTACGTCCTGCTGCAGGAAAGCAAAGCCCTACAGTGCATTCTGAGTTGGAAGCAATGCCACATTGCAAGTCTTGATCCAAGTCTTATATAAACTTGTATAAGGAATCCAGGAGAATAAGCCTGAAAAGCAGCGTGAGGGTGGCACTCTGGGGGAGACGTTCTGGCAGGTAATCCAGACACGCAGAAGCAGAAGGGAAGAAATTGTTGTAAGTTGTTAGGAAGTTGAGGGGAAGAGCTTCCCTTAACGGGAGAACACAGATCAAAATCAGCATTATTGCAAAGCAAATCCATAAACGTTAGTAGCATATGCATCTGTTTACTCAGTTTGTCAAAACTGCATTGGTAAGAGTCTTCTTGAAGTTGAAGCACTTTGGGAAAGCCTCAGCCTAACTATCTGTTAGACACTTAAAGAGACAAGGTTAAAGATCGCATGACAAGGGGTTGAGAAGGAAGCTTAATCAAGTGGCTCTCATGTAACCGTCAGCATGGCTGACCGATTATCCCAAGGCATACCTGCATTTCAGAAACTTTGTACCCTTTCTAGAATATCGACAGGTGTGCCATGTATCCATCTTGTGTAATTGGAGAAGCTTCTCCCCCATTTCACAATGTTTTCTCTGTAATTTCCATACCAGATATACGACTGAAATAGTCCTCCTTGAGTTGCCTTAAGGGCCCCGCAACTAATCCAAAGTTATCAAAATATTTCAAAACACCTGGTCCAATAAGCTCATCAGTCCTTTGAAGAGAATTCTTCTTTCTTCTCCAAAGTGAGAAGAGATCTTAAAAGCAAATCGAGATCCCTTAAAGGCAGGACAGTTCACATACCATGGTATTGAAAGCAGCGTTCCAAGTAAACGTGTTCTCTTGGCAGAGAGGAACCCAATCCAGCCTTGAAAAAAACGTATTTTTAATAACAGTATCCATTTCCCGAAGTGGAGTTTCATTTCAGCCCAATGATGCATCAAATGTTGGTTTTTGGCTCAACACATTTATCCCACCTTCCTACTCTATCCTGAAATGTGTTCCTTTTCATGAGTTTCTTAGCTTTAATTACATATTTCGATTACAATCCTCAAGTCCTTAACACCTTCACTTAGTGAAAACCAAGAAGCAAGCAATTGTCAGCTGGATGCCATACCAGCATTTCTGATTGCAAACGGATGCTTTTGAGACCTTCTGCTAAGTAGGCAAAGGTAGGGAATCTTAGATGTGCCCAGCATCCAATGTCCCAATCCTCTATCCTCTTTGAAATGACCCGGAGAGTCAAGGAATGCTTGCCACTTACCTTGGTGAAGTTTCATGCTACCCAAATCTAGAGAGGCCATTTAGAAAGACTTCAGGTGTCATCATTTCAACTTATGGTCCTTGCTATCAAATTGGCAACAGATATAAGGTCTTTTTGGATCTCTAAGAAACCTAGGGACCGCAGAAGGTTTATACTTCAGAATGCAAGAAGCTTAAGGCAGCTTCCAAACCAGATATCAGTTCAGTACTAGCTATTTGCCAGATTATCAGGACCTGAAATCCATGGAGGCCAATTCTCTCCAGAGGAGGAAGTATTGAATAGGTAAGTGCTTCCCTTTCAGTGAAATAGAGCTCATTTACACATCAACTCGGCAGTTGATGTCAATTACCTTATCCCTAAAAGTGGCCCAAATCTGGAGAATGCACCTGAAAGGGGTGCGTTGCGGAAGCACATTTGAGTTTCCCAGAGCCACAACACTTTCACACAAAACAAACGCAAAAGTACATGCAAAAAAGGAACTCTCAGTCCTGAGGACCAAAGCAAAGGGTGAGGATGAACAACATCCTCAGTGTTTTAGAAGTACGTTCCCTCATTTTAACAACAAAACGACAAACAACATGCAAATTGAAAGATAGGGAATCAGGACCACAGTTGTCATGCCTACTGACCTGGGAAGCAGAAAGAGCCAAAAAGGAAAAAGCAAAGAAATTAGGAAAAGTTCAATTTGCTTCATGAACTTCCACATGTCTCCTGGAAATATGCTCGTTTTCTCAGGGTCACAATGATGAAAACCAAAAGGATTTCACTGAGCAAACTTTCTCTAACTGAATATTTTACATAGACTGGTTTTGGAGATATGAAAATGATTCATTTGATGCCATGTTTCACCAGAATCTGTAGAATATGCTGGCCATGCAATGTAAAAAAAAAAAAAAAAAATACTTGCTTGTCCCTTAGCGGACTACAAGATGGACTAGAGCTCTGCTGATCACAGCAGGTGTTATCCAATAGCAGAGAGACAAATGCAATGCCAAAAGGTCTCTCAGGATCGCAGTTCCCAGGCACCAAAGGGCAGATTCTTACCCATTGGAAAGGGAATATGTCAACCAATGTTCCACCACAGCTGAAACACAACGCAGGAGGGAACGATACCTAGTGTGATCATATGCAAGCTCCGTTACTGACCAAAGACGTCTCAAGTACTCAATGCAAGTGCTGTTTCACACACCTACAATGTACGAATCACAAAGAGGATCCCACAAACCAAAGCACGGACTGCCGTGATTAACACCACATTGACACACACAAACACATGAAGAACAAATAAACACTCCAATCACAAAGACCGAAAGCCAGAGAAGGCATTTTGTCAACTTCCACTTCCACTCCCACATGGAGGCCCCCAGTTCTCAAGAGGGAATGGACTCAGAGGGGCTCACATCCGCTAAGGGGAGCAGCCCAGTTGGAGTAGACCTATTTCCCAGCCTGTGCAAGCTGGAGCGACTTACCCCCAAATGACATGAACTGTATACCGTTGCTCTGGACATGTCTCCAAGACAAGCAGCCTCGTGCTGTAGGGCAGCCACTGCATATCAGGGAGAATCCCTGCCAGTATCCTGGAGCCAAATGTACTCTGGCATGTGCTGGGAACTATAAATGGCGACGCCCCGATCGAGATCAACACACCATGGGCACAGACCTCCTGGCTGGCTCGCTATAATTGGTAACCAAAGGCCAGGATGTGTGCGCGACGCACAGTGAGGCCAAACAACAGCAAAACATTGGACTTTGAAGCCGAGAAATATTTGTTGTTGAGACATTCAGGGAAATGGGTGGCTTATGCTGGGTAATCCCCAACCTTGAAAGCTTTTAGCAAAGCCCTCTTAGAGGTAAGGTGATGGAGGGGTGTGGCTTTTCGTTGAAAACTTCTCCCTGTCCGATCCATTGTTCTTGAGGACAGGTCATAGTCACGTCTCAATGTTTCTATCAATCTCCAGCAAACAAATGTCACTCTCTGGGTGACAAGAATGGGCAAGGTCCCAAGGCACAAGACTCACCCTCTGAGGTCCAGACCCACCTAAGAGAAAGGGGTCCCTGGGAGGGGTGGTGGTCCTCCTGCCATGGAGGGTTTGTCCAGGAGCTGGTCTGGGTCCTCCCACCAGTGCCCACGGCTCACAGAGTAGGCAGCTCTGCCTTGGTGGCTCCCTCAGGGCCAGGTCCCAGACCCTTGCTAGCTCTCATCACTGAGGGAGCCGGGTGCACATGACCCAACAGGTCTTAATGCTCCTCAGGCCACCCAAACAGTGGCAGTCAGGTACCCCAGACTGCGAGCCATACCCTTAGGGTCACAGTGGCGGTGTGTGGTAGAGGTTCAACACTGCCTCAAGGCCTGGTCTGGGCCAATGGTCATTCATGGCCTTGGCTCTGGAGCCCTGCAGGACACACCCCCAGCCTGTTCTCTGGGCCCCCCATCACACCAGCAGGCCCAAGGCCGTGTGAGCAGAAGAATGCTGGGGAGAAGGCTGGCACTTGCCTCTTACCTCATGCTCCAGGTCTGAAGGGGCAGCACTCCACTGACTGCTGCCTAACAAATGGCCCCCACTAAAGATGGCTGACAGACAGTGGCTTGCTTGGGGCAGGGGCCCACTACACTGCCCACCAATGGCTGAGCAGGGTGGTCACAGTGGCATTAGTGGTCTCCTGGTAACCATTGCCTGGTAACGGGGCAGTGGGTCACAGTGCACAGCAAGGGCTGCCTGGGAAGGGCTGCATTCAGCTGGCTATGGTACAATTCCCCCTTTTCTTTGGTCCTCTGCAACCCTGAGGAGAATATGTGGGTATGATTTGGATAGAGTGGTTAATCATAAACTCAGCAGCGGATCTCTGTTTTAGGGGACTTGCTTTCAACCTAGATTCCTGGTTCACCTTTTCCCAAGTCTTTCAGGGAATGGGGTGATGACCACTCTAGCTACGTCCTGCTGCAGGAAAGCAAAGCCCTACAGTGCATTCTGAGTTGGAAGCAATGCCACGTTGCAAGTCTTGATCCAAGTCTTATATAAACTTGTATAAGGAATCCAGGAGAATAAGCCTGAAAAGCAGCGTGAGGGTGGCACTCTGGGGGAGACGTTCTGGCAGGTAATCCAGACACGCAGAAGCAGAAGGGAAGAAATTGTTGTAAGTTGTTAGGAAGTTGAGGGGAAGAGCGTCCCTTAACGGGAGAACACAGATCAAAATCAGCATTATTGCGAAGCAAATCCATAAACGTTAGTAGCATATGCATCTGTTTACTCAGTTTGTCAAAACTGCATTGGTAAGAGTCTTCTTGAAGTTGAAGCACTTTGGGAAAGCCTCAGCCTAACTATCTGTTAGACACTTAAAGAGGCAAGGTTAAAGATCGCATGACAAGGGGTTGAGAAGGAAGCTTAATCAAGTGGCTCTCATGTAACCGTCAGCATGGCTGACCGATTATCCCAAGGCATACCTGCATTTCAGAAACTTTGTACCCTTTCTAGAATATCGACAGGTGTGCCATGTATCCATCCTGTGTAATTGGAGAAGCTTCTCCCCGATTTCACAATGTTTTCTCTGTAATTTCCATACCAGATATACGACTGAAATAGTCCTCCTTGAGTTGCCTTAAGGGCCCCGCAACTAATCCAAAGTTAACAAACTATTTCAAAACACCTGGTCCAATAAGCTCATCAGTCCTTTGAAGAGAATTCTTCTTTCTTCTCCAAAGTGAGAAGAGATCTTAAAAGCAAATCGAGATCCCTTAAAGGCAGGACAGTTCACATACCATGGTATTGAAAGCAGCATTCCAAGTAAACGTGTTCTCTTGGCAGAGGGGAACCCAATCCAGCCTTGAAAAAAACGTATTTTTAATAACAGTATCCATTTCCCGAAGTGGAGTTTCGTTTCAGCCCAATGATGCATCAAATGTTGGTTTTTGGCTCAACACATTTATCCCACCTTCCTACTCTATCCTGAAATGTGTTCCTTTTCATCAGTTTCTTAGCTTTAATTACATATTTCGATTACAATCCTCAAGTCCTTAACACCTTCACTTAGTGAAAACCAAGAAGCAAGCAATTGTCAGCTGGATGCCATACCAGCATTTCTGATTGCAAACGGATGCTTTTGAGACCTTCTGCTAAGTAGGCAAAGGTAGGGAATCTTAGATGTGCCCAGCATCCAATGTCCCAATCCTCTATCCTCTTTGAAATGACCCGGAGAGTCAAGGAATGCTTGCCACTTACCTTGGTGAAGTTTCATGCTACCCAAATCTAGAGAGGCCATTTAGAAAGACTTCAGGTGTCATCATTTCAACTTATGGTCCTTGCTGTCAAATTGGCAACAGATATAAGGTCTTTTTGGATCTCTAAGAAACCTAGGGACCGCAGAAGGTTTATACTTCAGAATGCAAGAAGCTTAAGGCAGCTTCCATACCAGATATCAGTTCAGTACTAGCTATTTGCCAGATCATCAGGACCTGAAATCCATGGAGGCCAATTCTCTCCAGAGGAGGAAGTATTGAATAGGTAAGTGCTTCCCTTTCAGTGAAATAGAGCTCATTTACACGTCAACTCGGCAGTTGATGTCAATTGCCTTATCCCTAAAAGTGGCCCAAATCTGGAGAATGCACCTGAAAGGGGTGCGTTGGGGAAGCAATTTGAGTTTCCCAGAGCCACAACACTTTCACACAAAACAAACGCAAAAGTACATGCCAAAAAGAAACTCTCAGTCCTGAGGACCAAAGCAAAGGGTGAGGATGAACAACATCCTCAGTGTTTTTGAAGTACGTTCCCTCATTTTAACAACAAAACGACAAACAACATGCAAATTGAAAGATAGGGAATCAGGACCACAACTGTCATGCCTACTGACCTGGGAAGCAGAAAGAGCCAAAAAGGAAAAAGCAAAGAAATTAGGAAAAGTTCAATTTGCTTCATTAACTTCCACATGTCTCCTGGAAATATGCTCGTTTTCTCAGGGTCACAATGATGAAAACCAAAAGGATTTCACTGAGCAAACTTTCTCTAACTGAATATTTTACATAGACTGGTTTTGGAGATATGAAAATGATTCATTTGATGCCATGTTTCACCAGAATCTGTAGAATATGCTGGCCATGCAATGTAAAAAAAAAAAAAAAAATACTTGGTTGTCCCTTAGCGGACTACAAGATGGACTAGAGCTCTGCTGATCACAGCAGGTGTTATCCAATAGCAGAGAGACAAATGCAATGCCAAAAGGTCTCTCAGGATCGCAGTTCCCAGGCACCAAAGGGCAGATTCCTACCCATTGGAAAGGGAATATGTCAACCAATGTTCCACCACAGCTGAAACACAACGCAGGAGGGAACGATACCTAGTGTGATCATATGCAAGCTCCGTTACTGACCAAAGACGTCTCAAGTACTCAATGCAAGTGCTGTTTCACACACCTACAATGTACGAATCACAAACAGGATCCCACAAACCAAAGCACAGACTGCCGTGATTAACACCACATTGACACACACAAACACATGAAGAACAAATAAACACTGCAATCACAAAGACAGAAAGCCAGAGAAGGCATTTTGTCAACTTCCACTTCCACTCCCACATGGAGGCCCCCAGTTCTCAAGAGGGAATGGACTCAGAGGGGCTCACATCCGCTAAGGGGAGCAGCCCAGTTGGAGTAGACCTATTTCCCAGCCTGTGCAAGCTGGAGCGACTTACCCGCAAATGACATGAACTGTATACCGTTGCTCTGGACATGTCTCCAAGACAAGCAGCCTCGTGCTGTAGGGCAGCCACTGCATATCAGGGAGAATCCCTGCCAGTATCCTGGAGCCAAATGTACTCTGGTATGTGCTGGGAACTATAAATGGCGACGCCCCTGATCGAGATCAACACACCATGGGCACAGACCTCCTGGCTGGCTCGCTATAATTGGTAACCAAAGGCCAGGATGTGTGCGCGACGCACAGTGAGGCCAAACAAGAGCAAAACATTGGACTTTGGAGCCGAGAAATATTTGTTGTTGAGACATTCAAGGAAATGGGTGGCTTATGCTGGGTAATCCCCAACCTTGAAAGCTTTTAGCAAAGCCCTCTTAGAGGTAAGGTGATGGAGGGGTGTGGCTTTTCGTTGAAAACTTCTCCCTGTCCGATCCATTGTTCTTGAGGACAGGTCATAGTCAGGTCTCAATGTTTCTATCAATCTCCAGCAAACAAATGTCACTCTCTGGGTGACAAGAAAGGGCAAGGTCCCAAGGCACAAGACTCACCCTCTGAGGTCCAGACCCACCTAAGAGAAAGGGGTCCCTGGGAGGGTTGGTGATCCTCCTGCCATGGAGGGTTTGTCCAGGAGCTGGTCTGGGTCCTCCCACCAGTGCCCACGCCTCACAGAGGAGGCAGCTCTGCCTTGGTGGCTCCCTCAGGGCCAGGTCCCAGACCCTTGCTAGCTCTCATCAATGAGGGAGCCGGGTGCACATGACCCAACAGGTCTTAATGCTCCTCAGGCCACCCAAACAGTGGCGGTCAGGTACCCCAGACTGTGAGCCATACCCTTAGGGTCACAGTGGCTGTGTGTGGTAGAGGTTCAACACTGCCTCAAGGCCTGGTCTGGGCCAATGGTCATTCATGGCCTTGGCTCTGGAGCCCCGCAGGACACACCCCCAGCCTGTTCTCTGGGCCCCCCATCACACCAGCTGGCCCAAGGCCGTGTGAGCAGAAGAATGCTGGGGAGAAGGCTGGCACTTGCCTCTTACCTCACGCTCAAGGTATGAAGGGGCAGCACTCCACTGACTGCTGCCTAAAAAAGGGCCCCCACTAAAGATGGCTGACAGACAGTGGCTTGCTTGGGGCAGGGGCCCACTACACTGCCCACCAATGGCTGAGCAGGGTGGTCACAGTGGCATTAGTGGTCTCCTGGTAACCATTGCCTGGTAACGGGGCAGTGGGTCACAGTGCACAGCAAGGGCTGCCTGGGAAGGGCTGCATTCAGCTGGCTATGGTACAATTCCCCCTTTTCTTTGGTCCTCTGCAACCCTGAGGAGAATATGTGGGTATGATTTGGATAGAGTGGTTAATCATAAACTCAGCAGCGGATCTCTGTTTTAGGGGACTTGCTTTCAACCTAGATTCCTGGTTCACCTTTTCCCAAGTCTTTCAGGGAATGGGGTGATGACCACTCTAGCTACGTCCTGCTGCAGGAAAGCAAAGCCCTACAGTGCATTCTGAGTTGGAAGCAATGCCACGTTGCAAGTCTTGATCCAAGTCTTATATAAACTTGTATAAGGAATCCAGGAGAATAAGCCTGAAAAGCAGCGTGAGGGTGGCACTCTGGGGGAGACGTTCTGGCAGGTAATCCAGACACGCAGAAGCAGAAGGGAAGAAATTGTTGTAAGTTGTTAGGAAGTTGAGGGGAAGAGCTTCCCTTAACGGGAGAACACAGATCAAAATCAGCATTATTGCGAAGCAAATCCATAAACGTTAGTAGCATATGCATCTGTTTACTCAGTTTGTCAAAACTGCATTGTTAAGAGTCTTCTTGAAGTTGAAGCACTTTGGGAAAGCCTCAGCCTAACTATCTGTTAGACACTTAAAGAGGCAAGGTTAAAGATCGGATGACAAGGGGTTGAGAAGGAAGCTTAATCAAGTGGCTCTCATGTAACCGTCAGCATGGCTGACCGATTATCCCAAGGCATACCTGCATTTCAGAAACTTTGTACCCTTTCTAGAATATCGACAGGTGTGCCATGTATCCATCCTGTGTAATTGGAGAAGCTTCTCCCCCATTTCACAATGTTTTCTCTGTAATTTCCATACCAGATATACGACTGAAATAGTCCTCCTTGAGTTGCCTTAAGGGCCCTGCAACTAATCCAAAGTTAACAAACTATTTCAAAACACCTGGTCCAATAAGCTCATCAGTCCTTTGAAGAGAATTCTTCTTTCTTCTCCAAAGTGAGAAGAGATCTTAAAAGCAAATCGAGATCCCTTAAAGGCAGGACAGTTCACATACCATGTTATTGAAAGCAGCATTCCAAGTAAACGTGTTCTCTTGGCAGAGGGGAACCCAATCCAGCCTTGAAAAAAACGTATTTTTAATAACAGTATCCATTTCCCGAAGTGGAGTTTCGTTTCAGCCCAATGATGCATCAAATGTTGGTTTTTGGCTCAACACATTTATCCCACCTTCCTACTCTATCCTGAAATGTGTTCCTTTTCATGAGTTTCTTAGCTTTAATTACATATTTCGATTACAATCCTCAAGTCCTTAACACGTTCACTTAGTGAAAACCAAGAAGCAAGCAATTGTCAGATGGATGCCATACCAGCATTTCTGATTGCAAACGGATGCTTTTGAGACCTTCTGCTAAGTAGGCAAAGGTAGGGAATCTTAGATGTGCCCAGCATCCAATGTCCCAATCCTCTATCCTCTTTGAAATGACCCGGAGAGTCAAGGAATGCTTGTCACTTAACTTGGTGAAGTTTCATGCTACCCAAATCTAGAGAGGCCATTTAGAAAGACTTCAGGTGTCATCATTTCAACTTATGGTCCTTGCTGTCAAATTGGCAACATATATAAGGTCTTTTTGGATCTCTAAGAAACCTAGGGACTGCAGAAGGTTTACACTTCAGAATGCAAGAAGCTTAAGGCAGCTTCCATACCAGATATCAGTTCAGTACTAGCTATTTGCCAGATCATCAGGACCTGAAATCCATGGAGGCCAATTCTCTCAAGAGGAGAAAGTATTGAATAGGTAAGTGCTTCCCTTTCAGTGAAATAGAGCTCATTTACACATCAACTCGGCAGTTGATGTCAATTGCCTTATCCCTAAAAGTGGCCCAAATCTGGAGAATGCACCTGAAAGGGGTGCGTTGGGGAAGCAATTTGAGTTTCCCAGAGCCACAACACTTTCACACAAAACAAACGCAAAAGTACATGCAAAAAAGGAACTCTCAGTTCTGAGGACCAAAGCAAAGGGTGAGGATGAACAACATCCTCAGTGTTTTTGAAGTACGTTCCCTCATTTTAACAACAAAACGACAAACAACATGCAAATTGAAAGATAGGGAATCAGGACCACAATTGTCATGCCTACTGACCTGGGAAGCAGAAAGAGCCAAAAAGGAAAAAGCAAAGAAATTAGGAAAAGTTCAATTTGCTTCATTAACTTCCACATGTCTCCTGGAAATATGCTCGTTTTCTCAGGGTCACAATGATGAAAACCAAAAGGATTTCACTGAGCAAACTTTCTCTAACTGAATATTTTACATAGACTGGTTTTGGAGATATGAAAATGATTCATTTGATGCCATGTTTCACCAGAATCTGTAGAATATGCTGGCCATGCAATGTAAAAAAAAAAAAAAAATACTTGCTTGTCCCTTAGCGGACTACAAGATGGACTAGAGCTCTGCTGATCACAGCAGGTGTTATCCAATAGCAGAGAGACAAATGCAATGCCAAAAGGTCTCTCAGGATCGCAGTTCCCAGGCACCAAATGGCAGATTCCTACCCATTGGAAAGGGAATATGTCAACCAATGTTCCACCACAGCTGAAACACAACGCAGGAGGGAACGATACCTAGTGTGATCATATGCAAGCTCCGTTACTGACCAAAGACGTCTCAAGTACTCAATGCAAGTGCTGTTTCACACACCTACAATGTACGAATCACAAACAGGATCCCACAAACCACAGCACAGACTGCCGTGATTAACACCACATTGACACACACAAACACATGAAGAACAAATAAACACTGCAATCACAAAGACAGAAAGCCAGAGAAGGCATTTTGTCAACTTCCACTTCCACTCCCACATGGAGGCCCCCAGTTCTCAAGAGGGAATGGACTCAGAGGGGCTCACATCCGCTAAGGGGAGCAGCCCAGTTGGAGTAGACCTATTTCCCAGCCTGTGCAAGCTGGAGCGACTTACCCCCAAATGACATGAACTGTATACCGTTGCTCTGGACATGTCTCCAAGACAAGCAGCCTCGTGCTGTAGGGCAGCCACTGCATATCAGGGAGAATCCCTGCCAGTATCCTGGAGCCAAATGTACTCTGGCATGTGCTGGGAACTATAAATGGCGACGCCCCTGATCAAGATCAACACACCATGGGCACAGACCTCCTGGCTGGCTCGCTATAATTGGTAACCAAAGGCCAGGATGTGTGCGCGAGGCACAGTGAGGCCAAACAACAGCAAAACATTGGACTTTGGAGCCGAGAAATATTTGTTGTTGAGACATTCAAGGAAATGGGTGGCTTATGCTGGGTAATCCCCAACCTTGAAAGCTTTTAGCAAAGCCCTCTTAGAGGTAAGGTGATGGAGGGGTGTGGCTTTTCGTTGAAAACTTCTCCCTGTCCGATCCATTGTTCTTGAGGACAGGTCATAGTCAGGTCTCAATGTTTCTATCAATCTCCAGCAATCAAATGTCACTCTCTGGGTGACAAGAAAGGGCAAGGTCCCAAGGCACAAGACTCACCCTCTGAGGTCCAGACGCACCTAAGAGAAAGGGGTCCCTGGGAGGGGTGGTGGTCCTCCTGCCATGGAGGGTTTGTCCAGGAGCTGGTCTGGGTCCTCCCACCAGTGCCCACGCCTCACAGAGGAGGCAGCTCTGCCTTGGTGGCTCCCTCAGGGCCAGGTCCCAGACCCTTGCTAGCTCTCATCACTGAGGGAGGCGGGTGCACATGACCCAACAGGTCTTAATGCTCCTCAGGCCACCCAAACCGTGGCGGTCAGGTACCCCAGACTGTGAGCCATACCCTTAGGGTCACAGTGGCGGTGTGTGGTAGAGGTTCAACACTGCCTCAAGGCCTGGTCTGGGCCACTGGTCATTCATGGCCTTGGCTCTGGAGCCCTGCAGGACACACCCCCAGCCTGTTCTCTGGGCCCCCCATCACACCAGCTGGCCCAAGGCCGTGTGAGCAGAAGAATGCTGGGGAGAAGGCTGGAACTTGCCTCTTACCTCATGCTCCAGGTCTGAAGGGGCAGCACTCCACTGACTGCTGCCTAACAAAGGGCCCCCACTAAAGATGGCTGACAGACAGTGGCTTGCTTGGGGCAGGGGCCCACTACACTGCCCACCAATGGCTGAGCAGGGTGGTCACAGTGGCATTAGTGGTCTCCTGGTAACCATTGCCTGGTAACGGGGCAGTGGGTCACAGTGCACAGCAAGGGCTGCCTGGGAAGGGCTGCATTCAGCTGGCTATGGTACAATTCCCCCTTTTCTTTGGTCCTCTGCAACCCTGAGGAGAATATGTGGGTATGATTTGGATAGAGTGGTTAATCATAAACTCAGCAGCGGATCTCTGTTTTAGGGGACTTGCTTTCCACCTCGATTCCTGGTTCATCTTTTCCCAAGTCTTTCAGGGAATGGGGTGACGACCACTCTAGCTACGTCCTGCTGGAGGAAAGCAAAGCCCTACAGTGCATTCTGAGTTGGAAGCAATGCCACGTTGCAAGTCTTGATCCAAGTCTTATATAAACTTGTATAAGGAATCCAGGAGAATAAGCCTGAAAAGCAGCGTGAGGGTGGCACTCTGGGGGAGACGCTCTGGCAGGTAATCCAGACACGCAGAAGCAGAAGGGAAGAAATTGTTGTAAGTTGTTAGGAAGTTGAGGGGAAGAGCTTCCCTTAACGGGAGAACACAGTTCAAAATCAGCATTATTGCGAAGCAAATCCACAAACGTTAGTAGCATATGCATCTGTTTACTCAGTTTGTCAAAACTGCATTGGTAAGAGTCTTCTTGAAGTTGAAGCACTTTGGGAAAGCCTCAGCCTAACTATCTGTTAGACACTTAAAGAGGCAAGGTTAAAGATCGCATGACAAGGGGTTGAGAAGGAAGCTTAATCAAGTGGCTCTCATGTAACCGTCAGCATAGCTGACCGATTATCCCAAGGCATACCTGCATTTCAGAAACTTTGTACCCTTTCTAGAATATCGACAGGTGTGCCATGTATCCATCCTGTGTAATTGGAGAAGCTTCTCCCCCATTTCACAATGTTTTCTCTGTAATTTCCATACCAGATATACGACTGAAATAGTCCTCCTTGAGTTGCCTTAAGGGCCCCGCAACTAATCCAAAGTTAACAAAATATTTCAAAACACCTGGTCCAATAAGCTCATCAGTCCTTTGAAGAGAATTCTTCTTTCTTCTCCAAAGTGAGAAGAGATCTTAAAAGCAAATCGAGATCCCTTAAAGGCAGGACAGTTCACATACCATGGTATTGAAAGCAGCATTGCAAGTAAACGTGTTCTCTAGGCAGAGGGGAACCCAATCCAGCCTTGAAAAAAACGTATTTTTAATAACAGTATCCATTTCCCGAAGTGGAGTTTCGTTTCAGCCCAATGATGCATCAAATGTTGGTTTTTGGCTCAACACATTTATCCCACCTTCCTACTCTATCCTGAAATGTGTTCCTTTTCATGAGTTTCTTAGCTTTAATTACATATTTCGATTACAATCCTCAAGTCCTTAACACCTTCACTTAGTGAAAACCAAGAAGCAAGCAATTGTCAGCTGGATGCCATACCAGCATTTCTGATTGCAAACGGATGCTTTTGAGACCTTCTGCTAAGTAGGCAAAGGTAGGGAATCTTAGATGTGCCCAGCATCCAATGTCCCAATCCTCTATCCTCTTTGAAATGACCCGGAGAGTCAAGGAATGCTTGCCACTTACCTTGGTGAAGTTTCATGCTACCCAAATCTAGAGAGGCCATTTAGAAAGACTTCAAGTGTCATCATTTCAACTTATGGTCCTTGCTGTCAAATTGGCAACAGATATAAGGTCTTTTTGGATCTCTAAGAAACCTAGGGACCGCAGAAGGTTTATACCTCAGAATGCAAGAAGCTTAAGGCAGCTTCCATACCAGATATCAGTTCAGTACTAGCTATTTGCCAGATCATCAGGACCTGAAATCCATGGAGGCCAATTCTCTCCAGAGGAGGAAGTATTGAATTGGTAAGTGCTTCCCTTTCAGTGAAATAGAGCTCATTTACACATCAACTCGGCAGTTGATGTCAATTGCCTTATCCCTAAAAGTGGCCCAAATCTGGAGAATGCACCTGAAAGGGGTGCGTTGGGGAAGCACATTTGAGTTTCCCAGAGCCACAACACTTTCACACAAAACAAACGCAAAAGTACATGCCAAAAAGAAACTCTCAGTCCTGAGGACCAAAGCAAAGGGTGAGGATGAACAACATCCTCAGTGTTTTTGAAGTACGTTCCCTCATTTTAACAACAAAACGACAAACAACATGCAAATTGAAAGATAGGGAATCAGGACCACAGTTGTCATGCCTACTGACCTGGGAAGCAGAAAGAGCCAAAAAGGAAAAAGCAAAGAAATTAGGAAAAGTTCAATTTGCTTCATGAACTTCCACATGTCTCCTGGAAATATGCTCGTTTTCTCAGGGTCACAATGATGAAAACCAAAAGGATTTCACTGAGCAAACTTTCTCTAACTGAATATTTTACATAGACTGGTTTTGGAGATATCAAAATGATTCATTTGATGCCATGTTTCACAAGAATCTGTAGAATATGCTGGCCATGCAATGTAAAAAAAAAAAAAAATACTTGCTTGTCCCTTAGCGGACTACAAGATGGACTAGAGCTCTGCTGATCACAGCAGGTGTTATCCAATAGCAGAGAGACAAATGCAATGCCAAAAGGTCTCTCAGGATCGCAGTTCCCAGGCACCAAAGGGCAGATTCCTACCCATTGGAAAGGGAATATGTCAACCAATGTTCCACCACAGCTGAAACACAACGCAGGAGGGAACGATACCTAGTGTGATCATATGCAAGCTCCGTTACTGACCAAAGACGTCTCAAGAACTCAATGCAAGTGCTGTTTCACACACCTACAATGTACGAATCACAAACAGGATCCCACAAACCACAGCACAGACTGCCGTGATTAACACCACATTGACACACACAAACACATGAAGAACAAATAAACACTCCAATCACAAAGACAGAAAGCCAGAGAAGGCATTTTGTCAACTTCCACTTCCACTCCCACATGGAGGCCCCCAGTTCTCAAGAGGGAATGGACTCAGAGGGGCTCCCATCCGCTAAGGGGAGCAGCCCAGTTGGAGTAGACCTATTTCCCAGCCTGTGCAAGCTGGAGCGACTTACCCCCAAATGACATGAACTGTATACCACTGCTCTGGACATGTCTCCAAGACAAGCAGCCTCATGCTGTAGGGCAGCCACTGCATATCAGGGAGAATCCCTGCCAGTATCCTGGAGCAAAATGTACTCTGGCATGTGCTGGGAACTATAAATGGCGACGCCCCTGATCGAGATCAACACACCATGGGCACAGACCTCCTGGCTGGCTCGCTATAATTGGTAACCAAAGGCCAGGATGTGTGCGCGACGCACAGTGAGGCCAAACAAGAGCAAAACATTGGACTTTGGAGCCGAGAAATATTTGTTGTTGAGACATTCAAGGAAATGGGTGGCTTATGCTGGGTAATCCCCAACCTTGAAAGCTTTTAGCAAAGCCCTCTTAGAGGTAAGGTGATGGAGGGGTGTGGCTTTTCGTTGAAAACTTCTCCCTGTCCGATCCATTGTTCTTGAGGACAGGTCATAGTCAGGTCTCAATGTTCCTATCAATCTCCAGCAAACAAATGTCACTCTCTGGGTGACAAGAAAGGGCAAGGTCCCAAGGCACAAGACTCACCCTCTGAGGTCCAGACCCACCTAAGACAAAGGGGTCCCTGGGAGGGGTGGTGGTCCTCCTGCCATGGAGGGTTTGTCCAGGAGCTGGTCTGGGTCCTCCCACCCATGCCCATGCCTCACAGAGGAGGCAGCTCTGCCTTGGTGGCTCCCTCAGGGCCAGGTCCCAGACCCTTGCTAGCTGTCATCACTGAGGGAGACGGGTGCACATGACCCAACAGGTCTTAATGCTCCTCAGGCCACCCAAACCGTGGCGGTCGGGCACCCCGGACTGTGAGCCATACCCTTAGGGTCACAGTGGCGGTGTGTGGTAGAGGTTCAACACTGCCTCAAGGCCTGGTCTGGGCCAATGGTCATTCATGGCCTTGGCTCTGGAGCCCTGCAGGACACACCCCCAGCCTGTTCTCTGGGCCCCCCATCACACCAGCTGGCCCAAGGCCGTGTGAGCAGAAGAATGCTGGGGAGAAGGCTGGCACTTGCCTCTTACCTCATGCTCCAGGTCTGAAGGGGCAGCACTCCACTGACTGCTGCCTAACAAAGGGCCCCCACTAAAGATGGCTGACAGACAGTGGCTTGCTTGGGGCAGGGGCCCACTACACTGCCCACCAATGGCTGAGCAGGGTGGTCACAGTGGCATTAGTGGTCTCCTGGTAACCATTGCCTGGTAACGGGGCAGTGGGTCACAGTGCACAGCAAGGGCTGCCTGGGAAGGGCTGCATTCAGCTGGCTATGGTACAATTCCCCCTTTTCTTTGGTCCTCTGCAACCCTGAGGAGAATATGTGGGTATGATTTGGATAGAGTGGTTAATCATAAACTCAGCAGCGGATCTCTGTTTTAGGGGACTTGCTTTCCACCTCGATTCCTGGTTCATCTTTTCCCAAGTCTTTCAGGGAATGGGGTGACGACCACTCTAGCTACGTGCTGCTGGAGGAAAGCAAAGCCCTACAGTGCATTCTGAGTTGGAAGCAATGCCACGTTGCAAGTCTTGATCCAAGTCTTATATAAACTTGTATAAGGAATCCAGGAGAATAAGCCTGAAAAGCAGCGTGAGGGTGGCACTCTGGGGCAGACGTTCTGGCAGGCAATCCAGACACGCAGAAGCAGAAGGGAAGAAATTGTTGTAAGTTGTTAGGAAGTTGAGGGGAAGAGCTTCCCTTAACGGGAGAACACAGTTCAAAATCAGCATTATTGCGAAGCAAATCCACAAACGTTAGTAGCATATGCATCTGTTTACTCAGTTTGTCAAAACTGCATTGGTAAGAGTCTTCTTGAAGTTGAAGCACTTTGGGAAAGCCTCAGCCTAACTATCTGTTAGACACTTAAAGAGGCATGGTTAAAGATCGGATGACAAGGGGTTGAGAAGGAAGCTTAATCAAGTGGCTCTCATGTAACCGTCAGCATAGGTGACCGATTATCCCAAGGCATACCTGCATTTCAGAAACTTTGTACCCTTTCTAGAATATCGACAGGTGTGCCATGTATCCATCCTGTGTAATTGGAGAAGCTTCTCCCCCATTTCACAATGTTTTCTCTGTAATTTCCATACCAGATATACGACTGAAATAGTCCTCCTTGAGTTGCCTTAAGGGCCCCGCAACTAATCCAAAGTTAACAAACTATTTCAAAACACCTGGTCCAATAAGCTCATCAGTCCTTTGAAGAGAATTCTTCTTTCTTCTCCAAAGTGAGAAGAGATCTTAAAAGCAAATCGAGATCCCTTAAAGGCAGGACAGTTCACATACCATGTTATTGAAAGCAGCATTCCAAGTAAACGTGTTCTCTTGGCAGAGGGGAACCCAATCCAGCCTTGAAAAAAACGTATTTGTAATAACAGTATCCATTTCCCGAAGTGGAGTTTCGTTTCAGCCCAATGATGCATCAAATGTTGGTTTTTGGCTCAACACATTTATCCCACCTTCCTACTCTATCCTGAAATGTGTTCCTTTTCATGAGTTTCTTAGCTTTAATTACATATTTCGATTACAATCCTCAAGTCCTTAACACCTTCACTTAGTGAAAACCAAGAAGCAAGCAATTGTCAGCTGGATGCCATACCAGCATTTCTGATTGCAAACGGATGCTTTTGAGACCTTCTGCTAAGTAGGCAAAGGTAGGGAATCTTAGATGTGCCCAGCATCCAATGTCCCAATCCTCTATCCTCTTTGAAATGACCCGGAGAGTCAAGGAATGCTTGCCACTTACCTTGGTGAAGTTTCATGCTACCCAAATCTAGAGAGGCCATTTAGAAAGACTTCAAGTGTCATCATTTCAACTTATGGTCCTTGCTGTCAAATTGGCAACAGATATAAGGTCTTTTTGGATCTCTAAGAAACCTAGGGACCGCAGAAGGTTTATACCTCAGAATGCAAGAAGCTTAAGGCAGCTTCCATACCAGATATCAGTTCAGTACTAGCTATTTGCCAGATCATCAGGACCTGAAATCCATGGAGGCCAATTCTCTCCAGAGGAGGAAGTATTGAATTGGTAAGTGCTTCCCTTTCAGTGAAATAGAGCTCATTTACACATCAACTCGGCAGTTGATGTCAATTGCCTTATCCCTAAAAGTGGCCCAAATCTGGAGAATGCACCTGAAAGGGGTGCGTTGGGGAAGCACATTTGAGTTTCCCAGAGCCACAACACTTTCACACAAAACAAACGCAAAAGTACATGCCAAAAAGAAACTCTCAGTCCTGAGGACCAAAGCAAAGGGTGAGGATGAACAACATCCTCAGTGTTTTTGAAGTACGTTCCCTCATTTTAACAACAAAACGACAAACAACATGCAAATTGAAAGATAGGGAATCAGGACCACAGTTGTCATGCCTACTGACCTGGGAAGCAGAAAGAGCCAAAAAGGAAAAAGCAAAGAAATTAGGAAAAGTTCAATTTGCTTCATGAACTTCCACATGTCTCCTGGAAATATGCTCGTTTTCTCAGGGTCACAATGATGAAAACCAAAAGGATTTCACTGAGCAAACTTTCTCTAACTGAATATTTTACATAGACTGGTTTTGGAGATATCAAAATGATTCATTTGATGCCATGTTTCACAAGAATCTGTAGAATATGCTGGCCATGCAATGTAAAAAAAAAAAAAAATACTTGCTTGTCCCTTAGCGGACTACAAGATGGACTAGAGCTCTGCTGATCACAGCAGGTGTTATCCAATAGCAGAGAGACAAATGCAATGCCAAAAGGTCTCTCAGGATCGCAGTTCCCAGGCACCAAAGGGCAGATTCCTACCCATTGGAAAGGGAATATGTCAACCAATGTTCCACCACAGCTGAAACACAACGCAGGAGGGAACGATACCTAGTGTGATCATATGCAAGCTCCGTTACTGACCAAAGACGTCTCAAGAACTCAATGCAAGTGCTGTTTCACACACCTACAATGTACGAATCACAAACAGGATCCCACAAACCACAGCACAGACTGCCGTGATTAACACCACATTGACACACACAAACACATGAAGAACAAATAAACACTCCAATCACAAAGACAGAAAGCCAGAGAAGGCATTTTGTCAACTTCCACTTCCACTCCCACATGGAGGCCCCCAGTTCTCAAGAGGGAATGGACTCAGAGGGGCTCCCATCCGCTAAGGGGAGCAGCCCAGTTGGAGTAGACCTATTTCCCAGCCTGTGCAAGCTGGAGCGACTTACCCCCAAATGACATGAACTGTATACCACTGCTCTGGACATGTCTCCAAGACAAGCAGCCTCATGCTGTAGGGCAGCCACTGCATATCAGGGAGAATCCCTGCCAGTATCCTGGAGCAAAATGTACTCTGGCATGTGCTGGGAACTATAAATGGCGACGCCCCTGATCGAGATCAACACACCATGGGCACAGACCTCCTGGCTGGCTCGCTATAATTGGTAACCAAAGGCCAGGATGTGTGCGCGACGCACAGTGAGGCCAAACAAGAGCAAAACATTGGACTTTGGAGCCGAGAAATATTTGTTGTTGAGACATTCAAGGAAATGGGTGGCTTATGCTGGGTAATCCCCAACCTTGAAAGCTTTTAGCAAAGCCCTCTTAGAGGTAAGGTGATGGAGGGGTGTGGCTTTTCGTTGAAAACTTCTCCCTGTCCGATCCATTGTTCTTGAGGACAGGTCATAGTCAGGTCTCAATGTTCCTATCAATCTCCAGCAAACAAATGTCACTCTCTGGGTGACAAGAAAGGGCAAGGTCCCAAGGCACAAGACTCACCCTCTGAGGTCCAGACCCACCTAAGACAAAGGGGTCCCTGGGAGGGGTGGTGGTCCTCCTGCCATGGAGGGTTTGTCCAGGAGCTGGTCTGGGTCCTCCCACCCATGCCCATGCCTCACAGAGGAGGCAGCTCTGCCTTGGTGGCTCCCTCAGGGCCAGGTCCCAGACCCTTGCTAGCTGTCATCACTGAGGGAGACGGGTGCACATGACCCAACAGGTCTTAATGCTCCTCAGGCCACCCAAACCGTGGCGGTCGGGCACCCCGGACTGTGAGCCATACCCTTAGGGTCACAGTGGCGGTGTGTGGTAGAGGTTCAACACTGCCTCAAGGCCTGGTCTGGGCCAATGGTCATTCATGGCCTTGGCTCTGGAGCCCTGCAGGACACACCCCCAGCCTGTTCTATGGGTGCCCCATCACACCAGCTGGCCCAAGGCCGTGTGAGCAGAAGAATGCTGGGGAGAAGGCTGGCACTTGCCTCTTACCTCATGCTCCAGGTCTGAAGGGGCAGCACTCCACTGACTGCTGCCTAACAAAGGGCCCCCACTAAAGATGGCTGACAGACAGTGGCTTGCTTGGGGCAGGGGCCCACTACACTGCCCACCAATGGCTGAGCAGGGTGGTCACAGTGGCATTAGTGGTCTCCTGGTAACCATTGCCTGGTAACGGGGCAGTGGGTCACAGTGCACAGCAAGGGCTGCCTGGGAAGGGCTGCATTCAGCTGGCTATGGTACAATTCCCCCTTTTCTTTGGTCCTCTGCAACCCTGAGGAGAATATGTGGGTATGATTTGGATAGAGTGGTTAATCATAAACTCAGCAGCGGATCTCTGTTTTAGGGGACTTGCTTTCCACCTCGATTCCTGGTTCATCTTTTCCCAAGTCTTTCAGGGAATGGGGTGACGACCACTCTAGCTACGTGCTGCTGGAGGAAAGCAAAGCCCTACAGTGCATTCTGAGTTGGAAGCAATGCCACGTTGCAAGTCTTGATCCAAGTCTTATATAAACTTGTATAAGGAATCCAGGAGAATAAGCCTGAAAAGCAGCGTGAGGGTGGCACTCTGGGGCAGACGTTCTGGCAGGCAATCCAGACACGCAGAAGCAGAAGGGAAGAAATTGTTGTAAGTTGTTAGGAAGTTGAGGGGAAGAGCTTCCCTTAACGGGAGAACACAGTTCAAAATCAGCATTATTGCGAAGCAAATCCACAAACGTTAGTAGCATATGCATCTGTTTACTCAGTTTGTCAAAACTGCATTGGTAAGAGTCTTCTTGAAGTTGAAGCACTTTGGGAAAGCCTCAGCCTAACTATCTGTTAGACACTTAAAGAGGCATGGTTAAAGATCGGATGACAAGGGGTTGAGAAGGAAGCTTAATCAAGTGGCTCTCATGTAACCGTCAGCATAGGTGACCGATTATCCCAAGGCATACCTGCATTTCAGAAACTTTGTACCCTTTCTAGAATATCGACAGGTGTGCCATGTATCCATCCTGTGTAATTGGAGAAGCTTCTCCCCCATTTCACAATGTTTTCTCTGTAATTTCCATACCAGATATACGACTGAAATAGTCCTCCTTGAGTTGCCTTAAGGGCCCCGCAACTAATCCAAAGTTAACAAACTATTTCAAAACACCTGGTCCAATAAGCTCATCAGTCCTTTGAAGAGAATTCTTCTTTCTTCTCCAAAGTGAGAAGAGATCTTAAAAGCAAATCGAGATCCCTTAAAGGCAGGACAGTTCACATACCATGTTATTGAAAGCAGCATTCCAAGTAAACGTGTTCTCTTGGCAGAGGGGAACCCAATCCAGCCTTGAAAAAAACGTATTTGTAATAACAGTATCCATTTCCCGAAGTGGAGTTTCGTTTCAGCCCAATGATGCATCAAATGTTGGTTTTTGGCTCAACACATTTATCCCACCTTCCTACTCTATCCTGAAATGTGTTCCTTTTCATGAGTTTCTTAGCTTTAATTACATATTTCGATTACAATCCTCAAGTCCTTAACACCTTCACTTAGTGAAAACCAAGAAGCAAGCAATTGTCAGCTGGATGCCATACCAGCATTTCTGATTGCAAACGGATGCTTTTGAGACCTTCTGCTAAGTAGGCAAAGGTAGGGAATCTTAGATGTGCCCAGCATCCAATGTCCCAATCCTCTATCCTCTTTGAAATGACCCGGAGAGTCAAGGAATGCTTGCCACTTACCTTGGTGAAGTTTCATGCTACCCAAATCTAGAGAGGCCATTTAGAAAGACTTCAAGTGTCATCATTTCAACTTATGGTCCTTGCTGTCAAATTGGCAACAGATATAAGGTCTTTTTGGATCTCTAAGAAACCTAGGGACCGCAGAAGGTTTATACCTCAGAATGCAAGAAGCTTAAGGCAGCTTCCATACCAGATATCAGTTCAGTACTAGCTATTTGCCAGATCATCAGGACCTGAAATCCATGGAGGCCAATTCTCTCCAGAGGAGGAAGTATTGAATTGGTAAGTGCTTCCCTTTCAGTGAAATAGAGCTCATTTACACATCAACTCGGCAGTTGATGTCAATTGCCTTATCCCTAAAAGTGGCCCAAATCTGGAGAATGCACCTGAAAGGGGTGCGTTGGGGAAGCACATTTGAGTTTCCCAGAGCCACAACACTTTCACACAAAACAAACGCAAAAGTACATGCCAAAAAGAAACTCTCAGTCCTGAGGACCAAAGCAAAGGGTGAGGATGAACAACATCCTCAGTGTTTTTGAAGTACGTTCCCTCATTTTAACAACAAAACGACAAACAACATGCAAATTGAAAGATAGGGAATCAGGACCACAGTTGTCATGCCTACTGACCTGGGAAGCAGAAAGAGCCAAAAAGGAAAAAGCAAAGAAATTAGGAAAAGTTCAATTTGCTTCATGAACTTCCACATGTCTCCTGGAAATATGCTCGTTTTCTCAGGGTCACAATGATGAAAACCAAAAGGATTTCACTGAGCAAACTTTCTCTAACTGAATATTTTACATAGACTGGTTTTGGAGATATCAAAATGATTCATTTGATGCCATGTTTCACAAGAATCTGTAGAATATGCTGGCCATGCAATGTAAAAAAAAAAAAAAAAAATACTTGCTTGTCCCTTAGCGGACTACAAGATGGACTAGAGCTCTGCTGATCACAGCAGGTGTTATCCAATAGCAGAGAGACAAATGCAATGCCAAAAGGTCTCTCAGGATCGCAGTTCCCAGGCACCAAAGGGCAGATTCCTACCCATTGGAAAGGGAATATGTCAACCAATGTTCCACCACAGCTGAAACACAACGCAGGAGGGAACGATACCTAGTGTGATCATATGCAAGCTCCGTTACTGACCAAAGACGTCTCAAGAACTCAATGCAAGTGCTGTTTCACACACCTACAATGTACGAATCACAAACAGGATCCCACAAACCACAGCACAGACTGCCGTGATTAACACCACATTGACACACACAAACACATGAAGAACAAATAAACACTCCAATCACAAAGACAGAAAGCCAGAGAAGGCATTTTGTCAACTTCCACTTCCACTCCCACATGGAGGCCCCCAGTTCTCAAGAGGGAATGGACTCAGAGGGGCTCCCATCCGCTAAGGGGAGCAGCCCAGTTGGAGTAGACCTATTTCCCAGCCTGTGCAAGCTGGAGCGACTTACCCCCAAATGACATGAACTGTATACCGTTGCTCTGGACATGTCTCCAAGACAAGCAGCCTCGTGCTGTAGGGCAGCCACTGCATATCAGGGAGAATCCCTGCCAGTATCCTGGAGACAAATGTACTCTGGCATGTGCTGGGAACTATAAATGGCGACGCCCCTGATCGAGATCAACACACCATGGGCACAGACCTCCTGGCTGGCTCGCTATAATTGGTAACCAAAGGCCAGGATGTGTGCGCGACGCACAGTGAGGCCAAACAAGAGCAAAACATTGGACTTTGGAGCCGAGAAATATTTGTTGTTGAGACATTCAAGGAAATGGGTGGCTTATGCTGGGTAATCCCCAACCTTGAAAGCTTTTAGCAAAGCCCTCTTAGAGGTAAGGTGATGGAGGGGTGTGGCTTTTCGTTGAAAACTTCTCCCTGTCCGATCCATTGTTCTTGAGGACAGGTCATAGTCAGGTCTCAATGTTCCTATCAATCTCCAGCAAACAAATGTCACTCTCTGGGTGACAAGAAAGGGCAAGGTCCCAAGGCACAAGACTCACCCTCTGAGGTCCAGACCCACCTAAGACAAAGGGGTCCCTGGGAGGGGTGGTGGTCCTCCTGCCATGGAGGGTTTGTCCAGGAGCTGGTCTGGGTCCTCCCACCCATGCCCATGCCTCACAGAGGAGGCAGCTCTGCCTTGGTGGCTCCCTCAGGGCCAGGTCCCAGACCCTTGCTAGCTGTCATCACTGAGTGAGACGGGTGCACATGACCCAACAGGTCTTAATGCTCCTCAGGCCACCCAAACCGTGGCGGTCGGGCACCCCGGACTGTGAGCCATACCCTTAGGGTCACAGTGGCGGTGTGTGGTAGAGGTTCAACACTGCCTCAAGGCCTGGTCTGGGCCAATGGTCATTCATGGCCTTGGCTCTGGAGCCCTGCAGGACACACCCCCAGCCTGTTCTCTGGGCTCCCCATCACACAAGCTGGCCCAAGGCCGTGTGAGCAGAAGAATGCTGGGGAGAAGGCTGGCACTTGCCTCTTACCTCATGCTCCAGGTCTGAAGGGGCAGCACTCCACTGACTGCTGCCTAACAAAGGGCCCCCACTAAAGATGGCTGACAGACAGTGGCTTGCTTGGGGCAGGGGCCCACTACACTGCCCACCAATGGCTGAGCAGGGTGGTCACAGTGGCATTAGTGGTCTCCTGGTAACCATTGCCTGGTAACGGGGCAGTGGGTCACAGTGCACAGCAAGGGCTGCCTGGGAAGGGCTGCATTCAGCTGGCTATGGTACAATTCCCCCTTTTCTTTGGTCCTCTGCAACCCTGAGGAGAATATGTGGGTATGATTTGGATAGAGTGGTTAATCATAAACTCAGCAGCGGATCTCTGTTTTAGGGGACTTGCTTTCCACCTCGATTCCTGGTTCATCTTTTCCCAAGTCTTTCAGGGAATGGGGTGACGACCACTCTAGCTACGTGCTGCTGGAGGAAAGCAAAGCCCTACAGTGCATTCTGAGTTGGAAGCAATGCCACGTTGCAAGTCTTGATCCAAGTCTTATATAAACTTGTATAAGGAATCCAGGAGAATAAGCCTGAAAAGCAGCGTGAGGGTGGCACTCTGGGGCAGACGTTCTGGCAGGCAATCCAGACACGCAGAAGCAGAAGGGAAGAAATTGTTGTAAGTTGTTAGGAAGTTGAGGGGAAGAGCTTCCCGTAACGGGAGAACACAGATCAAAATCAGCATTATTGCGAAGCAAATCCACAAACGTTAGTAGCATATGCATCTGTTTACTCAGTTTGTCAAAACTGCATTGGTAAGCGTCTTCTTGAAGTTGAAGCAGTTTGGGAAAGCCTCAGCCTATCTATCTGTTAGACACTTAAAGAGGCAAGGTTAAAGATCGCATGACAAGGGGTTGAGAAGGAAGCTTAATCAAGTGGCTCTCATGTAACCGTCAGCATGGCTGACCGATTACCCCAAGACATACCTGCATTTCAGAAACTTTGTACCCTTTCTAGAATATCGACAGGTGTGCCATGTATCCATCCTGTGTAATTGGAGAAGCTTCTCCCCCATTTCACAATGTTTTCTCTGTAATTTCCATACCAGATATACGACTGAAATAGTCCTCCTTGAGTTGCCTTAAGGGCCCCGCAACTAATCCAAAGTTAAACTATTTCAAAACACCTGGTCCAATAAGCTCATCAGTCCTTTGAAGAGAATTCTTCTTTCTTCTCCAAAGTGAGAAGAGATCTTAAAAGCAAATCGAGATCCCTTAAAGGCAGGACAGTTCACATACCATGTTATTGAAAGCAGCATTCCAAGCAAACGTGTTCTCTTGGCAGAGGGGAACCCAATCCAGCCTTGAAAAAAACGTATTTTTAATAACAGTATCCATTTCCCGAAGTGGAGTTTCGTTTCAGCCCAATGATGCATCAAATGTTGGTTTTTGGCTCAACACATTTATCCCACCTTCCTACTCTATCCTGAAATGTGTTCCTTTTCATGAGTTTCTTAGCTTTAATTATATATTACGATTACAATCCTCAAGTCCTTAACACCTTCACTTAGTGAAAACCAAGAAGCAAGCAATTGTCAGCTGGATGCCATACCAGCATTTCTGATTGCAAACGGATGCTTTTGAGACCTTCTGCTAAGTAGGCAAAGGTAGGGAATCTTAGATGTGCCCAGCATCCAATGTCCCAATCCTCTATCCTCTTTGAAATGACCCGGAGAGTCAAGGAATGCTTGCCACTTACCTTGGTGAAGTTTCATGCTACCCAAATCTAGAGAGGCCATTTAGAAAGACTTCAAGTGTCATCATTTCAACTTATGGTCCTTGCTGTCAAATTGGCAACAGATATAAGGTCTTTTTGGATCTCTAAGAAACCTAGGGACCGCAGAAGGTTTATACCTCAGAATGCAAGAAGCTTAAGGCAGCTTCCATACCAGATATCAGTTCAGTACTAGCTATTTGCCAGATCATCAGGACCTGAAATCCATGGAGGCCAATTCTCTCCAGAGGAGGAAGTATTGAATTGGTAAGTGCTTCCCTTTCAGTGAAATAGAGCTCATTTACACATCAACTCGGCAGTTGATGTCAATTGCCTTATCCCTAAAAGTTGCCCAAATCTGGAGAATGCACCTGAAAGGGGTGAGTTGGGGAAGCACTTTTGAGTTTTCCAGAGCCACAACACTTTCACACAAAACAAACGCAAAAGTACATGCAAAAAAGAAACTCTCAGTCCTGAGGACCAAAGCAAAGGGTGAGGATGAACAACATCCTCAGTGTTTTCGAACTACGTTCCCTCATTTTAACAACAAAACGACAAACAACATGCAAATTGAAAGATAGGGAATCAGGACCACAGTTGTCATGCCTACTGACCTGGGAAGCAGAAAGAGCCAAAAAGGAAAAAGCAAAGAAATTAGGAAAAGTTCAATTTGCTTCATGAACTTCCACATGTCTCCTGGAAATATGCTCGTTTTCTCAGGGTCACAATGATGAAAACCAAAAGGATTTCACTGAGCAAACTTTCTCTAACTGAATATTTTACATAGACTGGTTTTGGAGATATCAAAATGATTCATTTGATGCCATGTTTCACAAGAATCTGTAGAATATGCTGGCCATGCAATGTAAAAAAAAAAAAAATACTTGCTTGTCCCTTAGCGGACTACAAGATGGACTAGAGCTCTGCTGATCACAGCAGGTGTTATCCAATAGCAGAGAGACAAATGCAATGCCAAAAGGTCTCTCAGGATCGCAGTTCCCAGGCACCAAAGGGCAGATTCCTACCCATTGGAAAGGGAATATGTCAACCAATGTTCCACCACAGCTGAAACACAACGCAGGAGGGAACGATACCTAGTGTGATCATATGCAAGCTCCGTTACTGACCAAAGACGTCTCAAGAACTCAATGCAAGTGCTGTTTCACACACCTACAATGTACGAATCACAAACAGGATCCCACAAACCACAGCACAGACTGCCGTGATTAACACCACATTGACACACACAAACACATGAAGAACAAATAAACACTCCAATCACAAAGACAGAAAGCCAGAGAAGGCATTTTGTCAACTTCCACTTCCACTCCCACATGGAGGCCCCCAGTTCTCAAGAGGGAATGGACTCAGAGGGGCTCCCATCCGCTAAGGGGAGCAGCCCAGTTGGAGTAGACCTATTTCCCAGCCTGTGCAAGCTGGAGCGACTTACCCCCAAATGACATGAACTGTATACCGTTGCTCTGGACATGTCTCCAAGACAAGCAGCCTCGTGCTGTAGGGCAGCCACTGCATATCAGGGAGAATCCCTGCCAGTATCCTGGAGCCAAATGTACTCTGGCATGTGCTGGGAACTATAAATGGCGACGCCCCTGATCGAGATCAACACACCATGGGCACAGACCTCCTGGCTGGCTCGCTATAATTGGTAACCAAAGGCCAGGATGTGTGCGCGACGCACAGTGAGGCCAAACAAGAGCAAAACATTGGACTTTGGAGCCGAGAAATATTTGTTGTTGAGACATTCAAGGAAATGGGTGGCTTATGCTGGGTAATCCCCAACCTTGAAAGCTTTTAGCAAAGCCCTCTTAGAGGTAAGGTGATGGAGGGGTGTGGCTTTTCGTTGAAAACTTCTCCCTGTCCGATCCATTGTTCTTGAGGACAGGTCATAGTCAGGTCTCAATGTTCCTATCAATCTCCAGCAAACAAATGTCACTCTCTGGGTGACAAGAAAGGGCAAGGTCCCAAGGCACAAGACTCACCCTCTGAGGTCCAGACCCACCTAAGACAAAGGGGTCCCTGGGAGGGGTGGTGGTCCTCCTGCCATGGAGGGTTTGTCCAGGAGCTGGTCTGGGTCCTCCCACCCATGCCCATGCCTCACAGAGGAGGCAGCTCTGCCTTGGTGGCTCCCTCAGGGCCAGGTCCCAGACCATTGCTAGCTGTCATCACTGAGGGAGACGGGTGCACATGACCCAACAGGTCTTAATGCTCCTCAGGCCACCCAAACCGTGGCGGTCGGGCACCCCGGACTGTGAGCCATACCCTTAGGGTCACAGTGGCGGTGTGTGGTAGAGGTTCAACACTGCCTCAAGGCCTGGTCTGGGCCAATGGTCATTCATGGCCTTGGCTCTGGAGCCCTGCAGGACACACCCCCAGCCTGTTCTCCGGGCCCCCCATCACACCAGCTGACCCAAGGCCGTGTGAGCAGAAGAATGCTGGGGAGAAGGCTGGCACTTGCCTCTTACCTCATGCTCCAGGTCTGAAGGGGCAGCACTCCACTGACTGCTGCCTAACAAAGGGCCCCCACTAAAGATGGCTGACAGACAGTGGCTTGCTTGGGGCAGGGGCCCACTACACTGCCCACCAATGGCTGAGCAGGGTGGTCACAGTGGCATTAGTGGTCTCCTGGTAACCATTGCCTGGTAATGGGGCAGTGGGTCACAGTGCACAGCAAGGGCTGCCTGGGAAGGGCTGCATTCAGCTGGCTATGGTACAATTCCCCCTTTTCTTTGGTCCTCTGCAACCCTGAGGAGAATATGTGGGTATGATTTGGATAGAGTGGTTAATCATAAACTCAGCAGCGGATCTCTGTTTCAGGGGACTTGCTTTCCACCTCGATTCCTGGTTCATCTTTTCCCAAGTCTTTCAGGGAATGGGGTGACGACCACTCTAGCTACGTCCTGCTGCACGAAAGCAAAGCCCTACAGTGCATTCTGAGTTGGAAGCAATGCCACGTTGCAAGTCTTGATCCAAGTCTTATATAAACTTGTATAAGGAATCCAGGAGAATAAGCCTGAAAAGCAGCGTGAGGGTGGCACTCTGGGGCAGACGTTCTGGCAGGCAATCCAGACACGCAGAAGCAGAAGGGAAGAAATTGTTGTAAGTTGTTAGGAAGTTGAGGGGAAGAGCTTCCCGTAACGGGAGAACACAGATCAAAATCAGCATTATTGCGAAGCAAATCCACAAACGTTAGTAGCATATGCATCTGTTTACTCAGTTTGTCAAAACTGCATTGGTAAGCGTCTTCTTGAAGTTGAAGCAGTTTGGGAAAGCCTCAGCCTATCTATCTGTTAGACACTTAAAGAGGCAAGGTTAAAGATCGCATGACAAGGGGTTGAGAAGGAAGCTTAATCAAGTGGCTCTCATGTAACCGTCAGCATGGCTGACCGATTACCCCAAGACATACCTGCATTTCAGAAACTTTGTACCCTTTCTAGAATATCGACAGGTGTGCCATGTATCCATCCTGTGTAATTGGAGAAGCTTCTCCCCCATTTCACAATGTTTTCTCTGTAATTTCCATACCAGATATACGACTGAAATAGTCCTCCTTGAGTTGCCTTAAGGGCCCCACAACTAATCCAAAGTTAAACTATTTCAAAACACCTGGTCCAATAAGCTCATCAGTCCTTTGAAGAGAATTCTTCTTTCTTCTCCAAAGTGAGAAGAGATCTTAAAAGCAAATCGAGATCCCTTAAAGGCAGGACAGTTCACATACCATGTTATTGAAAGCAGCATTCCAAGCAAACGTGTTCTCTTGGCAGAGGGGAACCCAATCCAGCCTTGAAAAAACCGTATTTTTAATAACAGTATCCATTTCCCGAAGTGGAGTTTCTTTTCAGCCCAATGATGCATCAAATGTTGGTTTTTGGCTCAACACATTTATCCCACCTTCCTACTCTATCCTGAAATGTGTTCCTTTTCATGAGTTTCTTAGCTTTAATTATATATTACGATTACAATCCTCAAGTCCTTAACACCTTCACTTAGTGAAAACCAAGAAGCAAGCAATTGTCAGCTGGATGCCATACCAGCATTTCTGACTGCAAACGGATGCTTTTTAGACCTTCTACTAAGTAGGCAAAGGTAGGGAATCTTAGATGTGCCCAGCATCCAATGTCCCAATCCTCTATCCTCTTTGAAATGACCCGGAGAGTCAAGGAATGCTTGCCACTTACCTTGGTGAAGTTTCATGCTACCCAAATCTAGAGAGGCCATGTAGAAAGACTTCAAGTGTCATCATTTCAACTTATGGTCCTTGCTGTCAAATTGGCAACAGATATAAGGTCTTTTTGGATCTCTAAGAAACCTAGGGACCGCAGAAGGTTTATACCTCAGAATGCAAGAAGCTTAAGGCAGCTTCCATACCAGATATCAGTTCAGTACTAGCTATTTGCCAGATCATCAGGACCTGAAATCCATGGAGGCCAATTCTCTCCAGAGGAGGAAGTATTGAATTGGTAAGTGCTTCCCTTTCAGTGAAATAGAGCTCATTTACACATCAACTCGGCAGTTGATGTCAATTGCCTTATCCCTAAAAGTTGCCCAAATCTGGAGAATGCACCTGAAAGGGGTGAGTTGGGGAAGCACTTTTGAGTTTCCCAGAGCCACAACACTTTCACACAAAACAAACGCAAAAGTACATGCAAAAAAGAAACTCTCAGTCCAGAGGACCAAAGCAAAGGGTGAGGATGAACAACATCCTCAGTGTTTTCGAACTACGTTCCCTCATTTTAACAACAAAACGACAAACAACATGCAAATTGAAAGATAGGGAATCAGGACCACAGTTGTCATGCCTACTGACCTGGGAAGCAGAAAGAGCCAAAAAGGAAAAAGCAAAGAAATTAGGAAAAGTTCAATTTGCTTCATGAACTTCCACATGTCTCCTGGAAATATGCTCGTTTTCTCAGGGTCACAATGATGAAAACCAAAAGGATTTCACTGAGCAAACTTTCTCTAACTGAATATTTTACATAGACTGGTTTTGGAGATATGAAAATGATTCATTTGATGCCATGTTTCACCAGAATCTGTAGAATATGCTGGCCATGCAATGTAAAAAAAAAAAAAAAAATACTTGCTTGTCCCTTAGCGGACTACAAGATGGACTAGAGCTCTGCTGATCACAGCAGGTGTTATCCAATAGCAGAGAGACAAATGCAATGCCAAAAGGTCTCTCAGGATCGCAGTTCCCAGGCACCAAAGGGCAGATTCCTACCCATTGGAAAGGGAATATGTCAACCAATGTTCCACCACAGCTGAAACACAACGCAGGAGGGAACGATACCTAGTGTGATCATATGCAAGCTCCGTTACTGACCAAAGACGTCTCAAGTACTCAATGCAAGTGCTGTTTCACACACCTACAATGTACGAATCACAAACAGGATCCCACAAACCACAGCACAGACTGCCGTGATTAACACCACATTGACACACACAAACACATGAAGAACAAATAAACACTCCAATCACAAAGACAGAAAGCCAGAGAAGGCATTTTGTCAACTTCCACTTCCACTCCCACATGGAGGCCCCCAGTTCTCAAGAGGGAATGGACTCAGAGGGGCTCACATCCGCTAAGGGGAGCAGCCCAGTTGGAGTAGACCTATTTCCCAGCCTGTGCTAGCTGGAGCGACTTACCCCCAAATGACATGAACTGTATACCGTTGCTCTGGACATGTCTCCAAGACAAGCAGCCTCGTGCTGTAGGGCAGCCACTGCATATCAGGGAGAATCCCTGCCAATATCCTGGAGCCAAATGTACTCTGGCATGTGCTGGGAACTATAAATGGCGACGCCCCTGATCGAGATCAACACACCATGGGCACACACCTCCTGGCTGGCTCGCTATAATTGGTAACCAAAGGCCAGGATGTGTGCGCGACGCACAGTGAGGCCAAACAACAGCAAAACATTGGACTTTGGAGCCGAGAAATATTTGTTGTTGAGACATTCAAGGAAATGGGTGGCTTATGCTGGGTAATCCCCAACCTTGAAAGCTTTTAGCAAAGCCCTCTTAGAGGTAAGGTGATGGAGGGGTGTGGCTTTTCGTTGAAAACTTCTCCCTGTCCGATCCATTGTTCTTGAGGACAGGTCATAGTCAGGTCTCAATGTTCCTATCAATCTCCAGCAAACAAATGTCACTCTCTGGGTGACAAGAAAGGGCAAGGTCCCAAGGCACAAGACTCACCCTCTGAGGTCCAGACCCACCTAAGAGAAAGGGGTCCCTGGGAGGGGTGGTGGTCCTCCTGCCATGGAGGGTTTGTCCAGGAGCTGGTCTGGGTCCTCCCACCAGTGCCCACGCCTCACAGAGGAGGCAGCTCTGCCTTGGTGGCTCCCTCAGGGCCAGGTCCCAGACCCTTGCTAGCTCTCATCACTGAGGGAGCCAGGTGCACATGACCCAACAGGTCTTAATGCTCCTCAGGCCACCCAAACAGTGGCGGTCAGGTACCCCAGACTGTGAGCCATACCCTTAGCGTCACAGTGGCGGTGTGTGTTAGAGGTTCAACACTGCCTCAAGGCCTGGTCTGGGCCAATGGTCATTCATGGCCTTGGCTCTGGAGCCTTGCAGGACACACCCCCAGCCTCTTCTCTGGGCCCCCCATCACACCAGCTGGCCCAAGGCCGTGTGAGCAGAAGAATGCTGGGGAGAAGGCTGGCACTTGCCTCTTACCTCACGCTCCAGGTCTGAAGGGGCAGCACTCCACTGACTGCTGCCTAAAAAAGGGCCCCCACTAAAGATGGCTGACAGACAGTGGCTTGCTTGGGGCAGGGGCCCACTACACTGCCCACCAATGGCTGAGCAGGGTGGTCACAGTGGCATTAGTGGTCTCCTGGTAACCATTGCCTGGTAACGGGGCAGTGGGTCACAGTGCACAGCAAGGGCTGCCTGGGAAGGGCTGCATTCAGCTGGCTATGGTACAATTCCCCCTTTTCTTTGGTCCTCTGCAACCCTGAGGAGAATATGTGGGTATGATTTGGATAGAGTGGTTAATCATAAACTCAGCAGCGGATCTCTGTTTTAGGGGACTTGCTTTCAACCTCGATTCCTGGTTCATCTTTTCCCAAGTCTTTCAGGGAATGGGGTGACGACCACTCTAGCTACGTCCTGCTGGAGGAAAGCAAAGCCCTACAGTGCATTCTGAGTTGGAAGCAATGCCACGTTGCAAGTCTTGATGCAAGTCTTATATAAACTTGTATAAGGAATCCAGGAGAATAAGCCTGAAAAGCAGCGTGAGGGTGGCACTCTGGGGGAGACGTTCTGGCAGGTAATCCAGACACGCAGAAGCAGAAGGGAAGAAATTGTTGTAAGTTGTTAGGAAGTTGAGGGGAAGAGCTTCCCTTAACGGGAGAACACAGATCAAAATCAGCATTATTGCGAAGCAAATCCACAAACGTTAGTAGCATATGCATCTGTTTACTCAGTTTGTCAAAACTGCATTGGTAAGCGTCTTCTTGAAGTTGAAGCAGTTTGGGAAAGCCTCAGCCTATCTATCTGTTAGACACTTAAAGAGGCAAGGTTAAAGATCGCATGACAAGGGGTTGAGAAGGAAGCTTAATCAAGTGGCTCTCATGTAACCGTCAGCATGGCTGACCGATTACCCCAAGACATACCTGCATTTCAGAAACTTTGTACCCTTTCTAGAATATCGACAGGTGTGCCATGTATCCATCCTGTGTAATTGGAGAAGCTTCTCCCCCATTTCACAATGTTTTCTCTGTAATTTCCATACCAGATATACGACTGAAATAGTCCTCCTTGAGTTGCCTTAAGGGCCCCGCAACTAATCCAAAGTTAACAAACTATTTCAAAACACCTGGTCCAATAAGCTCATCAGTCCTTTGAAGAGAATTCTTCTTTCTTCTCCAAAGTGAGAAGAGATCTTAAAAGCAAATCGAGATCCCTTAAAGGCAGGACAGTTCACATACCATGTTATTGAAAGCAGCATTCCAAGCAAACGTGTTCTCTTGGCAGAGGGGAACCCAATCCAGCCTTGAAAAAACCGTATTTTTAATAACAGTATCCATTTCCCGAAGTGGAGTTTCGTTTCAGCCCAATGATGCATCAAATGTTGGTTTTTGGCTCAACACATTTATCCCACCTTCCTACTCTATCCTGAAATGTGTTCCTTTTCGTGAGTTTCTTAGCTTTAATTATATATTACGATTACAATCCTCAAGTCCTTAACACCTTCACTTAGTGAAAACCAAGAAGCAAGCAATTGTCAGCTGGATGCCATACCAGCATTTCTGACTGCAAACGGATGCTTTTGAGACCTTCTGCTAAGTAGGCAAAGGTAGGGAATCTTAGATGTGCCCAGCATCCAATGTCCCAATCCTCTATCCTCTTTGAAATGACCCGGAGAGTCAAGGAATGCTTGCCACTTACCTTGGTGAAGTTTCATGCTACCCAAATCTAGAGAGGCCATTTAGAAAGACTTCAAGTGTCATCATTTCAACTTATGGTCCTTGCTGTCAAATTGGCAACAGATATAAGGTCTTTTTGGATCTCTAAGAAACCTAGGGACCGCAGAAGGTTTATACTTCAGAATGCAAGAAGCTTAAGGCAGCTTCCATACCAGATATCAGTTCAGTACTAGCTATTTGCCAGATCATCAGGACCTGAAATCCATGGAGGCCAATTCTCTCCAGAGGAGGAAGTATTGAATTGGTAAGTGCTTCCCTTTCAGTGAAATAGAGCTCATTTACACATCAACTCGGCAGTTGATGTCAATTGCCTTATCCCTAAAAGTTGCCCAAATCTGGAGAATGCACCTGAAAGGGGTGAGTTGGGGAAGCACTTTTGAGTTTTCCAGAGCCACAACACTTTCACACAAAACAAACGCAAAAGTACATGCAAAAAAGAAACTCTCAGTCCTGAGGACCAAAGCAAAGGGTGAGGATGAACAACATCCTCAGTGTTTTCGAACTACGTTCCCTCATTTTAACAACAAAACGACAAACAACATGCAAATTGAAAGATAGGGAATCAGGACCACAGTTGTCATGCCTACTGACCTGGGAAGCAGAAAGAGCCAAAAAGGAAAAAGCAAAGAAATTAGGAAAAGTTCAATTTGCTTCATGAACTTCCACATGTCTCCTGGAAATATGCTCGTTTTCTCAGGGTCACAATGATGAAAACCAAAAGGATTTCACTGAGCAAACTTTCTCTAACTGAATATTTTACATAGACTGGTTTTGGAGATATGAAAATGATTCATTTGATGCCATGTTTCACCAGAATCTGTAGAATATGCTGGCCATGCAATGTAAAAAAAAAAAAAAATACTTGCTTGTCCCTTAGCGGACTACAAGATGGACTAGAGCTCTGCTGATCACAGCAGGTGTTATCCAATAGCAGAGAGACAAATGCAATGCCAAAAGGTCTCTCAGGATCGCAGTTCCCAGGCACCAAAGGGCAGATTCCTACCCATTGGAAAGGGAATATGTCAACCAATGTTCCACCACAGCTGAAACACAACGCAGGAGGGAACGATACCTAGTGTGATCATATGCAAGCTCCGTTACTGACCAAAGACGTCTCAAGTACTCAATGCAAGTGCTGTTTCACACACCTACAATGTACGAATCACAAACAGGATCCCACAAACCACAGCACAGACTGCCGTGATTAACACCACATTGACACACACAAACACATGAAGAACAAATAAACACTCCAATCACAAAGACAGAAAGCCAGAGAAGGCATTTTGTCAACTTCCACTTCCACTCCCACATGGAGGCCCCCAGTTCTCAAGAGGGAATGGACTCAGAGGGGCTCACATCCGCTAAGGGGAGCAGCCCAGTTGGAGTAGACCTATTTCCCAGCCTGTGCTAGCTGGAGCGACTTACCCCCAAATGACATGAACTGTATACCGTTGCTCTGGACATGTCTCCAAGACAAGCAGCCTCGTGCTGTAGGGCAGCCACTGCATATCAGGGAGAATCCCTGCCAATATCCTGGAGCCAAATGTACTCTGGCATGTGCTGGGAACTATAAATGGCGACGCCCCTGATCGAGATCAACACACCATGGGCACACACCTCCTGGCTGGCTCGCTATAATTGGTAACCAAAGGCCAGGATGTGTGCGCGACGCACAGTGAGGCCAAACAACAGCAAAACATTGGACTTTGGAGCCGAGAAATATTTGTTGTTGAGACATTCAAGGAAATGGGTGGCTTATGCTGGGTAATCCCCAACCTTGAAAGCTTTTAGCAAAGCCCTCTTAGAGGTAAGGTGATGGAGGGGTGTGGCTTTTCGTTGAAAACTTCTCCCTGTCCGATCCATTGTTCTTGAGGACAGGTCATAGTCAGGTCTCAATGTTCCTATCAATCTCCAGCAAACAAATGTCACTCTCTGGGTGACAAGAAAGGGCAAGGTCCCAAGGCACAAGACTCACCCTCTGAGGTCCAGACCCACCTAAGAGAAAGGGGTCCCTGGGAGGGGTGGTGGTCCTCCTGCCATGGAGGGTTTGTCCAGGAGCTGGTCTGGGTCCTCCCACCAGTGCCCACGCCTCACAGAGGAGGCAGCTCTGCCTTGGTGGCTCCCTCAGGGCCAGGTCCCAGACCCTTGCTAGCTCTCATCACTGAGGGAGCCAGGTGCACATGACCCAACAGGTCTTAATGCTCCTCAGGCCACCCAAACAGTGGCGGTCAGGTACCCCAGACTGTGAGCCATACCCTTAGGGTCACAGAGGCGGTGTGTGGTAGAGGTTCAACACTGCCTCAAGGCCTGGTCTGGGCCAATGGTCATTCATGGCCTTGGCTCTGGAGCCTTGCAGGACACACCCCCAGCCTGTTCTCTGGGCCCCCCATCACACCAGCTGGCCCAAGGCCGTGTGAGCAGAAGAATGCTGGGGAGAAGGCTGGCACTTGCCTCTTACTTCACGCTCCAGGTCTGAAGGGGCAGCACTCCACTGACTGCTGCCTAACAAAGGGCCCCCACTAAAGATGGCTGACAGACAGTGGCTTGCTTGGGGCAGGGGCACACTACACTGCCCACCAATGGCTGAGCAGGGTGGTCACAGTGGCATTAGTGGTCTCCTGGTAACCATTGCCTGGTAACGGGGCAGTGGGTCACAGTGCACAGCAAGGGCTGCCTGGGAAGGGCTGCATTCAGCTGGCTATGGTACAATTCCCCCTTTTCTTTGGTCCTCTGCAACCCTGAGGAGAATATGTGGGTATGATTTGGATAGAGTGGTTAATCATAAACTCAGCAGCGGATCTCTGTTTTAGGGGACTTGCTTTCCACCTCGATTCCTGGTTCATCTTTTCCCAAGTCTTTCAGGGAATGGGGTGACGACCACTCTAGCTACGTCCTGCTGGAGGAAAGCAAAGCCCTACAGTGCATTCTGAGTTGGAAGCAATGCCACGTTGCAAGTCTTGATCCAAGTCTTATATAAACTTGTATAAGGAATCCAGGAGAATAAGCCTGAAAAGCAGCGTGAGGGTGGCACTCTGGGGGAGACGCTCTGGCAGGTAATCCAGACACGCAGAAGCAGAAGGGAAGAAATTGTTGTAAGTTGTTAGGAAGTTGAGGGGAAGAGCTTCCCTTAACGGGAGAACACAGATCAAAATCAGCATTATTGCGAAGCAAATCCACAAACGTTAGTAGCATATGCATCTGTTTACTCAGTTTGTCAAAACTGCATTGGTAAGAGTCTTCTTGAAGTTGAAGCACTTTGGGAAAGCCTCAGCCTAACTATCTGTTAGACACTTAAAGAGGCAAGGTTAAAGATCGCATGACAAGGGGTTGAGAAGGAAGCTTAATCAAGTGGCTCTCATGTAACCGTCAGCATGGCTGACCGATTACCCCAAGACATACCTGCATTTCAGAAACTTTGTACCCTTTCTAGAATATCGACAGGTGTGCCATGTATCCATCCTGTGTAATTGGAGAAGCTTCTCCCCCATTTCACAATGTTTTCTCTGTAATTTCCATACCAGATATACGACTGAAATAGTCCTCCTTGAGTTGCCTTAAGGGCCCCGCAACTAATCCAAAGTTAACAAACTATTTCAAAACACCTGGTCCAATAAGCTCATCAGTCCTTTGAAGAGAATTCTTCTTTCTTCTCCAAAGTGAGAAGAGATCTTAAAAGCAAATCGAGATCCCTTAAAGGCAGGACAGTTCACATACCATGTTATTGAAAGCAGCATTCCAAGCAAACGTGTTCTCTTGGCAGAGGGGAACCCAATCCAGCCTTGAAAAAAACGTATTTTTAATAACAGTATCCATTTCCTGAAGTGGAGTTTCGTTTCAGCCCAATGATGCATCAAATGTTGGTTTTTGGCTCAACACATTTATCCCACCTTCCTACTCTATCCTGAAATGTGTTCCTTTTCATGAGTTTCTTAGCTTTAATTATATATTACGATTACAATCCTCAAGTCCTTAACACCTTCACTTAGTGAAAACCAAGAAGCAAGCAATTGTCAGCTGGATGCCATACCAGCATTTCTGATTGCAAACGGATGCTTTTGAGACCTTCTGCTAAGTAGGCAAAGGTAGGGAATCTTAGATGTGCCCAGCATCCAATGTCCCAATCCTCTATCCTCTTTGAAATGACCCGGAGAGTCAAGGAATGCTTGCCACTTACCTTGGTGAAGTTTCATGCTACCCAAATCTAGAGAGGCCATTTAGAAAGACTTCAAGGGTCATCATTTCAACTTATGGTCCTTGCTGTCAAATTGGCAACAGATATAAGGTCTTTTTGGATCTCTAAGAAACCTAGGGACCGCAGAAGGTTTATACTTCCGAATGCAAGAAGCTTAAGGCAGCTTCCATACCAGATATCAGTTCAGTACTAGCTATTTGCCAGATCATCAGGACCTGAAATCCATGGAGGCCAATTCTCTCCAGAGGAGGAAGTATTGAATTGGTAAGTGCTTCCCTTTCAGTGAAATAGAGCTCATTTACACATCAACTCGGCAGTTGATGTCAATTGCCTTATCCCTAAAAGTGGCCCAAATCTGGAGAATGCACCTGAAAGGGGTGCGTTGGGGAAGCACATTTGAGTTTCCCAGAGCCACAACACTTTCACACAAAACAAACGCAAAAGTACATGCAAAAAAGAAACTCTCAGTCCTGAGGACCAAAGCAAAGGGTGAGGATGAACAACATCCTCAGTGTTTTTGAAGTACGTTCCCTCATTTCAACAAGAAAACGACAAACAACATGCAAATTGAAAGATAGGGAATCAGGACCACAGTTGTCATGCCTACTGACCTGGGAAGCAGAAAGAGCCAAAAAGGAAAAAGCAAAGAAATTAGGAAAAGTTCAATTTGCTTCATTAACTTCCAAATGTCTCCTGGAAATATGCTCGTTTTCTCAGGGTCACAATGATGAAAACCAAAAGGATTTCACTGAGCAAACTTTCTCTAACTGAATATTTTACATAGACTGGTTTTGGAGATATCAAAATGATTCATTTGATGCCATGTTTCACAAGAATCTGTAGAATATGCTGGCCATGCAATGTAAAAAAAAAAAAAATACTTGCTTGTCCCTTAGCGGACTACAAGATGGACTAGAGCTCTGCTGATCACAGCAGGTGTTATCCAATAGCAGAGAGACAAATGCAATGCCAAAAGGTCTCTCAGGATCGCAGTTCCCAGCCACCAGAGGGCAGATTCCTACCCATTGGAAAGGGAATATGTCAACCAATGTTCCACCACAGCTGAAACACAACGCAGGAGGGAACGATACCTAGTGTGATCATATGCAAGCTCCGTTACTGACCAAAGACGTCTCAAGTACTCAATGCAAGTGCTGTTTCACACACCTACAATGTACGAATCACAAACAGGATCCCACAAACCACAGCACAGACTGCCGTGATTAACACCACATTGACACACACAAACACATGAAGAACAAATAAACACTCCAATCACAAAGACAGAAAGCCAGAGAAGGCATTTTGTCAACTTCCACTTCCACTCCCACATGGAGGCCCCCAGTTCTCAAGAGGGAATGGACTCAGAGGGGCTCACATCCGCTAAGGGGAGCAGCCCAGTTGGAGTAGACCTATTTCCCAGCCTGTGCAAGCTGGAGCGACTTACCCCCAAATGACATGAACTGTATACCGTTGCTCTGGACATGTCTCCAAGACAAGCAGCCTCGTGCTGTAGGGCAGCCACTGCATATCAGGGAGAATCCCTGCCAGTATCCTGGAGCCAAATGTACTCTGGCATGTGCTGGGAACTATAAATGGCGACGCCCCTGATCGAGATCAACATACCATGGGCACAGACCTCCTGGCTGGCTCGCTATAATTGATAACCAAAGGCCAGGATGTGTGCGCGACGCACAGTGAGGCCGAACAACAGCAAAACATTGGACTTTGGAGCCGAGAAATATTTGTTGTTGAGACATTCAAGGAAATGGGTGGCTTATGCTGGGTAATCAACAAACTTGAAAGCTTTTAGCAAAGCCCTCTTAGAGGTAAGGTGATGGAGGGGTGTGGCTGTTCGTTGAAAACTTCTCCCTGTCCGATCCATTGTTCTTGAGGACAGGTCATAGTCAGGTCTCAATGTTCCTATCAATCTCCAGCAAACAAATGTCACTCTCTGGGTGACAAGAAAGGGCAAGGTCCCAAGGCACAAGACTCACCCTCTGAGGTCCAGACCCACCTAAGAGAAAGGGGTCCCTGAGAGGGGTGGTGGTCCTCCTGCCATGGAGGGTTTGTCCACGAGCTGGTCTGGGTCCTCCCACCAGTGCCCACGCCTCACAGAGGGGGCAGCTCTGCCTTGGTGGCTCCCTCAGGGCCCGGTCCCAGACCCTTGCTAGCTCTCATCACTGAGGGAGCCGGGTGGACACGACCTAACAGGTCTTAATGCTCCTCAGGCCACCCAAACAGTGGCGGTCAGGTACCCCAGACTGTGAGCCATACCCTTAGCGTCACAGAGGCGGTGTGTGGTAGAGGTTCAACACTGCCTCAAGGCCTTGTCTGGGCCAATGTTCATTCATGGCCTTGGCTCTGGAGCCATGCAGGACACACCCCCAGCCTGTTCTCTGGGCCCCCCATCACACCAGCAGGCCCAAGGCCGTGTGAGCAGAAGAATGCTGGGGAGAAGGCTGGCACTTGCCTCTTACCTCATGCTCCAGGTCTGAAGGGGCAGCACTCCACTGACTGCTGCCTAACAAAGGGCCCCCACTAAAGATGGCTGACAGACAGTGGCTTGCTTGGGGCAGGGGCCCACTACACTGCCCACCAATGGCTGAGCAGGGTGGTCACAGTGGCATTAGTGGTCTCCTGGTAACCATTGCCTGGTAACGGGGCAGTGGGTCTCAGTGCACAGCAAGGGCTGCCTAGAAAGGGCTGCATTCAGCTGGCTATGGTACAATTCCCGCTTTTCTTTGGTCCTCTGCAACCCTGAGGACAATATGTGGGTATGATTTGGATAGAGTGGTTAATCTTAAACTCAGCAGCAGATCTCTGTTTTAGGGGACTTGCTTTCAACCTCCATTCCTGGTTCATCTTTTCCCAAGTCTTTCAGGGAATGGGGTGACGACCACTCTAGCTACGTGCTGCTGGAGGAAAGCAAAGCCCTACAGTGCATTCTGAGTTGGAAGCAATGCCACGTTGCAAGTCTTGATCCAAGTCTTATATAAACTTGTATAAGGAATCCAGGAGAATAAGCCTGAAAAGCAGCGTGAGGGTGGCACTCTGGGGGAGACGTTCTGGCAGGTAATCCAGACACGCAGAAGCAGAAGGGAAGTAATTGTTGTAAGTTGTTAGGAAGTTGAGGGGAAGAGCTTCCCTTAACGGGAGAACACAGATCAAAATCAGCATTATTGCGAAGAAAATCCACAAACGTTAGTAGCATATGCATCTGTTTACTCAGTTTGTCAAAACTGCATTGGTAAGAGTCTTCTTGAAGTTGAAGCACTTTGGGAAAGCCTCAGCCTAACTATCTGTTAGACACTTAAAGAGGCAAGGTTAAAGATCGCATGACAAGGGGTTGAGAAGGAAGCTTAATCAAGTGGCTCTCATGTAACCGTCAGCATGGCTGACCGATTATCCCAAGGCATACCTGCATTTCAGAAACTTTGTACCCTTTCTAGAATATCGACAGGTGTGCCATGTATCCATCCTGTGTAATTGGAGAAGCTTCTCCCCCATTTCACAATGTTTTCTCTGTAATTTCCATACCAGATATACGACTGAAATAGTCCTCCTTGAGTTGCCTTAAGGGCCCCGCAACTAATCCAAAGTTAACAAACTATTTCAAAACACCTGGTCCAATAAGCTCATCAGTCCTTTGAAGAGAATTCTTCTTTCTTCTCCAAAGTGAGAAGAGATCTTAAAAGCAAATCGAGATCCCTTAAAGGCAGGACAGTTCACATACCATGGTATTGAAAGCAGCATTCCAAGTAAACGTGTTCTCTTGGCAGAGGGGAACCCAATCCAGCCTTGAAAAAAACGTATTTTTAATAACAGTATCCATTTCCCAAAGTGGGTTTCGTTTCAGCGCAATGATGCATCAAATGTTGGTTTTTGGCTCAACACATTTATCCCACCTTCCTACTCTATCCTGAAATGTGATCCTTTTCATGAGTTTCTTAGCTTTAATTACATATTTCGATTACAATCCTCAAGTCCTTAACACCTTCACTTAGTGAAAACCAAGAAGCAAGCAATTGTCAGCTGGATGCCATACCTGCATTTCTGATTGCAAACGGATGCTTTTGAGACCTTCTGCTAAGTAAGCAAAGGTAGGGAATCTTAGATGTGCCCAGCATCCAATGTTCCAATCCTCTATCCTCTTTGAAATGACCCGGAGAGTCAAGGAATGCTTCCCACTTACCTTGGTGAAGTTTCATGCTACCCAAATCTAGAGAGGCCATTTAGAAAGATTTCAAGTGTCATCATTTCAACTTATGGTCCTTGCTGTCAAATTGGCAACAGATATAAGGTCTCTTTGGATCTCTAAGAAACCTAGGGACCGCAGAAGGTTTATACTTCAGAATGCAAGAAGCTTAAGGCAGCTTCCATACCAGATATCAGTTCAGTACTAGCTATTTGCCAGATCATCAGGACCTGAAATCCATGGAGGCCAATTCTCTCAAGAGGAGGAAGTATTGAATAGGTAAGTGCTTCCCTTTCAGTGAAATAGAGCTCATTTACACATCAACTCGGCAGGTGATGTCAATTGCCTTATCCCTAAAAGTGGCCCAAATCTGGAGAATGCACCTGAAAGGGGTGCGTTGGGGAAGCACATTTGAGTTTCCCAGAGCCACAACACTTTCACACAAAACAAACGCAAATGTACATGCAAAAAAGAAACTCTCAGTCCTGAGGACCAAAGCAAAGGGTGAGGATGAACAACATCCTCAGTGTTTTTGAAGTACATTCCCTCATTTTAACAAGAAAACGACAAACAACATGCAAATTGAAAGATAGGGAATCAGGACCACAGTTGTCATGCCTACTGACCTGGGAAGCAGAAAGAGCCAAAAAGGAAAAAGCAAAGAAATTAGGAAAAGTTCAATTTGCTTCATTAACTTCCACATGTCTCCTGGAAATATGGTCGTTTCCTCAGGGTCACAATGATGAAAACCAAAAGGATTTCACTGAGCAAACTTTCTCTAACTGAATATTTTACATAGACTGGTTTTGGAGATATGAAAACGATTCATTTGATGCCATGTTTCACCAGAATCTGTAGAATATGCTGGCCATGCAATGTAAAAAAAAAAAAAATACTTGCTTGTCCCTTAGCGGACTACAAGATGGACTAGAGCTCTGCTGATCACAGCAGGTGTTATCCAATAGCAGAGAGACAAATGCAATGCCAAAAGGTCTCTCAGGATCGCAGTTCCCAGGCACCAGAGGGCAGATTCCTACCCATTGGAAAGGGAATATGTCAACCAATGTTGCACCACAGCTGAAACACAACGCAGGAGGGAACGATACCTAGTGTGATCATATGCAAGCTCCGTTACTGACCAAAGACGTCTCAAGTACTCAATGCAAGTGCTGTTTCACACACCTACAATGTACGAATCACAAACAGAATCCCACAAACCAAAGCACAGACTGCCGTGATTAACACCACATTGACACACACAAACACATGAAGAACAAATAAACACTCCAATCACAAAGACAGAAAGCCAGAGAAGGCATTTTGTCAACTTCCACTTCCACTCCCACATGGAGGCCCCCAGTTCTCAAGAGGGAATGGACTCAGAGGGGCTCACATCCGCTAAGGGGAGCAGCCCAGTTGGAGTAGACCTATTTCCCAGCCTGTGCATGCTGGAGCGACTTACCCCCAAATGACATGAACTGTATACCGTTGCTCTGGACATGTCTCCAAGACAAGCAGCCTCGTGCTGTAGGGCAGCCACTGCATATCAGGGAGAATCCCTGCCAGTATCCTGGAGCCAAATGTACTCTGGCATGTGCTGGGAACTATAAATGGCGACGCCCCTGATCGAGATCAATACACCATGGGCACAGACCTCCTGGCTGGCTCGCTATAATTGGTAACCAAAGGCCAGGATGTGTGCGCGACGCACAGTGAGGCCAAACAACAGCAAAACATTGGACTTTGGAGCCGAGAAATATTTGTTGTTGAGACATTCAAGGAAATGGGTGGCTTATGCTGGGTAATCCCCAACCTTGAAAGCTTTTAGCAAAGCCCTCTTAGAGGTAAGGTGATGGAGGGGTGTGGCTTTTCGTTGAAAACTTCTCCCTGTCCGATCCATTGTTCTTGAGGACAGGTCATAGTCAGGTCTCAATGTTCCTATCAATCTCCAGCAAACAAATGTCACTCTCTGGGTGACAAGAAAGGGCAAGGTCCCAAGGCACAAGACTCACCCTCTGAGGTCCAGACCCACCTAAGAGAAAGGGGTCCCTGGGAGGGGTGGTGGTCCTCCTGCCATGGAGGGTTTGTCCACGAGCTGGTCTGAGTCCTCCCACCCGTGCCCATGCCTCACAGAGGAGGCAGCTCTGCCTTGGTGGCTCCCTCAGGGCCAGGTCCCAGACCCTTGCTAGCTGTCATCACTGAGGGAGCCGGGTGCACATGACCCAACCGGTCTTAATGCTCCTCAGGCCACCCAAACAGTGGTGGTCAGGTACCCCAGACTGTGAGCCATACCCTTAGGGTTACAGTGGCGGTGTGTGGTAGAGGTTCAACACTGCCTCAAGGCCTGGTCTGGGCCAATGGTCATTCATGGCCTTGGCTCTGGAGACCTGCAGGACACACCCCCAGCCTGTTCTCTGGGCCCCCCAACACACCAGCTGGCCCAAGGCCGTGTGAGCAGAAGAATGCTGGGGAGAAGGCTGGCACTTGCCTCTTACCTCATGCTCCAGGTCTGAAGGGGCAGCACTCCACTGACTGCTGCCTAACAAAGGGCCCCCACTAAAGATGGCTGACAGACAGTGGCTTGCTTGGGGCAGGGGCCCACTACACTGCCCAACAATGGCTGAGCAGGGTGGTCACAGTGGCATTAGTGGTCTCTTGGTAACCATTGCCTGGTAACGGGGCAGTGGGTCACAGTGCACAGCAAGGGCTGCCTGGGAAAGGCTGCATTCAGCTGGCTATGGTACAATTCCCCCTTTTCTTTGGTCCTCTGCAACTCTGAGGAAAATATGTGGGTATGATTTGGATAGAGTGGTTAATCATAAACTCAGCAGCGGATCTCTGTTTTAGGGGACTTGCTTTCAACCTCCATTCCTGGTTCATCTTTTCCCAAGTCTTTCAGGGAATGGGGTGACCACCACTCTAGCTACGTCCTGCTGCAGGAAAGCAAAGCCCTACAGTGCATTCTGAGTTGGAAGCAATGCCACGTTTCAAGTCTTGATCCAAGTCTTATATAAACTTGTATAAGGAATCCAGGAGAATAAGCCTGAAAAGCAGCGTGAGGGTGGCACTCTGAGTGAGACGTTCTGGCAGGTAATCCAGACACGCAGAAGCAGAAGGGAAGAAATTGTTGTAAGTTGTTAGGAAGTTGAGGGGAAGAGCTTCCCTTAACGGGAGAACACAGATCAAAATCAGCATTATTGCGAAGCAAATCCATAAACGTTAGTAGCATATGCATCTGTTTACTCAGTTTGTCAAAACTGCATTGGTAAGAGTCTTCTTGAAGTTGAAGCACTTTGGGAAAGCCTCAGCCTAACTATCTGTTAGACACTTAAAGAGGCAAGGTTAAAGATCGCATGACAAGGGGTTGCGAAGGAAGCTTAATCAAGTGGCTCTCATGTAACCGTCAGCATGGCTGACCAATTATCCCAAGGCATACCTGCATTTCAGAAACTTTGTACCCTTTCTAGAATATCGACAGGTGTGCCATGTATCCATCCTGTGTAATTGGAGAAGCTTCTCCCCCATTTCACAATGTTTTCTCTGTAATTTCCATACCAGATATACGACTGAAATAGTCCTCCTTGAGTTGCCTTAAGGGCCCCGCAACTAATCCAAAGTTAACAAAATGTTTCAAAACACCTGGTCCAATAAGCTCATCAGTCCTTTGAAGAGAATTCTTCTTTCTTCTCCAAAGTGAGAAGAG